>NC_092590.1:33370000-34078750 GCF_047663525.1 Anas platyrhynchos
TTTCATGGTATCACAGGGTTTCCTTTGTTCGATGTACTCATTCATGGTTGACTCCAGCAAGTAGGCATATTTTCCTTTGGACTTCCGTACTCGAGCTACCCCTTCTGCTGTAGTCCTCACAAACACAGATGGTTCTGCACTTTTCATATAGGTCCACATTTTATCAAACACTGCAATTTTAGATCTCTGTGGAGACAATATGAAGCCTAATTAACTAATCTTTACGTAGACAGTGGAAGCATATGTGGGAAAATAGGATTATGTCATTTTTAGGCAAGTTTATTTACCAAATGCTGAAATATTGCAGCAGCTAAATTCTCTTTTACTATTAGCATTATGCTGTCATTGTATATATGTATATATATTTCTTATACATAAAGTTTTGAAGCAAACAGTATTACTTCCATTTTATTAGAGGTGAGCCAGATTGAAAGATAAGAAATATATTCCAACTTCAGTAAAATATAAATCAGAAGCTCCCACTCAAACAAGATGATAATTTATTTATTTATTTATTTTTACTATTTTTTTCAGCTCTCTGGAGCTATTTGTTATGCAATGAGAGGTGAGCTGAAATGTGTCAGTGGCACTACAAAACTTCAGATTGCTCCACAGAGGAAACTAACATTGCTGTGAAACCTGAAGGGAATGTTAATAGTGAGGCACCTGTTTCAAGGTTGCTCTTACTTGTAATACTGAACATGCCTCACAAACTCAGCTTGGCAAGCCACATTTTTCTTTCAGAAAGACCATGATCTAAAGTACATTTCCCTCACTTTAACCAATTGGTAGTTATAACTATAATTGGCAGTTATAACTACCAAGTGATAGTTATTGCTTAACCTGAAAAAAATAGAAAAACAACATTTGCTATCTAGATGTCACCAAAAATGAAGTACTGTTATTAATGAAAAAGCAGATAGAAAGGGCACTTCAAGTTCTTTTAAAAATATGACAGGTTATGGTCAGTAACATTAATCATGTAAGCACTATATGAAGCTGGATTCCTCATATCGTCACATACTATACAATTCTAACGAAGAAGAAAGCATATGTATATATAATCTCCTCCCATTTAAGCTGAGCAGAAAACCTAAGTGTGCAAGAATTTCACATTCCACGTTAGTCTGATCAAGATATCTGTAGAACTAACAGGGGAGTTGACAATCAACCCTAAATTACTTTCTTAAAGAGACAACCTAACTCCATTTATGAAGTAGACAATAAAAATAAGCTACTGTAAAATGTAATACTATACGGCCTGTAACTCAGCTATTATTATCTTTCCACTTTGCTATAGAAAACCAAAGACCATGTTTTGTAGTCATCCTGTAAGACTTTATTATTGTATGTGTAAATTCACCAAATTTCTACTATAATAAAATGTATGAGAAACAATTCTCCAACAAAGATACAAAGAACACTTCAAAACAGCAATTCTACTATGAATCTATCTTTAACCACACCACTTAAAAATAAATGAATGAAGTATAAAGGCATAAGAAATGCCTTTACCATCTTCCAAAGCTTCACTGTTCTCATGAAGAACAAGAAGCATCATTTTCCTAGACTTACCCTTATTTTTCTGTCCAGAAATTTTGACTAGGAAGATTCTGAGGCTCAGGTTTCTCTCTAGTCTCCATACGTCTGTTATTTAAAGTCCTGGTAGTGCTATGAGCCACTGAAGGTTTTCTAACATCAAAATATTCCAACTATTACCAACCAGAATCTACATGTCTATCAGCACAGCTGAAAGTTCTCTTGATCTGTTGATAAGATCTGTTGATCTACACATACTCAGTATACCCATTAATATCAAAAGGGTTGGATACACTCAGCATGACTAGAATGATTGAGAAACATAACTCTGTGCTGAAGGCACAGTGGATTTCTTGTATTCTTAGAACATCTGTCATGTTGTGTATGCATTGTTCTTGTTCCATCCAAGACGATACTAAAATTTATGATTCTAAAAACTAAGGAAATCCCTAAAACAAACAAAACAAACAAACAAACAAACAAAGAAAAAGCAAACCACTGACTTTAACAAGCCAGTTCACAATGTAAACTATATCACTACTTACTATAAGTGAGCAGTAAAAAATCTAATTTTACACTTTTCTCTCCCTTACCTGACTTACCTGATACATAGCTGGATAGATGGATAGTGCCTCTCAGACAGTAAGCAGCATTCCACACCTGAGAATTCCATCTGAAGATCCATGTCAGTTAGACTATTTAATGTCTGGGCAACTCCATCAACATTACCGCTTTATAAAGGAAGTGTAAACCCTAAATGTGTGTATAGCAAAGTTGGTGGCTTTCTATCATCTGTTCCCTGTATTCACTTCACTGAAAGCAAAGCTAAAAGTGTTTGCCTCTGCATGATACTCAATATTCTCCTTCCTTAACACACTCAGGCTTGGAATGAGAAGTCCATAACCTCATATGAAGGAGCATAATCTTCCCTGAGTTTTCATTCCCTCCACCTACCCTCTAATTGAACGCAGATACTCCATCCCTTTCCAATCACCGTTAACATTCATTTGGCAACACACATCCAACTTCCTACACAGGATTTACAACTACAAACTAAGCAAGGGACATCTAGCTTCCAGCAGTGATATAAAAACAATTACAGTGATATTTAATGTTCATAACTTGCTCTATAAAGGGGGAAACTAAAAGCTAGACTAATTTTGAATTGTCTTAAAGGGTTCAGTTCAAACCAAAGCAGACAAAATGCTTCCAAGTAGCTGTCACCACAACTCTCATTACAAGGCATTTAAATCCCATGTTGTAGAATAGAAAAGGTTATGGTGATACTTAAAACATTGTTTTCTTATTGAAATAACATTCAAATACTAAATAAACAAATATACTTCATTTAAGTTAGGCTACTGTCATGAATGGCTTCTAAAATTGACTTAACTGCCTTTGCTTCCTTAACTATGTTGCCTCCTGGTTTATTAAAATGATCGTTCACAGGTGTATATGTGTATGTTATAGATGTCTAGCAAAGTCTATTCAGCTTTCATCATTCAGCCTCAACAAAATGCAGCACCCCATTTCCTACTGTCACTTGACTGAGATCTGATTGCAACAGGTAGATGGAAAGGATGAGGGGAGTCGCATTACAGACCGAGGGGCTGGTGCTGGATATCTGAATAGGAAAACGCATAAATAACAGGTTTCTCAAATGGTCAAGTGCTAAGAAGAAACCTCCCACTAGATGGCTCACAGGTTCCTTGCCGTATCATTGAAGGTAAATATACTTGATCCAGCCACCACAGAAATAAAAATCAGTAATGGAAAACATCACCAGAAAATAAAACTCAGGATTTGCCGTGACTGCAGTCTTCTGCAGCCATGGACACTGAAAAGAAACATTATGATGGAATTCACACAGCTGATAGTCTTAATCCATACCTAGTCCTTGAACTTGTCTTGACTTATTAAAAATAAATAAATAAATAAATAAGAAAAAAAATAAATGACATACAACTTAAGGAATACTTGACATCTAAGGTTTTTGGTCTGATTGCTACACAGAATACTTAATAGCAAGACTTTGTTTTCAGCACTTTATTTCCTTCACATTTTTTTTCCTTCCCAGAAGCTGTATTTTATGTGAAAAGGCAGAATTAAAGGATGTAGAAAAGGACAGCATTCAAGATTTTGCCTAGCATTCCGTGCATATATATGCATGTATTCAAAAGGTCAACGTTATCTGCTTGATAAACAAAAGTATGCATGCTTATCCTGTGCACATATCCCGATTCAAAAACATTTTGAAATAGTATCATGCTTACTTAAATTTGGCCCATGTTATAATTCCTATAAAATTTATCTTCATCTCTTTAAACTGCACTTGGAAAAGCACACCATCATCAGTAACAGTGGACTACACAACATGGAAACTGAATTCTTGTGAATGTAGGGTGCCCTATGTGCAAGTCAGGCTTTTGTATTTTTCTTATATACTTTTTTTTTTTTTTCTGGCATCAAAGAAAAAGGAAGAACAGCAATACTCCATTAAAAAACAAAGGCACGTAAACTCTCCCACCCCCACACTTTTTTACCATGCTATCCAAACAATGAAACCAGTGCAGATGACTTTATTATTTTACTACAAGAATATTGAAATAATATGCACTGTTCTTAATTAATGTGATTCGTTGCTATTGCTACGTCTCTCCAGTGTGTATATGAAATGTTAAAAGCTAATAGCACCTTTGTTATTACAATCATTACCAATGTGTAAGCACACAACCCTAATATTCACAATGAACACTTTCTGCATTATTTACCATTTCTGTGAAAATACAAAATACCTAAGAAGTTACACGTTTTTTTTTCTTATAATGTTACCACTGCATGTCATGACTATGAAAATTACTATTACGAAGTACACATCCCATTTACATATAATACATAAAACACCGCCTCCATTAGGAAACTCATTGGAAAATTAAGTTATGGAAAGCTTTATCAAGTTAATCATGTATTTTATGGGTCATCAGATATCTTTTTCAGTTTGTCATTCAAAGACCTACTATTCTTAAAATGGGATGTTGTAATTAGTACGTCATTGCCAGAAATAGCTCCTCAGACTACCAATGCTCTGCTAGGTGATGATCTTGTACTGCAAGAGCAAAACTTTAATTCTCAAATATGGTCTGTGTAAATACCCTGTTGACCTTCCACACTGAAGGACAGGAATCAATATTATCACTGACTACAACATGTAACAACAAATGAATCTTGCTAATTTAAAGAGAAAATCAATTCATACTCCCACAACTCCCCCCCTCCCCCCCCCCCCAAAAAAAAAAGTCACAACTGTTTTTCAGCCTTTTTAATTAATATTACTAAGTATTTTAGAATGCATAACTATTTATACTGGGTGGCTACTGAGAGTAAATAAAAAAACAAATAGAATGAAAGTCTACATTTTGTAATATACTAATAATTTTATTCTTTATTGGTAAAATTAATGTGATCTTCTTTAGATGCAGTTTTACAAGCTTTCCAGTTTCCCTAAACTAATTGAGCTACTTAAAGTATCTTTAATACGTATACTCCTATTAAAAGAATTGTAAACCATTATAAGAATGTATTCCTCAAAAGCCTACTTATAATAATTTGTACCAAGAATCCACGTATGAGACGGCAGTATATGAACATGGAAGACAAAGGCCTTATGTCATCATCATATTCATGTGATTTAAAGAATTAATTGTTCAAGGAGGCTTGTCTAACAAGGTATGTTAGTATTAAAGTTTCAAGAGCATTTAATCGCTGTTAAAATACTTGCTGAAAGGACTTCTCTGAGATTTTTTATTAAAGTAAATTCAGTTTCAGTGGAATCTAAATTCCTCCCCATCATTCAACACTTTCATAAAGTCGAAGACTATTTAAATTTCATTTCATTAAAAACTCAGATAAATGTCATGCAAACTAATTTCTATGATGACACCGAAATCAATGTGTTGTTCTTTGAAGTGTTGGTCACAGGGAAAATCTCCTGTCCACTCCAAGAGCTAAGCCTAAAAGCACAGCCATCATACTGCAGCATACATTGCAGTATCTACTACTACAGCTTTCTTACATGACTGTACTACAATTGCAAATTTTAAGTAGGATCTTGATTTGAGTGGGGAAACTGGACAACATAAAGGAAACAGTACATAGTTTAAACTGCAGAAAAATCAAAAAGCATCAGATTTTCCAGCCTCACGAGTGAAAGCAGTTGGAGAAAGGAAAGTATCTGCCATGTGGTGGGAAGACAAAGAAAGACAAAGAAAAATCTAGGTATAGAAACACAATCTAAATGCATAACTAAGCTATTTTTATGTAATGGAAGAATAATAAGTCATGCAAATGAGGGTACAGAAATCATCAAAATGATTTAGATGCAAAACAAAAAACTTATTGCACCTATATGGGGGTGGTGGTGGTGGAAATAAGCTAAATTCCAAAACACAGAAGCACTTTCTTAAGAAACAGCAGATTTTATAGTAAACTGCAGATGTCATTACGGAAGCCTAGAATCAAATATACTATACTTCAGAAGAACGAAAAACCATTTAAAGCAACTGCAGCTCTTTCAGTTTGAAGTACAGCACGCCGTGCACAGTTTCAGATCACATTTCATAATGAAAACATTTGAAGATAGAAATAACCTGTATCTGTAAGAAAATAAATTGGGTTGATCAAAATGTATTAAGCCAGATAATGAGAAATTATTTGTTACATATGAGTAGTGAAAAATTCTGAGTGCTTCGGTGATAGAAATGAAATTAAACTTTCCAATTCAAAAGCATGGTCCAGCACTTTGGGACCAATAAGAAAATCTGCAATAAAAAGAAAGCCTTTCACTTGTGTAAAAACAACACAAAAAGGAAGGTAAATCACCATGTTTCAGCAAAATGATTACCAGCAAACAGTTTGATACAACTGGGGGAAAGTCATTTCCAGAACAGACAGGGGAATATTAGTGCCTTTGTGCAAAACATTGCTGAGATCTCAGCTGGCATACAATGTACAGTTCTGTTCACCCACATTCAGGAGCAGTTACTTTGAACTAAAATATACACACAGAAGAGTTATGAGATGAACAGGCAAATATCTGGCTTGCAAATCAAGAGTTGTTTTAGTTGATGGAACTGAAAGCTGAGAGGAAAGAAAAAACAAAACAAAACAAAACAAAACAACAACAAAAAAAAAACAACAAAAAAACACATACTTGCTCTGTACTAATGCATCAGGAAACTAAACACTAGGAAGAAAAAATATTTAAAAATATATATATAATTAAATGAATTATTAATGTACTATAACATGACAGGATGTAAAAACACTCACGCGGGAAAATAAAAGAATGTTTCTAACCATCACAGGAGTAATATTATGAAATTATCTGCTCTTAGGAACAGCACAAGTGAAACAAAATTTAATATTTATTTTAATGAGTATATCAAGTTATAAAATAAATTACACACCACTGGAGAATCTTCAAACTGCACTGCTGTAAATTCATTGTACCCAGCAAAAAATTATCTTGTGCAGAGCACAGCCTGGTTAGAACATCTAAAAAAACTTGATGAAAACTTGAAAGAGAAGATCAAGGACTAATATATTCCTTTCATCAGACACAATTTGTTCTTATCAACAGGAAAGGGAAATTATACTATACAAGAATGCATTTTCTTTGTAATAAATATTATGAAATAATAATTTGAAAATAAGCTGAGTAATACACAAAACAAAGTTTCTGAAGCACTACAGTATTTTGGTCAACAGGCTTGCTGAGCTGGATGCAGCAGGATGTGGGGTAATGTGGACAAAGAAATAATTTTTCCTAGATAATAATAAAGTAAGATGCCTGGAGGAGAAAAAAAAAAAAAAAAAAGAAAGAAAAAAAAAAGGAAGTGTTCATTAGTTTATTCTTTATTTTCAAGTGAGTTTCTGGAATGGCCTAAATTAATTCTTTTGTGTGTTGCACAGATTTAAGGACTCTGAAAACCAAGAAAACAACTGAAAATGAACCTCTTGAACCCTCTATACCTCAAAGAAAGTACAACCATTTTTTCACTAATATACTTTTGGATGTAAATGAAAGTCTGTCCATCATCTCAGTACTTCAGTGAAGGGCCTTTTTCTTCTGTCAAACCAATAAAAAACAAACCAATATTCTCTAATTGTATCTCCTTCAAGGATTCATGACATGTCAGTTCTATAGTCTCTGCCTTTTCATGTAGAGATTACAGTTGATGACAGAAGTTACATATGATTTCACAACTCAGATTCTTTAGTCTCCATCACCTCTTGAACGCTTCTATGGAGCCAGTCAAAATTTAACAGTGAAATATGTTCTGTGTAATTCTTCTGTATCTCAAACAATAAAAAAGGAAGTTGAAGTATGATTCATAATTGTAAACCTCTATTTTCACTTAAAAAAAAAGTCTATTATTTTCTCCCTGATTTTAGAGTTTTCTTGTGTATTTTTAGAAGCTTGAATAATATCTTGAGTCTAAAGACAGATCGAGGTTCACAGACTGCCATATGCTTTTCGTCTTTTTTAATAACTTTTTGTAACACAATTATCAACTTCAAAAGTTAAAGAACTATTTCAAAGTACTCATAAATCTAGAAGCACTAGACTGTGTTGAAGATCTTCAGAAAAGACAAGAATACTAATCTTCAGGCCAATTTTCTTTGCCTCCCAAAAGACAACACTTTTTCATAAGAAATGACTCAAGGGAAGAATGTCAGCTCTTCTAATGTTTTCTTCTGGCCTTTCACTATGAAAAGGACTTCTTTATAAAACAGTATAGATTATTATACTTCCATCATTTTTTCCATGACTAACTTTCCATTCCAGAGCTCTTGCCTCCTGCTTACTCTGCTCAGTGAAAGCTAAGTAACAATTCTTTCTAATGGAGCAATTCTGCTTGCTTTTCATTTGACAAAGGAACAATTCTTAAGGGCTACCAAAACAGAACAAAAGAGATTGGTCTGTCCATCTCACACTGTTGGTTTGAACATACATAAATATAAAAAGTTTTTAAATAAAACTATTGTAGGCAGAGAGAAAGTAAATTAGTCTCATATTGCTCTGCACATCACTTCTTCTTTTTGAGATGCCTTCTGACCTCACAGACTATTTCCAATTCATCCTTTAAAGTGATAGTGGTAGAATGACTGATTTCATTTTTTACCAGTTTTATACATATTTTTGATGAACGATGGGCAAGCAGCAAAAAGATGACTGAAGTTTAAAAGGAATTAGCTTTGTGCCATTTTTGTTTCCTTTTGGTATTCATTTTCAATAAGCTTCCAAGCACACAGAAATCATGGAAATGTTCTGCTGAATGTTAAGCTTGCATACTTACACAGCTGTACTTCGTTTCTTTCTTCCACTGCTGTAGTCCATACAAATTCAGCATGAAACACTTAGGAAGTTAACACACACACACATTGCCTTAAAATTAATTTCTGCAGTGTTAGGTGTGCAGCAGTCTGTCTTCTTGGGTTAGTGACTTTTTTCCCCTCTCATCATGTCAAGTTCAATCATGTATCTTGGTTAATACAGACATGAACTGCCTTTACAGCAGCTGCTCAGAAATCACCGAAGGTAAAAATACTTGGTGATTGTAGATAATGTCAATAGTACATACCAGAGAGATGAAATTCCACTGACCCACCATTTTGCGCTCCATCAAGTAGTATCTTCTGTCTGACAACTGTAGAGATGATGCACGTGTACACAACCAACTGAAATGATCCTTGGATCTTTCAAGCCATGCTTTGCAGTCCTGTTCATGTTGTAACCATTACAATCCACCTCTGATTTGAGAAAAACATGTACTTCTGGAAAAGCACAGCCACACACAATTTCTTCAGTGTTTTGCCTGTTACTTCAGGCTGTAGACCCAGGAGAAAATGCAACCACAATGAACTACATATCTTTATTTAGGTTTTCAGTTGCACTAAGAACTGTAAAAGTACTATTTGCAAGACAGAGCCACTAGTAAATAGCAGAAGTGACAAATATCCCTCCTCAGTAAAAGAACTCTGAAGACTTGGATTGTACTTGCAGTCCTGCTAGTAGCAACTGTTCTAGCATTTACAAATATAGAAAGAGTTAAGAGACCTAACTCTCAGATCTCTAACTGATCTGCCATTGAAGAAAATTTGTGCCTATAACATTATTATTATAAAGTAATATTTTCCTGCTGATTTTTACTGTCATTACCACCCACCCCCACACATCCTTTTTTTTTTTCCCCCCCTCCTTTTAATACTCCTAAAACCATTACTTCTGTGTGGTATTTTCTACACAGGATGTACAAAGCTTCTGTTTCTTGTCTTAAAGCAGCAGCAAGAACACTGGACTACAATTCCTGTTCATCCCTTTTTATCAGTTTTGATTCTTGATTCAGTGCCAACTGATGCTCTCCAACTAGTGTATGGTTATTAACTGTAAAGTTAGTCAGTATGTACCTCAAAAAACATAAAGTGTCAAGGCAATACAAATGTCTTTGGTCATGAGTGCCAAGGCTATTATCTCTGAGTCAAATGATATGGACTAGCTTATATGCATACTACCATACTGTCTGTAGGTTGTGGTGACCCACTATTTCCTCCACCCATGTTTTTCTAACCTACACCTGGATTACTCTGTTCACCCCACATTGTAGCCGCTGGTACCAGACATGTCCACTGCAGACATGAACCAACATGTATTTAATGTAGGTGACTAGAATCCTGACACAAAAAAGCTAATGTGACAACCCTGACTTGCCCAGGCTAATGTAACATCTCAAAAAGTTTATGTTATTTAAGCATTCACAGAAGCTGAACAAAGATTTGAACTCAACTCTTTCACTTACATCATATACATATATTCAGTTATTCAAAACAGGAGTTTTCAGCTAAGTTTAAACATTTAGATTATTGCCAAGAACTCCTGTTTGGAAAATAAGAAAAAAATATATCCTTGTGGTGAATCATTCCATCTTAAAAACAGCAGGTAACACAAATGAAGCCCTTTACTCTTCAGAAATACCTTCTTCACAGAGAAGAACAGAAAAATACCATGGTCTAGAACAATAACTTCCACCAAATCAGAATTGGATAAAATAAATTCATTTTCTCTTTCTCTCTGTAGGAAGAAGTCATGACGGAGGAATAGGGAAGAACAATCACTAAATGCCCGCAACACATTTTAAAGAAGACAGAATATTGTTTGGATTCATCTAACATCAAATACTTCTCCAACAAATCACTCATGATTCATTCAGAAAATAAAAATGCTTGCCAATGAAACTCTGAAAGTCAGAACAACAAATGTATTCATAGATATTGTAATCATTCTGTAGATATTCCAGGAAAAAAAAAAAAAAAAAAGTTGAAGACAATGTCGGCAATTATTTCTTCTTTTCTTTTAGCAGCTGCTGAATTTCACCTTACACACCTGACAACAGGTAGCAGATAGCAGGCTACTGTTATCCAGTGACAGATCTTCCTTTCTCATTTCTGGCATACTTCACACTACTCATCTAACCCACCTGCTGCAAGGCATATATGCACACTGCCTTTAGCTGCTCACAAAATTGAGCTGAGGTGCTGCCCTGTGTGATATTCAAGTTTTTATCTTTCCATAAAATTTGTCTGTGAACATGGAAAGCAACCCAAAACGGTGTGTTTTTTCTGTACTGCTTCACATCCATGGGTACTGGATTCTGTCCAATCTTCATCAAAAATTGAAAATCTCTGAAGAGAGTCAGAGTGAATTAAAATGAACAACTCCTGTGTAGTAAGCATCTCTGCATAGCTCATGTAACCTCCTTTATATTTGAGTTAACTTGAATTTAAAGTCAACATGTAGTTACATGTTGTTCCATCTGCAAGTACTTGTAACAATTTTGGGTGCATAAAAACCAAAGTCAAATGCATAACCTTCAGAAAACTGAGCAAGCAATTTTAAAGAATGTTTTCTTCTCCTTTCAGTATTTTAAATTGTTCTTGTTAAGCAAATCATTAAAACAGGTAACTAATTCACATTAAGAAAACTATAATATTCAAAGGTATCAATGGTTAAATGTTTTTTCTACAGTAATAGCTTCATCATTAACCATTGTAACTATTTTCCTCATCAGCTCACATATTTCAGTGGGACTCCAGCATGTCAGAGGTGCCCTGATACAGAAAAAAATAACAAAACACCACCACCACCAACAACAAAACCCACTGTGGCCTCATGTTCACATAAAGTAACTCTTGTGCCTGCATTTACTGACTCAAAATTTTTCAAGCTAGAAATCAGGCATAGATGTTTATTTGTTCTCCAAAATGACACTTAGTTCACAATTAAACTTACTAAACAGCAAACCCTGATGAGGAAAGCATTATAAGGCAGTGCTAGGCACACTGACACTCTCTTCTCTTTGTCTTCCTACTTTCTCATTGATAGTAATGCTAGTAAGGTGTCACCTCTTCAGCTCTATTCTTAAGAGACGACAATAATAACCAATCTTCTTTCTCTCTGCCCTTCTATATATATCATCACATGCAACATCATCTTGCCAACCTATTGGTCCCACTGGCTGAAAAAGAAAGTGGTTTAATGCTAGCAAGAATCAAATAAAAGGTGGTACCTTTTTAATGTTTTCTTATGGTATCACAAAAGAATCAGAAGCGTTTTCTCCTGCTCAGACTGAAAAGCAGATCACATTGTTGAAGAGCCAGAAACCTAAGTTCTTCCTTGAATACAAAGTACCAGACAATTAATCTTCCTCATCTTGATTCTCCTTCTTCTTCCCAAATCCACCTTTACCAAAACAGCTCAGTTGTCTGGCATTAAACGTGCTTCTTCAAAACCTCTCAAGTTTTGAATGTGCTGTTTACTTTAGCATTAAACTACATAATTCATGAACTCCTCTACTTACCCAGTTGCCCAATGGAAGGATCTCTTGTTCACTTGTGTGAATTACTGTCACAAAACATGTTTTTGCAAGGCAAGGCAAATTCTATTTACTGTTCTTACAGTATACAATAACCTCTACTTTTATGCTGAGAAATGAGGGCTCTATTAGTGATGATTTAGATACAATATACATTCCACCGAAAACAAACTTGAAAAGAATATCAACTCTTGAAGAGAAAGCAGACTAACTGGAGAAACAAAGCAAACAAACATTTAATTTGTGACAGACAGTCCATTTAGCTTGGTGCTAGAAAAATGCTCATTTCCAGCTGTTCAAAGAATTTGAGTCCTAATTTCAGGTCACATCCACTCCAATCCATTTACTGCAGAGAAATACTGTGAGTGAAATTTTAGTCTTGTCTGTGCTAGAGACTGCTTTCACATCACCTTTAGCAGACAGTTTGATTCTTGAAACCTGAGTTTTAGGTCTCCTAGAAAGAATTTATGACAAATTTTATTTCTTGAAAAATAGCTGTGCAAGCTTAAGTAATTTAGAGCAAACAGTAGATAGAACCATTGGTCTAAGCAGTGGCATTACACATAGTACATCGAATTGTTTGTGATAGAAATTGCTGAGAAGGAATTTTCAGAGGTCATTATAACCTTGTTTGTGCAGAGCAAAAGCTAACTGAACAAAAGGTGAAGAACACGTCCTCACAAAGCCTTCACTTATTTTTACAAAAGTAAGTTTTTTATGCTCAGGTAACCACTGGAAACACTATTTGTGTTAAAGTGTAATTAGGAAGATGCACATGAGTTTAAACCTTCTAATTCTTCTAAGTAAGCATCTCAACCAACATTAACAAATTAGTAGAACAAAAACTACGTACCACTCTATACACATTTTTTTTTTAAAACGAAAACAACAAAAAGAGCCTGAAACTCTCTAAAGAGAAACTAATCAAAATAACTGATCTACTGTTAATTCACATTCAGTCCCCAGTATAGCCACAATCTAAAAACTTTATGCTCTCAAAAACAGAAAAATATTTGTGTGCTTCTCAACACTTAGCACCAAAACCCAAACTTCATTTTTACTAGCTTACACACCCGACATTAGTTTCAGTTCAGAACAGCAGAAATGCAATCAGCACCATGTCTTCTTACAGGACTCACTAAAATCAGAAAAAAATGCTTGTCCAGAGTTGAAACAAGTACGGTTCCTATTTGGTATGCTACCAGTCAAGTGTCACAAAGCCTAGTGAAAACCACAATCCAACAGTTACTACTCTATACAGTACACAAGAAAAAAAAAAATGTGAGAAACTATTTCACTTTGCTTCCATGGCAAACTCTATTTGAAATGTAAATATAGTATTTCCACCTGTTTTAAAATACATGTTGTTTAAGCCTAACACTCTTACCATCCACAGAAAAATTAATTAAAAAAACAAAACAAAACAAAAAAGTTCTTCATACTTGTAGCACTTCAGACCCACTTCCATTTTAGAGTGCACAGACACTGCAAATAAGTCACAGTGCTTTTCTCAGCAGCCTTAAGTGTCTGCTCTGATGGATTTCACCATGGTAGCTGGTATCTTAAGGGCAGCTTGAAACTCACACATTGGCAGTCTTAAATTTTAAAAACTGAAACACACTGAAGTAGAAGGTAAGGACTGACAGACTTCCAAACACATAACTGTAATGCAAATACAATAACTGTTTTCAAAAGCAGGAGTGGATTTACCACAGCTGCCAACAGGATTGTAACCCATTCCTCATTAGTAAGTTTGAAAAATCATGTGAAATACTAAAGCATGATTGTGCACCTTCCCATGTTCCTATATACTGCATGACTATCTAAAATATAGCACAACTATCAGTCTTGTTTAAAATTGTTAACTACTGTCTTACAGCCTAGATGAATGATGTCAACTCCATTCTATGATCAGATCTTGTTTTTTTTCTTTACAGTGGAATATTTTGTAGGTAATTCCTTGCAGTCACTTTTACTTTGCATTGTTTATAACATGGCCCTTATATTTATATATAGATAATAACATGCTATTGTAATGAGTAAACTAATACACATATATCTGCAAGTTAGGCTGCACATATCATATTTTTATAGCAACCTTTTAACAAAGCCCAGGGAGAAAACATTTAAAGAGTGGAGACCTAGTCACAACAAAACAGAAATCTAAAAAGTAGAAATTCTTACCCTAAAAAACTCTTTAGTGGAGCCAGAATCTAATGTTCCATAAGCAATTTCAGTTTGCTTGGAAAGATCCTCTGCACTTTCAATGGGTGACACCATCCTCTCAACCGTCAGGAAGGCAGCTAAGTTAGCCGTGTAGGATGAGATTATGATGAGGGTAAAGAACCACCACACACCTCCAACAATGCGCCCAGACAGGGATCTAATAACAAGTATGAAATGGATTTGTAAGGTGAAATGAAAGTCCTAAAAAGGAACACATGTTATCAGTTTTATGCAAATGATGCATTATACTATAGGGAGGCATTTCAAGCTATCTTATAGTGCAGATCTGCATACTAATCAGATGGGAAATCAATGCATACTCCATCCACTACATCTGGATTTTTGCCGAAATCAGGACTCCAGCATTTACTTTAGGGAGAATTTAGTGATCCAGTTCTTCAGTGTCCTGAACTCTGAAATTAAACCGCTCATCTCAGTGTGCTATATTAACACATTAGCTTGTTATTCTCGCTAATGTGAATTTATGTGACACGAAGAGAATAATACAAAAATAGTGAAACAGAGCTTTCAGATAAATCATTATGTACTTAAAAATTTAGTCTCTTTAGCTTTCTTGTTTTCATACAAATTGTCTTGTTTTCAGACAAAGACTGATTTTCACAAAACAATGTCTTATGCTGCTGTGGACAACCTATACTGAGAAATAAATAGCATTATTTGCAATAAAAACTGGCCCAGGGAATATCCATAAACTAAAAAGTGCACACGACTTTTGAAATATACAAGCATTTAACAAACTGACGACTGGACATGAAACAAGCAAACTGATAATAAAGAAAAATGGTAAAGAAAGTATATTTTTATATAATATGATGTTTCTAACTGCAGCAGGTGGGCTCTTATGGATCTTTGTTTTGCATCTCCTGCTCAAGAAGAAAGAAGAGAAGAGAACTCAAGAAATATATAAAACAGTATATAACTAGAGAAATTCACTGATTGTCAATACTGGAAAGCTGATAGAATTATTCATACTGCCATCTTTGTCAAACTTACCATTTTTGAATCATCTTTTAAAGTTTGAATTACTCACTACTTTGTTTCCAAACAAGACATTATAGGAAGGAGTACATAATCTTTGGAGAGGTACTTAAGTATTTGGCAGAACTGTACATGTAGTTAAAAGTCTAGCATTGCAGTAGCTTAGGTATGTACTGATGTGTCTCCTCTACCTATCAAGTAAACAAATCAAAAATCATTTACCCAGCTTACAGTATTGTGAATGAGATGTCAGAGTTCTTCTGATACTATACATACAAGAAGATATAGAGTATAGGTCTAATTATCTATATGCATTTTAAAAGTATGCTTTAATTTTAAACACAGTAGTTGTGTAAAGCTGATTTATTGAACTGGGAACAAAAGTAAATGGAACCAATTCTGGACAAGTCATTTTCACTAACTGTCATTGTAAAATATTTCTGTGGTAATTCAGACATGAAAAGATTTATTCCATGTCACTATAGACTCAGTAAGTCACTCCACTACATGAAAATCAAGTTAGATGTGGGTCCAGAATATGTTATTAAAGAGGACTATAGAAAAGACATTATTTCAAGTGCTTTCTAGATTGTAATGTGTTCTGTAAACATGTTTTCTGTCACCTTTGGAAAAAAAATCATTTTGACATGCATGTAAACTGAAAATATAAATTCTACAATTCAAAGACTGAATTATATGTTACATATACATTTGCAAGGTAAAATCTATGATTGTGCATTTAATAGCTGCTAATTTTATGGTACTTTTTATTGTATTGATATCTACTATAAATGATAATTCATCATCTTCAAAAACCCATGATCTGTAATCAAACAAAACTACTACTGACCTTGTAAAGCAAGAATAAGCTCAATACCAATCTAGATATTATGCTCCCACATAACATTTTTAAGTAAATTTTTTTGTGGTGCCTTTAGTATTCAGAAATTTCTGATAAGGTCTGTCCCAGTTAAATAAACCATTTCTTTTTTTGTGTGTATTTTGAAAAAAATACAAAGTTGTACAATTATACACTAGCATGAACCCACACTTGTATAAATACCTCATACATCAGATAATTAAATACTAAACTAAATTTTTCATGCATAATTACCTTGATTTGTTCACCATGTTTTGCACTTAGAAAGGTATTATGTATTAGTACTGAGAGCACAATCCCATATAAAAATATCCGGAAAACTTTGCTGTATATTACCATTGTCTCCTCTGTGCTATCCATAATGGCAACGTTGGGATTTTTTTTTGCAGACCAGTTTCCAGATGGTCCTGTCTTACTCAGCATCACTTCTATTTCAGAGTCAGGAAGCCCTAGCTTCTTTGTAGTTCTACAGTTCTTACACCCTTATTAGGGAAATGATAGAACTACAAATATTTTGCTAATGTTTGAAGAGATTCCTAACCACATTTACTGAAATTCATTTGCAAAGAGTTCAGATTCCCTAGGGAGAGTTTTGGTGCAAGAACAAAAATAACTAAGGTGTTTGCATCCCTTTTATATTTTCATAATAAACTGAGATAATATACAAACTAAATGCTTTCCTCAAAATGTGTTTGTAATGAAATAAAGTGTTAAACACTTCACTGACAATAAATCTGCCGCTTGAATCTCCAAAATAATTTCAGTTTCATGCACCTTTTATGATGGTCATTTACTATCATTATTCTTGCAACACCTTTTAAATGTTATCAAACAATGCACAACAACTGTCATGCTTTAATAGTCAGTAAAATGAAAAAAAAAAAAATTGTAATTCAACTATGGCCTTGCTTCAATAAAAATAATTTTGCAGCTAATAGAGGACTCTGCAGACAACTAAACTTGTAAAGTATATAATCAATACAAAAACCCAAAGGACTGAAATTAATACAGATTCTCATGACCTGAAACAATTTGATCTCTCTTCACCATCTAATTTCTTGCATACAGTTCTTAATGTATTACGTGCCAAAGCTATCACATCTTTCACCATAACTGCAGCCATCTTTCACTGTGCGAGTTACATAGAATCGCTGAAGTTCTCTCACACAGTAAGTGTTCTGCTATGTCTACAGCAGCACATCTTGAAAATCTGTCATTGCCCTTCAGGATACAAGACTTGGATATAAGATGCTCCTTCCATCTGATTTATTTGCACAACAGCCACAAGACTCTGGAAATTGAACTATGTCCTGTCTTTAGGACATTGAGAAGAAAGTTAACTTGCTTGGTATAGTTAGGAAGGTCTTTTGATTTTATTTCCTTAAATTCAGTTGCCCTATTTCACTTCTTACTACAGTTCCTTCAAGCAGCAAGTAGTTATTTATCTACCTACTTATCACTTTGCTGAATCAAGGCTAGAACCACTTGCGCACAAGGGAAATAGAATATTTAATGAGCTGCAAAGGAATTAACTTAAGTGTTTCAGAGTTGTCCATAATAAGGTAGGTTAAAATCCATGAGGAATTAAGCATTTATAAACTGGAGCTTCAAATTCATTTTAGCAACTTCCTTTGTGACTTACATAAAACTAGGCCATAGAAAAACAACATTTTGCAACTATTCACAATGAATTAGAGTCATCACATGGCTTCTATTTCAGTTTAAGGCTCTCCTATAGAAAAAACAGTGGATTAATAACTGTGTTATGATATGTAGTGAGTTTTAGTGGTAAAGTGACGCCTGTGTAGTTCATGGCTAGTACATTACCCTTTTTTCCCATTACAGTTGCTGTGAACCAAACGCAATGTCAACTGTAAAATGGGAATATGCAGCAAAAACACGGTACCCCTCCAAGACGGCATGGAATGATTTGAACCTTATGCATTTTACAGTCTCTACATGGTGTATACAACTTCACTTGGCAAATACATGATCGACATTAAGACAGTATCGATCAAACACATCATTACCTTTTGTCAGAGAGAACTGTCTTTATTTCAAGGACTTTTGTGATTTTGGTATGGAAGAAATAAATTATAGCAATGATTTCTTTCCGAGTGAAAATATATGCACCATGAACCTCCTCTGGCTGAGACCAAAAATGCACAAAGTTGAAATGGGCGAGTAACCAACCTTGGCGAAATATCGCATCCTTGCTGCATAAAGGCACCCAGGGAAAACCAGAGACTATTAAATATCCCAAATTCATTAGTTGATTCATTAGTTTGCGTTTCTCTTCCATCTTCAAATTCCTCAGTGTGCCACTCGTATGGGCTAAATCTGCTGACCAGGAATAAAACTACACTGACCCCAATGTAGGCAAAAACAATGCACATCCAGATTTCATACGCTAATGGATCAAGAAATGAAAACACTCCTGGCTTGGATTTCTGAGGCTTCTTGATCATTATGGATATCCCCAGACTCATAAATGGCTTTGAGAAGTCAATCACCTCTTCTCTCACCAATGTTATAGTTAATGGAGCGATTGCAATATCGGCTTTCTGTAAAGGAAAAAAAAAAAAAAAGCAAATAATAGATAATAGATAATATAACAATCAGAGCAAAGAACAGTTTAGTTTGTATTGCATTTCATAAATGCAAAACAGGACAGAAGACACAGTAGCAACATCCTTTTCATTAAAAATGTCCAATGGAGAATTTCAGAAATTTTTAGTTGAAATTCTTCTTACTGAAATACATATGGTTGACATATTCCAAGCTTCCTTATTTACACATGCCTTTATATGACATTTAAAAATGTTAGTAAAATCCATTGCCTGGTCAGGAGGATGAAATATGCACTCATTTCCCTTCCAACTTCATTTGCATATAAAATCTAAATCCATGCCTTACATTTAACATTTTTTGATACCAAGACAAGCTTTTAATTTTCCATCAAAGGAATTACATATTTTTCAACTACTCTGTAGAGAAAACTAACCCAAATCCCATATTCATCCATCAGTAATTTAAATGACTTTATTATAAAATATGTTCTTACCCCATAAACAAGTTCTCCAACCATCCCATTCCATATTTTTGTGTCTGCATCCCTGGCCCCATACTTGCCATCCCCAACAATTGTGAGCTTATACTTGAATCCACAATGCTTGGCAATTTCTGTAGCTAGGTCCACACAATAGCCCTCATATCGATCATTTCCTTCAAGCATTTCATGATTTTTCTTCATCATAACATATGGGGACTCCTGCACAGAAATATCTTGCTTTAGCTACTTTGTAAAGAGACCGATTGCATCAGTTGTACATTTCACAGATTAATAAATTTCCTTTTAGATATAAGAAAAAAGACAAGATAGCATCTGACTCATATGTGCTACATATGATTATATCAGCTGTTAATTATTAATGTAACATGTCCTGTAAAACATTTAAAAGCTACATTCTCCGCAGTCATATACAAATAACAATACTTACAGGCATAGTGATTCCCAGCAGTATGTTAATAATGGTCATGAATGTTAACAGGAGTTATGCATTCAGAGAAGAGAGAATAATTTCCAAAACCTGTTTCTTTCTCTCTTATAGTTTGGATGGAAGAAGGCAAAGACATTTAGTTGTTTTTGTTGTTGACTTAATACAAAATTTCTTCCTATTTCACAACTACATACATTCCTGGGAAAACACTTCAGGCTTTCCAAGATAATTCAATATCTTTATTGAATTATTTCACATGAAAACAGTTAACTACAAATATGCAGTGGAGTTCTATCATCAGCAAAACTATTTATGGCTCATACATCATATTAAAGGAATCTATCTCACTCTTTGCTCAACTGTTACCCAACTGATTCTTGCATCCAGTGACGTTTCTATGCTACTCTGTGACTTAACCAAACCAATAAAGAAGCTTTGCAATTAACAGAAAAATGCTGCTATACAGCAGTTCATAATGTTATTTTCTAAACAACTACAACATAACTTTTAATGTTTTATCTTACACTTTAGCAGTCCGCAGTTCTGGATACTACAATTCTGAAGTTTGAAAAACAGTCTCTTCTCTGCTTGGAAAATCCATTCTCCAGTAAGCACAGCAACCAGTTAAAAATCAACACTATGGCTCTGCCATTTAGACAAAGTGCTCTTCTTTGAAAGTAGGTATTTCATTCCCATTTTCTAGCCTAAAAATTTTAACTTTCTAGGATGTTCATTTCCTTGTCAATGACTGTCTGCTACAGAAGAAAACCACATACTGAACCAAATATCCTTAATTTCCAATTTTTATTTATGCAACATAATGAGTAACATGTCAAAATCTCAAAAAATAAAGAGACTATTTATATTTAAACTAATATAATCAGAAAAAACAAATCACTGTAGGACTGACTGTTTTTGGACAAAATATGAGGTTAATTACCAAAATAGTGGTGACAATAATAGTCTTATTCTCTAGTCCTGAAGATTCATTTCCAAGAGGGCCATCAAGCGGATTCACAACCATTTTGTCCACTTCACTCCAATATCCAATCTAAAGATTACATGGATAGGATGCACAGACACCAGTGAATATGAACTTTCACAGAAAATGTAAAACATATTACTACTATGCCCATGATTTATGCCCATAGAGAACTATTTTAGCTATAGATCTATCAGTGTAAATATTTCTACTTATAGTTACTATAACAAATATTAACGAGAATGAAGTCATGACATTTTTTCACATTAATTTGTCTAATATAAGTATACCATTTTCATTCAAATATTAACAAGTTTTAGTAGTAATATCACCAACTGTAGGGTTGAACGCATTATGAAATACTCCATATTAGGAAGACATGATAAACTGGCTTTTCCTGAAAGGCTTGGAATTAGACCAGGAAGATAATCACGTTTAAAGAAACATCACTGAAAAGCTGTATTTGAAAAGCTGTATTCTGCATTTGTCATTCAGAAGTGTATCTCTTCTGTTAGCAATTACTGGCTAACATTCAGCATTTCAGATGAAAAAGCAAAAAGTTTAATACACAAAACTGAAAACAAAATATTCCCACATAGTACTTACCTAAAAACTCCTATTTATTAGAAATAAGTAATACATATTTTTACTTTGTTCTGCAAGACCAACATAGAATATATCTTTAAATAAACATTATGACAAGTCATGCTTTAACTCATCCACAGTGTTTCATTACCTACCTCAGCCATTGCTTAGCATGATAAAACCAGTACAGACACTGTAAGACAACTCAAATTACCTTCCGAGGACCAGTACTTTTGAGTTCCATGACGTTTATCGTAAAATTGATTCTTTTTCCATTCTGATCAAACTTTATATTCCCTGTTAGACCTTCCACCTGAACCTATATAGGTGAAGATGAAAGTGGTAACAGAATTAATTTTGTTCCTTTTTAGAAAATGTATTTTGTTTTCATAAATAATTACTTATTTTTCAGACACATTCAGTTTAGACCCTTTTCCATACCCAACGTATCTTAGTAAAGGGACACGTTCCTGAGGAGTTAACTTCCACATTATTCCCAGCAAGATCAAGGCAGGTTAGGAGACTGGAAGGTTGCTTTCAAGCATTTATAGAAGATTTCATACACACACTCATCCCAGCATTCATTCTAGAGAAGCTACCTGTTTCAATGCCCTTTCTATTTCTACACCATGACCCCAGGGTACAGCTGGATTTGCAAGACAATCTCCAGCATTTCCTCTTCTGGAGATCTCAATCCTCTGTTTACGCAAATTACGGAAAGCTTCTGTCATCACTTGAACAGCATCATAGGTCAGAGCAGATGTATACTGAAAAGGAATGAAAATAGTTCATTAACAAACAGCTTCAGTTTCAGCAGATCTTCCAACCCTCTCAATCCATTAAACACAATAATACATTAAAAATAAAGACAAAAGTAAAACTTCCTTGAAATCAGATCAGTTGGGTCTGATTCAGGTTGGGGACAGTACTAGTAAGTCTAAACTGAAGACTTACAGCTGTTTTCATGGTGTGAATTCTACTCCTTTCTCATTACAACTGTGTAACACTTCTGTGTGCAGACACAGCTAATGTCCACAGAGGTTAAGGGGGGGGGGGGGGGGAAATCCACTATTTAACTTGAGTTAGCCTACAGAAATAAGATATTGTTCCTTTGATTATACCCTTCATGGAGGTGCATTTATATACAGATCTGCAGACCACACCTCCTCTCACATATATACCCACAAAACCAAACAATATATATTTGCATATATATGTTCTTATCTATTAAATATAGAAACTCAAGAGTAGCTGTTTTCTAGTATGCAATACCTTGGGCAACAACTTGAAAAAAAAGGTTTTGGGATGAGATGCCTGGAGGAAGTGATGCCTCTCAAAGAACTATAGGAGAGGAAAACCCCCACATTCCTTATCTGATATAAGGAGCTTTATATTTTACAACTTCTGAGATATCAGAGAAGAATCCAGTGATCATATGCATCGCAAGCTGGGACCCAACAGTCCAAAGCATTTATATTCATTTACTGGAAAATGTTACATCTTAACTAACTGAACAAAAACCACATGTGCATACACACTGAGGACTTTGTTAGATGGGCTTTATGAGTCCAGAACATTACAATTACACCAAATTTAAGACCCATTTTTGGAAATATGGGCCAGAATATAACTACTTACAGCCTTATGAATGAATGCAATGGTCCCTATGAAGGCTATTAGATGCTGAAAATATATAAACTGTAAAGCAGTGAGAAATGATATATTGGCTTTTTGCTTCAATGGTTCAAACTTTAATAAGAATTTTAATTAGCTAGCTCAAGTCATGCAGAAGGCTCTTGTAATTGTAACCAAGGCAGTCTTTTGAATTGAGGTCATTTTTGTATGCAACTGTTAGACCTTGGAAAGTAAAAAAAGAAAGGTGGAACTCTTTTTTTTTTTTTTTTTTCAGATGTACAAGCTTACTGGATGATTAATGTGAATTTTCTCAAGAAAGTCCTCACAGTGACTTGTATCGAAATAATTAAAGAGATCAGAACAACCGAAAAATGAAGGGAAAGTCTGACTGAAGCTGACATGACTTTCTGCTACTGAAGTAGCAGTGATTAAGTAGGGTCATAGATGAGGAGATGAGGACAGAATAACAGAGAGAAGATAAAGGACTGAGTCATTTTGGGGGACTGGTTAACCACAGTACTTCAAATGTGTTTATTTGTAGTACACAAATTTGTTGTACTGCATTGTTACATTTTGAGAAACTTTGTATACAGCACTGCAATAAACCATCAAAATATACATTGAGTAGCAGAGGAACTAAGACCTTGAAACTGAGAAGTTGTAGTGCTATCTAATTCAGTTATGTCTCATTTGATCCCTGGTTTATTTTAGTATTTTATCTCAGGAATACAATCTCTATGTTATAAAATTAGTACCCTGAATATCCACAACTCAGTCATATATTCAGTTTGTGTAGGGCTTTGCCTATTCATATGCATCCATATGTATATACATCACCACATGTAAAATCCACATGCTTTAATTGAATTTAAATCAGCTTTAATCTAGGGCTCTCAATATATTCTCCACATATTATACCTTCATGCTGTGGAGGATGCCACGAAAGCAAACACTTCTTGCATCATTTCTTACTGCTTTAGTTACATACATTTTCAGCTCTTCATGGGGACTATTATATCTATTCAGTAAACTGCAGAGAGCTTTAACATTAACCAATTGAAACTAAGTGACCTCATGACCATAAACAAGAAATTACCATCAAATAACCTGCTCATGCAGAGGGATGTGTGTATGTGCCTGCGTACAGAAAAACAGTTGTCACAAGTTAAAGGATGCATTAGCCTTGTCTTGATTCACTGTAGTTTATAGAGGAGATTCATTCAAGTTCTGATTTGTGTTATGGAAATAAATGGGAGCACTACTTGGAATATTATTCTCTGAAAGTGTAATGGGCTCTTACAGACTACTACTTTTACAGCACTGTAAATCTGCTAACTTCATTTCAATCACTTTCAATTTTAATGATAAGACATGCAAATCTAAGATTAAACACTATCATTACCATTCTATAGTTCCTATAGAATTATCTGTATTTATTAAAATGTTGCAAAGAATATGCAAAAATATGACTTAATTCATAATTCTAGAACTATAATAAACTGATAATATAAACTATAGTATAATACTCTGAAGTGCCTAAGGATTTTATGTTATTTGCTATGAAACATGGACTGCACGCATGTCCTATAAAAAGAATCCTCTCTCTCAGTAAACATGAAGTGAAATGCCCCAGTTGCCAAGGTGAAAAAAAAAACACAAGGACCTTATGCTATTTTATTCAACCTAAGTTCAAACTGTGCTATGGAACGTAATGAAATTTATCAATTGCAGTTGCCAAAGATTAATCTCAAAAGTAAAGATAAAACAACGTCATCCAAGACTGAATAGGAAATATTAATCATGTGCTGTCCAAGAAAAACTGGCAAGATGCTGACTTTTCTTACTTTTAACTGCTGCCCAGTCATTCACAAAATACCAATAATCCTTAAAGTCCTGGTATCCTTTTTAAAAGATACTGTCAGTAATTGAATCTTCTAAAGATGAAACACCAGAAAATATCCCCAGAAGCACAAGATTTCTTTTTATATGTATATTTTGAAGCTCTAAAATATTATAAAAAAGATTCAGTCACATAATGTTAGTCTATTAGTCCTGAGTTTAACCCAATGCCTGTCCACTTGCTGAAGATGTAAAGCTGGAAGATAATCTCAGAGATTTAACTTGTAATAATAATAATAATAATAATAATAATAAAAGATATACTTGAGCAGTAAAAAAAATAATAAATGAAAATGTGAAGGCAAAAAGGTAAAAGAAACAAACAAAAAAACAGTAAGGAAGAATTTTGCATTACAAAAAGTGGAATTCATTTTCTCTGTAATTGGATGCCAGCAATGTCAGCAATGGCTAAATTTATCCTTGTTTGCTTTTTTTTTTTTTTAACATAAAGAAGAAATGAGAATTTTCAGGGAGTGATTCACTTGACATGTTAGACACCTTCTTTACATAAAATGACTCTTGCCTTAGATTCCATTAATTTAGTCTCCAGTGACTTATGTGACTATTAGAGGAGTCCAGAGCGATCAGCTTAGATACAGATGCCTATACAGCAGACACACTAAAACAAATGAAAACCACCCAAGGGGACTTTGAACTACCCATTCAGTCGAAATGTAACAGAACAGTGAGAAAGACAAACAAGTGATAGGGTATTTTGGGCATAGACTAGCTGAGTCAAAGACAGCAGTGCTACTGAAGGAGACCTCAGCTAGAGCAGTGTATGCAGCTGTTCAGTGTATGCAGTGTTCAAGAAGGCTGAATTAAGACTGAAACAGGTACAGCAGAGGGTTTGTCACCATGTATGGGGGGATGCTATTGGAAAAGCAGAAGAAGAGACACCCTACATCACAGAGGTTAAGAGAAACAAGATAGAAAAGCAGATTGAGTATTTTCCTTGGATGGAGGGAATATTCAAAGAGAGGTAATAAAGGAAGTGTTCTTTGCTGCAAAAGTAAATGGATATAAGCGTATAAGAATACAATGGACACAATGCATATAAGATGCTCAGCATTTTTTCTTTTTTAAAGCAATTAAAATATACTTAAATATAAACAAATGTAGAACAAAAACAACGTATATACAAAGACTCAAACTGTGCATCCCTGAAGCTTGCGGGTATATAAATAGTTAGGTTATTGCTCTGTATTACCATTTAATTTTTTTTTTCCTTAATGGTTCACTAAGCATTTTATCACCTTGTTTGCAATACTTCAGTAAGCTATGGAGGTTAAATTGAACACAGTAAATTGTGACAACAAATGGTGCCTTGTTTTAATAAATGCTACACCTTTATTTTGTTTTTATGATTATGCTTTCATCTGTAACTGCATATTTTTCCACAACAAAGTATTACTCTACAGGAGTGTTGGTATGTGCCACTCAACAAAACATAATTACCTTTTCATAGTGCTTTTTTGTCAAAGGTCATTTTTGGTTTAAAATTTCATAAAAATACACCAAAAAGTCTCTAAGTCTTTTATTTCAGAACTGCTGAAAACTTAGATACAGATCTAGAAGCAATCTTACATTTTCATATATTATATATAAAAACTACATATGTAACATAAACAGTAACTTGTCAAGAACTAGTAAAGTAACTCAGCAACCACTTCATGTTGACTTTGTGTAGTCAAATGCAACTTGTGCAACTATTTCTTAAGGTTCTTTAACTAGTAGGCTATCTGGGGAATATATTGAAAATTGACAGTATTATACACATCTTGGAAAACATTTGAAAGTGTTCTGACAAATGACAATGCAAAAATCACTAACTGATGGGAAACTGCTACCTCCTTAGGGGTCTCTTGTTATACCTTGCATGCAGTCATGACAGAGCATGGGAATGCAAAAGTTTACCATTTACACTCACTTCTTTTTACTAAGTTCCTTATTAAGTCTTATCCATTGTTATTCTTTTAATGAATCTTTTATTCTTATCCATTTTTCTACATGTTTTTTTTTTTTTTTTTTTTTAAACCTTCCTAATTCTCAAACCTAATGATCGGTCCATATCACCAAAAAACACATGGAACTTGGTGAAAAAGTAAACAAAAAAAACACAATTACTTAGATTTGAATCCATGGTGCCTGGCAGAAATAGTAGAAACAATTATTTGGATTTCAACCTGCAGCATTGTACTTGGATTTGAAACTGCAGCATTTTATTTATTAAAAATGTGTTTTCTAATCCATGGCACTTTACTGTGGAAACTAGCCATACTGACACAGTAATTGTAAAATATTATTGATTTGTGTGTGTAATCTTACTTCTAACCTTTAAAAGAATACATTTTCAAAAGAGGAATGCTCTTTTGATGATAATGATCACCTTTGATTTACTGTAAACCATAAAAAATGTATACCTTTTTAATCATATCCATACCAATCCATAAAACCTTTTTTTCTTCAAGACTAAGCTAGAGAAAAGTATGTTATTCTTCACAGTGTTAAAAATCAGCAGGATTCAATAGCAAACACTGATGTATACGGGTTACAATATTGAAAATACACAATACATGAGCATTTAAAGCAGAGGACGAGAATGTACAAATAGGAAGGCCACAATCTCCCCTGAAAAACTGTGCTGTAAAAAACTGATTTGAAAGGGTTATTATGAATATTTAAGTATAAATATAAAAAATGGGAAAATTAAAACTGGTTGTTGCACATGATAGCAAACCAGAACAATATGCACATGTATGCAATCTTAAATAAGATCAACAATGAAACTATGCCATCTTTCTAAAAATGAATAGGTGTGTTCAGAACTGCCTTTAAAATGTTTCTTCTGTCTGTTGACACTTAAACATCTTTTGTATCATTAAATCTAGAAGCAATAGAACACAGAATCACATTTTTAGTCCACAAAAGAAGCTTCTTAAGAGTTAAGAAACAAAAACTAGCCTAATACATTTTGTCTGCTTTCCACTCTGCCTTTTAGAATGATGACCTCTTTTTAGAGGCTCTCAAAGTGAAAGTGGCTTATCAACCCTACCGTGTGGTTTTGTTTGTTTGTTTGCTTGCTTTTAACTGCTTTACTCCCAAAACAGACTGGAAACTTTCATTTTCTGTGTTCTATCACAAGAGTCACTCCCACTTCAAAAACTAACATGAAAGTGATAAATCATTAAAGTATATGTGACGTAAGGAAGGTATACATTTTAAAATGTAAAATGCTATTTTACTAAAGTATTAACTGACATATAGACTTTTTTTTTTTATATATAAAAATGGTCATTTGAGCATTATCTGTGGCAAATGTCCTTGTTGAATTGAGCTTTTAACCAAGAGAAAATTATTGACATGATTATGAAAGTGTATTCTGTATCATTTTCTAGAAAAAAACTCATGGTTGTTACAATTAACTGAATTGGTAGACAAAACTATATTTTTTTGTTAGAGATTAGATCAAACGTTTGGTATCAGTTATTTCATCATACCATGTGAATGGTAGGAATCCAAAGCCCTCCTGTTTTCACAATCAATTCTCATCTACCCTATCCAGCAAACAGCCTACGTGTTTACCTATTGCGTCTACGGAAAACACCTTTCTCCTGTTTGCTCCAAAGTAATTCCAAGACAAAGACTAATGGAATTTAAATAAACCAGCTTTAGTATGTCACTGATTTAACCAAGAAGTAGTGCAGTCATTGCCAGACTACTGGCAAAATAAACACTTTTCTACTCTGCTGCCCCTAGATGCTGGCTAGCAATATAGTCTGCTACCTGTGTTGGCAGGTCCTTAACACCAGCTGGGCCCCAGCAGTTAGCCTGCAGATCTCCTCTCCTTGTTCACATCGGCAACCCTCAGTCTCTCCTCCTCTCTTATCCCCTAGGCCTGAGCAGCATTCTGCCATCTCACAGCTGCCACCACCTTTCTGCACCTTCCACCTACAGCCCTCTTCTGAATAATCACTTTCCTCCTACTGCTACCTTCAGCTCTGTGAAACCTCTTGTCCCCAATTCTCCACCAAGCTCTCCCACCAGGAACAACACCGATCTTGGTGATGCCAGAGTACACCTGTACTTTCTGAGCTCTGCAGCATGAAGGAATAGCAGCCTCCATGTGTTTAGATCAATCATATGCAGGTGAGATACTGGATGAAAAAAATGAGAAAGAGATCCTAGGAAAACAGAGGCAGGAAGAATCCACTGAGCTCTGTTGGCTGAATACCCTTAATCACTGATAATTATTAAGGATAGGTGGATTCAAACTCAAAGGAAGTGCTGCACAGATATATCAGGAGCTGGCAGAGTAGTTCTCCTCTGAAGTCCTGCAAAAATTTTGCTTTGGCACAGTTCAGACACTTTTACTTGTAGGATCTGGGATCAAAGGATCTGGATCTGTAGACCCTTTGTATGTCTGAGACAAAGCTGGAGATATTGCCTCAAACCACCCTCTGCTTTCACTGACTTCCATTCTTTGAGTTTTCTTTAAAAAGCTATCCTAGAATGGGTGATTACTTATGTAAAGGAGCCTTAAACTGTTAAAAAGAGGCATGTAGTTTAACATTCAAATTTCTTACACCTATATATTTCATATATATTTTCGCAAGTAGAGAAGACTGAATATTGGGATTCAAAATTTGAGTAAAATTAGACAGTTAAACCACCAACTGATAGATGTGTATTTTTGTGCCCAGCAATCAGGTAGACAGAACACAAGGAAAGAAAAATGTAGGCAGATAAATCTCACACATGTAAGAGCACAGTTTTATACAGACACTTAAAAAGATCAACTCTTTATTAGAGCCTAATAACAATACTGAACCTAACTCTTTTTCTATTATTATAAATTATTATAATTCACATGGAATTACTTGAATTCAGGCATAATCAACCATATTTTTCTATTGAAACTATAATTGATGCAACAGACTATCAATTATAACTCTTATTAAAATGTCTGTCTTTAACTCTTATTAAAAAAAAAAAAACACAAAACATGTTCTAGCATGTTGCAATCATGAAAATAATACCCCCAAAATAATGATATTGCTTAAGTAATAAAGAGGTGGTCTATATCTAGACTGCTTCCTGAATTTCACTGTCTTCTTTGTTATTATCAGTCATCTAAATTTTATTTATTTCTGCAAACTAAATAAGCACTTTTATATTTTATGAGTAAATATACATTTGTATATTACACAAATATACTTGTATAAAAGTTTGTCTGCATGTTCTATATACTCCTTTCTTGAGGTATACCAGCACCAACAGAGTTAAACCAGAAGCTCTGAAGTATTCCCTACCCGTTCTTCGTGACTGACCAGTTTAAGATCAGCAGTTTTCACCTTTTTCAATTTTATCATAAACAGCATGCCACTTGATACTATACCTATGTGCTTTGAATTCTATTATCACAGTATTTTTAGGAACAAAACAAATAGATTTCATGAGAATTTTCTACAAGACTAGAGGACTGTTAAAAAGGCTTGAAAATGTGAATCTACTAAAAGCAAAATCAAAATGTAAAAACAACCTATTATTTTATATTTCAATTGCTACGCATTGATCGGTGGGGGGTGGGTTTATGAAACAAAATGCAATCTTCTAGTTGTTCAGAATTTAATGTTTTCAAAAACAGCACAAAGGAATTTCAGCCACTGAAAAGGGCTGCAATGAATATTGGGCTTTTACCTTCTTCCAGGATAGTGGTATTCTCTATGAGTCTGAGATGCTCTCGGCTTTCAACCAGGCAGTGCCCAAATTCTTTTCTGCATGCAGTTTCTGTATATTTACACAAGTTGTCTCAGGTACTTCCTGCAAACACCAAACCTCAATTGTTTTTAGGAAAGCTCATCACAAGGTAAGATGGCTTTCTACTCATCATATCTCACTAGCCCTCAAAAGGTAATGAACTGACCCTTTTCCTGACATTATACCAAGGGCTGCCCCCGTTGAAAGGGTTAATAAGGGAAGCTGGAGTATTTGGATGTGAATGGAGCACTGCCTTTCAGTGTTCTTTTGCAATAGCAAGAGGTTTGCCTTAGACACAATAGCCTGACACACCAAGGCTCCTAAGACCCAGTATATTTGTAAATACACAATTATGCAAAAGAAAATAAACTTTTGCTTTGCTAGCAGCAAAGAAATGAGCCAGGCTGTTCAGTGATGTGTTTCAAGACCTCCACATTATTGGCAGTTTAAGAATTGCATGCAGAGACTGAGAATACCTGCAGTTAAAACAGACACATTCTAAATTAAATTTGAGGTAAACGGAGTGTCTCAGCTTTGTTCTGGAAAGATAAGTCCTTTTGAAAAAAAAAGGCAACGAAGCAATAGTTTTAAGTTTCTTTCTTTTCAACAATAGAGGCAGTTTTTATAAATACAGTGTTTTTCATCAACTCTGGCACAATGCAGTGACAAGTAACATCTTATCTATGTCCTGAAAGTGAAATATATTTCAATTAATGTTTTATTAAGATATAATTTTAAAGCAATTCGATGCAGATCCTTTTATGGGCATCTGTGGCATTAATCTTCAACAAACATCATCCCTTTGCAATACACTTCAAAAAAAAAAAAGGAAGAGGTGTCTTTCCCCATTTTTAAGACTGTACTTGTGACTGTAATGTCGGTCATACTGCAATGACTTATATTTTATGATGCAAATCCAATGATAATGTAACAGTTGCAGTGTTTTTGCTTGCAATGTGATGTATGCAATGGCAGGAATAATACTGCCCCCACTGCTGGGGGGTTGGACGTGACGTTCTCCAACTGACACCATTCTTTGTTTACCTGCTAGGGACAAGTAGCCTCCTTTAAATGATATATTTGTAATACAAAAATTCTACCAGCTTTCCTATTTGTTTCATAGAGAATGTGTAGTCATACCTTTAGAATTACAGAATGCAAGGGAACTGGTGACATAAGCTCATTTATGAACAGTGGCAGTTTGGATAACTGCCTTCAAATCAAAGGGGATGAAGGATATTCAGTAAGATCATGGAAGAGACAAATGAGACCAGCGAGTTAACGTACCTCAGTAATAGGCACTACTCCATTACATACACTACTCCAAAAAGCGCAGGATAATTCAAATGACTAGCATGTAAATATGCAAATGAATGGCTTATTCAAGAAGGACAGGTAGGGAATGCAATTCAATGCAAAGAGGTGTAAAATCCTTTATTTTACAGGAATGGTATGGTACCATACACAGATATGATATGAGACTGTCTAAATCAGCAGCAGTACAGAAAAGCAATGCAAAAAAGGATCTGGATATTAGTGTGCATCTCATGTAGATAAATGTAGTTCAACAGTGTTCTGATGGTAAAAAAAAAAAAAAAAAAAAAAGTACCACAGAAAGGAGTACTGAAAGGAGTACTGTGTCTGAGCTACACAAAGCCAGTATTTCCATTTATACAGCACAGCACTCAGATGAAGTGCTGAATCCAATCTGGCATTTAAGAGGAGACGGGTAGCAACTAGAAAGGTTCCAGAGCAAAATGATCAACAGGATCTGAGGGTAGAAAATTCAAAGTTTAGTTTAGCCAGAAGGAAAGCAAGGACAAATGTGGCAGCCATCTTCAAATATAGGAGTACAGCTAAAAAGAACTTCCTCATATCCACTGAAGCAGACAAAGCAGCAAGGAATTAGGAGACAAAGGCTGATTTAGGGTAGAGCAAAAAGGCTGTTTAAGCAGTACAACTGACTGCCTGGGAAAGCTGTGAAATCACTATGGCACAGGTATTCTGTCTTCACGCAAGGGGGACGGACTGGATGACTGCTCAAGGGCCTTTTTTGCCTATTTCTATGGTTTCCATGATTCTCCTCTGCCTCTAGCTCCCTCAAGGATGGGAATAAAATGTGACATATCTCTGCTGTACATGACATGAAAACTGACAAGTAACATGAATAAGGGCAGAAGATAGAATGCTATGCTAAGGAATACAGTAACCAATACAATCAAATTGTCCAAATATAGTGATATACATCCACTTCCCCCAGTCAGTACCTCTAGCAGTTGTAAATTATCAGCTAGTTTAGTATAAAACTTCTCTGAATATTAGTGTGATCCCATATATTCTTTGTGCAGACACTATATAAAGGAAGACAAAATCAGATTGGGCTTTTAAATTGAATTTTAAAATGGTTTTAAATCACATAATCAATGAAAATATATTGTTCATTTAGTTTTCCTATCCATAACAAAATAAACCCCAAAACATAAGATATTCCAAATACTCCCCTTCACCACTTTCAATTTCTATAATAGAAATTCTTTCAAAATATATTATTGTGAAAGAACCTAGTAAGGAAGAGAGAAACTGTGATAAAGTTACAGATTTTAATGTTATAAACAAACCATTACAACTATTTTATCTTTATCTTATTACACATAATTTTATGTGTGTTAGATAACTACCATACCAAATTAATGTGTCCCACTACTTTCTTTTCCATGAACTAGGAAAACTGTGTTCTGTTTTCAGTTATACTTTTTGTCTTTACTTATGCCATTTATGGTGATTATTTCCAGACTTAAGATTTTGCAATATTAGCAAACCTGAGAATCAGAATGTAAATAGTCCATATGTAGCTTGTATGACATAGGCTCTCGCTTTTGTCAAACTTCAAATAAAAAATTCATTTGTTCTGTCAAATATTTTTAAATACAAAAAATAACTACAGGAAAATCATAGCTTTAACTAGGTCCTCGAAAATTTGGCCTCAAAAAAAAAAAAACTTGGACTTTTTTTTTTAAATTTACATTAAGGTTGGTACTTTAAAGGGTCTCTGTTCCAGGAATTTGCAGAATGGTCCTTCCGTTTCTTGCTGAAGCTTCTTATCCATCTCATTACAAATCAATAATATACTTCATATTCAAACTATAACATAAAAAAGTTGTTCCTGTATCATTTTCCATTTATCTTTTTTGTAATACTATTCAGTTATTTAAACTCTTTGCTCATTTTAGTAGAATTTCTGATTGTAGTACTTAAAAGAAAAATTATTTAGTATTGAAATCGCATTATTCTTTTTAACATCTTGCAAGCAATAATTGATCTGCATAACTGCTACATAAAATAAGAAGATACCATTACCACAGTTTTCTCCAGAAGGAAAGCTGAGATAGAGAAGTTTACATTCTTGCCCAATGCCACAGCTTGTATCACCTGACTGAAATCAGACAATAGTTCTGTACCAGTCTAATTTTAAAAGTTATTAATTATAAAATTCTTTGAAGGATTTAAGCAGCTGTCTCAAAGGAACTGTCTTACCATCTTGTTGGGAGATAACGATTACCAGAAAGCCCTAGATCTGTGCTCCCTGAAAGCACACATATGATTATATATATGTGCTTCTAAAACATTTCAAAACAAGAAAGAGAAAAAACAAAGAAGTCAGTAGCTACTTATTATATCATCACATCAAAACAATTTTCTAACAAGCTGTCAGACAGAGATTTACAGTGATAAAAGAAAAAGTCAAGTTAACCAACATTTTTTTGACAGTTCAGTATCTTTGTCGAACCAGCACTATGATAGAAAATATTAAAAGTACCCGAGATAAATATAAAATTGTGTTGGCACAATTGATTTTGTAGGGCTTTCTCCATTTCTCGTCTTTCTATTCCAATCCCCTTACTTCCAGAACAACTATCATCGTTAAAACAAATGCAAAACATACCTTAATTGTACTAGTGTGTGCACCGGGATATTCTTTTTCCTCTAGCGTTGACCAACGCTGTATAAATTTTGACACCAAAGGATCATCATAGTCAACTATCTGAAATCCTGAGACATTAGCTCCTCCAAACTGAATTTTGGATAAATCTCCATCAGTAAATCCCTGAGCACAGAAAACATGTCTGTTACTCCAGCAGTTCTGGCAGGTTTCAATAGCATACACATATGAAAAGTTACCATATGACTTCTACTGCAAAAGCGTAAGTCAAATATTTTCTTCAAACAGGATCCAAGTTTATAATCCTGGGCTGCCAGGATTAAATCAACCAACAATGGTTCTTGCTGCTCACTAGATATAGAACAAGTGCTGAATGGATCTATCTTTGCCACAATTACTTTCCTTAAAAAAACACTGTTAATTCCAATGTGACTGTATGGATTAGAAGGGCAGTAACAGATAGAGTAAGCTTATCCATGGTTTAGTCTTGTACCAGTTAAGGGCACAGTTGTTTTATTTTTTCAGCAGGAACACTGAAGCATTTGGCAAGACTTACCGTCTTCCCTGTCTCCCCCCCCTAGTTCTTGATCTCACAACCTTTTCATAAATTTTGGAAGAAGGAAACAGTTTTTAAATCTCAGTTTTGATTTGTTTTGTTGTTTTGTTTTGTTTTTTTTTTTTTTTTTTTTTTTTTTTTAATAAAATGAAAGCACGTTAGACTAAAACGTTCATTTTTGCAAATTAAATGACGGATACTTAATTCTGTCTACCAATGTAAATATCAGACAAACTGTAAATATCAGATAAACTCATCACATCAGTTGTGTGGTGTTACTGAACACTTTCTCAGCCATTCCATTCAGATCAGCACCATTCTGAATCTTCAGTTGTCTTGATTCACTCCAAGTTATTTCCATATATCTACAAATGTATCTGTATCTAAATTATATATTTGTGGGCTGGAAAGACTCTGCTAGGAATAAAAGCATGAAACACAAGTATACATCAAATTAAAGAGCTTTGCCAAAGTGAAAAGACAGATCTTGTTCACTCCTTATGAAACCAATAAGATTGAGATTGGATTTTTAGGTCAGCAATGAATGATTTGAACCTGCATTCTGAATAGATTATTTCTGATGTGTGCTCGCCTTTGTTGCTGTTGACCAGCATTACATACATTTTGATTTTTCATGTTTCATGTTTTAATGTGTCCTAAAAAACCATACAAATGAATTTACATGAAGCACTGATTTTAGACACTTCAGTTTAAATGAACCTTCTGAGTGAACACAAAAGTAGTAACTTCAGACCACATTATCAAACATTGCTACAATTGCTATTCTAGGTATACTTCATCTTAGCGATGCTCATCAATGATATGTTGATGCTTGATAATATAGACACTTCTAAAGGGTCATTGAACTTATTGTGAGCTTAAAGTTCGCACATGAGCATTTATTTGACCCTTCTCCATTTATCAGGATGTTTTATTCTTAATATAGATAAATTTCTTGACTGACTGATCAGTCTGGAAGAGAACAACCTCACGGGAAGGAAGAAAAAAGATGGATTCAGCAAGACAATGATCAAGTACTAGGTACTTCTGTCAGAAAGTAAATATTTTAAAAATCATTACCATATATATTTACATGATATTATACAAAAGATCTGCAATACTTGCATTTAAACTGCACAAACCTGCATAAGCAAATATAATACTAGGCTTTAAAATACATGATTCAGCAAGTTTAAGATCTTATGGGCTTAAAGTTACAAACAAAGCAATGGCTACAATAACAACCAGTCAACATAATGAAATACACTAGGCAATTTTTCTAAAATATTTATTTCCTTTAAGGCCTAAAAGAGTTGTACAACATATGCAAAAAAATACAAATATCTAACAGGGAATTTTTCAAATTCTGTAAGACTTTTATGCTTGTTTAGTGAACGTGCACTACCTTAGCTTTTCTGACCTAAGATTCAGTTAATAAATATACAAATGAATCCCCATTGTTCTGCTTTTAAAGAGGCTTCCAGAGTATAAAGCTTCCTAACTGCTGTGTAGCAACATCCATGATTCCAGCCTTATCTGGAAGGGAGAAGTGTTTTGTTCAAAGGTTGGTAGGAGATGGAGATTATATGTGAAGCATGATGCCTCTTCTAAAAGGACTACAGAAGACAGAGTGTAAATTAGAGCACTCCAAGGACCCTGCTGAAATTTTTATCAGTCAAACCCTATCATAGTCCAAGAATAAAGAGATGAAAAAAATGATTAAAAGGCACTCCCACCACACAACCCTCAAAGTTCTTTTTTAGAGTAGGATAACTGACATTCAAGCCTACCAAATTTGCTTTATCCATTGGCAAAAATTGTATTAGATTCCCTGGCTGCAGTAAATAAGTATTGTTGACTTTAATGTCAGTAAAATGGCCGTTCATCTTTGGACAATTTCAAAAAATAACCTTGACAATTTAGTGAGTTTCCTGAACCTTCCCCCTTAGGAACAGCATTAGCTATACCGTCCGATTACCTGTGTTCAGAGAAATATTAAATCAAACTGATTGCCAAGCCACTGTGAGAAATGAGGATATGTGAAGCTGAGACTTACTAGTCCAGCAGTATCAAAACTGAGTGCTTTAATTTTTAAATACTTCAGAGGTGAAAGAAGAAACATCAGTTATCTGAATGAATGGATCAGACTACAATCTGGAAAGCTGTTTTTACCAATTTTCCTACCTACCCTGACTTTTCTAAAGTAAGCAGGAAAATGGATGAACCTCTACTGGAGGTACTGAACAGTCTTCACTCCCATTGATGGGCATATAATAGGAAGCATTTAAGCACTGAAAAGACTGAGTCAATAAAATACCATCTGAACACATGCATTAATTTAGCAAGGATAATCACATTTAGCTTTTCTTTATTTTCTAAAACCCATTTAAAACAAAATACTAGATGATGTTCTTCCAGAAGCAGTAAAATGAGTATTACAGTCATTGTAAAACATATTAAAAAAATTTGCTTACCAGATTTGCAATGATATAATGGTATCCTTTAACATGCTTACCGATTGTGATAACCTGTAAAAAAGAAGAAATACCCCCATAATGGAGAATGTTCAGCTGATACACGGACTGAGACTCAAAAACTACTAAATGTCATATGATGTAGAAGTTAGTTATGAGCTTCAGCTGCCATACTAAGTTTGTCCAGTGCTTTGCTTTTTTATTTTACTTAATGCGCTACTGAATACACTCTCTGCTGGTAGAAATCAGTCATGTTGAAGTCCAAGCCCCAAAACCTGTAAGAGGAGGAGCTGAATGCTAATTACTGTGCTGTATATTAAAGGCTCGATCTGGACAGGAGGGAGCAAGTATCACACAGTAGAGGTACTAGAAGCACTGTATCTCAGACATTGCCACTTAGTTGCTTAGATTCTGCTCTCTTTGTAGCAGAATTATAACACTCCTGGAGCTAAAAAACAAACAAACAACAAAAAAAAACATTTAAAATCCCACTTACATTAATGAAAATATCTGCATTATGAAGAACTCTTCTGAAGTTCAAATTGTTTTTTGTTGCCCTAAGGCTTCCCTATAATCTCTCTCAAAGCCCGCTGGTAGTTTCCCAGAAGTCTCCACTGGCAGGCAAGTAGCATGGATTCTTCCCCCATATAGTCTTAATGCGGATTATGTCTTCATGGGGAAGTTTGCATTTTGAAGCAACACATTTCTCCAGAGAAAGGATTTGGGAGCTAACAGGACTCTAGAGGTTTCTTCCATCTTTTGACCAACAATAACAATTCAGAGAACAGAAATATAAACTAGTCTGAGGGAGCTGGTGAACTGAAAGTATTTTTCAATATCAACTTCCATTAAGTGGCTAAAATCTGGAGGAGAAACTATAACACTGGAGAAAAACAAAAATGATGAAGCAACTTTGAAAAAACATCTTGTGTCAATACGATGATCCAAGAACTACAGAGCATTATGGGGAGAGCTTGAAGTTGCCACCACAGCTTAGAAAGTTATTGGGATAAACCAAAACACTACTACATGTTTGTTCAAGAATAAGCATGGAAGAAAGCAAAGAATTTACTGTTCAATATATCAATATATCCTACTCCAATATTCAAGGAAAGTCCAGTCAACTGAAAGCCTGCCGCACTTCTCAGTAAAAAACAGAGAAGAGGAAGAGAGATACTGATACTAAAGCTCCAGTTCAGAATAAATCTTGTAGCGAAGTAGGACCTGAAGAACCTCTTTTGCAGTTAGAGAAGAAAATGAGAAGGACACACAAAGATACTCAGAGGACAAAGAAACTCAGATACTGACAAAAATCTTTATTTGGAATAATGCTTCACTTTAGGTGATGAAGAGATGGAAAAAGTTAATGGAGAATGAGTTTTTAGATTTTATTTTAGACTAGAGGAAAATTAAAACAGATTCACCGTATTATGTAAGGAAGGGAAGTCAAAGGATCAGCATTTTAAGAATAAAGTACTCTAAGACCAGACCAAAACTCCAGAGGCTGACAGGTCTTGCAAAGAGAATCTCAATGCTAAATGCATCAGAGAATGCACTTAGTAGTTCAAGAGACTATATTCCAGAACATAACAGAAAATTATTTTCATGAGAACAAATAACTGGAATTATGTTAAATTACCAGTGTGGCTGATCCACAAGTATCTAACACTCTTACGTGACTTAGAAAGCAGATAAGCAGAAACAACAGTTTATCCATCCACATGCTTTAGATGTGGCACAGGGGATAAAATGATAAAATCTAAGTTTCAGAAAAAAGAAAAGAAATGATTCACATCTATTAATGCGCAATAAGAGCAAGAAAAATATCCTAGAGATGAAATCAAAAGAAGCACCAGCCAAAGAAAATCACAGGTTATTACTAAACAAAAAAGGAGAGTAAAACTAAATGGTAACTAAACCAAAGGGTTCTTGTCCTCAGAGTGGCAAAAGGAGAAACTGAAAAAAATTACTCAGCCAAGCCTTCATATCAGGAAAGATATTATAATGAATATTAAGTATTTAATTTTAAAAGAACCTAGAGGATAATAAGATGATAAACAGATAGTACAGTCTTGTCAAAATCAAAGTATGTCAAGGCTTTTTTTTTTTCTTCCATTCTCTGATATGATAGCCATCCTAATGGATAACGAGGAAGCAGCAGGTACAACGCATCTTGAGTTTAATAAGGCTTTCATCCTGTGTGACATCATTACAAGCTCTTAAGGGAATTTGTACATAAGTTACCATAAGGTAAGCAAACAACTGTTTGAAAAGCTGTAAGCAGTATTTCTGTCAAGCACAGCTCCGTCAGTATACTTACTAGTTACATAGAATTAATCAGTATTTTTTTAATCAGGATCTTTATTAATGAGAAGTCTGAAAATATGAATGTTTAAAAAAATCTGCAGATGCTAACAGAGGGAAGTTGCAAATGCTGTGAAGAACAGGATCAAATTTAAACTGATCCTGAAAATTAGACAATCAGTTTGAATTCATATCCACAAACTCTAACAGAGAAAAATACAGTGAACTCCATTTGCATGCTGAAATACAGTGCTCATTGCCTGAGCCTCAATTACTATGACCCTCACAGCAAAGACCAAAATAACAAACTCCCCAAAAAAGCTTCTAACTAATATCCACCTAAATACATCTACATTTAGCTAATATATCCCTACAGATGGTGTAAAAGGTCAAGCTTAAACAAACATGGAACTACCCTTATAATATTCCAATGTTCTCTGTATGAATAAAGAGGAAGCAAGATAAAGAGACAGCATGGAAAAGGACCCGCCTAGCCACTACTGTAGAGGTGGATATGGAGGTAACGCAAAATTTTGAATCCAAATGCTGTGATGCTGTTATGAAAAGAAGAAGAAAAACAAACCAATAAACACACACAATTTTGACAAACAACCTATGTGGGGATGCAAAGACGACATTTTTCTGTTCTGTTTAATGTTCTTAGGTCTTAGCTATGGAAGACAGCATCCAATTTTGGTTAAGACATTTTAAGATAGAGGCAAACTGAAGACAGACCCAAGGACAGTACGATGACAAAGAGCTTAGGAACATGAACAATGAAGAAAATTACATGAAAAAAGAGAAGCTGTTGAAACAGCCTTCTAAGATGTAAAAGTTTTTTTTTTTGTTTTTTTTTTTTGAAAAAAGCATTAGAAACAAATCATTGTCTAGTGTAAGGCGTACTAAGCCTTAGACATAATGTAGCTATATTTGTAATGCACCATGTATGATAGCATATAAATTACATATATGTATACTACCTAGACAGACTGTAAAGTAACCATAAAGAGATTTTATTATTATTCTTATTTTTTAAATAATCAGGATAGTGAACCATATGGGATGATCCAGATAGAATTATCCTGCCTTTGAGTAGAGCAAGAGATTATAGGATTTGTATGTTCTCTCTGTCCAATGTGTATGCAGTCCTCAAATCTGTTACTTCCCAAATGATGCATAACTACCAAAAACATAGGATCAATTGAAATAATGCTTACATTGGTCTTACTTATAGAATATATCTAATTGTCATTGCTGAAAAAATGAGAATAGCAAACCTGATCAACAATGTCGTTGACTTTATCACGCTCACAGTCCAAAATCACTCGCCTTTCCTTTTTTACTTCTAGATCTTGAAATAGTGAACGGTAAGTTTCATCTTTTCTGTCATTGTTTATATTTCCTACGTTGATAGCAGTCACTTGCCATTTCTTTTCAGCTGCAGAATCCAGCACAGCTTGCAATGTTGATAAGCCTAGCAATGCACAGGAAAAAAAAAACAAACAATATGACTGATAAGGTTCAGGAATAACAAGCTTCTAAGAACGTGATTTATTAGATTAGTTATTTAAGATTTCACTGTTATTCATTTCACCTATCATATGTTGTTAGGACTCCTCAGAAATGAAGCTGTGTGCATGCCCAAATTGTTCTTACTGAGTGAAACTTTACTTAAACCATTGGAAGGGATCAGGATAGAGCCTTGTAAGGACAATCTTTTGGTTTTGCTTCAACATTTTTCAGAAGGGGATTTTGCCAGTTCACTAATCCATTGCTAGAATTCTATAGACTGGGAAAGAGGTCTTCTAGGAGAAAAAATGATCCAATTATAGCAAGTGGATCAGTTGTTTATTACAGAATGCTATTTAACTGTTCTGTACTTGTAAACCTATTTTAAACCCTGTTCTCACTGAGGCCTATGGCAAAATTCTCATGTCATGAAGTTATTATTTCAGTTGCCACACTCCCTGACTGTGAAAGAAAGCATTTCGATATATGTATTTTTCCATATAGATAAGCAGGCCCAGTGCCTACAAGCAGTCTATAGAAGTTTGCTGCCATTTTATTCTTTGTGACATATTCCTGCCAGGAAGCTGTAATCTCTGCACAGCTGAAATTGTCTGCAAAATATTGTAAAATCAGTGACAATTTTACATGACTGGTTTTCCTGTTCAAAGATTAAAGCACCAAGTATAAAAAAATAATTACTGCTAAAAATGAGTTCCTGCTGTTCTACAAATACCTGTGTCCAACAGTAGAGCAACTTCAACTTGTTATGTTCAAATCCCTTCCATAGAATTCTATAGATCTCTAGAGACAACAATTTTAAGGATAGCAGATAGCATTACAAAAAAAAGTCACCAAAGCTGTCAGACTATTTCTCACAATCCAACTGACATTTTTGATCATTCATCTCCCCTGAAACCACAGAACACCAGGAGTAATTTCTTTGAGACAAATTTCTGACTTGGTATGTAAAGGAAGCTTTATAGATAACCCTCATGAGAAATATTGGTGGTTATAACCATAAACATAGAAAGTGCTAAGAATCAATTTGTTTCATAGCAGATTGGTCAGTGTTTAGCAATTCAGCTTCGTAAGTGAAAATGGTAATAACATATAGCAATATACAAGGCTGGTCATCAGCAAAGGAGGAAAATGGCAGGCTTCCAAAAACATAACTTCAATGATTATGTCAAATAGTTCCGGCTTTTTATACTGATTTTAAAGAAGACTGATATGAAGTTTTATATGTCATGCAACAAAATATTTTAAAATAATAGATCACTACATCCAAAGGCATATACAAACTATTTATATATTTATGTAAAGAGAAATGTAGACATCTGGTAAAAGGAAAAGATAAAAGATGTAGAGTGTATATTAGAACATTATAAAATACTAAAGTGATTCCATACCTCAAAAAAAAAACAAAAACATTCTTAATAGTAATTTCCTACTTTCACCTTTGTTAACTCTTTCAGAAGGTCGTACAGTTTCTGCTATGCCAGATTGTTTATTTTTTCACTGACAATATAAAACCCACTGTCAATTCTGGTGTTAGATTTATGGTTTTACTTCCTGAATTGCATAAGTTTTTTACTCCAACTTCAGAAGAAAATGTCAAGGCATTTTCCAGAGTAAGTGACAACATCTTTATTATTGTGCAACTATATGATCCTAGAAAGTCATCTGCAACTTGTTAAGTGGCTGAATAACACTGCTTCCTAACATCAAGAATAAGTATTATAAAAGGGAAATGTTATTTTGGGAGGGAAGAATATAGTTCTCAGAAAAAAAAATTTTGATGCATTAGCAATGATAATGTCAATGCAGAACTAGTAGGAATAAAAAAGATAAAGGGAAACTATGAACTAACTTTCAGAAACAAATGCTGTTGCAGCTTCCTCTATCATATATGAATGTATAGCTATGTAGTGTGCTAAATCCTGAGGGCTTTGTTCAAAAAGGGATGTTTTGTAGTCTCTTTTCACTTCCAATAAGCTAAATTTCATCATCCTTCGTTGTAAAATGTAATGTTGGCTTATCTTCATTTGCATATTCAATGAAATATCACCTTTCGTACTATTAGCAGTGAGGACCCTATCAAGGATCTGATAAATTTTGCAGCACATATTATTGTTTTAGTTTGCATTCTGTTCCTGTGTTTAACAAATTTGTTTATTCCACACAGACAAAATAAAAAAGAAAAATGAAACATCAACAAACTGAAATGTATCAGGCAAAGACACTTGAATCTTGAATCACTTGATTCATGTAACATGAATCACTCTTTCAGATCTTAGTGAGTAGATTTCAGGTCCTCCAATCTGTCTTTGTATGTCTCCTCTAAGACAAAAAAATCTCAGGCATGAATTTAAGGGCTATTAATGTTCATGCTAGGGCAAAGGGTTCCTCTGATCTTCCATTTTTCCTTGGGACTTTTGTTTTTTTTTGAGCACCCTCTGCAGACTGGTCTTCTTGTTCTTCAGAGGTGGGAGAGTTGTCATCCTCATCCAATTTAGTTTATAGTTTACTGTGATGTCAATAACACAATGAAAAAAAAAGAAAGAAAGAAATCTTTCACAGCAATACTTTTGCGGATGTGGAATTATTTGGATAGAGGTAAAGGAAGTGGGACTCTGCAGAGAAGAAAACTCTTAACAACAACTGTTGCTGTTTTTGACTGCATGAATATTTCTGTTTGGGAACTGTGTGTTCCTGAACCTCTTGTGGTTATGATGAGACAAACTTAATACAGTGAGCTCTGAAAGGGAGAACTGAATAGAGGCCGAGTGAATTAGTGATTCTGTTACAAACAGAAACCAATAATGTCATTACTTTTTCCAAACTGCACTGTTTAGTACTGGCAACACAAAGAAAGTAAGGAGGATAAAGGATGCAGTCACATTAAATGACATCAAGTGACATATTAAAGAGGAATAGCTTTGACACGCATATACTGAACGGCCTCACTTCTTAAAGACAGGATAAGATAGGAAATTGTCCCGCACTTCATCTAGTCAGCCTCTAACCATTGAGGAACTGTAAAAGTAGCAATAAATTATTCTTTTGGAATAAGTCATTAAACTAATTTCTATTAGACTTCATGGAAACCATGAAGTCTATCTTTTATCTCAGTCCTGGAGGAGGAAGTATCTCAAATTATACATAATTCCTTAAATATACAACACAAACACTTATGCAAAAGTGGTGGAAGTGTGGACCCTGTATATTCAGGATCTGCTGTCAAGAGTTGCTGCCTACACACTGCTCAACTCTGCAGGTTAGCCTTGTGTGGGAGCACTGAGGAGCAATGATTTACTCAGCATAAAGGTGGGAGTTTTATGCCTTGGAGTTCATTATCGCTGGGGTGCCTTGCCATAATTAAAGCATACAAATAAGAAAAAAAAAAAAAAAAGACATGACCAAAAGGTGACTATAAGCAACAATTTCATTTCTGGCTGTTATTCCTGGCCAGATTCAGCCAGTGCAGCAACAAGGTGGTTTTCAGAATTTACTAAATATAAATCACATGCAGGTCATGTACTGCACACTGCTAGCTGATTGATGGAGGCTAAGCAACTAGCTTCACATCTGCCCTTTCTAAAAAGGCAGTGAATGTTTCTGATTCTAATGTGAATTTGGAAAGGATCTACCACAGAAACGAGCTTAGGGTTCATCATCACACATTACATTATTGTTGGAGGCTATATGCCTGCTTTAGTTTTTCTTATTTCAGGGCTCAGAACAGTGATAGAGAACTGTTTTTAAGAGGTCCCTTCAGCTTTTCCGAACAACACTGGATAAAATGTCATCAAAAGGCAGAGAATCTAATGTCACCCCATAATTTAATAAACTATGGTGTGACAATATGAAATTAATCATCCTTCAAATCCAGCGGAATCTTACCATTTAATGTGCATTTAATTCTGACCAATGAACATGCAGATGAGCCACTAAATAGCCTTTTTAAAGGGAAGAGTTGAAGAAAATAAGTTAGCAAAGGGCTACTAGGTAAGAAGAACTCAAAAAAACAGAATGAGTTCCGTTGGAATTCCAAATGGAATTCCAGAAAGGGTAGTCATAACAAAATGCTTTACAATGTTTCTTCTCAGAAAACTAGTATACCACAATTTTCAAGTAATTTTTCCCAGTTCATAAACTGTTATGCTATTATTACAACAACCATAAGGGCATAATACTTGTGGAAGCTGTATCCTGGAGTAAGTTGCCTACAAGATGATTTGTGTTTATTAAAAAAAAACAAAAAAAAACAACAAAAAAAAAAAACACACATCTAATCTTAACAGTGGAGAGAAATTTGAGTATCTGTTGAAGGTAGTCTCCAAAGGAGCAGGGACTGCATCCAAGATTCTTGTTTGCTTTGTGTCCAACTATTGATTTTGCATGTTGTTTGGAGTGAATCTGTGCTAGTAGACTGCCCTTGGTGTTCCCCAGCTCTGTCGAAATACAGCTGAAGTACAACACAACTCAGAGGTGGTAATTAGGCATCCAGTACCTGGAGTCCCAACAGGAAGTTCAGGCAGTCAGCTGCAGTGGCAGTGTGAAAGCTAGCTGTTTGGTAAAATGAATGGTCTCACAGGCTTACTGATGTTTATGTTTGATTCTGTAGTTTTAAATACTTGGCATGCAACTCAAAAGTTAAGTGTAGATGATGAGCAACATGTTACATGCAAAAACATCCTAGCATTTTTATTAGCTTTTAATTTTTAAATCTTTAAAAAGAAAAAAAATCATAGGAACCATTTTACATATGAGTAATCTCTCATTACTTATCAGCATGCATGCCGTTCTATTAATGCAAACTAATAATTTCATCCTCATATAAACAATTTTGTATTCTTTACTAAAAACTCATTTCTAAACCTAAGTTTATATTTGCTGCATGTAAGTATTCCTGTCCTCCTCTAAGACTGATTCAGTATTTCAGTGAGATACATGTATATGTAGCAAACAGAATACAGGAAAAAAAAAGTACCATATCTCACCTCTGTCACTGTCATACAAATATGCAAACTTGGTCCACTGATAGTATTCAATCAAGCTAAGAAGAGCTCCCTTGAGGTCAGGTCTCATCTGAATGACAAATGGATGTGTTCCATCTGTTGGGAAGCTTGGAGTTATGAAGGAGACATGAAGAGTCCCACAGAATGATGTTATGGTATTTACAGACTTCTTGTCATAGAATCCAAAAATAGCAAAGACTCCTCTTGAAAACTGGGAGCAGACTAAGAGGGAAAAAGAAAAACAGTTAGGTGGGAGATTTTTTTTTTTTTCCAAAAAAATTATTGAAAATACTATCACATATTTGAGAAATAATGAAGTTGTCTAATCACATAACAGGAGAAAACAATAATACCCTGTTAGGGAGATAATTTGTTAGTATTATCACTTAGTAATATAAAACTTCCACTAAATGATAAATCCAGAGATGTATTTGTCATTCCTAGAAAATTTAGAAATAAAAGTTAAAGTTATTCTTAAATTCAACTTATACAATAAAGAATAGCGGTATAAACATTATGCTGCAATTTATAAAATGAGTCATGACCACACGTACTACCTCAGAAACAGATAACTTTTTGTCATTAAAAATAAATTGACTCTGAGATCAAGCCTCCTTGAACTTTTTGCAAAATACTGTAAACATTTTTCTATTCAGGAAAGATAAAGTGAGAACTAGAAGCAAATATCTTAATAGCAGAAAAGAAGTTTCTGATTTGCTTTAAACCCCCTCACTTTCAGGCATTATTATAATTCCTGCATTTTTGGACTCAGCAAAAGCTGGTCTTTCTGGATGACACTTGCAGTCATGCTGCAGAAAGAATAACCTCATAGATGTAAATAATATGCTGATTCCTCTTTTTTTTTTTTTTTAAATCACTTGAGACAATTCAAGCCAATTGATGAATGCTGCTGATCACTGCAGCCTGTAAAAGAGCTAGATCTTCTAGGTCAGCCTGCTCTTTGACAATTCAGGTTATACTAGTGCCTAGGTTTTAAAAGCAGAACAAACTAAGGAAAAAAACAACACTGATTAATTCTGAGATATCACCTATGCATTCTTTGGTTTGCATATTGTCACCTTGAACAAGAGACAGACCCTCCCTCCTAGAGAAAACATCTAGTCAGCCTCATTGCAATCCCCGCTACACCTGGCCTGCTGATAGATATAAATCACTATGTCACTGAGGCTAATTTTGCCTAGTGCACCAATCCTTGAATATGATTCATTGATAAGGGCAGAAATGAGTTGATTTTTTTTTTTTAATTTCTAAGGTTTGAATGCTAACCAGTATTTTCTCTTTTAGAAGTTAATCACATTATTATTAAAAAAGACACACCTTTATACCTGTTATTATTCATTTCTATTCTCTTTTCACAATTTTGCTTGTCTACCTTTGCTCCACAGTCATCTCTTACCATAATTATTCCTATACTCCTATATTCCTATATATTCTGATTAAAAGGATCTGAACAGCATGAGGGAAATTCTGGGTCCGCCAGTTTCAACAGTTATTTCCTATTAACTTTAATTAGGTCAGAATTTCACCTCAGGTGAGAGAACACAAATGATGGAAAAAAACTGACAAATAATACCCCTTTACAAAAAGATACTGCAGGTATTCCAGAGTGAGAGTACAAGATGGTCAGATCTCTTCCACTTTAAATGCAAATCCTTACATAAAGTTGCAATATTTATCTTGAATGTTTATTAAGGGTATAGCTGCTCCTTGTTGAACAAAGGCTTCTGAAAAAAAGCTGTTAATTTTCTGGATAGCTTTTCTGTTTAAGTTACTCCAAGTCCTTGTTCTATCCCAAATCACAGTGCTCTTGCTGAGACAAAAACAACACATTACCTCCCCACACACTCGTCAACAATTGTTTTCCACCCACAGCAAAGCCTAAATACTTTCTGAACTTGCTACACTCCCAGTGTTAATGTCTCATATTCCACCTTCAAACATGCATATTAGAATTAACCACCAGTTTACACCTAGATCCCTAGACAAGAAGACTTGGCCACCAGCACTCTACAGTAAGATTTTGTGTTAAACTACTTTAATGCCATGTGTGACAGAAACAATGACGCTGTCATCTCAGGATTGCTGAAGAATAAAGAAGCATTATGCCAGTATTGCTGACTCCCAGGATGCTATTACATCTCCTGTCACAGGTTGCGTTTTGTCATTCACCAGCCAGTGGTCTTAAGCATAGATGAAATAATGCTGCATACCAGAAACTTGGAAAACCACAGACAGGGTCTTTCCAGAAGTACCCATGCCACCCCTATTAGAAGCAAGCCTGAGTATTTGGAGCCCCATACTCCAGTCTCCATCTCAGTTCCTCCCCTCATCCTTCCCTCCCCTTTCTGACATAGGGGAGATCTGGACCCATCAGGCCTTGCCCAAACATTTTTGGGGTAATGAAGGTCAGTCTGGCCCATGTTTGAGTTAAGGTTTCCAAGGTGGCAGGTTTCCAAGGTGGCTGCTGCTTGGAGACTGTTGGGGCATCACTCCGCCTGTGGGAGGAGGCATGTGACTGCCTTCCCATCACTTGCTTTTCTCTTCCCTTCATTTATTAATCTGTCTGTATCTGCACCCACTAGTTTTCGCACTTTGTCTCTCCCTATTCTCTTCTGTCTGCTGTGGGTGGGAGTGAGCCAGCAGCTCTGTTGGTGCTTGGCTACCAGTTAAGGCCAACCCAGGACAGGGCAGAAGGTGTTATCCCACCTTCCACATACAGGACAAAGCTTTAAATAAATACCACTGGCCTGTGCTCGAACGGGTGAAGGAGCTCTGTACCCTTTCCGCGATACAAATACGCAACCAGCATACTTACTCTTCAGTAAAGACCTGCTTTTTCTTTCAAAGTGAATGCCCACCCTGACAGAGCATGAACTTGCAGCACCTCTTGCAGCATGAACTTGCAGCAGTAGTTACTGCTTATTGACAAAACAGCTCCCTTGGATTAGCACAGCCAGCAGCTCTCTGCTTACACCTGGTCTTTACACCTTTACACCTAGTACATCAGTCTATACACATTATGTGTGAACTGGGGAAGGTGAGTGATGTCCCCTTGATCCTCCCTCCCACACCAAACAAAAGACAAATACTTTACACCACCTCTAGCTGAGTAAGTGATGTTGCTGCAGTTCCACTTCCAGCAGTAGCAGCTTAAAAGCTGAATTCCACAACACATGTACTCAATCCCTACCAGTATTAAGCAAAAACATTTTGTATTTTTAAAATGGTTAAGAAAAATGCACCACAGACATGAACTTTCATTTAATTCAAACAAGGCTGCCTGCATGTGAAAACTTTCTAACACAAATCTTGAAAGTAAGGACACAATGCACACTTCCAAATATTAAGCTATATCAATTACCAGAAAATCAGGATCAGCTTTAAAAGTTCATCAGCAGTGATCAGTGCTATGGCTGAACACTGAATATCATCAGTGCTAGGCTTCCCAGATGGGAAATTCCCATTAACAATCAGTGAGAGGGCACCCATGCAATGTAATAAAAGCTTGTTTGAAAATAAGCATATAGACAGTTACAAGACAAATGCTTGCAAATGTTTTGGGTCATTTGGTCTCTGAGGGCAGGAGGGAAAGGAAGGGAGGGTATTTCTAAATATGTAACAATGATCTAGTGAATAATGCTGAATGTGTAGTTCTTTTGGGCAGGATTGCCACCTTAGATTAAGTCTACAGTCATTCTTATTGCTGGAAGATGTTAGTTTTTTAATAGTGAATCACAAGCAGTTCACAGTTATTAGATTACAAAAACTCATGATGATTAGGACTCATAAACCATTGAAACATTAAGGATATATTTAATTAGAGACATTAGAAACAACAGCCAGGATTCATTTCTTTCAAGCTCTTCTATTTCACCTGTTACTTTTGGGGTTTATGTTGTCCTTTCTAGAAATAGTCATTGGCCTACTTAGAAAGAGAACAAGAATAAAATATGCCAGTTTTGTGATAACTTTCCTAGAGACACTTGCTTAGACTGGCAAGTATTTGGGAATTATGAAAAACAGGGTAGATAATTAAAGTTACCTGAAAAGTGTTATGTAAGAGTTCTCATTGTTCCTCTATTAACTAATAAGCAAAGACCTATTTTGCCCTTGTATTCCAGAACACTGAAAGTGTAGCTTAGTCTCTCCCAAATGCTAAAGCCTTAATTTGTTTAAAAAAAAAAAAAAAAAAAAAGTTTATGCCTGGAATGAGAAATAAATGCCTTCTCAAAGAAAGGAGGGCCAAAACTACTTCACAAAATTCACTTGTGCAATTACTCCATTGATAACTACATTAACTACAGTGATAACTTCCATTGATCACTACACCTGTTGCTGCTTAGGCCTTTTTACCACAATGTATCCATAGCTTTCTTTCTTTAATACCTTCTCCATTATGCTATTCTGATTTATCTATTAATTCTGTAAGTGGGATAACCTAATATTTAGCCATGGCCATTACTATCTCTCCAAAAACAAAGATATAAGCAACAAACATTCTTTGCCACCCATCAATGAGCATATTTCTGTGATTTTTATACCTCATATCTAAGACTCAAGGAGCGTCAACTAAAGGGTATATCTGAAAATTCAAAATACAAAAACAACTGCAAATATAATTAGCTTTACATTATGAAGTGATCCCAGTTTAGGAATGACAGACGTTCATTTTTGTAGTGACTAAATAATTGAATCTTTAGAGGCATAAAAATCACTTTGAAATAGTTGTATTTGAATTCATAGATTTAAAACCTATTCCTAATCATTTTTTTTAAGCCAAGATTTCCTCTCCAAAGGGGCAGTAACAAACCCAATCATTGTTACATTCAAATACAAAGAAACTGGAAAAAGAAAGCTAGGAAAATGATTACTTATTAAACTTAATAATTAATTTATTAAAAGAAATGTCTCACAGTATTTTACCATACCTTCATGCAGGTAAAGATATAACTCTTAAGATTCTTCTAACACTTCCAATAACTTCTGTATTTGTAAATTCACTTTCATGCTCAGTCTCTGTCCAAAGGTGAAAGTTTTGAATGACTGAGAAGCTATTTGCCATTCACTGCTTAGATTTTAAATGCTCTTAACATGAAGGTGGCTTCACATGTTATTCTGTTACAGTATTATACATACTATATATATATGTATACTGTAATACTATACAGTGTTATATATACAACAGTATATAGTTATTTTACTATAGTGCTAACAAAACTGTTCTAATACTAATATAGGGAAATAAGTCTTCAGCACATATTATTTAATCACATCCAATCATTCTCTTACTTTTAAGGGAAAGAAACTACAGCACTAGTGTGAAGCAACTGTCAGGCATAGCCTCTGCAAAAGAGGAGCAAAACAAAGGAGTGCTTGCTGGCCTGGGAAGATGACAGATGAGTCGGAAGCAGCCAGGAACAGGACAGAAATCGAATGCCCAGTTGTTTATTTCAGCCTCTGAAAGGGGACTTTAAGAACACATAGCAGCAAGGAATCACAAACAATAGATTGAACAATAGTAGCAAAAAAAATATATAAGAACTACAGCTGCCAGAAGAATTCACATATAATTGAAACTGCATCAGAAACTCATTATGAGAATAAGAAAGTATGTATTGCTTCCAAAGCCATTTAGAAAATTGCAGCATAGCAGAAAGCACATTGTATGCACTTTTATAGACTACACAATTTTTTCTGTAGGGGTGTTCCATATAGTCTCCATGGTCTCTTTTACACATTCAGATTATTCTACTGCATTCTAGAAACAAGCGGTAAATTTCTACTCAGAAGACTGAATGAAGAATAGGGAATCACTTAAGTCCATCTAAATTGCTATCTGGAACCATGGAAGAGTATGCATTTAACAGCACTACTTGAGATGCAGATAAGTTTTTCCAGGGGCATGGCAGGCTAACCAAAAATCAGGAAGACATAGTTCCCCAAGGCTCAAAGAAAAGCATAATAACCAAAAGATGAGATGATAGGCCAAAGCTTCATTCTAGAATTCAATACAATAAAACATGGACAAAGAAAACAAACGCTGGCATTTTAAAATCCTAAGGTATACTTTAGCAAAGCTGAGAGGCAAATCAATGCCAATTAAAACATCAGTGGCAATCAGAACTGAAAATAGGCTATATTTCTGGATAACAAAACAACAAACAATAAAAAGACATTTCTTTATGTCCTCCTTTATTATATTTTAAACCCAGCACCAAGTAGATTTTATTTTTTTTATATTTATATTTTTTATATTTTATTATGGATTTTTATTTTATTTTTCAGCATGTAAGAAAATAGGCATGGCTGAAATTACAGTCATTCAATACTGATCCAAACTGTGTCCTCTTTGCAGGCTGTACATAAATACATTCTGGTAAAATAAAACAAAAGCCAACTTCACTTGGACAGACGAGTATCAAATGAGATTGAGATCACACTGTGTTGGGCCTGTCTGAGCTGGAGTCACAAAAAAGGAATGGACTCAGTGATGAGTTCCTCATCTGCACATTTTGTGTAAAAGCACAAAGCACAGCTTCGAGCAGCAGCTAGGCCACTAAAGAAGCAATCCATAACAGACAGGAGGCCTCTGTTTTGCACAGACTAGGAAGGAAATTCTCACAGCCTTAGAAAGCAAAGAAAGTAAAATTTATATCCTGAATCTGGAATGTTAGTAGAGGACAGTTATGGCACAGCAGGCACCAATGATGCATCTCCACCTTTTCTGGAAGATATGTGGCCTTCTGTTACTTACTGTGACCTGAAATATCTGGAGATTGTGTGACCGAATGGAACTTTCCACACCATGTTATTAGCAAAAGAGGCTTTGATCATTGTGCAAAATCAGAGTCAAAACCTGGGCTTCTGCAGTGCAAAACCAACTCAGAGACCAGGAGAGGCAAATTAATTTATTTCAACCAGTCAATCATGCTTCACACTGAGAAAAGAAACTTTGTGCCAATATGGGATATTTTAGGCAAGTACAAAAAAGCCTTCAAGAAGTTAGGGGCCATCTGTTAGAAAAGTACATGATGGTATGGCACAGCTTCTCTATATGCTAATGCTGCAATAATGAAGGTGGTAAATAAACATCATGTTCAGATTGAAACAACAGGTCAGAAAAAGCAGTCTGTTTCAATGACAGTTGCATTTAATTACATATTGCTTGGCAGTGCACTGTAAGCATTTTAAAATCTTTTTCATTGCTATGACAATTACCATGATGCAAAAGAAATCATTGCAAACACCACTGAAAGAACTATGATAAAACAATTATGCTTCTATGAATAAAATAAGATCTCTGTAATAAAATCAAAATGTAATACAAGTCTTCTTGTGAAGAAATTGCCCACAATCCAAGGAATCCTTACATAGCTCTTCCCAGAGCTGCTAGGATGCTAGTGTATTCATCTAAATCACCATTTCTAGCAGCCAAAGGGGGTTACAATGCTTCCTGATCCCTGAATCTGGTGACCTGGAAACTCTGTTGAGTAACAGAAATGTAATTTTACCTTGTCTCCAAAACACAGAACATTCATAAGGATGCTTCTCTACACTGCCTCACTTCATTGTCTCCTCCCACCCCTCCCAAATAAAATGCATGCTATTTCCACTTGATGAAATTTAACTTTCATTTACTTGTTTCCTTCAGATCTAAAAATTCACCTTACAAATCTGTCTGCCTTTGTCATTGTAGTTGGGAAAAAGTATAAACACAACCTTTCAGCAACATAAAACTTGTCATTTTCAGTGTCCAGCAAAGTATTACCTCCTAGATGTAGGGAGACAGTAATCAAATCTAAGAGGAAGCTACTGGCTTTTTTGGCTTGCCACGCTGTAAGCCATGGAGAAATCAGCTCTTTCAGAGTTAAGAAAGTTTAATAGTTCTTAGTTTGCGCAATCAGAGTAATTCTACTGAATGTAATGGATCCAATGCAAATTCCCCCTACTGAAAATGTGGTTCTCCATTTTCAGCATGACAATTTTCAGAAACGTTTCAAACCATAAATGTTATGTACTCATCTCTTCTTCCCCTTAATCAGCTCTGTTGAACGCATCCCTTTTCTGCACTTCATTAAACTACTCATCTTCCAGTTCCCATGAAAATTGTATATTTGAAAACTTGTAAAAGGATTTGGAAAAGAATAAATCCAGCTTGGTAGGTCCAACTACATTTTATTAGAATGCCTGCAGATAGTTATTAAGTTTATGAAACTTGTTTTCCTTTCTTAAACTAGAAGGGCCAACAGTCACTACTTAGATTGTGTAGTCTTGCTCAACAACACCCTATGCCATCTAAAAGGAATCACGGCTTCAACACTGAGTCCCTCTGTTACAGGACAAGGATAGGTATGGGAAAAGACCCTGAGGCTGTCTTCTAAAAGGAAGGCAGGAAGGAATCAGCGTGAGTCTTATGGAAACTGCTAGAATGAATAAAGAGGATTTCCTGAGGCAAGGAAGGTATAGCTGAAAATATGTAAGTGATCTGTTACTCTCAGAAGACTTCATACTATAGTTTTAAAGGAATAAATTGTTATTTTCCAACTGGTCAATTGTGACCTGCAATACACATTATTCTGAGGAAAAGTCGGAAGTTTAGTCCTAGACATTTATTACTTACATATCTCCCTGAAACGTTGCAACTGGGAGCCTACCTCATCCACACAATACGCTGCAGTCTACACCTTGTCACTTCTGCACAGCTAGCACTGCAGGATCCAGCTTTACTGTGACTTGCTGTTATTCCTTCCTACAGTCTCTGTCCCCCCAGATGGCTGAACCTGATTTTAAAATAAATCAGGTAACTGGAAATTTTGGCATAAGATACCTTTGCACAGAAGATCTTACTAATGGCTAACGTAATAATAAGCAAGCCTCATGAGACCTCAGTTCCCTGCCTAACAACTTTTACCCCCTCATAGCAAAACCTGTGGCTCTCTTCCACCTGGAACAACTTCCATCCTGTAATGTTGCAACCTAAATCACTCACCCACAACAAAGGGTTGGTTACACTTGCATACAATTTTTTTTTTCCCTGACTTTTCAGGCTGTAGTTCCCTATACAGCATTTATTCCCTGTAATGTTACAGATTTATGACATTCACTGGGATAATTAGCTGCTTAACTAACTGCCAGGCTTTATTTGGATTTACAGATGGTTTAAAACTCACATCACACATCTTCCTACCTGCATGCCTTATTTTTCCAATGTGTGCTGAAATAACAGAAGCATTGTTTATTTGTAGTACTGGTATCTGAAGTACTCAAATACCAGTCAATAAACATTATTAGTAAAGCAAATCAGAAATACAGTGAAATCCTCCTAATTAGGACACCCTAGTGAACAGCTTATTGTCCTGATTATACAACTCTTAATTAAGAGAAGAGTTTATTCAAAAATAAAACTGCATGGAGAGCTTTAAAATGATAAAGTAAAATGAGTACTCATTGCAAACACAGAAGGAAAATTCATATTCCCTGCACCTCCTCTGTTAGTTCCTTTAATCTTCGACAACTTGATGCATTGCATTGAAAGTTCCTAACTTTTTAGCTCCTATTTAGGAAATTTCAATTTAGCACAGGTGGAATAAGTTCTTGTTTACCAAAATTTACAAATATGTCATAAAGTATATTACCATCTGCTTTAATAAAGCAATGATTATACCCCTCCTTCAGATGGAAACTACTACGATACTTGCTTCACTGCAGCAGAGTTAATTAGCTCAGGAGAAGTTCTACATTGTTTAGCCTCTATGTTTTGCCTCTGTTACCTGAGCATCTGCATTGTACTGCAGGCTACACACACACGCACATACACTTTATCTTGAAATAAAATAAAAACAATTTGTAGAGGAAACCTGTGCCATGTCTGAAACCCAGCATGAAAACATCTTGCCACTTAGCACTCTGAAGGCATCTGAGGGTCACAGTTTCTTGATCTCCAAGTTCTCTGACAGGTTCTGTGTAAATGTCAAAAATCTCAGTCTTTTTGCAGTTGACTTGTCTCTTTTTCCATTACAAGTAAGCCATCAACATCAAAACGCACACCATTGCATTTTGAACGTTGAATGGCAAACCACCTTCAAACTTCTTAGCTGTAGGAATTCTGCACTCAGAGATGCTACACTTAAGTACTTAAAACCAACAAACCCAAACAACTCTAAAATAAAAAACAAACCACTGAGAGGCACTGCTGTCACTCTGCTGGAAGTGTCAAGGAGCTCATAGCTAACTTAAAAAATGTAAACCTAAATAAATGAAAAGGAATCATATGAAAAATAAACAAAATAGCTCTGTGATTATTTGGGGGTAATGCAGAGAAAAAATCTTGCACAAAAACCTAGGTAGAATCCTGCACACCTCCAAATTATGCCCACCTGACAGCAAACCTTCTGTCATATTATGTATGCTCCCTCCCTGTGTAACAGTTTTGCAGATGCTTTCAAGATTGCAAGAAGGTCCCATCCACGCATTCCAGCTGCTGTCTCCATGATGTGCACAAGAAGTCACAAAAAACTGAAAGACACTGCATGACTTCATAGTCACCAACAATACCTCTTCCTCTAGCTAACGAGAGCAGACCTGAATGTCACAAAATTGTCTGCAGAGCATATGAAAACATACACATTTTTGGAAACTGAGCTTTTTCAGCAGAAGGATTTGTTTGCTTTAAAAATTTATCATAATTTAACTCAGATAAACAATCATTAAAACGTTTACCAATGCTACTGAGTAAATACTATAATACTTAGAAATTGCAAATAAAGCTTTGCCATTTCCCTTGCAAATAGTGACATGAAACTAACACTTAGGAGTTTCTAGACACAGTGTTAGACAAAACAATCTCTTTTTCAGGCACCTTTACATCTCAGAAATGTAATCTCACTTTTCCCTTTGTATCAAGTATTGAATAAAGTATTTAGTACAAAGTCTATGTTCCCACAAAAAAAAAAAAAAAAGATGACATTCTGTTTATCCATGTTGACAACTTGCATGGTCCTTACTTTAGTGTCTGTTTTGGTGTTTTGAACTCCCAACTCACTGAAATAATCCTAAAAGGTGACATTTTAGAAATATTACTTCTCTTTTCCTCTGTTATTTTTAAAGACTCATAACATTCAAGCATGGGTCATGATTTGGATGTCTGCTTCATGAGTTGAACAGAAGGCAAGGGCAAAATACTGTAAATCATGCTGTAGATCTTGTAGACTAATTTGTTATCCTTACAAGAGGCTATTTAAAATCTCTATCATGAGCCAGCTGGAGTGGTTGCTGTGCACTGCAGACACAGTAGTCCAGTCTTGAGTAATTAGATTTCAGGGCTTTAAAACAGGACTGAGCTACTACAACCTAAAAAGTTACTGTGCCACAGCTCTACCAATATCCTGTGGTACGTTTGGCAAATCATATAGATTCTGTGTCTCAAACTGTTTTTATGTGCAGGCTGGAAACACTTCTTCCCTCCTCACAGAAAGGCACTTGTGGTGTAACTGATCAGCAAACAGGTCTTCCCTACAGCTTTGCAGACGATGAGAGTGACAAACATAAAGAAAGGTACAGTAGAAAGCACTGAAGCAGGAAAAACTCACCCTTACCCCACCCAAAAAAAGAGTTTAGGCAGAAAGTAAACATATGAGGAAATGGATCTGTAGCAGGCTAGAATTTCCTGTCAGGGACGAGGTCTGAACTCACTGGATACATCCTGTCTCAGCATACATCTGACCCTGCTCTCTCCCATTCCTTTTCCCCACCTCTTCAGCCTCAACAAAACACTAAGAAAAATGTATTTGTTCCAGGAACCAAGAGGGGGGAAAAAAACTAAGGTTCTGTGCTGGGCTCGCTATTGCTCAACATGTCCATAATAACCTAGCAAAATGGGTAAACAGTGAAATGAAAAAAAAGTGCAACCACACACAATTCATACTCCTCAGAATGATAATTTTTTAAATGACACAGGTAGTATTGTTTCATTGAGGAACACAAGTTGCATATCTAAGAAAAAACAGCTCGATCACCTGATGAAGTTGAACAGTTAAGACTTTTGCTCTATCCTAATATTGAAGGGAAAAGTGTGCTTTCTAGTGTTACCCGTACCTGAATTTTGCTAACTCTTTCAGATTTTGGAGAACATGGTCAGGAGACTGTGTTTGCTTGTTCCAGTATTTCTCCCATAGTTAGGAGTCAGGAACCAACATTTAGATTGCTCCAAATGATGATGATTTAAAATATTATTTATTTCTGTAGGTCACACCTATTATATTTAATGGAAATGCTATCTATATTATGATAACATTGTTCAGGAAAATCTAGCATCTCATACCGTTTGCCCCGAGTAAACAGTGTTGCACATTCAGCATTCTAATGCATAGAGCATCAAGCTTTTACAGTTGTTCCTACAAATACACCTGATCAGCATGTAATGCAACAAAATACAGCATTTTGTAGCATATGGGATGCAAAGCAGTGAAGTGAAGGGTGTGCCTAGATCTCAGCTGTGGCATGCCACCTAGTTTGCTCTGTAGTATTTATTTAAACATATGGCTCATCCTAGGCAGCATCCACCACTGAAGCACAGGTGTGTATTCTTTCACTTGAATTCATGACCCGTGCGACAAAGCTACGATCAGCTCTTTCAGTTGTATACGTTATGCCAATTCTGTTGTATAAGTTTACTTAGAATTTACTACAAGAAATGAATGGAAATTCTGCATTACACCTGCATGTGACAAAAATACTTAATTATATCGAGCATTGTTTATACACTTTTCCCTTTAGAGAACAGGTCCTAATTAAAGCTCTTTGACAGTGCTATAAATCACAGAACAAGGATGCTGCGTTTTTAAAGGACAAATTTATAGTGCCTGAACAACAGCAAACAGGTTCCCCGACTTCCTCTGAAACAAAGTCATCAGTACAAAATCAAGATCTCATTTATTCTGGCTTGCTTCTAATGGTGGTAAACCTCAACATTTCAGCTTAGGTGTTTTCCCCAGTCTTGGATCTTCTATTGTTCTTTCTTCAGCACCATTTTGCATTGTGAACAAGATCTGCCTCAAGTCACCCTCACTTGCTTTCCACCTGGCTAGAAGCTGTTTAAAGAAGTCAAAGCTTACTAGGCTCTGTCCCCTAAAGGAACAGAAATTGACAGAGAGGCTTCTGTATTTCAGACAAACACTGCTGATTTGTTACACAGGAACTCTGCTGCTTCATAAATTAGAAAAGGCTCAAATCCATACAGACTTTTTTGCTGTTCTCTATGTTAAGGCACTCAAAAGATGTTGCAGATATTCTCATTTAAACTATTACCTAAACCAGTATTGGAACTTTTTTTTTTTTTTTTTCCATCTAGCTCTTGCACCTTTTCATCAAGCATCATTTTTATCAAGCATTCTTTTCTTTGGAGATGCTGTGAAATGCTTTGCCCTGAAAACTAGAAATGCCCCAGTTCATCCTCTCTGAAATACAGAAAACAGACAAAGCTAATTTCAGAGCTGTCTTAAGCAGAGCTGGCATTTCAGTATCTGAGATTATCATTGGAAATGTTTGCTAGAACCACAATTTTATTATGCAAACATATGAAATATAGTAACAGCTTAATCTTATTCTCATTGGAGTCATTGGAAGTTTTGCTATTTACTGAAACAGGAAGCAGATCAAACACTAGAAGCTTAATAATGCAAGCTCACTCACCATTGTGCAAATAGCTCTTGATTAATTCAAAGTACTGCTGTAACACAGAGAAGAGCTCTGTGAAGGAAGAAGTGAAGCCTTACTCTGCACAGGGGCAGAAAGCTTTCCTACTCTGGGAGCTATCCCTCGTGCTTCAGTGTGCTGGTGCTGGTCAAAGAGCTGCAGAAGGGGCTCTGTGCCCAACACCCCCAGGGCACAGGACCCCTCAATGATGCATGAATGAAAGAAGGTCTGAACAGAGCAGTTAGAAGCCTAATTGTCTTGCGGGCACCCAAGGAAAGCCTGCTGAAAACCTGGTTCTCCAGCCAGCTCAATGAAACCAGTCAGTCTATACCACTGTGAGCTCACTCTATCAGGCCAGGCAAGTCGATGCATGCATGTTTGTTTTCAAGCTATCCAGAACAAAGTTACATTTTTATAGCCTTCAGCTTCATTAAAATATTTTATGTAACAGTGATAACAAACTTGTTTAGACAATGATAAATAACAAAGGAGATAACGTACATTGTGCTACCTTCTGTCAAATGCATGCTGGCCAAATATGGCCTTTCTATGTAGACAAGACTGGCAGAATGGTACCAAAATTTTGAACTTCTGTAAGAGACTTCAGCCATATGTCTTGATCAATTTATATGCAGATCCCTTCCCTCAGCAGAACTTCTTTGCACCAACTGTTAGCCCATATTGTTGAACCAAATCCAGAACAACAGGAATGAAGGAGTACTGTTCCCTTTTAATTTGAGGAGCGATAAAAATGCAAATCAAATAGAAGTATTATTTTTATAGCAGCCTGCAGGTTTTATATGTAGCCATCAAATCAGAAAAAGATGCATATTTACAGTTTCTAAAGAAAATAAATAAAGAATTAGAGACAAAAATAAACAAACAGATTGTAAATTTAAATATAAATTGTGTGATATCTTGACATCTTACATGAAAAAGAACACGGGACAAGGGAAAAATAGATCAACAAAGGCTGCTGAAAATCAGAAATAAGGCACAACCTTTCCTCCTTTCTACTTATCCTGAAGCTCGAAGTCACTACCTTGTAATATTTTAAAAGTCACATAGGTATAACACTGCCAAGAATAATTCTGGACAACATTACTCATCCAAATATAAAGATAAGGTTTGTTTTCCCGATTACAAAATCTGCACGCAATGCACAGAATACATGCATACTTTGAAAATATTTTTTAATTTTCTTTTGACTATATGAATTAAGTTAAAAGGATTAATTTTTACTTGTTTTGAATTATTTAACTAAATACCATGTACATTGGACATGTATGGTTTATTGTACAGTTGCACACCAAAGGAAGCGTGCATTTTCCTGTGTCTAAAAATATAAAATATTTTATATTGCTTTTGTTACTTGGTTAAAAAGGTAGAACGCACTGTAAAATATGCTAGTTATTCATGGAATTAACCTGAAATTTGATTTATCTGTAACAAGAAAGCCAGGTTACTTGAACTTTCAGAGGAAACAAGTACCACACTCCACACTTAGCAATACAAATAGTGCTGCGTTCCACACAATGCTGAAAGAGATGAATAATCCTCAGTGTAAAATAAAAGTTCAGAGCAATACAGAGCAGAAACCACATAAGAGGTTAGCAACACTTCTGATGGCAAAAGGTTTAACCTGTTTCATCTTCTATTTTTTTCCACTACTAACACACAAACACAGGAGATGAGTGACCTTGTTTATGTAAATGCAACTAGTCACAGCCTTCCTTGACAAATTCAAATGACAACCATGAAAGTCAAATTTTGAGCAAGCATGTGCTAACTACCTTAGGCAAAGTATATCTCAAATATTATTCATCCTTTATGTAAAAAATATGACTTGACCTGTGTTTATCACACATGCTCCATTAAAAACTTACTCTGCCTTGGATTCCTTTTGGGGGATAGCAACTCAAGTGCTGAGACTTCATTAAAATGATGATTTGAAGAACAACTTATTCAAAGCATGGTTTAATGCTTGATTTTTGCCCTCTCTAATTTTTCAGTCCTTTCTGTTAATTACCATGGCAGTGCTGCAGAAACTGTTGAGTTCTAACCAAGCTGTCTATACGGCCAACTTTTTGATTGAGTCAAAAAATGGCCTACCACTTTTATACAAATTCAGAGACAGCAGAGATGAGAAAGTTCCCCAAATTCTAACCCAAATCACTGTCCTTTCAGGGCAGGATCATATATTTGACCCACTGGCATCTTCTGTTACACACTTTCACCATACATGAAGGAGTCTCCCATCCACTATAAGAGCTAAGCCCAAATAATGAAAGCTGTAACATAATTGACAAAGCACATGAAAACTCTCCTATGATACTAACATACAGAAATGAATAGGGTTTAGTTTGCCGGAGCATGTCCTTGGTGGGAGGTCTTGCAATATACATCAATGTTATGACTTCAGCTAAGCTATCCTAATTTTGCTGTCTGTACCTACACAAACACACATATATATAGTTTTTTCAGCTACATATGAAGCATTATTTTAGCATTGGCAGACCTTCTCAGAGTTTCCAGTCACTGTAAAAAGGAAATCTTTTAACCTACTTATTACCCATTAACCTGCACTTACTGCACAGCATCTGCAGCACCTTTTACAGGGGAGGGTTTTACGTTCAAGTCCTCAGTAACATTTCATGGATAATTATTTGGAAAACAAATGTCATTTCTGGTACTTTAAAACAGCGGGTATATATATATATATTTTTTTGAATCTAAGAACATGGATTTATAGAGAGATTACAAGCACAAATGATGCAGGAATTACACCTTTTTTTTTTAATTACAGTGTAACTCCCCTGTGCACATTCTTATTCTGGAATACTCCTTACGACATAAAACTTCAACTACAAGTAAAAATAAAAATTAAAAAAAAAAAACAACAACAAAACACAAAAACAGATGAAATATTACTTACCTTCAAACATTGCAATAAAGGCCAAACAGTCATAATGTTAATTAGTAACCTAAAAAAAATCAATACAGTATAGCCTAGATTAAAGACCTGTGCCATTACATGCTCATGGCAGACTGCACAAACTTTTCTTCCAGTACAATTAGATGTACCTTGTACTTATCTCAATCCACAGTGCAAGGATGTTTATGACAAGTGACTGAGTTAATACAGCTTTCTGTAAGTAAAGAAGAATCAACAAAAGAAAAACAAAATTGGACATGTTTTAATTGCAAAGAGGAAAGCAGATGAAACAGGACAAAGAAAAAAAAAAAGAATAATTCCTGTGACACCTGAAGGCAAAGCCAAGAAAGAACTGCATAATCATCACTGGAAAAGCGTAATTTATCCACTTAAAGAACTTCCTTGCACATTCCTTATTGTTTTCTCATGCCATAGTTTAACCACTAAAGGTGTCCCTTTTCTCTTTCTCTACCTTAGCTAGTAAGACTGCTGTGCCACTGCTCTCAGAGGTGTTCAACTGAAAGTTCTGCATACACTGCTTTTCTGTCTCCCTTCACCATGACATGACCTCAACCTCTTTCAGTTGCAGCACCAAAAGTTGCCCGGCCCTGTGTTACTGTTCTTCATCCCTTCAACAGTTAAGCTCTCTGGCAACTGGCATTTTTAGACTATCTGAAACTGTGAAGAATCCATACAATTTGATAACGATGCAAAGCACAAGGAAGTAGTGCCTTTGCTTTGCAATGCAGGAAAAAGACTAGTCTGCGTCATCCAGATGAGTCATACTAGCAGATTAAGTAAGGGCACCCACATCAGAGAATGAGGCAATGACAGTACAAGAAAAACAAAATATTTTTCTAGATTTTTAAGTAATGAACGCAGCAATAATACCAACAATGGGACTAACACCTTAGAAATCATTAAAATTACTGTAAGTCCTTCAAGGTGTGACTTGTACAACAGAGGAGATTAAGGAAAGGCTTCCCTTTGTGTTCAAAGGCCTGGAATATCTAGTAGTTATTAGAAAAATCAATTCCATCTACAAGTGTAATGACAGTGGTGAACCACCATTACTATGATTGACTGTATAATCTTTAGTGGAGAAAGATATTCCATGCACAGCATATTTCAGTATCATTGTAATAAAAATGGAGGCATAGTTGAGTGCTTCAAAAAGTGGGAATCACAGGTGTGCTGTGAATAGAATTAAGATCCAAAAGAGCAAGTGTTTCAGGAAAGCTTATCTACCTATGACCACATTCCCACATCAGGTTCATATAAGGTACTAAGTGCTCGATCCAAACACCGACAGTTCAGTCAGGGTAGAAAAGCTAAAGACAAAAAGAGGGCATTAGGTCAGGCTCATATTATGTGGAAGAGGCAAAGCAGCTAAGAGTATCAACCCCTTAAGTAACATAAGAAATGCTAAACTCCCTGTCAAGATTTTTATTTGCATTAGCAGAAATTTGCAATGAGCCTATGAAAACCAATAACACTGGGAAATGGAAAAGGGGGGTGACGAATATTTTTGAGTAGTCTTCTCAACAAGGTTTTCCAAAACTTCATGACTGTATACACTTAAATCTGAAGTAAGGAAACTGTATCAAATGCCTCACTAGAAGGCCTTGGGACAGCATGCTTAAAGATAAAAACTCCAGTGGTAGAAACTACAGACTGTGAAAAATAAGACCCATGCAGCTAGTACACTATGGTCACATCAAAACCAGAAATATCCACTGTTTGAAATTCCATTAGTATGTACGCAGCAGCACTGCAACAGTTCCACAGTATCCTTGGCAATCCACACTAGTTTTTTCAGTGACAAGATGTTAGTACATGACCTTATAGATACAAATGTATGACCTTAAAGTGAAATACATTTGAGAGAAATTCCTGTCAGAGACATTCAGTCAATCCATTTTCTAGAAAGACGAAATACAAAAGAGAAGAAAGCTATGGAGATGTATATTTGCTGTTACAAAATACCAGCTGGCACCTGAAAATGAGCTAGCAGAAAACCAGAATAAATGAGACTTGTGGCAAACAACCTCTGAAGAAAATAATGAAGTGATAAATAAGAACAACACACTTCAAGGCAAACCAGATACTTCAAATGTAAGTAAAGGACTGAGAGTGGAAACCAAACTAATGGGGAAAAGATGAAGAGAACTTCAAAGCAAATCTGTCCAAACATTCTGGAAGATACATGCAACTGATCTGTTTAAACCTAGAATAAATCAGTGACTGCTGATTTAGATAGAAAAGCAGAGTTACAGGTATACCTCCTGCTCTTCTGTCACCATCACAGGGTGCATTCTGACCAGTGAGTCAAGGGAATTTTGGAACATATTCTTAGCTTTACAGAGAAGTTGAGCAGTAAAATCAACCCTTACTGATGTTATTTCTAGGAACACAGATTGGACATTTAATTCAAGTCCAATTGCAAACAGGAATACCAGGAGGATAGCACTGGTCTTTTTCATATCTCTTTTCTGTTTTACTGCCCGCTCCGTCTCTAGTGGTCCTTGTGAAATCTTTGAATTATCTCCTTTTTTAGAATCAAAGAATCATCATCCAAGCTGGAAAAGAGAAAGAAGGAAGTAAAAATTAATTTCCCTAAGATAGAATTATTGGCTGAGGTTTAACATTGGGTTTGGAAAGTCTAAAAATGGAACTTGAATTAGCAGAAAAAGATAGCTCAAATTTGTATTCTCCCATCTTAGTCCATCATTTCTTTGTAGACTGCAGAGTACTTTTCCTCTTTCTCTACAAGCATGAACCTGATATCCTTTGTGTCACTAACACATTGAAATAAATTAAATTTTATTTTAATCTAATCATATGATACTATAGCACATCAGGACTATACTAGAAACATGAGTCTCGTGAACACTGCTTTCATTTCCTCCCATTCATTACGCTCCTTTATATTTTGGAAGTAATACCTCAAATGTACTGCTCATTAAATGAGTCCCGCTTTTGCCTGATGATCACTACACTGTCAAACTACTTTCCAAGCTGACTGTCACACACAGAGAATGCAAAACTTTGGTTTAATAGCAACTATGCTATCATCTTACCTATTTGTGGTTTAGTGCATACCAAAAACAAATAGTTAATACAAAATATTGCCTAAGTTTTTTCAGCAATTAGAGAGACTACAGTAGAAATTCTTACAGCTAGTCTTGAAACTGATTAGACTACTAGAGATTAGGTCTGAATTAATGTTACAGAAAACCAAGAATAGATGTTGGAAGCATCAGTGCATTTGAACACTTACATCTCTGAAATAACAACAGAAGCAGCAAATTTCTGGTTCCTGAGAATTCTGGTCAGATACTGGAAGGAGGACAAGATGGTACCAACTGAGGAAGATGAAGAGATCCCACTAAACAATGTTTATCTTGTTTAATCAGTGTTCTCCATCTCAAGTAGAAGTCTGGTTCCGTAACACTCAGCCTTTCCAATATGTGTATCACTATATAACCTGAATTCTTCACAGTTCCTCATTTATCAAGATGCATTTTAGCTCTGCTGCTTCTTACCACCTAACAGTTAGTGTATTTTTAGGCTTCTAGTTATTACTTCGTTTGCTGACTGATAAGCTGTTCAACCTGCAAATGCTAAGTGGGAATCAAAACTATTCCCATTTTAAATGGGTGGTTGGATGATCATTTAAGATGATCTCAGTTTGATAAAAGCCTACAAACTACTGACTGAAACACAGTTTCCCCCAAGACCAGATGCATGCAATTTAATCACATTTTCTGTGATAAACAACAGCAATACAAAATAGCAACAAATAACAGGACTGACTCTTTCACAGTCAGCTTAATCCAGCCACGGAAGAAACCAATTTGAGAATTTGATTTTTCTTTTACTACTGAGAAACAAGTTGCTGATACAGGAACCAGATAAGCTCTGTAACCTTCTCGTTTAAACACATTGATCCTGATTAGTATCCTAACATTTACAGTAGCTTTCTACTGGGTCAACCAAAGGATACTGCTAACCTAATCAGAGGTCTATTGAAGACTATTGAAGAAGTCTGAGAACACCAAAAATGATCTGACGTCTTCCTAGACAATGAGAAATAGAATCAGCACTACCAGTCTGTTTACTTGTAACATCCCCGCCAAGATTAATCCCTCTGTTTTCTTAACTGGCGTACAGCCACCAGTGCAACCAGGAAAACATGAAAGGTAAATGATGCCAACAAGATTAAGATGATAAAGTATTATTCCCATTCATCATCCAACAGACTAACGCATTTCAACGATTCACAGTCCAGTCATAGATAAGCAACGTGCAACTGAAGTCGTTCAAAAATTAATGCAACATTGGTTAGCAGAGGAAAATAGTTCTGAGTTCTTTAAACTAGAAGGTCTTCTGCCATTTACATGCAAACCAACAGATCTTACCATTCTGCAGTTTAGGAGGTAGTTAGATTATTAAACTGAGATTTTTTTTTTTCCAGGCAGTATCTTCCCATTCAGTCATTTTATTGTATGCTAGAAGGTAGTTTCCTACCATGGTGGAGATCATCTGTAATCTCTGTACAAAGTACCTTATATTTATAGGTAGTAAAAAACAAAGAAACAAACAAAAAACTCACAACATATATATATATATATATATATATATACACACACATATACATACATACATATATATATAACTCATATCTTCAATCAGAATAATGAACAGCCATTGGGGTCCAGAACATCTAGGATAACACAAAACATGGCAGGAAGCCTTTCACTCACTATGCACAACCAGAAGAGGATCATTTGTTAAAGAGAAGCAGCTTTATCTTATACAAAACAAGATTCTGCACAAATCTTTAAGAATCACATTTTTAGTGGTAGAAAATACATTCACTTCACTTGTTCTTTGCTGCTAGAAATACCTACTGACACCAATGGAATAAAACTGATAAGATCCATGCAAGATTTCCCAACTGGAAAATAAAGTCTTACATTTCATCTAGGAAGTAAAGGATTAACACAGATGTATCATAGATCTTATACTATAGCTCATTGAAAAGACCTTTGTTCCATGGCCAGGGAAAGTCTATATTTAAGACCATTTCTGCAATAGTCTTGATTCTACGTTTGCCTTAATTACTTCTGTGACTTCATGGTGACCAGTAATCAATTCAAACCCCTGTTTATGTCCCCACCTGTAAACTTAGTATTAAATGGTATTGAGAAAGAGTCTTTAAAAAATCATATTCATGGTTTCTCTAAAGTACATATACCAGAAAAATATATTTTATTCATTTTTTGTAAATCTTTTTTGGAAAGAGCCACACTGAGAGCATGTATAAGAGTTACTATTCTGCATGAGAGATAAAATTTTAAATGTCAGCAAAAATGGCCCTTCTACACATTGCCTGGAATATGATTCTTGACTGAAAACAATGTAATGCTTTTGTAAGCATTTGTAAAGCAATTAAGAAAATTAAGACTACTAAAAGTCTAGAGTGGGATACAAGCATGATGGTGGTCAGAAACATTTTGATAAGACATTTTCTATCAGTTGAAGCTTTTTGTTGAAATTAATCTTCTCCCCAATTCCTTCTTCCCTCTCATCCCAAAAAAGAATTTGTAAGGTCCAGAATAGAGTTTTGGGCCAGACACAGAAAGGAAAGTGCAAGTGTTTCCGTAATTAGCACTATTTGAAACAACAAATAGGTCAAGCACCTGAATCATGCAGAGGAGAAAGTGGTTCTGGTTTTCCATTTATACAAATGCTCTAGAGTGTTTCTATCCCCATCTGTAATCTTCTCACATGTCCTCCTCCCCTCCCCCAACCCACCACCTTTTTTTTTTCTCCTTACCCAGAAGAAATTTCTAAAGGACTGCTTTCCCTCACTTATTAGAAAGGAAACCAAAGTCAAAACACTGAATATTTCTGTCAAATACAATTCTTGTTTTCTCTCCAGCCCTTAGGAAATCTAGACTCATTTGCAGCTCTGCTGTAGCCATCCATTACAACCTTGAGCAAAAAAAAAAAAAAAAAAAAAAAATTAATCCTCCTCCACCCCTTATTTGCACTGTATGTGAGAAGAGGGAAGAAAGTTCTCCATCTGTCTCGCTTGAATACTTCCATTGTGAGCCTTTTGGGCCAAGGACTGACACTATACAGCTTTGCAACATCTAGTATACAACATCTAGTATAATAAACCTGTAATACCTCCTGGGACATCCAGCCATGAATGCAATGCAAATAAATGCAGATGATGCTCTGCAGCACAAACTAGATGTTATTTACAGTTGTTTCATGGTGCAAACCATGAAACTGTTTGCACAGTTGCTAAACATACAGCAATCACTCTTAATACCTGCTTACAAACATAGAAGTATTTTCAGGCTTTTGGAACACTACGCAAAGTGGTCTCAAATTAGCAATCTTGTATATTTTAGCAGTCTGATGCAAAAAGTAATTGATAAAAAGGCTATTTAGTTCAAATTCCTCAAAACTACTGACAGATGCAGACCAGTCTAAACTGCCTCTCATCATCTTCAGTACTCCCTTTGTCAGCAGTGTGTGACATGCTTCAGGAAATAATCTGGAATGAATACCAGGATTCCAGAGAAAACAGTGATACACAATCAGATCCTGAGCCTTTTATGTACACTGAGTTACAATGTGAGAATAGTAATGGTGTGATTGATATGAGGTGATTATACATATGATTTATATCTGATTGATAACAGCATGCATTCACAATCAGGATCCTCAGCATTGTAATTGACTGGTTCATGCTATGCTGCAAGCTGACTGGCAGAAGCCCTTTCCTTTCATTGCATTACTAGGAAGTAATATCATGTTCTAAAGCATATATGCTTCATTAAACTAGAGCATAAGGTAAACTAAGTCTTCCAGTAAATAATATAGAAAACAAAAACAAAGAAACAAACAAAAAACTCAAAAGAAAAAATGCCACACAGAATCACTGAAACCTGAAGACAAGTCCACTTTAAAAAATCAGTTAATTTAAAGCCTGGTGAAAAACACCAGCCCACACACTGAAAAAGAGTCTGTCTTTAGAGCAATGTAAGCCCTTGAATCCTACCAAACATTATCGAAAATAAAGGACTGGCTAATATTAAGAAGACCACAAACTGGAGATCAAAAAGCTTCTCTTCGCTTCAATTTATGTTTCTTCTTGAGGGGAAATATCAAGTCCCAGACTAGAAATACACACCACTGTGACAGTTAATACAGAACACCAGAAAAATGCAAACAATGCTGTTCACATTCAGGACTAAATTAGACATAGTAAAACAATCAATTTCTTATATCAAACATTTCACTTCTGTTAATACTGCATAAGACAGAACACTGCAAAGGCAACAACAGAGGAGTGCTCTTAAAATAGCAATGCATTTTTTCTCCCAGAAAAAGTATCAAGTCTATAACTTATACATGGATTGAATTTGGCAGCATGAGCATCCAAAACAGGCTCTGGGGTTTGTAATGACACTGGAATGCACTGCCAGAAGGTAACACTAATAAGAATTGCAGAAGAGCATGGGAAAGACTGCACCCAGTTTCCCTGAAGGATACATCACAATACAATCAGAATCTTTTGTGGGAAAAGTGTACGATGATTTTTTGGTAGCACAGTGACTTTTTTTTTATTTTAGTGAATTTTATTTTAAAATTAGCAGAAATTAGAATTAATGCAACTTGAAACCACAGAAGATTGCAACCAGAAAAAGGATTTTTGCATATTATCAGGAAATCAGTGCTGTATCTTTCTCCGGCAATATATTTAGTTTAATGGAAAGAAAAAGACACTTTTATGGAATTTAAGTATCTTCATTTACACATTACAGAAAACATGCATGCTTGTATGTATTGGTTGCTACTTCCAAGTATTCCAGAGCAAGGGTTGAGTCATATAAAGAGAAAGCTAAGAGAGACACTTTTGCCACCTTGCTGTGCTCAGCTCCTGGTGTGGATGGCAGTAAATCTGGCATCTTGGTGTGAACTCAAGACTGTCCCTAATTATGGGAGGCTGATAAGGCTTGCCCTCCCCCACCTTGGTTCTGCAATGCAAACAATTCAAAGTGCTGCATTCCTGACACATGCCCATCCATTCCTGCCTGTGATGCACTTCTGAGAGACCATCTACTCTGGACAGGGAATAATCAGTGTAGCAGAAGATAAACCAGAAATGAGCATCTGAAGTCACCTACGATACACCAGGGGAATCACTAATATCCCAGAGTACTGAATACAACAGCAATACAGCAAATACTTGGAGCCTCTACACATTCCCCAGCCATGCTGTCACTGGTTGGGCAGCTCACATCCAAATAACCAAGCACCTGTCCCTCAAAAGCAAGGTGGCCAACTCCAGAATGCCAACTGCCTGCTCTTCTCCTAACTCCTGCCTGGACACTGGCTGTGGCACAGACCTGGTCCTGACACAGGTAGAGTAACTGAGGATATAGCCCACTACACAATAGCGCCAGCACCTCCTGGCAGTAAGAGATTATTTGCCAGTTGCAAAATAAGTAGGAAAAAAAATGTATGTAAAGGTGAAGTCACTCATGCTGGTCACTCATGCATCCTAAATGGTAACCCATAAAAGCTTTATGCCACATACAATCACTATGAATCACTTAATTATCATCACATATTTTTCCTAAACATATATTCTTTTCTATGCCGTTGAAAAGTAACTTCAAAGTATTTTAGAGCTTAATTGCTCATCTTAATCTTACAGGTAATTTTTCAAAAAGAAAACTTCCATGAAATTCACTTGCATAATAGACTAATAGGAAGAACAAAGAAATCCTGAAATCCTCTCATAGTGCTGGGACAGTTTAGCATGCCTCTATCTAGTTAATCAGTCTGGCATCAAGGTAATTTGTGCACTGAACAGAAAGGTCATGAGAAATGACAAGAAAGGAAGTGGAAAGGAAGAGAAACGTGGAAAAAGAATATATATGTATTGAGAAAGAGAATAAGATGTTATGGAAAGAGTGAATGGGCACATAGATATAATGCAAGATAAATACAAAGAGAAACTCTCAGTAGACAAAAAACGGTGAAAGAGATATAGACAGATGTATGGTTACAGATTATCAGTCAGAGAAGAACAATTTTAAATATAAAGATAAATTTTAAAGCATACACAGCCCATCCTTCCTTCAGTCTAACCAACTCCAACAAGATTTCTCTTGGCTAAGTTCCATTTTAAACAACCCCTAGAATAATACTTCACTTTGAGTTGACAGACAAGCAACAGTTCAAACAGTTTCCATCTTGACAATTCCCAGAATCGTTACAGGTTTTTTGTTGTTGTTGCTGTTTTACTAACTATAGTTTATTAAAGCCAACTAGTTGGTATATGCCAAACTAACTCTTAAGAGCTAGTAGTATTGCTACCTACACAAATGGCATGATTTTAGTAAGGAGTGTGTGTCTACAGCTAGACAGCAGACCCAGGAGCCCTACTCAGCCCCGCATCTCCTGCCTGCATTCTGGGGGGTGCAAGAGCACTGAATGCCCCTTCAAACACACCCTTCTGCACGGGAAGGAAATCCAGACATGTGAAACAGAAAGAAAGGTAGCACACACTGGTACCCAGTTTGTTTCACAGGATTAGTGTTATGGCCTCTACCTGTCATCAGCCTCAGTAATTTAGTAATATATAACATCAATTAATTCAGCCATCTGTGAATCCCCTGTAATGTCTATTTGAATACATCTTCTTAAAAGTCCAAAAGTTTTGCATATATTTGCTTTCTCATATTTACACAGCGAGCTAAAATGGGATGAACTGTTTCCAAATGCATGCAGAAGGCTGGGTCAAATCCTGTGAATCACAGCCTTGCTGAGCTTTTGCAATTCCAAATAACTGTTTCTGGCATGCAAGGTACCCTGGACCTTTCAGGACTCAGCCTTATATCAGCTGTCAGGGAAATTTACATCAACTGAATAGAGAATTTGAAGGAAAATCTAGTAAACCTATTCCTGAGGGCTGCATAAGATTTTGCCATCACTGTTATTTCATTGCCTGTAAAAAGGTACAGACACACCAGAATAGGGCTGTTATATTTATCTTTGTCTTGATGCACTCATTTGTTATTCAACAGCATATCACTACAGTTACTCATGCCAATTTTCTGACTTCCAGGTCTAAACTGCTCACTTTTCATGCTATTGATAAATAATCTAGATCTTCACAAGGCTTTTTGGTTTGTTAGCTTTTCTTTGTAGAAACAGGAAGCAAAACTTCACAGTTAATGAAAAATCAGCGTACGATATAGCATATATTAGGTGCCTCTAAAGGGCAATAGGAACGTATTTTCCTTATGCACATCACCCTAAATGGAAAAAGGGAACTTCCATTCTTTGTGCTCAGTAATCCATGAAAAAAAAAAAAAAAAAAAAAAAAATCATCACCTGTCTCCTTCATAGCAATGGATTGTGATATGAACACAACATTCCCTACATGAAGATTGCATAGTTTTAAACAAGGTAATGTTATTTTATCTGGTGGCCAAAAGGAAAATGTCATTCCTACAAACAGTTTCACTTCTTATTTCCTGACCATCTCCTCAAGCAAATACTTTGGATGAAACAGAGCACACAGAGTTGATGATCCTTCATAGAAAACATCCTGTCAACAGCATCCTAATCTTTAAATCTAGTGACTGTTAGCTTAAGTGTCCATGAATGCAGCTGCCACAGCAGTTAAATGAGAAGAAATCTCTATTGACATAGCCAAAGCTGAATATACATAGAACTCTACAGATTAAATGCCCTACCCTGAATTTAACCTAGAAACAATGCAGCCACCAGCCATTGGGAAAACAAGTACCATGTTGGTTGGTCATGGCCAATGAGGATTAAAAGAAAATGTTATTTTTTACTAGATAAAATATTCAGCATTGAATACCAACAGTAATTCCAAAATAGTAATGAAGTATTTGAAAAAGCAAACAAAAAAACACACTGCAATCCCTCCTAAGAGTGGTGAAAAGACACTTCTACTACAATATCAGGATGAGAAACACGGGTCCACCAATACAAGATAAAATGAAAAACTTCCTTCTAAAGAGAAATCATGAGCAAAAGCGATGTGGTTGTATAATTGATTGCTTCTCTTTACAAACATTCAAGATATCCTTCCTGCCCTGGCTGCAAATGTATTCCATTAAGTACAGGAAAAAAATCAGCTCTTCTTTCCCACCATCCTTCAAGATCCCAGACTCTTCCACCTCCTACTATACTGCTGGGCTATTCCAACAGACAGGTGAAAGATATGCACATCATGCAGAGTACTATACAATCTGAGAGCTTAAATCCACAATAGTTGAGTAAGTAGCTTCTGGCCATTGATGCCACTTCCTTCATCTCAGAGCTGCAGTCAGTCACCCAAGACAAGGAAGGAACAGCTTTAGTATGAAAGCTTCAGTTTGAAGCTTCTCAACAGCAACTTTCTGTGTTTTAGGCTAATTTACTATGTTTTCCATTAGGCGATAGCTGTTGCAGGTTTCACTGCTGGGCACCTAGTTCTCCCCACTCACTGCAGGTAACACAGGTGCTTTCAGCCTCGTTCAGTTCCAAGACTCACGTTAAGCTCCTGGTTTGTACACATGACAGTGTCATGCACCACTGCTACCAAGTCACTTTGGGGACTGGCCTGTATCAGCCTACTTTATGGAAGAGAAATGAAGACGTGTCACCAGAGCTAGGAAGGACCCGCAGTAATCAAGGACTACAGAACACAGAATTCCCAGAAATGCTATAAGCAACCTGACGTGCGATGTGCACACCTAACCACTGGCTTACAAGCCTAGAATGATGCACAGGACAGACGTGAACTGCATGAACTTCTCTTTCTGAAAACCCTCCCACAGTACAGCAGCAGTGAGATACGCCTCTCCCCTTCTGTCAAGCTATAGTCTCTTCTTTGGTTTGTCAGGCTCACTTAGGGAGCTGCTTTGGAACAAGGTGAGGTCTTTCGAGCTGTAATAAAGAAAGTGTTCATAAAAAAAATCAAAAAGACATTTTATACCTATCACTATTGTCATTATATCCCCACCTGATCTGTATTTTACATAAAATCAGTCCTTGAGCAAAGAGTTCTTAAACTGGAAACTGGAAAGCAGAGGACAATTCTAATGAGATGGAGGAGGGTTCCCGAACATTGCACTTTTGGTATACTTAGCTGGCTGGCAAAGACAAAATAAAGAAAAGGAAGACTAAGGAAGGAACAATGAAGGCAGAAGAAAAAAGAATTAGACCAAAATCAAAGACATTTAAATTGCAGTGCACAGAACAAAGCACACAGTTGGTAAGCAGCCTACATGGCTAGGTTAACCATGTTCCTACTAATACTGCTAGTTTCCTCCGAAAGCTTCAAGTGATATTTAGGAAATAAGACATCTGATTTTAAAGGCACTTTTTTTTTTTTCCCTATGGAGCCAATGTGTCAAAATTAAATAGTTAGCACAAATACTTTCACAGTCTTTTTAACAGCCCAGTAGTAGCAATGCTTGTTTTTGTGAACTCCTTGAGGCACTATGAGAACAAGAAAAAAACTTGAGCATTAGGTCTGCGCTGTTGAAATATTTCACCTATATGAAGAGAGAAACAAGTGGGTTTTTTTTGGTTTGTTTGTTTGTTTTTGTTTTTCCCTAATACATCTGGATTTTAAGGCAGTTGAGATGCACTTTGGAAAGTGGCTTGTAAATTCTGCAACTTACACATAGAAGTCACATATCAATGAAATACAGTCTACGAAATTGTCAAAGTTTCTAAAAGTTGTTTGGGTCTCTACAGACATACTCTTTTCTCACAAGACTGATGAGATGGTTCATATTACTAAGTATTTATACTGAGTGCTATTTTGGACACTGATGGATCTGAGGCATCCCCGTAGCTTGCCAGATGTAGGACTTAGAGGGGACGATTCTAGAGCATGAGGTCACCCAGGATAGACCAAGCATCACAAACTGGGTCTTAACATGTATTAATTGCAAGTGAATTTAAACTGTCTCCACCAGAAATTGAGGAATATATTCTTTTTATCATATTGAAACAGATGTAAAGAGATAAGCTCAAACAAACATTAAGTGCTCCACTTGCTAAAAAGGCAGTATTTGAAGCTCATTTACTTCTATAAGCTTGCTTACTTCTATAGTGGAAGTTCATTGCTGAGTTCTGTGAAGTCAAGCCAAAGCTCATTCTTCTACAACTAAAAAAGCAGATAAAAATGCAAATTTATGCAAATATATTACTAAAGAATAACATCTATGGTCAAATCCAATCAAAAAAAAACAAACAAAAAAAAGAGCAAACATGTTTTTCCTCTTTACCTACGCAAGCAGAGACCAAATCTTAGCCTTTTAGCTAACAGTACCATTTGCAAATTTATAATAAATTTAGATGGACTAATAACTTTTCTAATTTCCATGATGAATCTTGCACTACTTTAAAACAAACAGACAACAAAACCCACATACAACAGGGCCATATATGAGCACGTACCATAAAGTTTGAAAAACATTCTGCATATCCAATTGATGCTGAAATATTTCAGTACATTTCTGGAAGTGCTTAATCCCTCCCCTCTTTCCATAAGTCATTTTTCACCCTCATACATCATATGAATTTGGATTTGTTTTTGCTCCTACCATCAGCAGAAGCTTGACCATTTACATGACCATTTATATGAGAAAAATAGTGGCCTCATCACTCTGGATTCCTAAACTATTGGTAAGGCTTGCTGAACTAATCTAATTATTCTGCAAAAGGACTGAATGACTTTTCAGACAGACTTTCCAGAATTGCACCAAGATTCAGTCTCACCAAATGAAAGCACCTGAAAACCTGGCAGATGTAAGGCTGTGAGTGCAATTATAAATTTATACTGCAATTTATTATGTACAGTGACTTACTTCTCATTTATTTCCTGAACCTTCAAATCTATCTTGTCTTTAACTATAACAATTTTATAACCATGTTCAATATTTCCTGGTGTTTATTCAAAATGGCTTCAACAGTTTTAAGCTGTGTATAAACCTGGCCAATCAACATTTGTTGATTGAGTAATTATTTAAACTGAAAAATTTTCCCTAATGGTTTTATTTTCCCCTGGGCTTGATCATAACAACAATAGAGAGAAGGAAATTGTCTTCTGTTCTCAAAACCCAGAAGTTACTTCTCCCCCTTCCAGCATCAGGACAAAAGTAAGATGTTATATTTCCCCCACACACACACCAAAAAAATTAATAGAGTCAGGAAAAAGGACAAAGTGATAGAGAAGAAGATGGACGTCAAAATAAAAGTGGCCCAGGACTCAGGGCATTCAATGAAGATGTGAAAGGCAAAGGGTTAAATTCAGATCCTCTGCCTGACACGGGCAGGTATGAAAGAAAAGGGTTAAATACTGGATGATTCTCCTAACCACTCACTGTAGCTCTGGTGTGGATCAGATCAATCCAGCTTCTGCTACAAGTAACCCTGCTGTAGCTTATGTAAGTATCAGCCTGGTATACACTAGCCATGCAAATTGTTTACCCGGCTTTTCAAGTATTACAGCTGGAGTGAACTCCCTGGTGTCACCATGCCCACACAAGGCACAATCACATGGGTTCCCACATCTGTGCCAAGAACCCCTCTGAGGCTGTACTATTACAGTGTTTTGGAATTTGTTAGTCATATGAGGGAAAAACAAAAGCAAACAAAACAAAACAAAAAAACATCAGCATTTTGGGTTGGAAGACATTTCATCAGAAACAACTGGCAACTAGTACCTGTGAGGAACATTCTCAGCAAGAAGACCCGCAGCATCCCAAATTTCAAAGATTTATGGTAATATAAAAAAAAAAAAAAAAATACTCCAACTTGCTCAGAGCCATACAGTCTGTTTTATTAGCATATTTTTGTAGACATTCTGAGATAGTTCACGCATACACAAGGGAATGTAAGACATTCAGCTATTTTAGATCCACGCTACATGGGATTGTAAACCACGTTAGCCTCCTCGTGTTATGGATGTAAACCAGAGTCCTGTAACTACCAAGTTCTGCCATTCATAAGAGGCAGAAAACAAGAAAAATAATGTAAAAAAAATCTTTTCATCATGCTGCAGAGCAATTGCAAAGCCATTCTGTTGAGCTCTCTGGCACGGTTGCTGACATGATCCCTGAAAGCAGACTTCTCAGTAAGAATGACAAGAAAATCTCCACGTTACCTATTGGGTTGCTGTTTCAATTACCTATCACACTGAGCGCTTATGTTATTCTGTTACTTGCAATTTTCAAAGTGTGTAAAAGAAAATCAGTTCACAGTATATGCAATAAGCCGAGGCCTCTTTTCCACCCCAAATGGTGTTTTTGCACCTGTAAAGGAACACACTCACACTGAGAACAAATTACAGCGGTATGACAGCCTTAACCACAGCAGCCTGAAACAATGCAGCATCAAACCAAATGTAACATTAAGTACCTGAAGTCAAGATTAAGCTGAATAGGTGGGATAGCACAGCAAGCATGTGCTCATGTATCTAGTTTGAAGATTCTACACAACCAGCCACTGCCCCTTATTGAGCTTTGAAACTCTTGTACCAGTTGTGTGAGGATGCGTTGATTGAGTCAGGGCCAAGATGAACATTTTACGCAATTTTGTCCTGCTCTCATTCATCAAAAAAATCATTCTGCAAAAAAAGGTGTCCATTCCAAATCACAAATGGCAAAGTACTCAGTTTCTTTTTCAGCAATGAAAAGCGCAAACCCATTTACCTTCTGCAGTTAAGTAATGAAAATACTATTTTGATGTGCAATAAAGCCCAGCAAGTCATTCAAGGACTAGCTCAAGTGATTGGTAATTCAGTTACACATCCAGCACCCCAAGCACACAAAGCAATCACACGCCGATTTAAGCTAATGAATACAGACCTGAATATCCTTCCCTGATATCAAATAAAAGAGTAGATTAGAGTTGAAATAAAGCACTTCTTGTGCCTGATTCTGTTGCCTTTAGTTGAACTGCATATAACATTTAAGGCCTCAAAAAGGCTCTATTGATTTCTCTAAGGTCAGGTTTGGAGAAAATGTGTGGGGAGACAGCAGCAGCTGAAGAACTTTCTTGTAAATTTTTGAAATGTCTCATGAAATAACTACCAATAGCTAAACACATTAAGTATGTGTAAATGAAATCAGATTCAGAACAAAAATGTTAACTCTATATTCATCTCCCAACTGGAAACTTTTGGGGGAGAGGAAAAAAAAAAAAGTAATCTTTCCATAAACTGCCTTATTTGAGAATGTTTCTAAAGACAATGAAAAACATAAAAAATTATTTTTTTTTTTAAATCAACTGCACAGAATTAAAGACATCTATACCACGCAGTAATTCCATTAAAAATTAACAGTTCTTGAGTGCAGATATTGATTTTAGGAGATACAACATGAATTTGCTCAACACCTGCTTATTTAAAGTCTTCTTTTACTTCTTGTTTAGCTGTTTTTAAATAAGCATTCGCTGTGTTAATCTGATGCTTTTTCTTGCTCCTTCTTGTTTATCCATGAAGAATTCAATATTGGAAGACCTTAGTTAACTAAATCAAAGCCCTTTTTCAGTTTTAGCAAGGTTACATCTAAAATATACCTGCAGTCAAGGCAGATTTTTCTGTAAACTTAAGGGAAAATGTTAATGTTTCAATACAAAATAACAAAGCTATACAAGCCTACATATTTCTTATAAAAATCCACAGATTTTATCCTGTACCTCTTCAGAAATCTGTAGCACAGAAGAAATTAATCTGCAGTCTTCTAAAAGCAGATGCCACTGTGTTCATGTTCTCATAAATGCAATGAACAGTTACAAGAATACAGAAAAATCCTGGTCATTTCAGAAATGAATGTTCCAGTAAATTGTTATATGAGAAACTCATTTAAATATAGATAAACACATAGTCTGATGTATACAACTGAAAAGATTACAAATTCAGATATTTATAATAACAACCTTTAAAATAACAGCTTTTCAATGTTGTTTTCAGCCTGACCTGACATTCCTTGGCTTCAGTTGTAGGTTGGTTCCAGAATATAGGCATGACCCTTCAATATAAAATATTAGTAATTCATGCACTCAATTCACTTACAGGGGTGAGAACGCTGACTTGAAATGATAAATTATCTTACTAGTGAGAGCTCTGAGATAATCCTCTTCAGAAAATGGATTGTAGGGTTTAACCAATGTCCTGCTTTTTCTTTATGTGACATCCAAAGTGAACTACTTTTCATTATATATATAAAATTACACATGAATTTACAGTTATGCATACACGTATATACAGACATACATACATGCACACATGCATTTATGTTTACTGTGGGTTATTTATTCCTTTTAGTCTCCTAAAAATTAGTACAACCAACACTTATTAGAGAATTATTAATTTTAAATGACCTTTTGCTATAACTTTTTTTTTGAAGTAACAGTCATAGAATAGCTTTGCCTGTTCAATGTATTTTCAAAATAACACGTTACCCTTTTTTTTTTTTTTTTTAAATATATGCTTCCCCAGTAATGGTCAGCTATTCAAAAAGAATGGTATCTGTTTAATTTCAACAATATTAATCTCAACAATATTTGAGGTATAAAAAGCCTGATAAAAGAAATAAAGAAATCAGCAGTATCAATACTCCTTGATGCATTGGCCCTTGGTTTAGTATGTGTAACAAACACTGGATAGTACAGAAGTCCTATGCATGGCCAAGATGTATTTACATCCCCAGCTATGTGCTCAATCAATAGTCCTGTTGAAGTCAGTGTAAATTAAAGCTTTTATTAGCATAAATGAAGAAAACTTCATACATTTTAATATATTAAAGATAAATAAAAGCTTATGTAAACATATGCATATATTGAAAAGGCTGACTGACATACTGGTTCATTTAAGAGTTTGACTGGAATATTTAAGGCTTGACTGAGATGCCACTCACAAACTGCTATTAAAAGATTTAAGGTTTTTAAAAGGTTCAAGGTTTATAAAGAATATAAATTCATAGTATGTCCAAAACTGCATGGTAAATTTTTATTTCAGATATATGGACAATATTAATGCAAGAATCACGTAATAAAAATCTGAAAAGTCAAGTAGCCAAGCCAAAGCTGTCACAATTGTATCTGCCCACGTCTTGGACCACATCTGTGTGAAAATTCTCTGCAAGCCAGGAGCAAAGAGGCACAGCAGGGACAGCACTGGCAGACAATAAACGCCTCAGGTTTCTTTAGGTATAACTCTCAGGAGAAGAGGAACGTTTACGACTTGCTACAGAACTTGATTTCAAGGGGAGAGATGTTCTGAGAGCAGCAAAAGCAAAAGAGTTCCTATTTTAGGCTACAACCTGCGTAAAATGTATCGTTTTATTAAGAAAACACATTTCATCTTGTCCATTTTAATTACAGGGGAGTACAGAAACTATTTCATGAGTGCTCACTGAGCCTGAGAAATGTTTTATCATGAAAAAGAAATGGGAAGGACCAGGAATATAATTGAACTGAAACGTAAGTATTTATTAAAATTCTTTTACTTCAAAATAATTTTCATCACAAAATATGTTCATGCAAGGTCCATAGTAATTTTAATTCAAATAAACACACCTATATTTGTCCCATCACTACCACTACAGGATATGATTTTTGAGTTAATTTTTAATTATTTTGCTAGGAGTATACTGCATGCTGTTCCTTTAAGGATGCCATCTACAGCTTTATATTCCAAAATGGCTGGGAAAACCTTTATCGTGACTCACAAGTTGCAACATGCTAGATATTCATAGGTTTTCAAAGCTGCTGGTTGTAGATATAATGAAAGGATCTAAGGTTTATGCATGAATCAGCATCCCCTTGTCATAATGTCATGGTGCAGTGATCCCTGCAGAGCTGTAAGACTTGATTTAAGACAGAAAAGCTCCACACTGGCTCTTGAGCCAGCAGAATTAAACATCTAAGATCATTCATATATTACATCTGCACTGAAACTACTACGTGAAAAACTTGTTAGAGTTATGGAGGTTTTATAGCACTCCATAGGAAATCTCTCTTTAGGACTCCAGTATCCTTTCAGTGTAAAGATATATGAGTACATGACACAACTATCTCTCATCTGGTTGGTGGACTTAAGAGGAAAGGATTTCATCTTCACTAATATCTTTTATTCTTTTGACAGAATTAAGAATTAAAAAAAAAAAAAAAATCCAATGCTACTTATGGTCAGCACTTTTCCAGTTAGACTAGACTCAATTACACTTTGCTGAAGGACGATAAAGTCCAATTTCTGGATACCTTCCAATTCCACCCTGTGAATTAACTGCAGCGCTTGCTGTACCTTTGCCCCAGCCTTTAAAGGCCAAGGAGGCTCTGTTACAGTGATCTGCTTTGTTAACATGTGCCTTTACATGTGCCTACATTGTAATCCTCTGAATCATCAAGAACTCAGAAAGAGGGCCAAGTCTAGCCCATTTCTCTTAAAGGATGCAATTAGAGCAGTGAACATTTCTCTTAGTTGTGCCATTGAGCTGCAGAAAGCACCATCCCTCCATCAAAACCATGAAGCCTCCTAGTGGCACCGCCCTGCGAGGTGGCAAACTGCTATTAGATACCAACAGCTACTCCTGATGACCTGTCAGCACAGCTTCACCCAGGACTTGCAACAGCACAACAGCCTAAAGTGACTGTTTGTTACAGATATTTTGTTACAGATATGTTGGGTGAGGAAAGGCAACCTATGCACTACAGCACTATGAAACAGGGAGTCCACCCCTCCTCTGCTGTACCTGACTGCTGGTACCTTTAAGTGACTGAGCAGTCTTACACCAATTCAAAACCTTCAGTGGTACATGAGCACAGCTGCCCTCCCTTCTGCAAGTTTAGGAACCTAATTTAAAAATAGTACCAGTAATAAGACTTGTTCCTTAAAAGACTCCTCGCTCCATGAATAAGCTCAGAGTATGTGCAGACAGTAAGGGTGAAGTTTCCTTGAGACAGTCCTACACCTTCTTTCTTCTTCCTCATCTATTTTTTGAAGTGGCGGGAACCGCGTGCCCCAGCTTTCCTGTCAGGATGGAAGCTCATCCTGCCAAGAGCCGTGCTGGCCTCCTGCAGGCCTGCTGCCCCATGGGTGTGCCACAATAGAAGTGTTCCACTTGGTGATTTTACAAAATCTGGTTGTTGTTCGTAAGGCAGAAAGAGGTCTTTACTGCTATTACGGTTTAAGCCTGTTACTGCTCAAGGGAACTCTTGGTGGAGTGAAATACCTGGACAAGCACTGAAGCTTTTTCAGCTCCATGTTACACCATGTTTCTGTGACCTTCTTTTACATCGCTTAACTGTTGGTTGTGCTGGTTTTGGACACAGGTTTTTCATGCACTACTCTGAAATAACCACCTGCAGATTTTTCAATATTTCCAATAAAAATGAACTAAAAGAAGAAAAAAGAGGATGAAGAAAATGGATCCTCCTTAACCAGCTGTGCACACAGGCCTCTGCAAATTTACCAATTGCTGAATTTTGCTTCTTGTCTTCAGAATTCCTTTTCCTCCAGCCACACCTTTCTTGGAAGGTAATCAAGGAAATACTTGACATATTTTTAGCATATAGTTCACTAGTTAATTAAAACCAACTGACAAGATAACTTCACTAAACCACCAGTAGCAACTGAGGTGACTAAAAAGCGAGTACCAGTTTATGTCTTAATTTGGTGCTCTCAGAACAGCTTGAAAATGTAAGCCTTGGACAACATTCAAAAGGAAACCCAAAACGTGGGCAGAAGACTCCCTTCTGCTGGAAGTACATCACTGCAGACTACAGCCTACATGGGTCACCTGCACATTGCAAGAGTTCTGCACGCACATATACACATGTGCAAAACTTGCCGGGGCTAGAGGAAAATGCAATTGCTTAACCTTCTCAAAGACACAGTCTTTGACACATATATGACACAGACGTGTCAAGAAATACTCATCTCTAGTACCAGTGGAAAAACACACTCTGTTTTAAACAAACCATTTTCAGGATTTTGCTCACCACAGAGAATTGAGAAGCACAGAAGACCATCACATTTTTGCAGAACGCCATGCAGACCACTACACAATACCCTACTTCACCGACAGACCTGGTAACGCATACTGCAGATTCAACCATGTGTCGTTCTGGTTGCTGGAAACCCTCATTAGCTGGGGATGGAAGCGCTCCCCAGCAGCTCGCAGGAATTACCGGAGCAGCCCTAATGAGGCTGGTACAATGCTCCGACCTTTTCCGACTTGAGCCTTTCATGAGCTTTCAGCAGCACGTATGAGGATAAGGAAGGTAATAAGGAGCATATTACCTTCTTTATCCCTCTGCTGCGTGGTACCCCTCATCCATGCAGCTGAAAGCTCCTTAGGTTGCCCTCTTGCACCACCTACCCCAGAGCCTGTGCCGAGACACCCCTCTTCAACACCGCCTCGCCTATCATAACGTGGCTGAATTTGGGGGGCAAAAGGAGGGGTAAAAAAAAAAAAAAAAAAAAGGGTTGCCGGCAGGGGAAAATTGCTCTCGCTGTTAAGTAGCAGCCGGATTCAGCACCCCTTGTGAGGGACGCGGGGACGGGCAGGGGCTGGCAGGGAAGAGGAGCAGAGGGACCGCGCCGCTGGGGGGAGCCGGTTCGCGATGGAAACGGGGGCACGGGGGGAGGGCGGCGGGGACCCCCGGCCGCTCCGGGAGCCGCTCCGGGAGCCGCTCGCGGCTCTGCCCGCTGCCGGCAGCCCCCGGCCGGGCCGAGGCAGAGCCAGAGCCAGAGCCAGAGGCGGAGCCAGGGCGCGGCCCCGCCGCCCGCCCACGCTGCCCGCCGCCGAGGGGGCTCCGGGGGGCTCGGCGGGGGGCTGCGGCCCCGGAGCCCCGGCGCGGCGCCATGGAGAGAGCGGCGCCGAGGAAAATGGCTGACGGCGCACCGCGGCTGCCCGGCGGGATGCGGGGCCGCCCGGCACGGCAGCCCCGGCTCGGCTCGGCTCGGCTCGGAGGGAGGGCGAGCAGCCGGGCGGGGGCGGCGGGAACCATTTTAAGGCTCCTGCCTCCCTCCCTCCCTTCCTCCCTCCCTCCTTCTTTCCTTCCTTCCATCCCCCGGGGCTCCCGCACCTGCCCGGCGGCTGCCCCTCGCCCCCCGGTACTCACAGGCGTTGGTGACGGCGAAGCTGTTGGCGACCTCCAGGTTGTCGATGTGCGGCGTGAGCCTGAACTCCGAGGTGGAAAACTGAACCATGCCTACCCGAAACGCACTGTACTCCTGGTCGGCGCCCCTCGGGAACAGCCCCCCTGCAGGGAAACACACGCACACACGCCTCGGTCAGCCCGGCCGGGCAAGGGCAGCGCCGGCACCGCCACCCCCGCGGGGCTGCCCCCGAGCCGGGGGCCGGGGGGCGGCGAGGGGCCGGAGCGGGGCACGGCCGGCAGGAGGAGAGCCGGGCACCTACCGATCTGGATGCTGTTAGAATCCACCCCCCAGATCAGTCCCCAAACCACAGGCGCCAGGAAGACAGAAATATGCATAATCTTTTGCATTTCCAGGAAAAGTAGAGCATCCACGAAGCCACGGAAAAAGCCCTTTGCTTCCTTCTCTCCCTCTATCCTTCCTCCTCGGAGCGCGCTCCTCCTGGGTGCGCAGCCGAGCTCCGAGGCGGGGAGCCAGCCCCGGGGGCAGGAGCGGGATGAAGCCGGTGCCCGAGCAGCCGCCGCCGCTCCGCTGCTGGTCCCGGCTCCGGAAATAAGGCGGGGGGGGGGAGAGGCGGTGGTGGTGGGGAGTGGGGGGAGCGCGCCCGGACCGGCCCTGCCCTCGCTCGCGCGCGCGCCGGCGCGAGCAGGGAGCCCCGCGGGAGCGCGTACGCGCGGGCACGCTCCTCCTCGCCTCCGCGCTCCCGCGCCGGCAGAATTCAGCACCGCGGACAGCGCCGGGAGGGGAGCGGGGAGGAGGAGGAGGAGGAGGAGCGGGGGCGCCGCGACCCGTCCCGATCCGGCCGCGGGAGGAGAAAATGATCTATATTTAACCCCGAATCCTGCTTTTTATTCGTGGGGGTGCTTTGTTCCTTCGCGCGCGTGTCGCTGGGCTTCACCGCGACGCGGCCGCCCCCCAGGTGCAGCACATTGCTCCGGCTGCTGGGCCCGGATAGAAAAGTTCGGAGGTGTGAGGCTGCCCGGGTGATCCGTGAGTCCTGTATCAAGGGGGTTTGCTGCTCAGGATGGGTCCCAGCGATGTTGGTTGGGCGCAGTACTTACTGCAAGCTAAATTTAGCCTTGTGCAGCCTGGCACACAGTCTGTGCCAGCACGCGCTGCACACACATGGACACACGGACACACACGGACACACAGACACACAGACACATGCATCCTGGAGAAGGACAAGCAGGCTGACAATACTGTGGCTGTGGCATTAGATTTGCTATTAACCGACTATTTGCTGGAATATTTTTCAAAAAATGAATTTAGTAACAGAGGAGGAATATTCACATAGGAAAGAATGCTGATCCTGTATTGCATTTCCATCATCATCATTATTATTATTATTATTATTACTAATTTGTCCTTTACAGAGACAAAGCAAGGTCTCAAAGCTCCAGACACTCAGATACCAATATAAGCACATAACCTCAGCACATGGGAAGTATGCAGTTTGAGGCTTTTTACCCATCACCAATTCATGACAAGCCTAGTTTCACTCGAGCCATTTCACCCATAAATTCCACGCTAGTTTCTGTCTCTTCTCATGCCATCACCTCTCTCTCACCACGGAATGACATGAGCCTGAAAAAGAAAAGGAGGGAGAGCAGGAACGTGATGAGTGTGCAGACCCTGTCACCTTGTCGGGGTGGCTGCAGCCCCAGCCCAGCCCTCCCCATAACCATCTTCTGTGCTCCATGATGCAACCTGCCACTGAGTTCTGTGAAAAGAGCAAACATTACCACTGTGATGGCTGAAAGATTAAGACATTGGCAGAAAGCTCACATTTAGGTCATCCTCACAGTGCATCGGGCAATGAAACGTATAGGTATTTGCTTCTAATAGGTGCTTTAGTGTGATATTGCCAATCTCCTTGAACAGGAGCACAGATAAATCAGTAACTTGGGCCTTTTTCACCCAAGTCTAAGTAAGGAAGAGTCCCCTTATACATATCAAATGAGGTTAAAATGCAACAAAGATCTCGGCTGGAAAATTGTATTTTAATATTTTATTATAAATGAAAAAAAAAAAAAAAAAAAAAAAAACAAACCTGCCAATGTACATTACAGATGCATAATGAACTTAAATATATATTTTTTTTAAATCTATAATCATGCCCACAAATAACTGAAATCTAGAACCCCCCTTTCTTTGACCTAATTGTCTTTACAGGTATGGAAAGGATTTAAATCTCTAAGTTGGGTTTTGTTTTGTTGTGTCATAGAGAACAGTGCTATTCCACATGCATATCAAGAACTCCTTCAGAAACAGCAAGAATAATTCATGGCGATACATGTTTTGTCTGGTTAGATGGTGAAATTGGATTTTATTGTTTGCAGTAGACTGTGAATAAATGCTTGACTGAGTTTGGATCCCACTGCAGTAGGCACTACTCAGCAGCACACTCACCTGAGCCAGTATACAGGTGAAGGCCTCGAACCCACTTTCTGTCTTGTCAGCGTCCTTGATGCACCCTTCAAACCTAAGATCTACATAACATAGCATAGCAGTTAGGTAAAATAAAGGTGATCTGGATAAGAAGTTACTTGCCAATTACAAGCGGTTTTTTTTGCACAGCTTATCTGTGGTGAGTTAATACCTTCCATGGTATTAACCATGGTACCTATCACAGCTGATACCACTCCGGGCATTGATTTTCTAATGCGTATTTTTCCATTAAAGAATTGTGTGTGTATATGTGTGTATACATCATGCATAATGTGCATGTGTCTGTGTATGTGCATGTGATATTCCAGATTTGCATCATCATGTTAGAACATGCAGAAAAAAATGTCAAGTTGGTAGTCACGTGGCCATATTCTACTGTTGGTGTGCCAGCAAAAACATAGAAGATTTCAACTGAGATGAGTAACTACAAAAGGACAGCATGGGCTAGTGAATCAGCAAGAAAACAGTTTAATCAGAATTTAATAACAAGGAAAAATGCCGATAATAAAATAAGGCTTTCTTCAGCGCTCCATGTTTTATAACAGTTCTGTGCTAATCAAAAAGATGCAAGCAGGCAATGAAGAAAAAAGAAATTTATAGGTGATAATAATTTATGACCATGTACTAAGAATAGACATACTCATTAACATTGTGCATAAAAAAATTAGACCACATTACTGAGAATCACATTCAAAACTTTTTTTTTTTTTAACAAGAAAAGGAAAAGGATCCAGCAAGAGGTAATTAAGGTTGGAATATTAAAAACATTATATTTTCATATGCATTCTTCTCAATCCACTATAAAAGCTCATATGAAAATGCATTAGTTCAGAATCTGAACAAAGCATCAACAGGGGAACTGTTAATAATAAGCATCAATCACTTGTTGAAAAGAACATAGCAGTGCAATAGCAATGAAAACAAAGACAGATGACAAAAGGCCAGATATCCAATAATAAGATGTCAACCTCCTAAAAAGGCTAAGTGCCTAATCCTGATTTCATAGAAGTCGAGGATAGATTTGTTACCTACATGTATTACAAAGAGAGCAGGATCTGATCATGGCTATATTTGATCTAGTAGATTCCAGTGGACAATAGTCTGAACCCAAGGTAGAAGCCAGCAAGGTAGCTAAAAGGGCTAATATAAGTGCTAATCTGAAATAAATAGGAGTTTATCAGGAGCATTTCCTCAGCAATTCATCCTGGCACAATCCTGGCTGAGACAGTGGCTGCAGTTCAAGCAAATGTTCATATGTTTTAGCAGGTGCTCAGGAGACATGGACTGGAAAAGAACTGAAGAATGAGGAATTTTTGCCTCACACTCAGAAACAGTGTTGCTCCGTATGCTTATCAGTCAGGAATGACTTGGTGCTGTGGGGTATATACTTTAGGAAAGAAACTTGAATAATATAGAGAAATTAAAGAGACTGTAGTAGACTGCAGTAAAAAAAATCCAGTATTTGAATGTTGATACTAATCATATTTGTATTAGAAATAAAATTTACATTTTGTTTTGCTGTTTTATCGGTGCTCAATTAACCATCACAACTGCATGCTGAGGGGTTTAGTGAGTTCCTCAATACTACAATATACTCATTGAAAATCTGTTTCTTTTCCAAAAGTCCTTGTTGAAAAGGTTAAATTCTGACAAGACCCTTGGCTAGAGCTCAGACTAAATGGCTATGGTGAACCTGTCTGGCCTTACCTGCTATCAATATTTTTATGCCTGGGATAATTTTCATAGTAAAAAATATTTATTACAAAAATCTTTAAATATGTTATTTTTGTAGATGCAAAAACACTGCACCAATGTGTGAATCCTTTCCTATTGCTGGTCATGAAATTCTTCCCTACCAATAAAAAAAAAAAGTATTTGGATTTTTGGAATCTGCAGAACTTTTGCAAATACCATTAAATGTAAATAAAGAGGAAATACCAATGAAACTTTCAAGTTCCAAATCTTTCTTAATTTATTTAGTCCCATATGTTCATTTTGGATCTCAAGAGTCTTTTTAAAAATAAAGAGTACATCCTGATCTCCCATGCTCATTCTGCTTCCTCTGCTGATTAACAAACATGTACTGTTCCCATTAACAGTACATAACTAGATATGAGGTGCACTGAGAAATTGCTTATGCTAACTCCTATTATGTGATTCTGGTGGTGAAAATAGCTACATCACTATCCAGTAGTGTAACTAATTTAAATTAATTAGTGATAATCATACAATTATAAGTTCCTTTTGCTGAATAACTGAGACAGTATAGCTTGCTACTAGTTTAGCTGAACAAATACAAGGAATTAATATTGATTTGGGATTTATTATTATTTGTTATGTTTACCTGAGCTGCTTGCATTCTTACTATTTGCAAGAAATGCTATATTTATTTGGCAGATAAAATCACTTATGTATGTACTGAGCTACCCATGTGTGGAAAATCTCCTATAGATTACTTCACTTTTTTCCACTGAGATTATAACAAACTGCATTATTAAGACTCCAAGAAAAAAAAAAAAAAAAAAAAAAAAAAAGGGAACCAGGGAACCTTTTCAGATTAGACTGGATTCTGAATTACCATATTATACTAAATCCATGATTCTTGTCTGGTGATATTTTCCCTTTAGAAGTGCCAAGACTTCTTTTAGAAGTGCCATTTCTTCCAACAGGATAAAAAAAACCGTCAATTGCTTCATCTCAGTCCCAAGTAATACCTTTCTTATTCCTGTCCTAATTATTTTCTGCCTACCTGCTACCTCTCTTCTTTCTTGCTGTCTTCATCCTCGCCTGGTTTTCCATCTGTTTCCCAAGGCATTGCCATCAGAATCTTTTTTCTCTCCTGTTATTTTGATTTTACCGTCCGCATTTCCCCTGTGGAGCACAGCTAATTCAAATGTGTTGGGATTTTTGCTTTAGACTGCAACAGTCAGCCTTGATCCTCTCTCTTTTCATCTGCCACCTTTTCCATCTGTTCCATCAGCAACGCCAGCCTTGACTCGAGCCTTGTTTTTTATTCTCAACGTGTTCTTATTCCTTTTTCCACGCTGACATCTATGTTTGAAATATGAACCCTACATCCATTCTTCAGGTCAGTTCTTAATCATTGCAATTCCTCTTTAAGCCTCGCATCTATTCTGTCACCTGTGAGTAATGTATCACTCGTTATTCATAAAGAAAAGCCCCTTGGAGCTGACGAAGATGTAGGATTTCATATACTGGTGGACTGCACTCTGCCAAGGTGTGGTACTTGTCAAATAACCTCTCAATTTTAGTTCCCTGCATTCATAAACCACACACTAAAATGTTAAAAGGCAAATAAAAGCCGTCGATAATATTATAGTCCACTGGTTTTTGCTTTTTTGTTTTTGTTGTTATTCATTTTTGTTATTCATATGTGCAGTTGTTGTCATTCATTTTTCTCACTTGTGACTTGGACCCTTTTTCTGCAGAGAAGAAGCAGTTTTCCCAAAAGATGGGTGTTTTTCCCTCAGCTGTTGTAGCACCGTGCAGTGGTCTCACATCTTCAGAATCCTAAAAAATGCCTGTCCACAAATTACAGACAGGTTGAAAATCAAGGCTAGTATGTGCCACTGATGACAACACCTTGTATATGCTTGCTCAAACATTCCTTACGGCTGCACTCTGAATTACGAATAGCAGGAAGTCATTTCTGTCATTACAGTAACAGAGTGCTGAGGCAGTATTTCGAGCAAGGATACTGGACAAATACTGGTCCGTGGGAAATGGCCCATGTAACGATCATCTATCTCAACATGGAGAAGGCACGTTCTCAGTTAACGTTTCATTCATAAAAGCTACCCATAAAATCCATGCCTACTCCATCTACCCTAGAAACATGGAGGAACCAGCTGATCTTTTCAGAAGTTTAACCTGTTACAGATCTGAAAGCTCGCCAAGGTCTAACAGCCTGAGAGATATAACTTCTTTTTATAGCCTGACAAGGCAAAATTAGTTCCTGAAGACTAAACTGTTCTGGAGAATGGAAGCCCTGACAGCAGTATTAATACACATCAATACAGTGACTTGTTTTGTGACCTCATGCGGGATTCATGAGAGCATTCAAATAAGCTTTGCAAAGATGCTTTCAGCAACAATAGAGCCAGTAAGCCAACTTTTATGCTAAACTCCTTAATCCAACTGAGACAGCTTTTCTTAATGTTGCACAGTGCAGGAGCAGCTCTCTCCTATGAGTTCCTCTTTCTTCATGAAACCACTACACCCATGCGATCTCCCTCACATCCTTCTCACAAGGCTGTGTTATTACAGCCTATTTTTTACTTCTATCACTTGATGGTTTTGTTAGGGCTTCTGTCACTAGGAAAATAAAGAGAAATTAAAGCCATAGCGAGTAACAGATTAAACATGGCCTGTTTATATATATACATATATATATGTAAATATATATAAATAATAGCAAAATGATACCAATCATACAATATCTTTTCAGCAAATATTAAAATAATGCTTTTATTATATAAGTAAATAAAAGATAAATTGTGCTGTTGCATAAATTATACTATGGAGATCAAGCACCTAGCAACAATAAAAAGTAAATTAAGTTGTAGGAATAGATAGAATTGCATGAGACAAGATAATAATTCCTTTCTTCAGGAAATATCCAACAGACATAAAGATTTTTTTGTTTAATTACCTACTGCAGGCATTTTTAAAAGTATTCTTTTAAGTATCACATTAAGAATAGGATATAAGATTAGAAGTCTTTTGTTGGAAACATCAGCTTTCTTATCCTAATTATTACAATCTTTAAGCAACAGAAATGTCTTTTGGGTTCCCTGTTTACTTGTTGGGCATCAAAAATTTTTATTTTCAGAAAATCTTTTTGTCAAGAAGCAGCTCACTGGAGTTATCACAGAAATGTGCAGAGTTGTGCTCAACTGAAGTTTATTTTTAGTTCTGAAAAGCCACTCCAGTGGCTCAGCCCCAGAACTAGTTCATGGTACAGATAAGAGATATTTTTACTCTCACCTCTGTACGGGCGTATCTTCCCAGAGATTAATTGTGATGAAATGTAGTATTAACGTCAAGCTTTTATAGAAGGAAAAAAATAAAAATAATAATAAAAAAAGAGAATTGTAAGGAAAGCCAAGCAATTCTCATGAGGTACTTAATTATGTACTTAGGACTAGAACTACATCTACATCACAGTAAATGCACAGAAAATTACTTTCTTCTAATTGCATAATTGCTTCAAATACAGGATTTAATTGCAGAGCTTATAATATAGAATTTTTTGCTTTTATATATATATATATACATATATATACATATATATATATATATATATATTTTTTTTTTTTTTTTTCATGGAAAACAACCCAAATAATGCTGCTTGTCTTTACTGAAACTTCATTTATGCTGTGAAGGAAAGTTATCTTATACAGATTAACTGCTAGCCATTATTAGTGTCTATTTAGATGTACTTTTACCTGAGGCTTACCTTATTCTTTGCTAATTGTATTGCCCAAATAAGATGTATGCAGAGAGATGGTGTGCACAGATAGCTGGGTTCTCAGCATCTTCAAACGTACATGTATAGTTGCTTTCATTATGGGTCAGCATTCACAGCACAGTGCATCAAGGGCTTAAAAAGGCAGAGATCAAAAGCTAAGGCAGTCTCATGAGCAGCTCAAAGACAGCAGTTAAGACTACACAACAAAACCCCAAGCTTGAATTTAGCAAAATCACTTCCCTAAGTCTAAACCAACCAGAAAGGGAAACAACTTGCAGATGAAGAATAGGTTTATGCCACAGCAACAAATATGTGGCCAGCTTCTGGCATACTCCTACCACAGTCCATCCTCTATCCCAAATTCTGTCTGTCCCCTACCTGTCAGTAACAGCTGAAGCTACTGTGTGCTCTCTTTCACTGTCAATACAGCCTTTATGCCTTTCTGTTAACACAAACAGACCCATTAATGTGATCTAATGATCTCAGTTTCTACAACTAGAACTATCAAAAGTGCTCACTGACAGTATCTGAAGAAAATACTGGTCCAGAATGGAATTTTCTGAAGGAGAACCTTCAGCACTACTTGCACGTATTCTGCTGGGTTGCCTATTATTCAGCAGCATAACAAAACAAAACAACAGCAGCAATTTTAGCAGTTGGTCAGTGATTGCGGCTAAATGTCAGGTGCAGTGAAATGAGCTTACCCAAAACACAGAAGACCTCCTCTAGGAAAACAAACAAACAGAAGAAATGCAAACAAACCCAAGGGAAATTGAAAGAGAGCAGAAAGTTCTAGCCTCAACTGCGTCTCCATACTCTCCTGGTTCCTACCAATGTTTGCATCCCAGAAAAGCGGTCATAGCACAGACCTTTTCTACAGTGAGAGGAGTCCAGGTATTTGGGGCAGTTAGGGAAAACTGTGAGTTTCTCAAGCCCTCTGAAAGCTGCTGATGAACAAGGCAGCAGAAAGGAATATTGCTTCTTTACAGCTGTTGCAGCACTGCACATAGAGAACTGGCTCTGGTCTAAATGCTATGCTTTGGAGCAGCATTTTCTCCAATCATCATCGGATTACTTTATAATTTTTTAATTACAGCACATCTCAGAACGGCATCTCATTAGGACAGCAACAACTTGGTTATATTGACAAAAGCTTGTGTGATGCCTACGGATAATCAATTACAGCAATATCCCATGAAACAACAGTGAACTGAAATGGATTGAAAATACCACCCATCTTGGGCTCTGGGAAGCTTTTGATTATGGATGTAGGATAGGCTTCCTTCATCCTGAAGAAGGCAGCAAGCTACCTGTGATTAATGTAAATGGATGGAATCTACTTCTAATTTCCAGCATATAAACATAGATTATATCTATGCTGGTGTGGAATTATTGTTCTATAAAGGAGAAATTGTATTGTCTAAAGTGGGCTTTCTATCTCAAGGATTGAGATAGCAAACCCCAAATAATATGTCTGTTGTTTTTGTTACCCATTTTATTAAAGTATTTTTTTTTTTTTCTAGTAATTAACTTAGTAATATACTGAGTAACTACAATATAGCATTATTAATTTTAACAACCTAGTAAAATATTACCAACTTTCTTTTTTTTTTTTAAAAAGAAAACTAGCTATCGATTGCATTATATGTGACAACACTTGTTCTGAACTTTCAGCTGAAGGATTTACTCCAGTGTGTGATTTCATATCCATTGGCCCACATAGCTAACTCTATGCCATGGCAGCAGTTGATTTATTTTATATGGGACTGAAAAAATAAACAGTATGATATTGATGTACTTCAAAAATACTTGCCAAACAGTAGCAATGTTAACATGGAACAAGAAAATATTGCTAAATTATTAAATCCTGGCAATCTCTTTTAATGAACAGATTCAGTCATACAAATGCTCCTATATTACGTGCGGATATGAATTAATATATCCACCAAATTATAAATGAATAAATGTACCTTTATAGAAGATACCACTTTTTCACTTGTTATTCTGCAAATTCTTCTGCAGAATTTGGATCCAAGGAAGGAACTGTTTGATTATTTTAAGAATTTATTTTGGAGATCAGAAAAGAGGAATGTTAAAGGAAGAATGTATACAAACATTCTTCCCTTTAAAGAAGTAAAGAAGAGTAAAGAAGAAGCAAGTAGACTTTAAAACCATCGTAAATGATGGGGAACATCAAGGACTTAAAATCAGAGGCAGACTACCTCCTGAAATGTTGAGGCTGGGGGACAACAAATACAGATGTCACTGCCATATGTGACTGAAACTATTATTAATGATTAACATAATTTTTGTAATTATTTGTGTGCATCACAGTAGTGCCTTAAGGCAGTGTACAATACATAGCAAGAGACTCTATTCACACCAATCTAAGCAAAGGGCCCTTAGTGCAAAAGAAAGCAGCATTGTTATCACCCTTGATGCAGAGGAATGTAAGAAAACTGAAGAAATAGTTTGCCAGGTTTGCACAGGAGGTCTGGAGAAGAGAACCCCCGGCTCTCTTTAGTTACTGGGTACTGTGTTTAGCTACAGACCCCCACTCACTAAGGATGTTCGGAGTGTGGCTGTGCGGAGCTGTGCTACCAGTCAGTCATGCACCATGTGCCTGGCAGCTAGCAGCAGTCACCACACTGCCTGGCCAGAGAAGAGACAACTTCATCTGTTGCATTCTCGCATCATGAGCTGGTAGAAAAACCACACTGCAGGAGAGCGGCTCTCTTCTAGTAGACAGGACCGCCCAGTCTTTTCCATAAAGCTATCTTTTTCAGTTGCCAAATGAAAACTATTATGAGGTTCAGCGTTGTCCTGTCTTTAAAGGATGGATTCTCCTTCCAGCCAATATAATTTATTCCAATTGTCAAAGCTCATCAGCTTCTCAGCATGAGTCTTGCATAAATAGATTTATTCCTGGCTGTTTCATTTGCACACTCCATGAAATTTTTTTTCCACCTATTTAATTTCATCAAGACTTTCTTCACGGACAGTAGTAAACTTGCTGCAAGAATACTGTAATGTAAAATACACTACCTTCATCTTATATTCCTTTGAAAAAATAGGATAAACCGTAGTATGCTTTAATAACTCCTATGCTTAGAAAGATTCCCATTTTAAAATGCTGTTCCTGAAATGGGAACAATATGGAAGTATATGATAAATAGAGCAATAAAGCATACTGATGGGTAACAGATGAGATAATAAAGTGCTGCCAACTTGGATATGCATTTTCTGTTTAAAGTCTCCCATGGTGAAATTCATAATGTTCGGTATTCTACAGTAGTGGAATAAAACACTCCCATGAAACTGCAGTGTCTGGGAATATTACTATGGTGTTTTTGCTCTTATTTTTCTTAAGAAAGTGCCTCTCTGTTTAAAAAATAAAAAATAAAAATTAAAAATTTCATCAAGTAGTGACTGGTGACAGTCTTGAACATGCTATTGCTAAGGTGCAGGGTCTGGGAACTGCAGCCATAACTAGTATGTGGTGAGTGCAGCCACTCTGGGGAGGTACAAAGCACAAAATTCATCTCTGTGTGTGCTCCTGTATGGCAGCCACAAGAACTTAAGCAGTAGTAGATCCTCCAGAGCTTTCTTGGCTTGATGACCACAGGAAGGGAAGAGCTCTAAGTCCAGAGAAAACAAGCAGGAACTAATTTTTTTGGCCATGGTGGGCCAAATGCATTCTTCAGTTCTGTTATTTATGTGCATTTATCCATTTAAGAAAGTTTTTTTTTTTTTTTAATAAATTTTCACCTCAGTGAAACAGCCAACTAGAAAATAGGAAAAAAAAAAAAAAAGAGAGAAAATTTAGAAAATAGGAAAGAATAAAGATTTAAGTTTAATTCCATGAAGCATGAAGCTGATTAGAAACTGATCCATCCAGCTCATGCTGGATGCTGTAAACTATTTGTATGTGCTTGAGAAAAAGATGGTTTCCACAGTTGCCTGACCCCAAAGCACCTCCAGAAGGTTCAACACCCCACAGAGGGCTGTGACTGAGCAGGATGGGTTGGTAGAAGAGGTGGTAGAAAGACCAGCTTTGTCCGATGCAGAAACAGATGTTGGAATGGTCCTGGTCAAAGACACCAGCTTTTACAGCCAGCTCCTGTCAGCATTATGCTTTTGAAATAGCCAGTCTGCAAATTAATATTTCCCAATGAGCTGGCCTTTGGGAGTCAAAGAAACAAACAAATGAATCTGGAAGAATGAGCTTGCCTCAGACACTGATAAATCTGTTGTGACAACGTAGGGCTTATTAAACACTGAGAAATATATTTCCCTAGCCTCTGGGTCAAAAGCAAGTTTTAAGGTTAATAGAGAAAATCAACATTAAAAAAAAAAAAAAAAGACAGATGATCTACTTTTTTTTCCTATTCTGCTTTTGACAAGAAATTCAATACTCTGAACTAGAAAATGCAATGCATGTAGAGAGTTTTTATCCAGATAACATGCTACTCTGAGTTATAGGGACATAACTGAAATGGGGTGATGCAACTGGCATTAAAATTTGAAGAGCCAGGAAGCCCCAAGCCTCTTCATGTGTCCCCGATCATCCATTCTCAAGCACCAGGGCTGCATGGGGTCCTGTGCAGATCCTCGCCTGGACTGTTTGAGATGAGAGGTGGGACAGCTGAGGCATGCTAGTGCAGAAATAACACCGGCTCAATGAAAGGAGTGCTTGGCAGAACAGAAAAGCTAAACAGTGCTATTGATTATCACGATGTACACTGCAGAGAAAGAGGGTGGAAACACAGGGGCTGCCTACGCACAGCTTTTCCTCTCAGCAGCAGCAGCAGCAGTGTTTTCAGCAGGGATTTTTCTTGCAATTTGTGGCATTAGAGAAGGATTCCTCTGAGCTGGAAGGTCTTGTAGGAGGCAGTGGTACAGCAGCTTGGCCTCCTATCCTCAGGAGGGTTTATTGGGCCCCAAAACCTCTTGTCTTTGCTTCCCCAAGTGAACAAAGACTCCCACTGTGGATATTCATGGAAAGAAACAGACATGTACAGATAGATATAAAAAAACGAGTCATCTACTGCCACAGCCCAAAGAACTTATCAGGTGGAAAACAGTTATCCAAAAACTTACTCTTTCTACTCTACAGTCTTGAGACCTCTTTCTTTCAAAGTACTTTATATGGCTTAACAACTGCCTGGGGGGACAGCAGCTCCTAGTAGCCTGTGTTGTTTTACTGGTTGCTTTCTGCCCCAGAACCAGAGTCATGGGCAGCAATGGGAAAAGCCATTTAGGTTCTTGTGCTAAAAGACGTGGTTTATACACCTGTTTTACATTTTGGATTTTTTAATGGTTCTTTTAACGTGTCAACGGAATAGTCTGTATGACTGAGGCTCAGTAGGCCACCACCTTCATGCTCAGGGGGCCGAATCCCACACATTCTTTCACACTTGCATTGGTTCAATGTGATGAGTTTCATTTTTGGCACTACCAGCGAACACTTCTGTCAGTACACAAAATCAAGTATGGTAGAAGTGCTGTATGATGTCAAGACACGTATCTTACGGTGGCATCTTTCACATCACCAGTGGGAAAAAATAATTCAGCTCCAGCCCACTGTGCGTCACACGGCATGCATCTACGTTTCACAGACACGAGCTGGCAAACACCCGCACAAGCTGACTCCAAACCAAGTGCCTGAGCACAACAGACAAGGCAGCATAAAGCTTTGTGGGGGTTAACACCAAAGACTGCTTTTTAATTTCCTACACAAGCAGGTAGTCCTCTCAGCCTGGGCTTGCCGTTGCCATGGCTACGTTGCTAACGGTCCCCAAGTCAGTGAGTTTAAAGCTAATTTGGCTAAGCCTGCATTAGCTGCAGACATTTTAGTGACTGCAGTGTAGACATATTCATAGCATTGAAGGGTTTTCAGAAAGATTTCCAAACAGACCTGTGATTTTTATTTTTAACATCTACTGGCACTGCTACCACTGACAGAGTGAGGACAGGTTCTGGTAGGTGGGTAGGTGGGCGAGTTCCTGAAGTCAGCCAGAATGTCAGGGTGTGCTGCAAGCAGCCCATATATTTTCTACAGCGGTATAGACATAACTGTATCAACGAGAATTCATGTGTTTAGAGATGAATTTGTTTTCTGTAAATACCATTGGCCCTCCTTTATTCCAGTGTAGAGTCTCCTATGGAAATAAATAGGTTTTGGATCTTTCTGGCACCACAGGTGAGATTTTTTTAATTTTTTTTTTTGACATTAATCTCTGTATTTTTATAAGGCTATATTTATAGGATATTGTTACTACATCCAGCAAATTAAATTGTAGACACAAAGAAAACTATTATTTAATCTCTCTGTACCTAAGTTCCTCTTTTTCTCAACATTATCTTCTTTAATCCCAGAATTAGTATACCAAAGCATTAAGTAATGGTGTCCTATCATTCCCTTATCTGCTATATACCACTCCTGTACTCATTTCAGCACTAAGTTATCTCTACAGCCTGACAAATCACTTGACATTGCATACACTCAGGTTGCACTCTCTTGGAAATAAATAATATATTGTTATCTATTCTATAAATATCCTCAGCACGAGTCATCCAATAACTGCAATGGTAATCTGCTTGAAGAAGAGACAAATGCTCTCAACTGTATTATAAAGTCTCTTAATAAATTAACTAAATATATATGACAGAATCTCTTAAGTTATTGTCTCTCTCCAGAGCAAAATATTTTAAAATAAGGTAGGATAACTGATAAGTGTATTTCCACAGGCAGATCAATCTTTGTGGGTTGCGCTCATTTTATCTACCCCAAAGGGCAACGTTAGTACATTATCTTTAATGGATAATAGGGCACTGAAGCAGCTTTCTCTTTACCCACAGATGTCCTGTTACCAAGTCCAAATTAATACAGAGACCTTAAAGGTTGAAACCTTACTTTCTAAGTAAGTGGTCAGTCTTCTTTAAGTTGCACTTACAGAAATAAGCTCCCTTTTCTTGCTGAAAAGCACACTGCTCGCTTTTACCATCTCAGCCAGAATTAACAGAAGACTGAAAAAAAGAGGTGTCCAAAGCTCCATAGAGCTGCTCCTGCAACTGGGTATCAAATATGAGTCTAGCCAGCATCACAAAGTAAGGTGTAGATTTCCATCACACTTTGAGAATGATGTCAATTGCTTCAGACAATACATTTCATGCATCCTAACAGGGTATTAATGCATAGCAGCTGATACACTTTTCAGGTCACATCTTTACTTACTGCATAGCTTGAATTTGTGGGTAAAGTTAACCAATGAAATAATTCATCTCCAGTAGCACTCCCTGTTGACGGGTCTGAATATGTTCTGAAAACCTGAAGCAGAAAGATACCTACAAGTTCATAACACTTTGAAGGAAAGGAGTGAGCCATTTGGATGCTACCCTTCTATGCTTAAGAGCCAAAGAAATACTGAGGTTTATGTTAAGGGTAGAAATTTGTAACTCGCCTACCAGTCAAGAGGAGAACTTCAAGCAAATGTCAGCTGAAACACAGATGGTGTCTCCCTTAGAAACCGATTTTGCTATCATGCAGTTTGTTCAGACATCATGACTAGATAATCCAGTTACTAATGTGTTCTTCATAAGCCTCACCTTTGCTACTGCTTGAATGTCCTAATTTCTACAATTTTCAAATCATACTGCTGGCATGTTTCTATATCTTTCCATTGATTTTATGTCCATTTATTTTTAAATTATTAGCATTTTTACTTCATAATATAAAGTAACATCCCTTACTGCCTATACAGTTTTATATTTGCACCTCTTCTGGAAATAAGTCAACAGGCAGAATTTTACAACTAGAGGGTGCTGGAGGACCATAATGTGATATGATACGTAAAACTTTCAATGACCTTTAGCGGAAAGAAGCAAAATAAAATAAATCAATTATTACTGCTCCGTAGGACAAGTTAATATATTCTGAGATAATACAAATACTGCAATATTATCTAGTGTAAGTAAAAATACTAATACTTTATAGCTGATACTGTTTTATTTTAAATTGTTTCAAATTTCCTCTTAAACTTTGTTTCTGACCTTAGTCTTTGTGCAGTAATGAAAGAAAAGCCTTTATCTTAATAGTACACATTCCTTTTGCTTCCTTTTGTGTGAGTTGGAAAGCAATTACAATGTATTAGTGATCACATGTTTTATGATAAAACACAAAAGCCATCAAGTGAGCAGGTAAGCAAGAAGGAACAAAGATTATTTTAACAATAAAATCTATAATTGAGATTATACAGATAAAATGTGGACATTAATTACAGATAAATCATTTAATAAGAGTTCTAACAAGAAAATTATCTTCCAAAAGTCATATAATTTCTAACACAGGATCATTATTTTCTTGCCTTCCAATACTGTAAGAAAAAATACAAGTATGAGAATAATAATGTGTATAAACATAGCACTCTGTTTGTATATATAAAAGTTACCCCTACCTTCCTTCATCTCTGTGAGTTATCTTTATTGCTTCTTAGAGTCTCTAACAATTCTGTAAATACCTTCAATAGGCAAAAATTCTGAAACTTTGAACTAGACCTTAATGATATCATATTTTCCCCCAGTTCAACATGGAGAAATTTAGGATCTCTCTTCTGAAACATTTGGGATCTCCCTTATATTTCCTCTAATGATAAAGAAATACAAAGGACAAACTGAGGCTGCCTAGCAAATAAATTCTTTGAAATCTCCATGAGAAAATGGCAAGGAAGCTGGTGGAAAGCACGTAACTTTATTCTGAACAACAGATCTCTTCCACCCAAATATGAATTGCTGCTTCTAGACTCAGGAATGAGAAACTTTTGTAGGAATTTGTGTCATGAGTTGTAAAAAGATGTTAGGCCAGTAATCACCAAGAATCTCAAAGATGGAAAGCCAACCTAAAACCAGTATTGGGCTATGGATCTCAATGTGGAGTTGGTTAGAAAACCACAGTTTCCATCAAATGAAAACCACAAACCAAGTAAACCACAGGATCTATCAGGTGCCTGGTGAAACCAGCATGACCTGGTTCTCTCTTTATATATTCCCAAGCTGACCTTCTGTATGTGCAAGTTTGTGGTACATGGACAATGCTCCATGAGCAGACAGCAACACAGAAGTGACAGGAGAGTCTTATGCCTTGCATGGGCTCAACACATAACAGTTAGAACTGCAGTACAACACATGTGAATTTGTCTGTTTTTACCTTATAGAATATTAGGGGTATGTAATTCAGTCTTTTCCTCTCTTATGAGGAGCAAGTAATCTGGATTGCCTTCAATGAATTGCCAAGTTAGTGAGAACCGGCATATTTCAATATTTTAACTTAATATTATGCCCCAGTTTTGTAAGTGGAAATGTGGTTCTCTATGGTATGTTGACAAGAGCTGAAGCATAGTCCCTATGTGTTCCCAAGGAACATACACTACTCAAATGCCTTACGTACAAAAAGCTTTCATTTGGCTGTGTTTTACCTCATGACTTGCCCTTACAGAGGGGTGTACCCTGGCACTCATGCGAGACCACAGGTATGGATTCCTGCCCTACACACCCTGGGGAGTTCGTGTTTCTTCAGTCTCCACGTCATATGGTTTCCTGTGGAAAATTGAGAGCAGCCTCTGTTGCATGCACATGACCTTATTTTCCAAAAAGTAGCAGCCAGATAAATGAGCAGGTGAGGGCAGCCATTAATTAGCACATAGACACAAGCATTCATGATGCATTTAACAGTCTCAGGGCCTTAGACCTTTGGACTCTTCACTTCTACTGGTGTCTAGGTGTTAGCTTTGGTCATAGGTGCTACAACAGGCAAGCTTAAAAAGTATAACTAGTGTTAAAATGGGATTTCAACATGAAAACAAATAGTTTCTTTAAACTGAAGGCTTTCAAGGCGATAAACAAAGTAAAATGAGTAACACATATCAGATTCAAAAAAAAAAAATTAATTTTGACTTTTTTACTGCATGCTTGCAAGACAGTAGAAAAGATGGGCCAGAGGACAGACTAATGTAAAAATGAATAATATAACCTGATACTGAACTGCACCTTGTAATGCTTCTTCAACACTCTTGCTACCTTTAGTCCAGAAAGCAGACTGTTTGTTTTTGAGATGCCATACCTAACTTGTGCCTAAGGAAACAGCAGTCAAAATTGGGCACAATGCTTTATTGTCAGCATATTCTCACACACTTTTGAAGTGTGCTTGCTTGATGGATACAATTTCTTTTTTCTTTTTCCTAAATGAGCTGATTTTACAAAATTAGCAATTCTCTGATCTTTATTTTTCCACATAGACAAGCTCAGCTTAATCAATGCTGCCCTCACTTACAAGGACTAAATAATATTTCACAACTTAGCTTTTCCTTCAACAGCACCATCTAAAATTATACAAGAGCAAGATTTTTTTTTTCTCTGAAAGTCAGCAGAAAAGCTGTTAAATACTACATATACTAGAATAATGGTTTTAATAATACTTAACGTGCACATCAGTGTCATTGTCAGAAACACTTTAAATCTCTGTATATTACTAACGACTGAAAAGAGTTATTCAGCTTTATAATGTCGTATGCGTTATCTTTCGTATATTCCTCAAGCAGGATGTATGCTGTACATTTATATACAACGTTGGCAGGAGCACAGACATTGCAGTGTCATGCTTTCATTCAAATTTCAGATGCCATATTTTCAGTACAATCGCATGGCATCAAAATGCAACATATTGCTTTGCAAATGCAAATAATTTCACACAGTGGCCTTCATGACTGGGAAGGGGTAATGAAATGGTATATATTTTACACATGAAAAAAAAAATAAAATATTTATCATAAATATATGGACCAGTATATGACATTGAAGAACAAGAAGCAAAAAGGAAACAGTGCTCTTGCATAAAGATCAATTCTCTTTGCTGCTGATGGAATGACAGGCTTGGGAGGAGGAGGCTTCTTGTTGTTCTTGGCTTGAGATTTCCCAAGCCCATTGTTGACTTCAATGGGCTTCCCATAACAGTCATAATTTGATAATTCAAAATCTCTTGGCAAGCTTCCAACTATGCTGAAATCGTTGGACCTCAGATCAGATTTCGAAGTGCAAACTTTTTTGCATCTGGTCTCACCAACCTATGAAATAAAGAGTGAGGGGAATCATGATCTACTCACCATATTTCATTAACAAACTTAATGCAGCTGCTAGAGAACACCGCAAACAAACATATAGGAAATTACTTGTTGATAGGGATACATTACATCAGCCTAATTTGCTGAATGGTTGCTTTATAAGTACTTAAGGATGATCAGTCAATCATATAAACTAATCCAAACATTCATAATTGTGTAATTTTTCATGCACAAGGTGCCTCATGCTGTGCAACCTGCTATAGTTAGACTCCTTCATTTTAAGATGATGGAAAGGGAGGGAGTAATTTTGGAGAGAATATTTTTGGAAATAAGTCCTGTGCTGATGAATCTTCAGGAAAGATACTATTCAATACTTACATTTTTCTGAGACCTGGAAGATCCATTCAGAATTAACCCTAAAATTCAGTGTTTGGTCCAAGAATTAAAATCTGTTCTGGTTCTACATACTATCCAGGTTGAGATCCTAAATCTCATCTCTGTGTGAAAGTACAAGGCGAGAAGGCACTTTCTTTGTAGTCCTTGGTGCCTCTCTAAAGACAATGAAGTAGTTGAGTCACCATTCAAGAAGGGACGTAGACATGTAGATGTGGTACTTAGGGCCATGGTTTAGTGATAGACTTGGCAGTGCTAGGTTGGTGGTTGAACTTGATGATCTTGGAGGTCCTTTCTAATCTAAATGATTCTATGATTCTATGCAGCAAAGATGAGACACCATTCTCCATGCTTCCCACTGGTACTCCAGAGAATGGTGTAACTGGGAAATCAAAATTGAGAAGATAAATATCTGTCTTTATCACAGTTCCATCAACGATCTTGGTGATCAAGTACTACTGTGCTAAGCAGCAATCCCAGGTGAATCTCCCTCTGCTACAGACTAGACAATCCTAATAGCACATACAATGAATATTTAAAAGAAAAAGGTATTTGATGTCCTTCAAATGGAAGAGTTTTTAGGGAAAAAAAAAATAAAAAGGTTCTGATATTGCTTTCCTTGCATTTTAGAAAGATACTGTTTCAAGTACAACAAACCTCTAAGAGGATCACCCTACACTGCTAGGTAGCTTGAAGGAATTTGAAGACTTCTTTCAAAGCACTGTGCTTTGTAACTTTGGTAAGTCTCTCACAAAGTTTCGTTCCATTTGGAGTACACAGAAAAGCAGGAAAAAAAAAAGAAAAAAGAAAGGTACCAGTTATGAAACATAACTGCATTATTAATGCCATTTGTTCACATATATAAACTGAGAGTTATTGCAAAAAGAGCTGGTGCACAAACCAGGTGTAAGACATGGGGAACTGACATTAAGATAACTTTATCCTGGAGTTTTCTAGAGTCACTGATCCACTAAAATTTAGTTCTTCCAAAAGCTCCCCATCTCTTGTTCCCAACAGTCTATCCCTCTACAACAAAGCCTTCAGGTATTCTTCTCTCAGCTCTCTCCACCTCTTGTTTCCTGCAGTTTTAGGCTGATGGTTCAGGATATTTGCATTAGCACATTTTGTAAGTTATTAAAATAATTAGAATGGACTATGGTACCAGACTTACATATGAATGAAAAATATTCTGGAGAATATTATTAGCTTCTCTATGACAACTGACAGGTTATCCTGAATAACAAGAACTGTGGTAGTTGGTGATCTGATAAGTTCCCCTCTGGTCTTAGATGTCTTCAATCAAGCTGTGAAGCAGACCCTTGAGCAATGGAAGCGTAACTTGCAGGGCTGGACTGCATGTTAACTCAAGAGTCACAGGAATATTATTCCTTCACTACATATTTATCAAATTCCTAATTTTCTCACGGTCAAAACTAGTAAGATTTAGTAGGGCTGAAATGAGAAATATAATAATGTATGAAATTACAGGCTTTCTTTTGGATTTGCAAAAGTATGAGTCCATTCTTCATACTACTAGAGATATATTGTAAAACTCCGTGATACTAATGCCCACCTATATGCTCTCCTTGCACAACACAGAATATTCCTGTTCCCACTCCAGTATTAAAGCCTAAAGAGTATTCTGGTCAAGGCTTTGACAAATCAGTTCTCATTCACCTGCAGGAAGGAGAACTGAGGGAATAGCTTCTAGGTCACCTCTTCCTTACAAGTAGAAGATTGTTCACACCACATTCACACAGAGCTGTTCTTAGTTTAGTATCAGCTGTAATAGTGATTTATCAGGGTGACACAATTTTCCTTGTAAGAGCAATCTGGCCCAAATATTTATTTTCTAAGTACATGCCTCTTGTATATAAAAAAAATCCTTTCATTTCTCTGGGTTTACATCTCATGTGCTTCTACTTTCTATACTCAATTTCTGCCTGGACATATTTTTTAATTTTGTCTTATACATCTCTTCAACTCCCCAGTATTTCTGTTGTTTTCATCTAAATCCTCTTCAGTTCACCTGCAGCCTTTCCTAAAACAAGTGAGGTAATGTATATTAAATGCAGTTTGACTGCTTTTTGTTAACCCTGTCTCTGTTTGTGCTAGAAGTGTAACAATATTCCCGATGCCTACCAAAGGCTATGAGGACCATCCCAATGGAAAATGATTCCATGGGACTTGATTTTAGAGTACCACATGAAAGATTTGTGTAGAAGGTAAAACATTGTTAAAGAGGTATGGTTTACCATACCTCTTATATACTTTCAGCTTCATCCTGACACAGAAGTTGACCTAGGCAAACATTTGTGTATTCTACCTCACCCTGCCTCAGCATCGTGACCTGTGGGCCAGGTCCAGCCTGCAGAATGCCTCCTCCAGACCTACTGCGCTGGGGACAGGGAGCGGCTGTCTGGGAAGGAGGGAGTGCCACTCGAATTGTGAATGCCATGTCCCAGATAGAGGCAGGCAGCTGCTCTTCCTCCCACCAGTGCGGAGGTGGAGAAGGGCAGGGAAAGGCACCATGGCTCTTGGGGCCTGGCCCAAAATGCAGACGTAGTTCCAGTTTCTCACAGGAGTGGGCCACCTTGTCTGGGTTTATGTTTGACAGGACACCTGCCCTTTGATGAACAGTTCAGAAATACCTAAAAAGGACTCCTAGAAGACAGAAGGTCTGTTGTGATGACCCATTCTCACCTTTTCAAAAATTTAGCTGAAGGATGCTCACTGCCACACTCAGCACCTGCCACTGCCCTGAGTGCTATGCTCCAAAGCGGCAGTGTGCGGACCACTTACACTAGATTTTCCTTCAAAAGAAAAAATCCAGGATGGGGATTTTTTTCCACAACCTTGTTCCCCTCAAACATATGTACCTTATTTCTAACCTGAATTTATTTGGCTTCAATTTTTAGTCACGAGGCATGACTACACTTAGCCTGATTAAGTGCTGGTACTTACAGACGGTAACAAATCTAGCCTTGATTTTGCATAATTCAGATGATGTAATCAGGCTGACAAGTGAAGCCAAATGTTCTTCAGAGTTTCTTACCTCCATACCCTTACCTCTGTCAAACTAACTGATAATCTTTTTTAAAAATATATTGTTTGATTAAATCAATAAACATGGAGATCATCTTTAATTTCACTGCCTCATTTAAATTTATTAGCTAACATGAGGCTGAATTATGAATATTAATAATAATACTTATGAGTTATTATTATTTGGCCCCGATTAGCTCTTCACTATTTTCCACTGATTGATGCCAGGCTTATAATTATTCACATAATTCCACTTAGCCTTTAAAAGTACTGGCACAAAGTTAGCTTCCTACAGTCTTCTGGAACCCTCCCTGTTTAAAAAGTTTTATTACAAAATCAACATTTATGTTTCACAGCAATAATGGACCATATCTTTAAAAAATCTTACAGGCAACTTTAGTTGACAACACGATTTTAAAATGTCTGACTTTAATAGGTACTGTTTAACATCCTCATTAGCTACTGTCGATGGAAACTAGTTCATCATCTGACTGAATATATCTGGCTTTTCCCCAGACACAGACTGGAGTATTTGATAAACACTTCTGCCTTTTCTGCTAATTCTTGACACTTGCAGCACCTCTATCTAATACTGGGATAATACTCTTGTGGCTTTTTTTTTTTGTGTGTGTTACTGCTATATACGTGCAATAACCTGCTATTGACCTCAGTTATGCTAAACATATATCCCTTTTGTCATTTTGTTGTTGTTATACTTTTCCTATTTCCAATATTTTCTGGATTTCAAGTTCTATTATTTGCTATCCATTTCTCCTTTTGCCAGTAAGAAGAAAAGAGAAATGCTTGAAGCTGAGTTAGTTTACAGTCACTCAGTCACTGGGGAGTCTGTTTTCAATTTTTCTCTTTTGTTTTGTTTTTAATTAGTATAGCTCTTCTTCTGGTCCATAGCTGTCTTGAACGTTCTTAGCTCACCATCATCACTCATATTTTTTGTTTAAATTATCCCAGACAGGTGAGACAAAATGGTTTTCAAATTCATCAAATCTGTCCTTTCACAATACCAAGAATACTGCAACTAGACTAAATTCGTTTTGTGCAAACAGAAAAACAAACAAACAAACAAACAAACAATTTTTCACTTGATCATTCATCCTGTGATCCCAATTTTGGATTTAGGAATTTTTGAGATGAGGAATTCATCGTGTATAATTTCTAGCAAAGCTTTGAACATGCTATAGCACCGGCAGCCTCTCAAGCTCAGCACGAGCCCTGCAGGATGAATTGCCTCCCTGCTGCAACGCAGCATTCTCTGACCTACAAAGCACTTCTCCTCTGACATAAAATTTTCTCTTCCGTTCACCCAACCTCTTTTGGCATGCACATCTGTCTCTAGTCCTGCCACTTGTGCAAAAGTCCTCCAGATGAAGGTATAGTTGTAACAAATTCCATCATTAATCGTTCTTGCACTTGTCCTGTGCTCTTTTCCTGCTTTTACCATAATGATGGATTTAGATCATCAATAAAGTAGTTGTTAAGCATTAGTGGGTATTCAGACTGAGTATGTTTTATGGTGTAGGCAGGAGGAATTTGTTATCACATTCCAGATACTGCATTCCTTGTGAATTCTTATTACCCTACTAACTACAAACTACAGCACAAATAATACTTATACACAAAATATCACAGGATCCCAGCCTAGCTGAGGTTGGAAGGGACCTCTGGAGATCATCTAGTCCAGCCCTGCTGCTCAAATCAGGGTCAATGAGATTGCTCAGGGCTTTTACACTCATGTTCTGAATTATCTCTAAGGATGGATACATGAGTCACTAGAGCAGAAAGTACCTACTCTGTACCTGAAATGCTGTCAGCAACGATTAAAATAGACTGTAGCCTGTGGTTTTCCATACAAGATAAAATGTAAACTGGGTTTCTGGTGGTTCTACAAAAAAAAATCTGTGTCTGAGTCTCATTCAAAGTGAAAACACAATATGGGAAGATCAGGTCGCCGTGGGTCACCACCAGTGGTCACATATATTGTAAATCAGTTTGAGATGAACATAACACATATCAGGTTTCAGAGACTAGATGCAGCTCTGACAAGATAAGGCAAGCAACAACACTACTTCTCGTAAAAAATAACTGGGTTTAAAGCTAATACCACCACTTGCATATACCTATTCATCATCTGCCAGAGCCATTCTTTTAGCAAATGTTCACTTCAGTCATCAGTGCATTATCTGTGGGGGACAGCTTGATGGGCTTGATGAAAATGTGACTTTTCAAATGGAGGGGTATTGTTAGAGTTAACAGTGCTCCCTGTAATCACGCCACCAGTGAAAGAAAAAAGAAACTGATTCATCTTCAAAACATTTCCCTTTTTGCTTGTTTTTCTCACTGTATGGTGTTGCATTGCTAGGAAACAAACTCAAACTCCTACTGAGGATTCCCAATAAAAAAACCACTGCCAGCAGTTACCACCAGGTTGCATAATTTTCTCCTCTGCTTAGAACAGCATCTACTTGCAGCCACTATGAGCTAAGGGAGCCAAATGGTTTACTTATGGCTTATTGCCTGTATATGCATAGCCATTACAGCTCCTAGCAAAACAAGTACAAATGCTTATGTTGATTTTTTTTTTTTTCTACAGATTCAGGGCGATCTTGCCAGAATGTACCTGTTGACTTTACTCAAAAAGACATACTGATAAACCTCTCTGAGCTTAAAATGGCACCGATCTTCAATGGATTTTTGCTGGACAGGGGTTGTGAGTCATGAAGCACTGACTCTGGGGTTTGGTGTGTACTGGCAATAAACAGCTTCTACCCCTGCCAGTACCCAGGACTTGGTAGAGAGGAGAAGCTATGCATCCGTAGAAGGCTTTCTCCATCTTTGGCTAATTCCCAAATTGTGAACTTTGTTTTCATTCTGCCATCTTCGTTATCACTTTTGGTGACCACCAGTCATGATCACTGACTGCTGACATGGTGTCAGAAGTGCTTTCATTTAAGAATTTCCAGGGAGACACTGACACACTTTATTACAGGGGACCTCTTCTCCTCACCTGGTATTACAAATGGCATCGAGCTTCTTATTTTTAGGATATGTACTGAAAAGTTTATTCCTTTACCCAATTTCTAGTAATAAATGTATGTGTAAAAACATTGGTACAATCATGTCCTTTGTTTTGGCTCTTTTTTCAATAATACAAGATATACCAAGTCTCCAGACCACATGCCATTTTAATCTTTCATAAATGGAGTGAGCCCAATATCCCTCACTCATTTCCCTGTGCTCCATCAAATCCTCCCCATGCCTGGGATCTTCCCACCCCAATACCCCTGCTGCACCTTACATACCAACCTCTTCCCCAGTGAGAGGCAGCAAGAGCATGACTTGCAGCTTGGGCAACTCCAGCAAGCTCCTGGTCTTGGGTTCAGGTGAATTTTGAAGTGAAATAAAGCAATTTCTGTTTTTAAACTTTATTCTCCTCTAATTAAACTTATGACTATGTAACAGCATCTCTTAGTTAGTATCTCGTAATAAATAAGTGCTGCATTTAGGCTGGAGAAGCATTTGTAAATGGAATTATTCATGTTTTCGGTTTTCTCCAACTTGGAGTCTTGTGCTTTTAAGTTTTTCCTGTTGGCTTTACCTTTGAGCCCCATCTGGTCTATCCATTGCTTCAAGTCCAGCTACAGTGAAATTTCCAGCTATGCCCTTTTTCACTTTTTCCTTAGTATCACCTTCTGGGTTTCATGACATAGTGCATTTGGATTTCCATATTCCTCTTTTGAGGAAAGAATTAGAACATCCTTAAACATTTCTGAAGGATGCACATTCATTTCAGGGATGCAGTTCCAAGTTGTCCTTTAGGAGAATGCATTGGTTCACCTACGTCTTTCCAGATATTTATCACAGTATGTGCTCTCTCCTCACACAAAGTCCTACACACCCCTGATGAGAAACAGCAATTGAAGATCTGTGACGGCACTCTGGCTTTCCTATTCTTTATGCCTTTCAACATACAGCTTTTTCCATTACCTGCTTCTTTAACATTTCCCTCCCTTGCATATTTGCCATATGACAAATGCATTCTTTACTTGATGGTCGCTAGCTCTCTATGGGAGCCAGCCAAATGTTGTGGGGCAGGCCTAGTTTTGGATTAGGAGTCAGAGCTACAGAAAGATTTATACCTGTTCTGATTTAGGAGTGTAGTACAGGCTTCTCCAGTGTTAAGAACTTTCAAGTACTCCTAAGGGGAGCTAGGTCAGAGAAGGCGTTTTCAGCTAGGTATATTTATAGTGTTCAAATAAATAGAACACTGTGCATCTGTAGATGCATGTAAGCGTCTAAAGTCATGTTTACCAATATAAATGTATCATTCTTTTGAAAGTTGCTCCTGGAGATGTTCAACACCTCTAGAAGTCATATGGCTTATTTATAACATCCAAGTATAGATTCAGTGATCCAAACATGTAACTTTGAGAAGTTAATTTCATCTTTGTCTTACTGAAATAAAATGTACTGGTCTGGTGGAGTGTTGCAGTTATAGCGTACATGCTCTATATGTGGTTCTGAGCCATTTAGCCTACTTGGACATATGCCAAATTGTTCGTATGTGATCAAGCTGAGGCAGGGGAAGTTTAGGCTTGACATCAGGAGGGGGTTCTTCACAGAGAGAGTGGTTGCACACTGGAACAGGCTCCCCAGGGAAGTGGTCACTGCACCGAGCCTGACTGAATTTAAGAAGAGATTGGACTGTGCGCTTAGTCACATGGTCTGAACTTTTGGGTAGACCTGTGCGGTGTCAAGAGTTGGACTTGATGATCCTTAAGGGTCCCTTCCAACTCAGGATATTCTATGATTCTATGATTCTATGAAATCTATGACAGTCAGAAGTATGTTAGTGTATTTTCAGTGTATACCTGAGGACAATTTCTACTTGAATTATTTCCACATCAGCTATACCTGCCTTTGATTCATGTTCTCTTTTATGTTGCTGTGATGTACAGAATAATATAACCTGTTGATCTTCATTTCTTACCTTCTTCAGAAAAATTTTGTTCTTCTAAGCAAAAGGAAGCACTTCAGGAACAATATACTGCAACCATTCTGCCTGTAAGTCATTCTGCTCCCCAGTCCTCAGAGTGTCATTCACTTCTCATGTATCTCACACTTTAAAAACATCACTTCATCATAACTGAACTCTGGCTTATTAAGTTATCACAAGATGAATAAAACTTTCTTGGAATTTTTCTATAATATAAAGCAATCCCTGGTCACATAATTATGGAAATTGAACACCCTTCTTTGCCAAGTGACTTGAGCAGGCAGTCCCTGCCCTTCTGTTCCTTTGGGACTTCCACTAACTCTCAGCTCAGCTAGACTGTCATTGTCCCAACCTTCCAACCTGTATCCTCTCCAGAATGCATCATGGCCATATAACATCCTGGCCCCACACAATTCATCTGTCAGGGTCCATCTTTCCTCTCAGTTTAGTGATCTTCCCAGCAAGTCCCAGCTCATATCACCCTTCCTCAAGTAGACTGTATTTCAAAGCAGGTGACTGGACACAAGCAATCACTGGCCATATGGGGAAGAGACCATTGAACCACATGGCCAGGTTTTATGTCATTGTGTACTTATTTCCAATATGCCTCAACAAACAAATGTTTTATATCTGTGTAAAGATCATCAGAAGCTACACAAACTCAGGACTCAATATAAATCCAACACAGATTACTGTTGCAGAGACTACAGATATTTGAATGCCAAAGGTCTTTTATAACAAACAGGGAGCACACTGAATATGGACAAATATGACATGCTGGACCTGACACTGCAAGATCCCAGAGGGCAGACTAAGGTTTGAATCTTAAAAGCCTTCTGCCTGCTGTTAAACACCACTCATGAGGAATGTTACTAAATTTTTGTGGGTAATGACTCTCCTTCCTCTGAGCCTTGAAATACACTGTATACCCAAGCTTACCTTCTTGGAAAAAATATTAAAAGATGACAGGATAGCAAAGATGGCAAAATTTATCACTTTATACTCTGTGTCTATGACAATGGTAAGCACCCTGTGCACCCATTAACGTGTACACACTGAGGAGAGTCAACAGTTTAGCAATGTGCTTTAGTTCGTATTATCAAAAGTCAAATTACCAAAAAAATAAATTAATTATTTTTTAAAAAAGTTTTTTATTAATCTTGTCATTGATTAAGCTTTACACTTATACTTGTTAAATACTCCAAATAGGAATAAATAGATTTTATGCTGCTCTGCTGGACTGTTGCAACTATTTTGTCACAAGAAAGAGGTAAATTTTTGACCCACAAGTTGTTAACCACAATTATAACACATTCAGTTTAGTGGAAGCAAAATTGTGGCTAAGCCATCTTTCTACTCAGTTCCCATGTCGCCTAGGGTTGGGGAATTACTTGTGATTCAAGTCAAAGCAGACAGTGGGTTGTTCTAAGCTGAGCCTGGTTGCCTGCCAAAACAGTTCCCAGGAGGCTCTATCAGATGAGAATTACGGTAGTCAAGTGCTCTGTGCTATCAGCAACTCCTCTGAATTGGGGGTAATTAGTCATGGGGCAATGCCAGATTTATACTAGGGCTGGGTTTCTGCCATCCTGGCATAAATGACTCCCTCCTTAAAGAAGCTTTAAAGTCATACGGTATGCTACTGATATTATCACTTGGATCTGGCCAAATAGCTTTAGTTTACACATCTAAATTGTTGAGCCATTGAAAACTATAAACCAAATTCATACTCCGCATATTTTAGCACAATGTATTTTCTTCTGTAGAATACATATCAACTAAATATTACTCAGGACTGGGGGCAGCTGGCCTGGAATGTCTGGTAACTCTTCAGGCATATGGAAAACTTTGGCCTGAGCTAAGATGTACATCTAATCTTTATCCACAGAATGAGCTCTGACCGATTTACCCATACTCTATCTGGCAACACAAGAAATGCAGGAACTGTTTGACAGACAAACAGATTGTCCTTTATTTACAGATGTCAAGACTTCTGAATCCCTGGCTATAGAGATTCTTCACATGCAATGTGGTGCAGCTGTGGCTGCTCCAAGGAAAGCAATGAGATGTGTGTTATTTGAGTACGCTCTCAACAAATACTGACTGAAAGTCCTGTCCTCTGAATAGTTACAGTTTGACAGCTGCTATTTATTATTAAAAGAAAAATAGCAACTGTAAAGCTGCTTGCTGCTTTATTTACCTTAAGCTCAGCAACAACCATAGCACTAAGATATTAAAAGATAAATTTTTCATTTAGACATTTGACCCCAAATCACTAGGGACCAATTGGCCAGGCGGCTAGCCATTAATTACCAGTATGTTCTTAGTGTCTTGGCCACTTCTAAGATTAAGCACCATCCAAAGCTATTACAGCAGTGTATTTTTGGAACTACGTTAATAGAGGATAATGCTGATTTTGCGTATGCAGCTTGACAGCTCTTACCTGTAAAGTGCTGATGTGGACAGGAGTCCCCGTGCCGTTCACAGTGTTCTTTTTGGCAGCGTTTCCACCTTTCCCTTCAGCTTGCTCTGCCTTGGCAATCTTGGCTTTTTCAGCTTCAATTCTTTTGGGATTGTTTAGCATTACCTGAACCACCGCATACTCAACCAGTGATGCAAACCCAAAGAGAAGGCAAACAATCAGCCAGACATCTAAGGCCTTCACATAAGACACTTTGGGAAGTTCAGCAGCAAGAGTAGTACATTCAGATGCCAAGCTGAGCACTGAGAAAATACCTGCAAAGGGAAAAACAAGATAACAATTAAAGTGAACTTTCCCTTAACGACACCTGCCATGCTCTTCCTCTGAACCAGACAACACTGAATGATGAATCGTAACAGCAAATGGGACTTGACAAAGCGGTAGGCATATTTTGCAACAGGTATACAAAATGCACATGCCTTCAGTTAATGAGTAAGTTAAACTGAATATTTATGTAGGGTATTGTGGTTAATGATGAATTATTAATACTGAATACCTTCATTTTATAAATGGAGCAACAAATGAAGCTAAACTGGCTGCTGTGGTTCTCCTGCCCCACACAACTGCATCACACAACTGGGAAATGGGCTTTCCAGAGACTTATCTTACCATGCTCATCTAATTCTGAGAAGATGGAAGAGAAATATATGGTATTTAAATCAAAAAACTCCAAGTCCTTTAACTTAGACTTGAACAGCTACTGTTGCCCCAGAAATCTGAACTGTGCTTCAGCAGGAGACATCCTCTGAATGACCTGGTCACAAGTATAATATTTAAACTCAAGATGAAAGGGAATGTATCAGTGCATTAAAAAGTCTGTTCACAATTCACCACAAAGATGAAAACACTGAGGTGACTGAGGGCCTATGAACACTCCTTGTTTGAGCTTCCAGTATCCAGAGAAAGCTTTCTAGATAAAGAGCTTTTGAGGAAGCCCTTATCATAAAAAAGTACATCTGCAAAGGCTGTTGAAAGGTCACACTCATCGTCAGTCTAGGTTTCAATAAACAGTGCTCTTTACAAGGCTTCCAAACATCACCACTAACACAGGGCTCACATCACAAGAGACAAAATGCAAGTCTGATCTCATAGATTCCCCACAGGCACCTGTGAAATGGGAATAGTAGCATGAACAGCTACCTTTTGAAAAAGCTAACCTTAGAAATGGTGGTCACATGGGGAAAACTTATTTCGACCTCCCAGCTAAGTTCCCCCTTTTTTTTTTTTTTGAATTTTCATGATAAAAATCACCTTCAATTATAAGTGGGTAGCTTCATGAAATGTAATCAACAACTACAGAAAATGTTGGCTGTAAGGAGATATTCACTTAGCCATAACTATGTTTCCTACAAAGGTCACACGTGTTATCCTAAACATTAAAAAAATTGTATTTCATAGAGAGATCATTTTCTTCAGATCCATTTAAAGTAAACGAGTATGTGAGAAGGTTAATAAAGTATCTGAATTGGCCTATACAAGTATAAAATTCTAGTTGATCATAAATATCAAGCTTTCTTTTGCTACTGTCCCAATTTAGATTTTAATAAGATTGGTAACATACTTTATATGGTATTAATCTCAGATGGGCAACTTATTAGCTGCTAAGCCACTGAAGAGGAAGTATAAAGAAATGACTACAGTGTTATGATTTTAAAATACAAAATCTTATGGTGTTTTATTTATAAATGTGTATTATCAACATAAAATTGAAAAGTGGGCTTTTTTTTTTGCCTTTTTTTTTTTTTTTTTTTGGCCATTGTGATCATAGAGAATGGCCAGGTGTCCTATGTTGGATCAGAATGACATGGCAAACAGTGTCCACCCTGACTTCATTTCAAAATACTATATCTGATGCATTCAAGTACAAACGTGCCTGGAAGTATGGAAAGTGAGCAAAGAATAGTCCCCATTTTTCTGTTTTCGGCGACCAACCAATTGTTTTTGGCTGAGCACCAATTATGGATCATTATGAACTGCAATGGTAAGTGCAAGTAAGGTTGTACTGTCTTTTAGCACAAAAAGGACATCTCTGCCTATGCCCATGTTTTTGTTGCTACCTTCTACTTGTTTCGGTTACTAGGATGAAAACTTCATTCTCAGGGTCAGAGAAACCACAGAAAACCTTCTGGGTTTCAAGGGAACTGTAAAGATAGAAATATTCCATCAAGCAGCCATCTGCTGCCAGATCAGAGCAGCCAGGCCTCAGAGACTGCTCCCTATAATGGAGCTCTAAGTTGCACCTCTGAGAGTGGCTGTACAAGGTACCTATCAAACACAATTCAAAGCCCAGGGCTCCAGCATGGGTGAGGAGAATGAATAAACAAACTGCAAGATTAAATATTAAAAAAAAAAAAAAAAAAAAAAAAAAGGAAGGGGGTAGGGATAAACCCCCTTTTCTTCTTTGGAAGCACTAAGGGGAAGGGACATTAGTTCTTTCATCCAGACCTCAAATGTAAAGGGAATGTTGGCCTTTCTTGGAAATACATCTACAATTTTATTCCTAATGGGGTATCTCTCTCAATGGTAAAGTGCATTTTTTGGTAGGATTGCACATAGGCAAAAACTGCATCCTCCCTCTTTCTTTTTCAGTAGGTCACCAACATCCAGCCTTCAATGATCTCCTCACTTACAACCACACAATTTAAGTTTACAGGCTTGTTTACAGGTAAGTTTACTAGATGAGACAAGCTGCCAGCATGCAATTTGTAGTTCACTGATGTGAGAAAGACTGCATTAAACACCTAATAACCAAATTATCCACTCAAAGAATTTTCTTCTTCATCCTTATCACAAAAGTTAGTTAGCTCGCAGCTGAAAACATGATTGTGCAGTGACTATGTAAAAAATTCTACCAATGGTTACATATGCATAGTGTCACAAAGTGCCAATCCAGCAAAGCACTGCAGCACATGCTGCCAGATAAATAAATCTCCCTTTTTTGAATCCATCAAATTTAACTGGCCTCAGCACTATCTCCTGGCAGTGAATTCCACAGGTTAATTACATGCTGTATAAAATAGCGTTTTGTCTTTTATATTACTGCTTTAAAATAGTTCTGGCTCCATCTCACTAATGTTATTGGAAAATATAACATTCTGCCCTTCTTTCCTTATAATTTGGTATCTGTAATACATTCTCTTCTCTCATTAAATTTAGTAAACTAAAAGCCATAAGCTTGCCAATCCTTCTTCATACTACAGTTTACAAATATATGGTCAGGTCTTCCCTTTGAGACCCTGTATTTGCAAGAGTCTTATAAAATGAAATGAGTTGAACTGAAATAGCGCTGCGGGCAGGCCTGTGGAGGGCACATCTGGCTGTCCGCTGTATGTGAGGTATATATATCACTGATCACTACTCCAAGCATTTAATTACTCTGTTGTACCCCCAAGTGCTCAGTCACAGGAGGTACTTTGTGGTATGTGGTTGCTTACAGCCCATGCTAATGCTCCATTCTTTCAGGCCACTGTGGCTGGATGGACAGCTGAAGTCCCTCAGATGCCTATAGCTTCAGGGAAGACCTTACTCCCATTGGGGATCACCAGGCAATGAAGGAAAGAGTAGTTTTTTAAAAAGATACTGGCACCCTTTCCACTTTTAAAGAACTGGAAAGTCCTCTGTAGGGATCTTTAAAAGCTGAGACACCAACATGTAATTAGAAAGACGAACTCAGAGATGTCAGCCTTTATATCGCTTAGCCAGAGCTCTCCAGATACATGTCCTTTGTGGGGATTTCCCTACCAATAGATGATCTAATTGAATACAATGCTATGGGTGGAAAAAAGGCTTGCAACTTATTTAGCTCCTAGATGGACACACCCAAACAAAAATACACACTTCAAACAAAAATACACCTTTTTCCCAGAACAGTAACCAAACTGCAAAATCATACCGAGGTTTCTTTTTTTCTTTTTGCAAAGTATCTTGCATTCCTAAATCACCTGGAAACTTCTGAGATGAGACCTTTTACAAACTACTAAAAGTGTAATGACTATTAGTAACACTTCTTTAGGGGTTCAAGATCATTCACTTGAAATGATTCACTTCACAGAAATGTTTATCTTGTTTGATTTCAAGGTCAACTTTATTCCAAGGATGTAGCTAGAAGAGTTAGATTGTTGCCCTCTTTCAAACTGCAGAAACATAAATCTTACCCCAGTGAGGGTGTTATCAACTTGCACAGCTAAGTACTGATGTATGACTAAAGGATGGTCAGATTTAATGTTTGTTGCTTCTCTGGGGATACAGAAAAAGTCACATAACCAAGCCAATGGTAAATATATTTGAAAATGCATTATTTCAGAAATGGTAATATATAAAAGGAGCCAATAAACACTTATAATAAATAAAAAGAGAGAAACACAAATAAATAAGCATGCATGTTTAGTCATAAAAACTTCAATGCTATACAAATCAGCACCATGCCTCTTATAAATGTAATATATCACTGATAAACCTGACTGGTCAGCTATTTAAAGTTCAGGATTACAAAAGCAGAAATACACTTCAGATTTTGATCATATTAGAGATCACTACATGAAAAATATTTTCAGTTCTTGTTTCTATCTTTTTAATTTAAAGCATGGTATATTTGCCTCAGACTGCTTTTTTCTTAAAATGCCTTATGTTTCACCTTGTGGAATGCATCCTTGCTACTTTTGAAAGTAACAGATTGTATTTGTTTCTTGCTATTAACTAATATAGATTGTGAGTCCTCCCCGATTACTAATAATTATTAATATTTTCAGATCAAGAAAAATAATTTTTGTGTTTTGAAATAGTCCTCTGAAAAAGAGATACCTATTAAAAATGTAATGAAAAGGTGTTTTTGTAAAAAGAAAAGAGAAAGGCAGCCAACCATGGCAGAGAAGCCAAAACAAGTACTCCAGTCATGGTTCTCCACATTTTGTGTAGCTCTTGGTTTATTTTGGTTGTTATATCACTGGAGAAGGAATAGGCATGGCAGATGACCTGAGCAGCGGCACACAGACCTGGGCATTATGTGGGAACTTTTCAACTTAACAAAACTTGGCAGGAACCCTTCCCACTCCCCAGGGATTACAGCTCCCCCCTACTGCAAGCCTCTGCTGATCACAGACTGGGACAGTGATGGGGCAGGTCCTGACCCTACGGGCGTATCATCACATGTTTGTGCACGTGAGGCTGCGCAGGACTTATGTCAGGATGCAAAAGCCTGGCTCTACACATCACCAAGTTCCTGGGGACTGCAGGTTGGGCCACCCTCAAGCTGAAGTCCCATGTAAAATCTAATTAGTTAAGATAATATTGTTTTGATTAACTCTATGTCCTACAATCTCGTAATATATGAAGGGCCTGCCTACTGTGCTGTGCTACACAGCATGAAAGCAAGAGGCTGAAGTGCCTCATGAAATGAATCTCTAATGAAATAAAACCCATCAGGTAACAACTGTGCTAATTCTCTTCCAAACATCATTACATTATTCCATTTCTATTAGTCTTCAGAAAACCTGCTGCAAGAGGTAGTTATTTAGAGCTTAATCATCATCCTGCTTTCTTACTTCAAACATTCTTTAAATGCTCAAATTCCTATAAACTGCAGTGTGACACAGTGTCTGCAGCATCACCCACACATAGATAAGATCAGATTTGTCCAGGTATCAAGAAGCAGAGGAAGTGTCCCCATCACATAAGTGCTGGAACCATTATCAAGCAAAGTTTCAATGTGGAGGTGGATTTTACAGGACTAGGAATGAGAAGGCTTCAGTGAAAATGATGAGCAAATAATGGAAGTGAAGTTGCTTTCTGTGTCCAGTGTCATTTCAAAGCAACTGAGAATGGCTCGATGGTGTTAAGTGGACTGTGACAGTATGTGTGAATGCAGGTTACCCAGTGGGACTCTTGCAGCACTTGCATCAGGATTGATCCAAAATGATAGCCAGGACAGAACAACAATTAGCAGTGTAGGAGCATAAACACCCATCATGTAAAATCCAACTTGTCTTCTTAAAGTGAAGATTACTTCTACACAAGTGTAATAACCTTTAAAGAAATAAATGCATATTAAGGTTTAATATGCTTTGCAGGTCAACCTTTTCAGATTAGTATCTTCTAGGCCTTTTCTACTTATCCTAGGAGTAAAGCTTTACTGATTTGATTTTTTTTTTTTTTTATAAAGTCAAGAAGTTCAATTTGAAAAGCATTCAAAGTACAGATCAATGTAACCTACGACTGTGATTTGGCATGTCATACTCTCTGTAATCTATAAGGTACCCTCTGTCTTTTCACAGCACAGAAGTAAACAGCAGCTACAGCTTCATCTTGACACTGGCTTAAACTCACCTGAAAATCCTACTTAGCATTAATTTGTGAAGAACATGGAATTTAAAAAAAAAAAAAAAGTTAGTTTAGAAAGGTTAGAATGGAAAGAGGTGACCTGAATATGATTCTATGCAGAGATTCTCCCAGTACTGAAAGCTGGTATAGGTAACTTCTAAAATTGGTACAGACTTTGTACAAAAGGCTCTAAAAACATTAAATTTTGAAAGTGAAGAATATTGCCTCAAAGCTTCTAAAATGAGGAACTAAAGCACCAAATGTTTCAGAAAATGTCTAATAACATGAATTCAATAACAAATAAAGCCACAGATAGTAGGGATTTGCTGGAGATAACAAAAGGATTGGGTAGTTTGATAACCAGAAAAACAGCTGTGTTTCTATTTTCACTCATTTAGCAGAACTGGAATTTTTATGTTAATATTAACACAATAACATTGTAAAAACATCATAAACTATTGTATTACAAGGAAAAGGCATTTCTATGTTACATTATAACAATAAGAAAACCCAAGTCAGTATATATCTGTAAATAAAAAGAGTTTGTGCATACCTAATTTAAAATGTAGAATCTATCAAAAATATATTTATTTATCTTCATCTTCTATCTTTTATCAACTAAGTAGCCTCAAATGATAAGTCACCTTAAAATATTATTAGAAACTGCAATAATTAAAACAACAAAATGATAAAACATTAAGGAAATATACCCTTGCTGTGTTGAAGACACTATATGGTATTTTACAGTTCATTCTATCATAGTCAACGATCTGTAGTCTGGAAAATTCTACCTGTATAATTTCTGAATAGTTTCTAGGTATTGGTAGGTTTTACATTCAAACAGGGGGTGACCTTTAAAATAGTTATTTCTTTGCTTTGTGCCAGAAATGCATTCTGTATGGCTTTGTATCATCCTCCATCAGGCAGAGAATATCCGTTGCCTTCACCATTCAGTTTCTGTGGACTTTTTTGGATCTGTCATACATTTTGGTAAACAAAGAATAGGCAATTTGCAAACTTAAATAATCAATATATTGCCATAAAAAGTCACACCAAATTTGCTGACCCTCTTTCTACTTAGGCAGGTATTATAAAACATCAGTTGACATAAATGGGTGGAAAAGATTAAGTTCTTTGCAGCTGGCAAGAATCTCCTGCATAAGCCGTAATTTTGAAAACTTGCTTGTACATGCAACACTGCCTCTTGATTACCTGATAAAATCCTTAACTGAGTTAATTTTAATTGTGTGCAAAAACTGCTTTTTGAAACGCCTTCAATATAAGAATTTAAAGTAAATCACACAGTTACTGAATCCTGAAAATAGCCTTTGAAATATTTCAGCATACCAAAATGTCCAAATTGCATTAATGACATGTTAATTCCAGTCTTGATTATAAGATTAACATGGATAATCTCCAGTTTTAAACAAAAAGGATTAGCAACAAAAGAATTATGAAAACTTTGTTAAATGTAATGTCATTCCACTAATTCTGATGTTTCTCTAATGTCCTTTCTTTAATGTTCAAATCACATGCACACACAACAATGTGACTATTGTGTTGAGCACTTTGTACAATGTCATTTTACCTTGTGACCACAAGGTGTTGAAACTTGAAAGAGCAATGCTAGTTTCTTTCCAGTTTAACTGTAAAGCGTGCAGTGAGTAATTCTTACATTTTTCTTTAATGTACTAAAAATCCTAAAAATGCTTAAACTATCCAAATATTTTTTAAATATTTAACTTCAGACTTAGGACAAAACATAAAATTATGCTAAATTTGAAAACACAGTTACAAGATAGCAATGTGGAGTAAATATTCCCTTTTTCCCTCAAATAAAATGCAAATCTCTTTACATTGCATCCCATTTTCCCATGTTTCTGAATATTATTTGGGAACCGCAAGATTGATCCATTTAATTTTCCATTATTTTGTAGCCTATTTTTTTCAGTAAAATCATTATTTATTTAAGACTAAATTATTTTTCTCACTCCTAAGTAAACTTCTACCATTTCTAGACTTAGATTTGAATGCCTTCTAGTTATTGGTTGTGCTTTCCCCAGTGCAGCATTTTCCTGAGAAGGGATAATTTCATACTATTTATAAATGTAAATACCTGAGACACTGAATTGTGTAGTTAGTAGGCTAAAAACTCACTCATTTTGCAGTTTAAAAAAATGAAATAAATTTTAATTATCTTTTTCAAACTAAATTCCGTAACTCCAAGCCCTATTAATGTTACCTGAGATCTCTCAAGAACAACTGCAGCTGAATATTCAGCAAGAAAATTACAAAGATGCTTCAGCACCACAGCCATCTTTGTAGAGTTTTAATGGAAGATTTGTGCATATGATGCAACAGCACTGACTAAAATACATCCTGCTGACTTCAAGTATTATAGGAAGTCTTGTGTTTGCCACAGTATGTGAGCAGTTTGGATATAATTATAAGCAGGAATCAATCAAGGTAGAAAAGATTAATCATTAAAGCCAGAATACAGAAACCATTGTAGAAATTTGTACCTACTCCCAGAAAACAACCACAGGACTAAAGAAATATAGATCAAATAGCTCTGTGTTTAGACTGCAAACAGCTTTCTATAGTGACACACTTTCAAGAACACTTAGAGAAAGGAAGAACCTGCAGAGGGAAGCTTTTGAAGTTATACTCTAATGTTATCTACTTTTTGAACAAAAGTTTGACCAGAAAACCAAAATTATCCTTATTTGCTGCATATCACATAATTCTACATGAAATGTCTATCAGAAAAGTTCGATATTACAAGCATAAAAAGTTATCAGGACTATAGAAACAAAATGGTGATGGAAAGATCGGAAGATGTAAGCAAAACCAATACAAACATTTAATTTCACCTTTAACTTAGACATTTCTGTATTTGAATTTGTTTGCAGTAATTATTATATGTGATTGTTACTATGATATGAACTACTGGTAAGTTACAAGTAATCTATTTCCTCCCATAAAATGTAAGGCAAGAACCCATGTTTATGGGTAATATCGATGTTTATGGGTATTAATCATTACCCATAAACAGTAATTGAAGGAAGCTTAAAGTTTTTACCAAGGAAAACACTTTGATTACTTACCTGTGCCTTTATAATACTTGGTACAGTTACCATATTCAATATCCTCCTTTTTAATATCAAACTGAGGCAGAGCAATTTTCTCTAGTTGTACAGGATCTCCAGACTGCCAGATGAAACGTAAGTCATCAGTCGTGTAACCAACTACAAGAACAAAATGAAATAATAAAGACCATCTTAATCAGTGTTTCCAGTATTAAAATCTAGCATGTATGTACCATTATTTCTTTTACTCTTTCTTTCTGCTTCCCATTCAAAAAATTAGACAAAACATGAAATAATATACAACTGAATTTTTATGTAGATCTAAATTAATAGATGACAGGTGTAATATTACGTTATTAGCAATATTACACTGATTAAGAGGTGTTCATGACAGTGCTCACTGTCCAAACAAATAAAGCAATCCACAGCTTTGAAGTTTACATATTCATTCACACTCTACTTCAGCAAAGCATGAAAAATATACTGAACTTCAACAACACTCACAAGTCCTAGGAACTTCAACAAAATGTAACAATGCACCTAATTACTGTGATGAATCTTGGCTTTTGTGTAAAACAACTTTTCTGCTTAGTTGTTAACATTAAAGGCCCTGATTGATGAAAACACTGACATTTAGGAAATGCATAACCAGGAATTTAAGTAGATGCATAACCCTACTGAAATCAATTCAGTGCCTCTGTGCCTTCATGATCTGTCCTGAATATGGACAGACCTCCACATACATTTGAGAGCCAATGCTTTATTATGTATAAACCATGCTTTATACAACACCACTAAGTGAGAGGCAGTGAAAGTTAGGCTTATAATATTCAAACATAAAGCAGTATTAACTAAATATGCAGCCATAATCATGATTTTACATGTTGTTTTTCTGCTACCTTCTGTTTATTAAGGATTAACTGAATACAGAGATAGTGTGTGTTAAATGGGAACAGAGATGGGGAAATGTAAAAAAGTTGGGATGTAGTGGTTCCCAATTCAAAGACTCTGAGAAATGTTTAAGGAACCATTCTTGTTCTGGAGGCATTGGAGAGATGGTTTTTTATCTTTGAAAAATGGCTGTCATTTAAAAAGTTAAACTGTCTATAATCCAACTTCTCTAAGATCAACAATAACTTAATAAAATCACATCTCAAAGCTCCATGCTGAAAGTAATATAAAAAAAAATTACTTGTTCTAATGTTTGATTCATACAATCAGTTTCACCTCTTTACAACATGCAGCAAATCACAAACACACTAAGATCTTTTATAATACAATTACTGGATAGTGAAAATCTCTTCTAAAGGGAATGTGTAGAATTGGTGATCATAACTGCAGATACAGGGAACTGTTTGGTAAAAAATGGCAGCCTCTTTTGTTTTGGAAATCTAACAACCAGGAAAAAATGTGATTTTAAAATATTTTAGTGGAATAAAATTGCCAATGGCTAACAGAGGAAGCAGGCCCACCACTGGAACTCGAAGGGAGACTGTGGGTCATGGGTACAATTCTTAGTTTAGACAATGAAATAAAAAGATAGAAGAAAGTTTAGTGCATAAAATCTTTGCAAATGAGCAGAAAATCCATTCCTCCTCCCAAATTTGAAAACAGTAACACAGCATGGAGAGAGTAAAGTTGTTTAAATAAAGTTGATTACAAAGATGGTTAAGTTTTAACTAACTTCCATTGATATTACTAATTCTAGGTCAACCACAAGTTGATTTGAGTTTACTATAAGAGTTTACTTCAGCTAATGTATATACATATCAGAGACGGGCAAAACACTAATACTATGGACACATTGCACTTCTAAGGGTAAAGGCTAGCAATTCAAAACTAAATGGTAGAGCTCTGATATCATTATTATTGCCCTAGTCCCCACCAGGATGCCTTGCTCTGCTTTGATTAACCTTGATGTTTCCCAGGAGATTCAAGTAATACTGTTCATCATCAATGCAAGGAGATAAATTGGACCCTGACAATGTACACAGAAGCACGGGTTGTGTAAGTTAAAACTGTTGTGTAAGTTAAAACTGTGTATTCTTTATTCCAAAAGATTTGTGTTTCCATTTGATTAAATTTTTGTAATACTTTTTGTAATACATTTTTGTAATACTGATCAGTTGTCATAGTGTTTGATAGCAAAAGCTAAACAACAAGTGCATGGTGCCATAGCCACAAGAAACATTTTTATATGTTGGTAGGAATCAGTGAATGCTAATTTCAAGATTCATTATAAAACACTGACACAAACAATACAGAATTGATCATTTTGGTTTGATTCTCAGCCATGCCTAGAAGACAACTGTTTTTATGCAGAAAAAGATTTACATACAGCTTTCCAATTGCATCTTGCAGCGCTGTGTATCCATAGGAAACAAGGTCAAGTCCAAAGGGCATGACAGCGTAATAGACAATCTGAAAATACAGAAATGGAATTTTAAAACAGAGTGAGCTGCCCTGTAAGTAGCAGACTGCAAGAAAAAAAAAATAAATAAATAAATAAAAGAAAAAAAAAAACACACACCTTAGATATTTGACTTTCAGCTTCTAAAATAGTAGAAAAAATGAACAACAATTTTAAGTAGCAGTTTGTAATTTAAATATCTCTACCAGAAATTTTAAGTATCTCTAGTAGTCTGATAATACAGTTTTATATAGAGTGTTAAACATACAGTATTTCACAAATTATAGGACTAATAATAGATGGCAGAAGACATAATTTTTAAGAATAAGCAAACCAAAGCTCCATACAGAACAGAAACCCATCTCCAGCAGTGGCTAGTGGCAGACTCCTGAGGAAGAATATGAGACTAGAGCAATCAGGAAATGACATTTCTCCAACAGCCTTCTTAAAGTTGTGCCTCAAGGACTTCCTAAACCAGAAGTGATCCTTCAGTATTTAAGAGAGCTCGACAGACTTTTGTTCTTCCAGAAGCTGCTTGCTTCCAATTGCTTTCTGGAATCCATGTACACTTTAATCATACATAGCATTCTGCAGCTAGGAACACACTATCCTGCACACCCTAATGGTCTCCTTGCATCTGTCTTGACCCTGTCTCACAATTCTTTTACTGCAAAAAAAAAGGTAAATAATCACCATCCATCTACTCTTTCTGTTCTATTTGATATCTCCATACAATCACCTTAATTACTGTTTTTCCTGATGTGAAAAGATCTGCTTTGATTTGCTTTTCTTTATAAAGGATGCTGTTCCATATCTTTTCAACATCCTAGAATCCCCAGCACTTTCTCAGTGAATACTGAGCAGTTAGCTGACATTTTCAGAGAACTAAGCATTATTACCCAAGGGTCTTTTTCCTGCATGGTAATACTCAAACCCACCAGTTTATATATAAAGTTAGAATAACTTTTTCCCAACTTGCATAATTTCTTAGTTATTTACATTGAATTTCATCTCTAACTTTGTTGCTTAGACATTAGATTTCTCTGTAATTCTCCCTGTTGTCTCTTTCCTTACTATTCTGCATAACTTAGCACCATCACAAGCGCTCACCAATTCACTGTTCACCTTTTTCCAGGTGATTTATCTGGAACAGCAGAACAGATTTTTCTACAGGAGTCCACTACTTATTTTCCTCCATGTGAACACTTACTGCTTATTCCTACATTCAGTTTCCTAATTCCTAGTTATTTAGGCAGGCAACAACTTTCTCTCACATGTATCTTCTCATTCATATATGTTGATAATTGGAGATTCAATTCATATATGTGATAATACTTCTGTAAACTAAAAAGTCAAGGCATAGCAATATACATTTTCAAAAATGGTAATTTTAGTAGCATGCTACCAAACATAAGTATGCCAAAAAATTAATCTTACCTTCATCAGTATCATTTCTGAACACAGTGAATTAGTAAAATCAACAGAACATTTGTAGAGCTAGACATTATTTTCAAACTATATTGAATTTGATTTTGGCATATAGAAGTTTAAGGAGAAATATTTTTCCATCAGAAACGCTTCTATTAGTATTCACTGAAAAATTTACAATCCACTAACCAAACACATTCACTGAAATAAACTTATTTATAAATAGCTCCATTTTGGAAAAATGCTTGAAATGCTTTCATCATTTCACTTAACTTTTGCTGTTTCAAATGAGAAATTATTTTTGTAGCTGAAAGTGATTTTCCATTTTTGAAATAAGAATTTCAACAGACTTCAAAAACTGCAACATAAACAATTGAAATCAGAACCAGGACCTTTGGAGTGAGCCAAATGAAATGCTTCTGTTCTTCAATTTATTTCCTTTTCTGATTGCTGCCTACAAAAGTCTTGAGATTGACTTTTCTCATCCTTGGATTTAGAATGGGCAAAAAAACACACCAGACTCTTCCCATTTTCTTTCTTTTTTTTTTTTTTTTGAGCCACTTCTACTATGGGAACAAAGAAGTAATGCATAATTTCAGATGTTCCCTCTAAGTGGTAAAGTAGCAGTGATTTTGGGAAATCAATTCAATTTGTTCTTTTCAGTGAATGACTGTTTTTATGGCATAGTGTACACTGACAAATAAAATTAAAACCACAAAAAAGTATGCATAAATTGCAATAAAATTAAATATTTCAGGACCTTCTATATCCACTAAGGCACAGACCTTAATCAGGATTATGTCCTAGTACTTTTACAAAACATTTATAATGCAAATTTTGTAATATCTGCCTTTCCTTATATCATTAGTAAGTAATCATCATTTTCATTAGTTGATGTAGAAATTCAAGTGGTGAGAAAATTACGTTGCTTTGCTGAAGGCTTTACTTCAGAGATCTCATCCATTTCATTATGCTTCCAGGAATCTTGACAATTATCAACAGTGTTTAAATGTTGTTCCTAATACTAGTTTATTTAATGTGTTATTTTAACATGATAGATGAATGTATATACATTTCAAATTTTTAGCACTTGCTGGGCTATCAATTCACATGCTTTGAAACTCCTTCTGGTTTATTTTCATACATTTCATTTAGCAGATCATTATTTAATAATGGCCATATATATTTAAATATTAGCTAAAAACTGTTATGTGTTACTAATCTAACAGTGTATGTATCTCATATCAAGCCATTAATTCACTAAAAAAAAGAAAGAGTAAAAATATTTCAGTAAAATACCTCATGCTGACTAATACATCTCCATCCCGAAATATAAAGAGAAGGATATTTTCTTGAGTGACATCATGGAAGTTAGCATTTTTTTCATTTGCAAAGAACAAGTCTGGCTTCCAAAGACACTTAAACATTGTTGGGTCCACTGTCAGTGTGTCCGAACCCCTCCAATCATTCGGTAGTTTGAGTCTAGGGTCATTCCACTTCTGTCTTAAAAAGATGTTGACTCTATAATCCTGGCAAGAAAAATACATATGTATTAGAGCAGCCAAAAGTCTACGCCCCTCCAAAAAAAAAAAAAAAAAAAGAAGAAGAAGACCTTTATATCAGATTCACTAAAGAAAAATAATTTATGCCCTGATTTTTCTATCACATAGATAGTAATCACTATTCAAGCAGCATTAATAAGTGTCAATTTTAATAAAATTTACTACAAAAAGGTAGACTATGTTTTATACTTTGAATACAATAACTTTTTTGTTTGTTTGTTTTAAAAAAGGACCAAGTTGTCCACCCAGGATGCTTTTTGCATCCCCTCTGATAGTAGCCAAGTTACATAGGCATAAATAAAAGCAGGCAGCAATGCAGAGGGAGCCATAGCATGACTACACTGAATTACTGCAGCTGCAGGCACAGCATCACTTCTATCAACATATCCTGAAAGTGTAAATTCCAGTTTATTCTACAGTCAGCTAGGTGACACACTGATGGCAATGTGCCCATCTATAAAAGCAGAAAACCCACCAGGTAGATAGCAGATTTTAAACTACACACAGAGAACACATCCTTGGGACCTGTAATAGTGATTTGGGGCTATTTTTGTAGGAAAACTGAGGACAGCATGCAGCTAAGGTAGCATGTATAAAAGCAGGTGCAGAAAAGGTCACAAAAATCAAGACAAAATCAAGACTTTACATAGAGGAATTTTTCCTCTGAATTCAGCAGGAGTTTTGCTCAAGTATGGACAGTAGTAGAGCCACGTTCAATGAGAACCAAATTTTGCCTTTGGGAATTGGAGTAGCATGTGTCTTAGGGCAAAACGATACCCACATGCGTTCTGTCCTCAGTGAAAGCTGTGTGCATCCAAAGGAAAAATCTGACCCAGTATGTCAGTTATGATTTTTCAGTCTTACATGTAAGTCTTTTTGCTTTTCACATTTACATTTAAGCCAATGCCTCTTGTTTATGTAAATGTAAACTAGGCAGATCACATACCAAGAAAAAAAAAGGCATTGTTAAACAAAGTAAGACAAAAATAAAATTCTTTATTTAATGTAACTGTATCTCTGGTTTTCCTATTCGTATTCTATGGTGAGTTTTGTTTTGGTTTGGTTTGGTTTTTGTAATTATCTATTAAGCACAAAGAAGCAACCTGAGATATGAACTGCTACTGTTTTACAATTATAACGAAACGCTCAGTATCTGTGAAGGTTCTTGACATATTTTTGATTTATCAGTGTATTCAACATGGCAAACTAATCTTATAAAGGCATGCTGTACAAGTTAGTGTCCTCTTACACATTTTAGTGTTGATACAGTGCAAGTTCTCTTCTATAGTACTTACTATAATGCCTATATTTACAGTCCAAACCAAGTGCCGCATTTAGAGACTCATGCTCACTCCAACAGGAAGGATTTCATTTGGTTAAGACCTCATGCAGAATAGTTTACCCCACTGATTTATGCGGTTAATTGGAACACAGTGCCCACCTTCCCATGTCCAGTTATCCACTCAGATCAGCCCAGGTATTTCTTTACTACACTAAAATACTAAGCTGTGTAATGTGTTTTTCCACTACATTGTGATGAAAAGCAAAGGACAAAGACTAAGTGTAAAGATGTGAAGCAACATTTATTAATATGCATAGTTCTGAGAGAAATGTTACTCTTTAGCAGTCTGTTTTTGAAACAAAAAATATATGTGGTCTAATTTTTCTTTACACGAAGGCCTATATCATTCTGTCAAAGTAAAGAAGCAGTATAAAATAACGGATGACATAAAGTGACTTAGTACTGGAAGGCTTTCACAGAGAAACTTCAGAATATGAGGGAATTCAGGTCATTATCTCAGAGTGCATCTTTTCAATTATATATAGATAATCGAAAAATTATTTGCTTGTTTCTGAAGTTCCTATTCCAGATGGACTTCTTGTCTCTGTGAAAACAATTATTTTCTACCATATGAGATAAATACTACACACTGGACAAATTCATAAGCATAATATGAAAATCAATTTCCCCATAAACAAGTGCATTACCCTCATTTTAACAACAAAACAAACAAACAAAAAAATCTTACAGCCACAGGCAAATGATAAGCACTATCCAACACTTGCCTTCAGCTTAAGCATTGTGCTGGTTTTACCCTGCTGGGCATCTGAGCTCCACCCCAACTGCTCTCTCACTCCCCCTCCTCAAAGGGAAAGGGGAACAAAATATGATAGAAAGGGGTCAAGGGCTGAGATAAGGACAGGGAGATCACTCAACAACCATTGTGATAGGGAAAACAGACTCAGTGTAGGGAGATTAATTAAATTTATTACCTATCACTAGTGGACTACAACAGTAAGAAACGAAAAGCAAACTAAAAACACCTTCCCCCTTCTCTCCACTTCCTGAGCAGCTCAGGGGATTGGGGAATGGAGGCTGTGGTCAGTCCCTAATTCAGAAGAAGATGTTTAAATCACTGCAAATCAGAATGCACTGTCAAAATAAGAATTGGTAATAAGATCAGGTGGGTGGTATTTTACTTCTTTCCTTGCTCTATTACAAATGATCTTTAGTATACCAAACAATGGGCTGTAGTGACAGTTTAAGAACTTGATTCTATTCCCACTGGAGTCAATGGAAGAGAATTCCCCGTAAAATAGGTAAAAAAAATCTACCTAAATGACTAGAAAACTGACACTGTACTTGGAAAGGAAGTTGACCCCATATTTGAGGCAATACAGAAAATGTCCAGAGAAGGAAAGAGATGTCAGGAGACAGAACTGGTGCTACAGACAATAATGTGCAGAAGGGCTTTTTTTAGCAGAATACAAAATAATACAGCATATGTCAGGCTGTGATCTGGTATAATCCATTTTGGAAGAAGCCTGCAACTAGTCCTCTAAGCCTTGGGAAACAAACTTTCAGGTTCACAATGTGCACTGCAGTTAGGCTCAATGTGTGCTGAAGAAATGTTCTGCATAAGACACATGGCCTTCCTCCTCCTATACATTTTACAGATGTTCTTTGAATATTGCAGAATGATCAACATTTTACAATAAAAGGGAGTCAGTCACATAACAATTGCAAAGCCTGAAACTAGGGTGAAAAAAAGAGTCACCATTGGAGTGAGGAGGACCTGGGAGGTAAAAAAAGAATCACTGAATTGTTCTACGGGGCTTTGCTTTGCTGTGAAACTCCCAACAGAAGGCAAGTTGTTTTTCAGAGATGTCAAAAGGGGAGGCCTTCTAGGAAATATTTCAAATGTAACCTACACAGTGGGCATATGGCCAGAAATACTCTTCAGGCCAGAATCTAGGCATAGCCAACACTTCTCTCTCTGCAAACTGGAGCAACACTAGACCATGAAAAGCTTTTTCTATATCAACTACAATGATACAAAGAAAGGAAGCATAAAAGCAGTCTCTGTTAACGGAGCAGGAGTAGAGCACTCTCTTTTAACAGAGCAGTAAAGTAGAAAACGGGATTTTTTAAACTAAAAGAAGAAAACTGAAATTTATTTTAAGCACATGAATACTAAAATAAATAAATAAATAAATAGATTAATTAAGTAGTGAAAAGGTTTTAAAGTAAAGGAGAAAAAAGTGTTTTGCCATTTGAGTCTGAGAAGAAATGTTACAGTGCAAATACAAACCCTGAGGATAGCCTGTGTAGACAAAGGGACAGATCATTAGTACAGCTAAAATATTATAGCCTCATGGGTATTTATAACACAAAGGACCTATCCCTAGGAATCTCTGACTGGTCTGTAACAGTTTCTAAGTGTGGCATAACCACTGTATTTTTCCACAAATCTGCAAAATCAAAAGCAGAGTTAGCATGGGAATCCCAGACAAGTACTAGAAGGAAACAAGTTACATGAGTTCAGATGAAGGGAGCTCACTGGAAGCTTTCCTCCATTTTAGCTGTACAAATTATTACTCACTCTGTAGTTAACTTTTTCCTTTCCTTTCCTTTCCTTTCCTTTCCTTTCCTTTCCTTTCCTTTCCTTTCCTTTCCTTTCCTTTCCTTTCCTTTCCTTTCCTTTCCTTTCCTTTCCTTTCCTTTCCTTTCCTTTCCTTTCCTTTCCTTTCCTTTCCTTTCCTTTCCTTTCCTTTCCTTTCCTTTCCTTTCCTTTCCTTTCCTTTCCTTTCCTTTCCTCTCCTTTCCTTTCCTTTCCTCTCCTTTCCTTTCCTTTCCTTTCCTTTCCTTTCCTTTCCTTTCCTTTCCTTTCCTTTCCTTTCCTTTCCTTTCCTTTCCTTTCCTTTCCTTCCAGTTTACCTGTTTGATGCATGTATGAAAAGGTTGTAATTATCTCTAGTACTCAACAATACAACATGAACCCTACTTTTTCTAGACATGGAGCAAATATTTCCCCTTCTTTTTCTTCATGGGAGTTTGAATAAAGCAATATAGACTTCTGGGCCATGCCTCCACTAATCTTGATTCAAGCTTGTTGATGCTTTTGTACAGAGAAATTCCCTTCTCTCTTAAAACTAAGTGGACTCCACATCAGCAGAAGGTCATCTCTTCTCTTTTTTGTTGATGATGAGCCAACTGCATAGCTAAGAAAACCAATAGTTCTGGGACTAGAAGGACAGAAAGAAAAAAATAATTGATCCCCATCAAAGGAGCAGAACAGGGAATGTGACATTAAGTCATAAAATCATTTCCCCTGTCATTAGCCAGTCAAAGGATGTTGATAATGACAATCAGTTTGATCTACTGCTGGACAACTCATGCCCACAGAGGACAGGCTGCAGAGGTCTGGTCCCAGTAAGACTGTTTCTGGCCTTCCTTGCCCTCAGTCTAGCCACACTTTTATTTCCCGTTTTAACCCTGAATGAATAAAGTTCTTGTCTCAGCACCCACCTCTGCCTCCTGATCTGTCTCTGCTTTAATATACTGGCTTTTGTCCAATGACTGCCTTGTTTTCAGCTGGAACAGATTGTGCAACCTGTCTAAACATGTAATCTTTAGCAGAATGCGCCTTTCTCTCCATGTCTGCTGTACTCATCAATCCCAGATGATGGAGACACATTATTGTTACATGAGATTAAAAAAAGGAAATACAAAGCTAAGAAAAAATGCTGGTCCTTGTGTCAAAGATCAGTTGCATCAAGTTCTTATTGTTCATCGTACTTTCTCTTAATATCTGCAAAGAGCCCCCAGTCTTCAGCATTTATATAAGTTTAATGACACTCTTGAAGGTTTTCTACTACATGCTATTTTTGAATACGTGTCATTTGGGATTTTTGGCCTGGCTACAGTTGGTGAAAAAACTGAATCACTGGTTACTGTATTTTTTAGAGAAGCTGTGTCTGTGTGAGATTCCTGAAACTTTGTGGGATTCCTGAATTATGCAAGGAACCAGCCACCATGATATGATGACAAGGAACACTGCAGGGGCCTCTTTACAGGTTAGAGGTTCCAGACATTAATTCCATGGATAGAGTTGCCTATTTCAGAGAGTGGTCTGAGAGTGGATCATCTTACACCTTACTGAAGGTTATCTCCTTCTGCACTTCTTTAGCAGCCTCCCGAACTGAAAGGAAATCTGCATACCTAATGGCCTTTTGTAACAGGCACTGCACCCATTTTTTTGTTGGGTCCTCCACCACCCCCACCACCTCATTTCCAATCACCTGGCACTCATGGTTATTTTCCCCCACCCTTCAATCACCCAGCAAAACGAATGCTGATATGGAGCAGAACGTGCCTTTAGCTTGGTCAAACAGGATGTTTTATCCCCATGCAGATTTTTGCAGAAAAACTGAATTTAGCTAGCGCAGCCAGAAGTGGCTACAGAGCCAAAAATCACAATACATCATTCACTGAATACTTACAACTGTATTATTTCACAGCTTATTTTATCAGTAATGATATCACTTCAACCAGTTTAGTAGCTGCTGATAATTTTAGAGAATCAGTCAAGAAATCAATATTCCTCATGACTCACACTAATGCCTGACACAGTAAAGATGCAGACAGCTACCTTCTTCTCCAGCACTGAGGAACCTTTTTCAGCAGTTCCATTACTGTGTGCAAATATCTCTCCTTTCTGAATTCAGGAGGCTCCACTGGTCCGTCATAGAACTGAGTACTCAGCTACCGGAAACACTTTTTCTGTGATTATGGAGGTACCAGTTGTCTCCAAGACCGAGGGACTTGTTGCTGTCTGGTGCATTATCCAGACCATGTGAAGACAAGTACCAGCCTATGCTCAAGAGAGCAGCAATTCCTGTATGTCCATAGAATCCTATACTCCAGGACAAAAGGCTTCCCAAGTGATGTATGTAAGAACAAATCAACTAACTCTTTTGTCAGTGCCTCTGACAATGTCCTCTGACACATGAAGGGAACCGAGAAGTAAATCGGGCTTCACATTAACATGCTTAGATATCACAATGATGGGCTAGACATAGAAATCTAAGTAAAAGCATAAATTAAGTTGAGGTTGGTGTCTGAAGCTCTGAAATATGAAGGAGCGCATGACTTATCTTGCTGAACATCCTAGTAAATTTGTGAGCAACGAGACAGGAATTCACAGGCAGGCATACATGCATTGCAGTGGAGAAGATGCTTAGTTTGGGGGGTCAAGGCACACCCCTTACACTCATGTTTTGTTACTATTTGGATGTGGGTGAATTGTAAAAAAGCCTCTGTAAAAGTCACTTTTTAAAGCATGTAATAAATTCAAAAAACTTGAAAGGGCCATCTGGCCTAATATACCTGCCATCTTAGACATGTATCTCACTCCTACTTTCCTGTTCTTCCTCCCTGCTCCTTTAAACTTCAGTCCCCTTTTTGTTTTCAGGAAATAAATCTCAAAGTATCTTCAGCAAACTTACATTCTTTGTTTTAATATCACTTCCTGCTAATGCCATTTGCTGACTTGCTATCATTTGCAATCAAATCTAAATCCTTTATTCCCTCCTAGCACAGAAACAGAAATTTCTGTCCAAGCTGCTAAAAAATGCTTCAGCCATTGCATATGTTTAAATTTAAGCAACTCTGCAGTCTCAGTGAAACATCATTAGCGTATCATGTACACTGGTTCTGAATTTTAAGTGGGTATTTACTTCCATGTGCAACAAGAGGTGGTTTATTATTTATTAGCCATATTATGGCTTATAGCTTCTCTGCCATTGGTACTAGGAATGCTGCCTTAACCATGGCATTAAAAAAGCAGCCTGATTTGGGGAACTTTCTCAATGCTGGACACAGCAGATCACTGCAGCTGTTTATACACTGGATGGTCTGGAAGTGCCTCAGGACTCTCCGGTCTCAGTACCCACGCTGGCTGTGGCTTCCCACATACTGGTAAGACATGGTGCACTCCCATCTTTTTTACCCAAAAGAAAAACCCTGATCAGGTCATAACATCTTCAATAATTGAGTGTATATTTCGCAATATTTTTGACAGCATTTGTTGGAAAAATCATTACAAAAAGATCTTTAAGTCCCAGAATACTGGAAAGTGCTTTGCTGGAATTACATTTATTTTGAAATTGATTCTACTTTATATAACAACAACAACAACAAGTCAAAAGTGCAATGTGGATTATTTGGTGCTGTTATTGGCATGTTGAGATACTTTGAACTGAGAAAACTATTTTAGAAGCTTCAGTCTATCTTTTTGTTTTCAGTTTATCTTTTCTCACACAGCAAATAAACAGGAGGAAGAGTACAGTCATTGATGGTCTGCTCCTTTTTTCTTCTCCTTGTATGCCTCTATGATTTACTCCAGTTCTCAGACCAACAAAGAACCTACCTATATGCTCGAGACTTATGCATGTATGTTTTTTCCCTTCTCATCTACAGTCCAAGTACTTCCTTTATTAATACACAGAGCAACATATTTATTAACTGGCAGGCATACTTTCCAAATGCGTTTTTCCTTTGAACAAAGTATGGAAAAAAAGTTCTTTTCTTGCATCTTAGAAACCACAGATTTCTTTTTATGTTCATCAGATTCTAAAAGCTATGGCAATCTGTGAGCTATTTGGATTAACAGGTTTACGTTCACAGCGTAATGCACAGTCTATCACTAGCCCAATTAATTCACTTCTCAGTCCGTGCAGTCAAAACAATCATTTATACTTTATAGTTCATAATCCTCACCCTGAAATTTAATTTTATAAGAAAATCTGCATGTGTGCTCCATTCATTACATTTCAGTCTTACCATAGTTGTCTCTTGAATTGACCCAAAGCTGTTAATGAAGATGTTTACTGCAACATCGACTGGAATTCCTTTAAAAAAAAGGAGAGATTTCTAGTCAGCTGCACAATCCAGAAAAGGCACACTATCCTTCATTTGAGGCTTCTTTGTACTGCTATCACAATAAGAATATTTTTCACAGCTTTATATTTTCAAATTAATATATACGTGCTGATTTCAAAAGCTATGGTTAATCTGTAGCCACTGAAAGTTAATGGAAATCATGAGAACTATTTTCATCCTAGTGATAAGGAAACATAAAAACAAATCTCAGTCTAGAGTGCTAAGCTTAAAGCATTTCATAGCCCATAAATATGAATCATTTTCAAATTCCATGATTTTCAACTATCACAGAATGCCCCATCCAATATTACTTTTACACGCAGTACAATGAATAGAAGTAATTCACATTTCTAACAGCAAACACATTTAACTGCCAAAGTCATGATGATGATCTATCATCCTAAATTACCTGTACATGATTTATGATGACACATTTACTTACATTGTAAGAGGATACTACTTTGCACAAGTCAAGTGCATAAATGCACAAGTGTGCATATGGGGAGATAAAAATTGTTTCATGCAGCTTTCCCAGCTACCAAGCAAGAGAGAGTCAGAAAGCTGCTCCATTTTACAATGATTACCAGTTTGCCAAGAAAAATTTTGAGAAGCCAGCAGCTGTGAAGATATCAAGATGGACTGGATCTTTTTCTCTTTTCCACAGCCAGGATTCCTGTAGCTCAAGAGGGATGGTGTGACAGCTGCTACATGTGCCCTCTGCCACCCCGCGGGAACTGATAGGCAGTCATTTATCTGGTGTTAACAGCGGGTTATCATGAAGCAGAGGGAAGTGGCCTGATGGTTTTGGGAACTAATTATGGTCCACTAGTTTTATTTAGCACCTGTATGTTGAGAGTGTCAGTACACACATCAGATGCATGCATCTAACCTCATTTACACTGTTACAAGTAATTCTTTCTGTTTACCAGAAAATTGCTATAATAAAATTTCACTTGAAAAAAAGTGAATTTCACTGAAAAAGTGAACCTGTTTGTTTCGTTAAATCCTGTCAGTGAAGTGTAGCTCTTTCAGTTACACAATAAACATAATCATTTAGTTCCTGATGTTTGTGACGGTACACCCACTGTGCCACTGGTAGCCAGGAGTGTTCCATCTCTATCAGATCTAAATAGGAAGTGCAGTCCAAGAAAATCAGTCATGCATGAGGAACGTTTTAACATGGGCAAATCACTTGTCAGAAAATGTGTTGTTTTTTTTTTTTTTTTTTCCAGCTCCCTGTGAGCTAGCATTACATCTCCTCCCTTTTTCTTCAGTCTTGATTCTTAACAGACTGCCACCAGGGATTTCAAAAGTATAAATCAATCTGCAATATGCTTTGCTATAACTAGCTTATCATGCTGAAGAACAGGTATAACAGAGGCTGGACATTTATTTTTTGTGACAATGTTCAGTGCTGAAATCAAATAAATATGATTCTACAGAGAATAAGAAGAAACATGCTGAGAATCGGATTTAATTAATTTATAAAACTTAGTTAAATAGAGCATCTGAAACTGGTTTCTTCAAAAACACAACAAAGATTATAGATTTCACAATTTCTCAATTTATTGATATGTGTGTTACAGTATCTCTTAACATATGTATAATCATGTATAATTTTTAAAAAGAAAGAACTGATTTATGTAAACTACAGTATCTCTAATGTAATAAAATTTCTATGTTTTTTTCCAGCAGGGAAATAATCTAACTCCTGGAAAGTGTAATTCACAGTTGTATGATTACTAGAGGTTTTCCAGAGCATATGTATTCCAGTCTTTTTTGTACATGAAAGGAAATCACATTTGCCTACATAGAAGATTCCTACAACAGTTACCTACAAGAAAGGTATTTCAAAATCACAGAATATGTTTAAAATCATTACCTATTTGAAATCTCATATATGCAAGCTGTATTATTAACATATCTTTAAAGATATTTTCCGCATGATTTGCATCAGTGTTATTGCTGATCCCAAATTTTATAAAGTCATCTTAAAGAACTTTTATAGAGAAGTTTAGTGTTTTAAAATACTGTAAAACAGAGATACTATTTAAGCCAAATTAAAATGTAGGGATAAAAAGATATTTTAAAAACTTGTTCTACAAAACCTAATTCAACTTCAAAAAAATCTTTTACAAAAATGCAAGCATAATAATAACAAAAGCATCAGACACTATTATGATCATGACGTCCTGATACATTATCTTTCAGCCCCAAAGGGTAGATATCTCCTATACTTTCACACGGTAGGGAAATTTCCATCATTCTTAAAAAGAAACATAGACTGTGAATATCATCTTAATATCATATAAACTTTCTATGTGTGAAAAGAGCAGAAGTTAAATCCCAAAACTTAAATAAAAAGGCAAAAATTATCTGACAAACCTTTGAAATTTGGTCTTATCCTGGGATCATAACTGAGCAATAGCCTATTCAAGATATTGCTTGTAGAATTAGCAGGTACCCTTGCAAGGTCTTCAGCTGATTGCTGGCTGTAAAAAAGAAGTGTATTCATTACTATTTAGACAGAAATAGCTACGTGCTTGAAGTTAAGTCATTTCACAAACAAACATTTGAAGGTTCCATACTGGATAGTCGTTCTTTGCGATGCTTTAGTATTTCTCAAGAAGCTGTAACAAACACGACAGTTCTCCCACATACTCTAACTGTAAACTCAATAAAGTCAATAGATAAAAAAAACAAATCCTGTCAAATAAGTAAGAAGTTCACTAATTGCTCCCTTCCCTCTTAATACATATCCAGAGGGAAATGATTTCTTCATTAGGAGAAAACAGGCAGCTTAACTATTTTTAGTGACTGTCAGATTAGGAACACAAGAAAACTGACAGGCACTTAGGTGACAAAACACGGAGCGCCTTTTGGCAGCCTCTTGCTTCCAAATGTCAGAGGCAGCTAGTCCACTGAGCTGCAGCCCTTGCATAGTCTTATTGGTAAGTACTAACTGGGGGTTTGTTACGGAAAACAAGGCCTTGCACTCTGTTTTTTTCAAGACACTTTAAAATATTTCCATTTATCTTGATGTAATTGTCTTGGGTGTTAAATTAAAGCCATCATAAAAATTAAAAAGAACCTGTGACAGGTCAATATGGCTACAAGAGTAACATGAAAGTGAGAGGAATAAAAAGCAAGAGAAAGGGTGCACGGTCCCCACCCCATGCACTTTAAGGACCTGGCAGTCTGATGATGTCCTGTAAATGAATTTCTGTACTGTCTATAGAACCTGTTCAGTGATGATTTTCAATTTTGAACTCTGTCTCATATTCATCTTTCCCTCCATTTTCTGAATACTCTGATAACCCTCAGTCTTTATGTCTTAATAATGAGGATGCCATGTAAAAATAAGACAAACACCCTACAGAGGCATGTCATATATATCAACACTATTGCCTCCGGCAAGCAAATGTACAAATTTATTTAAAAAAATGATCCAGTTAAATTTCTAAATATTTTCCTTAACTAGTATCAGCTGTTGTTGTCTCTATTACCCCACTTACCCTGCTTAATTCTTCTTTTGCATTATTGTTTCTCATATCTCATATCAATGTCAGCTTGACAGATCTATGGGTGATTCTTTATCGCGTTTTGGCTCACTGCTAGTTTTCATCTCATCCTTCACTTTCCTTCATGTCCCCTGGGACTTCTGCATTATTCAAACATTTATTGAAGATAATATTAACTCTCCAAAAGGCTTTTGGCCTTTTTTTTTTTTTTAATAAAATACATCCTGATTTTAAGATGTCTATTTCCAGTAGCTTCTGTTCAGCATCATTCTTATTGACTACTGGGAAAAAAAATCATTAAATAATTAATTAATTTCTGAAACACTAAAACAAGGAACTTTCTCCTTTTCGCAGTGTCTTAACTTCCACTAGTATGTCCTTACTGTATACTATAAAACTCTGATAATTTAATATCAGGGAAATTAAATACCAAGAGGGTTTCTCATTTCTTCAAATAATTCATAAATTATTTGATAAATAATTGATAATTTCACCTTCCAATAATTTTCCTAGGCTTTTTATATTTGACTCAGATTTGAAGCACTAAGTACATATATGTAAAAGAGATGATTTACTTCTGTCACTTTGAGGTTTGTTTTCAGTTTGCAGTGTTGACCTTGACCAATGAAGAGGCTACTACAGAAACATCATTCACCAGCTTTGTATGCTTTTCTCGCAGTTGCCAATAATTCAACAGAAAAACACAAATTTAAATATTAAGATTATTTTCCATTTTGTAGCAGAAACAGGGTTGAAAAGAATGTTCATTTTACTGTAGAAAAAGGAAGGCCAACATTCTGTGCACTCTCTCTGACACAAAAAGGTTCATGGCACTGCTTCCTTGCAAGTCACACATCTTAACACCTAACACATCCACATCAGGTGGCTACTCAAATTTTATTTATTGTATTCTCTGTAACACAAGCAATAGGCTTCATATATACCCAATATTAGTGAAATATCAAAACAAAACCAAACAACAACAAATGAACGAACTTAAAACCCAATTTGTTTTATATTTCTCTTATGGATTGTTCAAAGAAGTTCATTAAATAGTAATAACGGTAATAGTCATTAAATAGTGATGATCTGAACCACATGGGACAACTTGACAAAAATTAAATACAGATGCTTGCAGAATGTATTTGCAAACAAATCCAAAATAATAATAATAAGAAAAAGAAATTAAAAAATGAGCATTAAACAGCAATAGAAAGCCAAACACAGATGGCATTCTGACAGGTTTATTTGTCTCTTTAAGTAAAAGGAATAAAGCTGTAATTTTGTGAGGTCTGTGTTGCATTGCAGAAGGATGTTAATACAAATATGTGCTCAGGTTGTTTCCTCAGAGGTCATACAATGGACATTTACTGCAGTGGGGGAAGCCACTGCTGTGAGGAAGAAACGTGGCAGCACTGCTTTCTGGTGAAGAGCATCATGATCACATTTACTGCAAGTCCTTGGGTAGTGTTTTGAAGTTGTGTCATGTGCACACATTTTTCCTCACTTTAGGAACCAAGTGAAGTACAACAGCATTGGCTACTCTGAGCTGGGAGAAGAAGCCTAGAGTCAGTAATCACTAGTTTTTTAACAGTGACTTTGAACAAAGTGGTGGAATGGAAAAAGGCTTTGCTGAGTACTGGGTGTATTTTCACTGCAGTCCTTCACAGTATGCTGTAATTGAACTACCATCACTGAGTAGCACTTGTGCTACTAAACATCTTCACAAGGACTGGATTTCCTTCAGAGAGCCCTGCTGATCAAAATTTCACTTGGAAATCAATAAAACATAAGCATAGCTTCTGGTAAGCTCAGACATTATGCCGCTTGCAGAGTGATAAATTAGCAGAAGAACTAAACGCTGAACAGGGTGGGCTGGGCGCATGGAGTAACTGGCTGAGATGATTCAAGCCATTGAGATACCCATCTAAATCCACTACCACCCCTGCCTACCTGGCCATTCTGGAACAGTGAGCTTTGAATTGATGTGTAGGCTACACGACAGAAAAAGAATTGGAGCTCAAACCTTCCTTCCCAAAAGAAGCAGTACTTCAGTTTTCTAAAGGCTAGTTCCCACAAAACACCACTCACACCAACTTTAAAAGTTACTTACCACCTTTCCTTATCTGACCTAGAATTTTCATATGAGAAGCTGATAATGAGCCAAAGGTTCCCCTTAAATTTCCACTAGTTGCAGCACATGTAGCAATTTTAATACATTTATTTCAACCTGCGAGGAATGCATGTGTAGCTGCTGGAAAGCATTAGGAAATGGAAATGTAGCAATGCAGCAATATTTTTCAAAGTAATTTATCAGTTCTAGTCAAGATACAGTACTTAACAAGCAAAGGGTAATGCAACTGAAGTCTCACAGTTGTTATAAGAGGAATTTAAAAGAAAGTAATAGTAAAGCTAGAAATTGCCTTATCAAAATTTTGCCTAAACCACATTTTTTTTTTTTTTGGGGGGGGGAAAAAAGTAAATAAAGCACAATGTCTTCTCATTTTCTGCAAGAAAGGAGAGAGCAATCAGTATTCTCACTTTATGAACAGTGCTCTCTAAAGCCAGAAAGAAAACAAAATACACTTAGTCTGTCAGCACAACATCTCAGTGGGATATGACTGGCCTCTCTCCAGTCTACTTCTGGTATCGCTGACGAATAAAAGAATGACTTTAAGTACTGCATTGCATGAGATACACAGGGAGGTGTCCATCTCGTCTTTCCTCCACTGCAGCTGCACACATTTTATTGCAGCCCTTGGAGAACATGATTAACATTTTAAATTAATGTCAATAGATAATTATCTTCATAATTCCTTAATCAAAATCCAGAAGTTTTGATAAGTAGATATGCATGCAAAGAAGAGGCATACTCCTGGTTGAAACTGATATAATAACTTCTTTACATTTGTGTCAAGCAAATGTGTCAGAAGACATTATGTCTCTCTCCGTTGGGTTATCATGACATCTAGCCTCCCAGAGCTCACTGAAGTTACAAGGAGTCCTTATCACAGACAGTGCCACATGAAGATGGCTAGAAAAAAGAATATCAACACATTTATTCCACACAAATGAGGATGGAAACCTTCACTGCTGTTATTCACCTATTGCCCTGATCCCTGTTCTTATATGCCACTATGCTGAAGAATCTCTCATTTTAGAAAAGCACATTACTATATTTTTTACTTATGGCATGGCAATCAGGGAAAAAACAGGCGCATATCAGAGGCAAGCTAATTCACATCCCATCTTATAATATACTGCAATCCAAACATGCTGCATGCTTTTTCTATTGTCAGCATTTACTTAGAACTCATAGCTTGGATAACCTAGCATCAAGCTTTGCCTTTGCACAGATTACTGTCTGACAGATAAAAATACATATATTCCAACTCACCCTGTGATCTCCAGCAAAATGTCCTACATAATGCCGAAACAAGAGGTTTTAGTACAGTTTATCTAATTTATGTGATGGAAACTGACACTTTAGTCACATAACGTGGCAGTAGATATCAGGGAATGATAAGAATAAGTTTTGGGAAACACAGTACCTGTCATCTTGCCATACACTGCATGTACTACTTCCTTGATACCTATCAGTGTTCTGATTCGAAGGCATTTGATTTTCTGAGTGCAGTAACTCAAAGCACAAAAACAGGTTAATACAAATCAAAGAGATACTATGTAATTCCTGTGAGCAATCTCTATGATCTCAAGCATGCTTAACAGCCACATTTTCAAACTGTAGCACCTGAAATCTCTATTACGAGGGAGAATAATTATGATGCCTCCAATGCAAACTGATGTCATTCAAATTACATTAAAACTACAGAAATCTCAATAACTTTTTATGCAAGCTCACAAAATGCAGTTGACAGCTAAACACTTAAATTTAGGTACGTAACTTCAGTCCCTGCATTTGGAAGTAATCCAGTATGCTGAACAAAAAGAAAGGTTCCTTCATAGTGCAATACAAAACATAAACCCTGCTGGGGCAGACTGAATAAAATGACTCCTCTTTCATCTGCTGTGGTAGAAAGCCCAAAGAGAATAGGTCGCAATGGACATGCCAGCAAGATTCCTGAAGCTGGGTGATATGAATAGTTCAGCTAGGGCCACTACTTCAGTCCTTGACTAGCAGAACCCTCTAAGGTCAGCTTTGGTTTCACATTCAATATTGGACACGTTGAGGAGTGTTTATGGCATTCCTTGTTATTTTTCTGTAAGCTTGAGAAAGCAAGACTATTCATCTGCCCACCAGAGGCCACGGCCCCAAAACCCACAAAACCAGGTTAGTACAGTACTTCATCCAACCCGACTCAAACTGCTCATGGCAAGTGAATGGTGCTTGTTTGCTCCCTGCTTAGGGACCTCTGCGTCCTACTGAAGTCACTACCCAAGTGACTTTTCCGCAGAAATGCCGTTCTGCTGTGTGCTGGCATCACAAGCATGCATGAAATATCATTGGCATATGATAAGCAGAACTACAGACATTTGTCCACCTCAGTCCCAATGTCCCTATCTCTTTTCTAAATAAACACTGAGAGGAACAAGACATAGATCTTGATAAGAGCACCATCTTGGTTAGAAAGCATAAATGGAGAGACATTTTTGGAATTTGTCTTTCAAAGATTCATTTGGTGGTGCTGGGAACAAAATGTAGTCTTAAGGTTTTCCTCGCACTTAGGCTCAGGGGAAGGAATTTAACCTGCTGATCCACATTTTTTCTCAGTCTGCAGGCCATACATGAATTAGAGTGCTCAAGTCTGTAACTCTTCTGCACAGTTGTATTGTCTCATCACTACAGTGTTCAGAATGGAGCGAACACTGCTCACTTGAGAGGAAGAATTACTGAAAGCGAACCAACTTACCATAGTTAATTACTGTTTTACAAGATAACTTACGTTTTGCTTATACAGCTTTATCTTTTACTCCCCAGCATGCTTATCCACTCTGAATACAAATTCCCAGACCTCCTGGAATGTGTCCCTGTCTGTCTGGGATCATGGCTTTCCATGAGAGTTACATGCTATGGAATAATTAAACCATTGACCAGTTTCTGTCGCTATGGGGCAAAAGAATTTTTACAGGAACCAGACCTGAGCTCTGCAATGTCTTTATCTTCAGAATGACTGTGAAATATAACTGCCTCCACAACTAAATTCAGGCTGTTGTTTCAACTTTCTTCCATCTTCCCCCACAAAGTATATCAAACCTACCATCACATCTACAAGTGAAGACATTCACAAACCATCAACAATGTCTTCTACAAGGCAGGAATGACAACAGAGTCGATTCCACTTTCCCACCATTTACATTTGGGGGATGATTACACACTACAGATAGAGAGGCCATGTATATAGGCACGTGGTGAGAAAAACAGTCCTTGTCCACAGGAAGGTGGAGAGGATCCAAGATATAAGACTTTGAACTTGCTTTAGTCTTTATGGGAAAAGCTTGGCACAAGCCAGCAGTTAAGCAAGAGAAATGTATAGGACAGACCTTCATACAGTTCTGTGCTTTGAACACATCAAAGGCTTTTTTTCCAGTTCCACTGTCTTTTGTTGTTATATTTTAAAATCGGCTGTTTATTGAACCTTGGCATTTGTGACTTTTCTAAACTTCTGCCCTGGCAGATGGCACAAGCCATGTTTTCTGGAGGGCTTCGAGGGCCATTTTGCAGTTTCTGAAGTAGCTGATATGCTTTATTGAACACAAGCCAAAACACGATTTGTACTCCTGCTCTGTGGGTAAAAAAAAGGCTCTGTAGATAACATACAGTATTTATTTAATCATCTACGTGTATATAAATCCCCACGTGGGAAAATGCACACCAGTGGGGAGGGATGTTATTTAAAAGCAGGCTTAAGATCAAGAGAAAGGAGTGAGATTCAGTGATCAGTGCTATGCTCTCAGCATTAGACTCCCTGTGGGATCATCGGCAATTAACAGCGTGCAGGTGAACAGCCGAGTCATACTGAAACTGTAATTAACAGGGATAGTTGGGATTGTGAGCACAGTTGTAACTGATTTTGTTAGCTGCTATTTGACACACACGTCTCTTTGCTTTCTCTAACAGTCATAGCAAGCTTGCCTTTCCTTATAATTTAATTTGTCTAGAGATCTTGCAAGTGGCTTTGAGGAGAGAACTTCTGGCTTGCCAAGGACCGTGGGATAACAGCAGCAGCTGGAACACTGTAAAATAACTGAAGTATTTATTATGACATAACAAAAGGAAAAACATTCTTTCAGCAGTGCTCTTAGAAAAAAGTCACAGCTGCGTGTCCAACATGTTTACCAGAAACAGGTATTATGAGGAATTATGAGAAAGTTACGCTAGGGAAAAGTAATAGCATTAGACAAAATCTGTTTTGACCACATCTTCCATCCCAAACATGTCTGTCTATGTATTTTATCCTCAACATTAGCGCTCACCATGACTAAAATGAAGTATCTTCTTAAACTTCCTCTGCCATCTGGCAACTTTTGCAAAATAATGACAGTACTAGAAGGCAAATAATACGTACCTATTCAAAAAGCTGGCTGGGCCTGGGGCAACTGTTTAAACAAAATGCTCATTTTTATCTGTTCAAACTGCCTGAAACATTCAAATAAGCTGAATTCACATTTACAAGAAACATGCAAAGCAGTCATTCTTGTGCTTAACCTATGTGACACATTCTGATAAACAGCTGTAGTACTTAGAAACAACTACCCATTCCATATTCTCTTCCAGGCCTTAAACTTCAAACGCTATTTCACCAGAACCTGCAATGAGACTTCACTGCTCACATTTTCCATTCCCCAGGGACTGGTAGATCACTGCAGAAGCACAACAACCTGGAGTGACCTGGTTGGTCACTCCAATAACAGTGGTAACATGGCTGATGGATGGTCTAAAACCAACAAACAGATCAAGTGACTAAATTCATCAAGGTCATCTGCATTCAGTATAGTGAATTTCAAAATAAGCTTTGTAAAGAGAATACTGTAACCCTGTTAAAGGATTTTCTTGAAGAGGTAGACCTATCTCTTTCTTGTTTGCTTTCTTTTTTTTTTTTAAAGATGTTTTCCATGCAGACAAAAGGCAAGAGTTTTGTTACATTAAAGCTTCATATTTTATTGCACTACGCATCTGTGGCAACCAGCTTCCCAGACTTATGCTGCAAAACTCCCTGTTGTGGGCTTATAGGTCCAATATATCAATTTGTTTCTTAATCAACAAACATTCAGGCATAAGACATAACTACTCTCTGTTCCACTAGGAAAGCCTGAGGTAAGAAAGAAAATGATCTAAATTTAAGATGTGAAATTTTACATCTGTCTGAGGAAGCCTTAAATCAAGATAAGAACAAGTGATTAAGCATCAGCTTCTTGGAACACCTCAATAAAAAAAGCTGGGAGAAACAGTTTCAGAAATAAATGAAAATCAGATGGCCTATCAAGCCACTGTCACAGAATACACAGAGATGCATTATGAACAATCACAAGTACGAGGTTTTGCTCCCAGATACAAGATAGAATTTTCCTAATTGAAGGAAGTACATATCTGTTTATGAGACAATAATGAACTTTTTATGGTTTTTTTAATCAGTTTGGTTTCAGCTTTTTCTGTTACAGTTAATTTCATGCCAGAGGGGTATACTTAGCTAAAAGCTTGTGTGCTTGATATGCATAAAAATTCAGGTGTGCTCATTCTTCATACAAATTCATGCTAAAGTCCAAAAGCCAAACCAGTCCTAACACCATCCATTTCTGAATGTCAAACTAAAGAACCTAAGCAGTATTATTAGGCTCAGCATAAATCTTTCCTAGGAAATTATTTGCATATATTTTAATGCCATTATAAAATTTGTAAAGTTTGTTCTTTATGTAATTAACAGTGTTTTTTATTTTCTTGCGGAGGTAGAATTTAACTTTTCAGATGTTGTAAGGAAACAAGCGACAATGTATTCTACAATAAAGCTTTAAGCTGTACGGCACTAGTAACCAAAGAAAATTAAAGGTAGATTAAGGTTTTAACTTTTGTATGTTTTCATTAGGAATTTGTACCATTCAATCTTATAAATGACATAAAATCCTATAAACCTTCTTGAAAAAGATAAAATGCTTTCTTTCAGAAGAATTCCCCTGTGCTTTACAAGTGAATTTTTCATTCAGCCACTTTCTCTGAGACTAATTTTGATCAACCCTCACATTGTCACTTAATTCCCACTCCACTGCATTGCGTTTTGGTTTGTTTCTGAAGAAATATTAATCTTTTTTTTTTTTTTTTTTGCACAGGAAAGAAAACATTAAGAGTAGGCTTCCCCTTTTACAAGGTATAGTGTCATCAACTACAGAAGTTTTGTGAAAGGCTATAAAAACATGTTGATGGTTGAAAGTTTGTACTCAGCAGCCTGAGTTATGCGAGCATGACAGAGCTCACTCGGATTGCTTGTTCACCTCAGAGGCTGTCTAGCTGCCAGCCACAAGCCCAGTGATCCTGCAGCTCCGCTACCACAAGTGACTGTCTCAAGCTGTGAACTTCAGCCAAGTGAGACACCAACAACTTGTTCGCTATTCAGAAAATGATAGAGCTCAGTGCTATGGCAATTAATTCTAACTAGCAGCACGGCACACGCGGTATGTCAAACAAACACGGGATCACACTAGGGTTTTCACAGAAAGCTTCTACTGGCTGGAATGTAAAAACTTCACCTAGAAAATTACAGCACTTATTCACCAAGTATAGAGGTGACAAATGATGTCATATTTATTGCTTGTAATATTAACTGGTATCAAGAAGAACAGAATACCAGGAAATACTGTGTTGAAGAAAAAACAAACAAACAAACACAAAACAACACTTCTCAAGATAAAATGCCATCAACGTTTGGAACTCTAATTAAGATCAAGTCCCAAATGAGGAAAATGCGGGCTGCTTCGCTGAGACCACGGCAGATCTGGACTCTGCTCCCAGCTGTGGAACTTCCTTTCTAAGGACTTCAGTGCTCATGTCTGTCTTGGAACCATGGCATTTCTCTCCTTGCCAGAAGTCCTTATAGTAGCTCACACTGAAAGCTCCATACAGAGCTCAATGTAACTTCATAAAGGAGACAGAATGAATATGGGGCATTTCAAATGAGTCACAATCACATTAGAAACTTGTATCTTAATGTTTTCAAATACAAAGGCATGTCTCATTTTTTAGGGCCAGTATAATAAATAATGAGAACGCTCACTGCATGTAGAAACTTTCTAAAATTCAATGTTACAAATAAACATCACTGTTGATACTTAAAAAGAGTGGGACTTTTAAAAGTATCATTTAAACAGTGCTTCATTCTGGTTATTCCATTATTTTTTTTCTTTTCCTTGCAAAAAGTCTTTTAAATGTTAGCTAGCCAGTCTCAACTTCCAGTCTTCTTCTTTTATAGTCTCTGAAGATATGTGTTTTAAACCTGTCTGAGCCACTTCATCATTTAAGGCACATCGCTTTTCTACATCTATTCATAAATCATTATATTCCATCCATCTTTTCTTCAGATATTTATACAATAACACTAAAAAGATGACAAATGATGGCCATGGAAATGACAAAAAAGACTCTCCAAACAAAACTTTTGCATTGTCCTATGGATCAACACAAAATGTGGTGGGTGTCAGAAAGAGAAATTCTATTTAGTGTGAAGCAATAATGGGTGACCTGAACATGGTCTCTATTCAGCTGGGCAATCATCAAGCAGTGATTAGTTTTAGTTTCTGTATTTTTACAGAGAGATTGCACCATAAGGGCCTTTTTATACCAACAATCTATCCACCTCCAGAAACAATACAGTACTGTAAATCACTGATGGAAGATGCTAAGATATTAGTTCTATTCAGCATGTAATAAGAATGTGAGTAGAACAAGCCCTCTTTTACAGAACTAAGCTAACCAGAAACTGAAACTCAGTAAGATAGTATACTTGCAACATGATGCTAGACAGCATAACATTACAGAAATACGTTACTCTGTGCCCATAGATAGCAAGATACTGCATTGGAATCTCCCCCAAATATTTTTATTCATTGTTAAGAATCTGTTTACTATTGCTTAGATTTCTCTTTTCATTGAAACAAAGGACCTGTTGCAGAAGAAACAGACTGGTTGACAGAACTTTGCTATGTCACTGGTTAAGCCCTCTTCTCACTTCCACCCCCAAAATCCCTCTTTTAATGGAAAGCACCACCTTCCACTTCAATTCCCATGCAATGTCCTGTCTTAAATATATGTCAGGATCACAATCATGCAAGAATGCAAAAGAAACACGGAACGTACGATGGGCAAAGGTATTGCTTCTTTTTCCCCTTTCCTTTCTTTGAAGACTTCTCTTTGGAATATACTTCCTCCATCCATAAGGAGAACGAGACCAAAAAGAAAACCGCTAGTAAGAACTTCATCTTGAAGGTTAAGCTTCAAAGAAACCTTCGGTCTATGGCAAGGGAAAAGAAAGAGGTTTATGTTAGTAGGGTTAACATAGTAGGTTAAACAGCAAATGGAAACATATGCATGTATGTACAAAAAGCAAACGCTTTGTTTTAGAAATTCAGTTTGACACAGGAAAGTCTGTTGAGGTGTAAATCTGATACGAAACCACTTTAGGTAATTTTGTGAGCGTCAAGGAGGAGCTTCCCAAAGTTAGGAGAATCACAGCGAGGAACAGATTATAAGTGCGAGACCAGTGTATTGAAGACATAAATGTGATGTGATGACCTTCAAAGGCTGCCTAACTCAAAATCCCTAGAAATGTGGAAGAGAATTCCTCACCAAAGTACCATCTATCGGCTCCATTAAAGGTGGCCAACCAGCCTTTGAGAAGGTAGAGAACTGAGAGGCCTCTTGACCTCTGCACACCTCAAACAGCAACGATTTCAACGCCGGTTATGAGAAAGGGTTGCAAATTTAATTTCATGGATGAAATTACCCATAGATGACTACTTTGCACGGACTGTAGATGCGGCATCAGCACTTAATGGGATCTGCAAAGGCGGCTTCTGGGCACAGCCCGGAGCCTTGGGCACTGCCCCACTGCACCCAGTCCCACCTGGTGATGCCCCAGGGGCCGCTGCCCCCCAGCCCCCGATCACCACCACCCCCGGGCTCCTTCCACGCCTTTCCCACGGGCATCCCCAGGCCCCTTCCTTAGGCCAGGGGCACCTGGGGGCTCCCTCAGCGCCAGCCGCATTCCCCTTCCCCGCCGCTCCCCGGAGGACGCCAGCCCCTCTCCCCGCGCCGCCCGCAGGCAGCGCCCCGTGCCCGGCCCCAGCCGGCGGGGTCCCGCCGCCCCCTCCCCGCTCCCTCGCCCCCCGCAGCCTCCCCCGCCGCAGCGGCCCGGCGCTGGCCGAGGTGCTGACGGGGCCCAGCGCTCACCGCCGAGCCGAGCCGAGCCGGGCAGAGCCGGGCAGAGCCGAGCGGGGCCTCCCGATGCGGGCGCGGGGCGGAGCGCAGGAGCGGCGGCTGGCAGCGAGCCCTGCCTCCGGCCCTGCCTCGGCGCCCAGTGAGCATGTGCGGGGCCGCGCCGCACAGCACGGCTCGGGCACGGCTCGAGCACGGCTCGGCCCCGCCGCACCGGGCACTGGGGTTGTTCGGTCTGGGGACAGGAGGCTCAGGGGAGGCCTTGTTGCTCTCTGCAGCTACCTGAAAGGAAGCTGTGGGGAGCTGCGGGTCGGCTTCTTCTCACAGATAGCTAGTGATAGGACCAGAGGGAATGGCCTCATGTTGCACCAGGGGAGGTTTGGGTTGGAAATGAGGAGACATTTCTGCTCAGAAAGAGCAGTCAGGCACTGGGACGGGTTGCCCAGGGAGGTGGTGGTGTCACCGTCCCTGCGGGTGTTCAAGGAAACACCCGCTTAGGTGCTTAGGGACATGGTCTAGTGGGTGATACTGGTGGTAGGGGGATGGTTGGACCAGATGATCCTGGAGGTCTTTTCCAACCTTAATGAACCTGTGATTCCCCATACACAGCCAGAGCTTCAGTCTGCACAAAAATAAAAGAGCAGCAGGACCTGGAGATGTATAAAAACCACTTCATATTCTTCAGAACAGGAATGGCAATTAAGTGTGATGCATCAGTGGATGCTTTCTGCAGCGTCCTGTAATCCTTACCATGCTGCTATGAAGCACCACTTAAGCTGGAATATAAGAACAAAAAGTGGAGAAAAGCACAAATTTAGCAAATGGAAAAGGGGAAAATGACCTGGTGAGTTAGGCCATGGCAGGCAGCAAGAAGTGCATAGATTCAGTAATACCCAATGCCAGGGACCCTCAGCTGCACCTTCTGAGTAATGTTCCTATCCTAACTGACTTACACTCTCTGATAATACTCCCATGACCTTCCAAATGTGTTGCCAAGTGGTGTACATACACAGCCATACATGTATACAGCAGCTGCCTGTTGGTTGCTGTTTCCATTTTTCTGCATTTCTGTTGTGTTGCTGAAGATAGGGCCATGAAAATTAAGAGATAGGCTTAATCTGAGAACAGATTGGCCCCAGTTTATGTTAAGAAAGCATGAGCACAGAAGAGCAGAACAAGCATTTACAGAAAGGTGTAGCGGCAGCAGCAGCAAATCACTATGAGCACTACTGCAGCCACAACGAGCACTTCTTTCTGCACTCTGCATCTTGCAGCCACAGAGCCTGGGTGCTTTTTACCTCCTTTTGTACTCAAAGTATGTAACTGCCTCTGGGCTTTCTGCAATTCTGCTGGTATTTGCAAGTGCACCCAGTTGCACCCATCAGCAAAGATACCTAAGGATGGATGAGTATTTGTGGTACATCAGCAGGACAAATCATGAAATAGACATAAGTATTATCCACCCCCTGGAGTCACAGAAAATAAGATCACATGGCTAATATCTTTCTGAAGCTAATAAAAGTGAGATACATGTGACACAGACTAGATAAAGGAGATGCTTCAGTATGATATCTGTGTAATATCTTTACATGTCCGACACTTCACAAATAATAGCAAATATTGCAAGAAATATTTCAGTAGCTCTTGATTTTTTTAAATGCACCTGAATAAATTAGCTGCCAGCTATCAGAGGAGTGCTGATAGGGAAGGGTCTGTGGGAAGAAGCCTCTTCTCCCATCTTCCCCCTGTACAAATCTGGCCAAGGTCACAGCTTATTTACCTAGCAGCACCTTCTTGGCAAGCCAGCAGGGCCAGGATAATCACACTGTTCGCTCCACCGCCTCGCACAGCACCTGCCAGGAGAAGCCAGCGCTTTCATGCATGCAGGATTTAGAAGGACAGTCTGTGTTTGTTCGGGTGCTGTATCGCAGTGCTGGCTGGCTTCACAGTGTCCATATAGGAAGTAGTGGGGAAAAAAAACTCCTGCTCCTGGGGCCAGGGAGCCAATTGATCATGAATAATGGGCCAGGTTCTGTGGATTGTTTTTGGTGGCGTTTTGTATTTCAGAGATCCTATTAAAGAGAAATTTAAAAAGTAAGCAGAAGTTTTACTTGTTAATGAATGTGTAAGGGCAAAGCCAACTCTCTGTGTTCATTGTATTACCAGAGCACAGGGGTGTACTTGGCTATCTTCTGCACACAGCTGCTGCTGTATCAACTGTTGGGAATACTTGTGCACATTTCTCTGATTCAGGAATAATCCCCAGGAATTCCTGATCTTAGGCATTATCCCGATCAGTCAAAAACAGTTGTAAAACACAGGCAGAATATAGCAAGACCTCACCTAGTGATCAGCCCAGGGATATTTGTCTTGACTTTAGTTTGCAGTAGTGGAACACGGAGACATGAAAATCCATCAGTCTGCTGTTCAGTCACTCAGAAAATATTTCACAGTTGTATAAGAGAGAATTTCTTTGGCTTTCCTGTTCTTTTTAGTCTGCTTTCTTAAGGTAATGAGTTTTGTAAAGTCATACTCTGTATGCATGCATATTTCAAATGGTTTGTTGCAATCCTTTTTTTTTCAACAGATTGATATCACATTAAAAAAAAATAAAAAAGCTAAAAACTCAGAGATACTAAGTCCTGAATGTTTTGTAAAGACAGCTTGCTGAGAAGAGAGATTCAGTTAGTGCCTCTGCAGAAGGAATAAAAGGAGGAAGAAAGCAGACTGGCAGGAGTGATTGGTAGACATCAGAAAATCTGCCTGAGAGAGAGTTTGTATAAATTCTTTAAACACAAATATATTCATTCATAAAGTATTTGCTTTAACAAAGAAGAAGTTATGACCGAAGAACTTCTAGTGTCAAATAGACACAATTTTATTAAAGTCTTTATCAGGATTTTTTTCAGAAAAGTATGTATTTTTAAATTTCTAACAACAGAAGAACCCATGCTGCAGCTTTCAGATTAATTTAGTTTAAAAGCCAGTCAGCCACAAGAACCACATGGATTGGAAATCAAGTTTTATTAGTTTCAAGGGTTGCAAAAGATGCATTTATTTAATACACACAGTTAGAAAATACTATTTTAAAAAGGACTTCATGTTCTGCAGCCTTTCCAATTACAGGTGTTTTCATTTCAACCTGTCAAATCTTGGTGACTGTGGTGATCATCCAGAAGGTGCTCCTTTACAGGGCTCCTAAGAAAGGCAGAATTCAAAAGGATGCTAGAAGCTTTTTTTTCTTGTTTCTTTTTCTACTGTTGTTAAGAGGTGTATATACTCATTTCATAAGAAATAGAGACAAAATATGAACATAAAAGGTTTTCCTTCTGGTACCAATGATCAGATCTATGAAATCTGTGATTTTCCTCATTCTGAAAAGATTGGTGATTGTAATTCCATCTTGAATTACAAAAACATCAAGTAACAAACCCAGCACTGAACAAACTGACAAACAGATGAACAAGCAGATGAAGAACATCATAATCTGTCCTCCTTCATGTTCCAGTCCCTCATCTCTCTCTCTGTTACAGGTACTGAGTATGACCAATGATTCATACAGGGGGGATCTGAATGCTGGCAAGTTCAAACTGCTGTGCTTTGGTGGAGTCTCTAAAATGAAGACTTTAGAGAGAGATGTATGTGCTCTGAAGTGTCTCATTTATTAAAGTTGAATGAGACTGCAGTTAGAAACATGCACCTTCAAACATGCTGGCAAATGTAAGAAGCCTGGTGTATAATAGGCTTTCTGTGTTTAATGGATAAATAGCATATATTGATTATATCGGACACAATCATACTTGATGCTTGTACTTTACGGGAAGCAGCTACATGTCTTATTGTTGTTGTGAGTATGTATAAAATCGGGTCATATAAGATGCCCAAAACATATGTTCCTTGAAGGCATGATCATTGTATTACTTAAATGTCCTATGTAACTGCTTTTACTGACAGATCTCCACAAGCAAAGCACTGCTAAACTGTGTATATGACTTCAAGATTTTTCCCCCACTCTGTTATTGATAAAAATGTATGTACCTTTACAGTGACCCCAAAGCTGAGATAAAACATAAAGAAAGAACAGGGTACATTTCCTGTAATCACCGAAAAGATTGTTCCATAAGAAAAGCAGAGGTGAAGTAGCATACAAACAGCCATGTATCGCGCGGAGTTTCCAGACGGGGAGGTGTAGGTGAGTAGTTGTTGATTCCATGGTTCTGTGGTGTTATCACTAAAGAGATTAAAGTTTAATCCTAGGTCACTGAAGCTAATAAGATTTTCATTACTCTTATCAGTGGATAAAAAATTGTAGAGAGGTTTCAACATAATAAACCATCTCCAAAGTGATTAAGTTTATAGTTCCTGTTGTTATGCAAATAAATCTGGGGCCTAGTACTAATTATATTGCTATGCTAAGTTCTGTGTGTTCCTAAAACAGCTTCATCAGTCTGAGAAATGTAATAACTGTCAAAAAAAAAGTGTGTTTTTCACCTCTCCTTTTGTTGGAATATTTTACAAGTGACATTGAAGTAACTTTAAACTCTCATTATACATTACAGCAACCACAGTACCTTAAAAAAATATTTTACACAATCACAGAAGTGTTAAAAGACCAGCTAAACCTCTCTTTAAAATGATTCAGACTCATTTTCTACATGCAAGGTAATCTTTTAGAAAACTTAGAAAGATTGATACACCAATCTTGTGTGAAACCATTAATAACTCCAAAAATGCCAGTTTGTATGCATCCACACTCACATTTTTCAATAGAATTGTATAACTGTGTAATTAATTGGCTGAACGCACTTAGTGCCAACTTCATTTCTCTCATGGATTATACCATCATTTAAGAATTGAGATACAAGTCAGTGGGGAAAAGGATTAGCCTGTCAGCTTTAAAGCTCTTAGAGTCAGTGTTTGTTCATGCATAAATGGTAGACATAAATGACTTGTGAAGAGTTAATGCATGAGTAGTAATTGTTATCAACATGCTACAGGCATGAACTGCATGCCTCATGAATAACTGTACTGCACCTATGTCTGTATAAATGAGTAGAAGAATATAGCTACACATTGAAGAGAATTTTGAACAGGAAGACAGTTATTATTGAAATGTCATTCAACAATGTTATATACTTTCTGCAACATAAACACTTTCTAAAGGCACTTATAGCATGCAATGTGCTACATGGGATTAAATGCCTGTCTTTATTTTCTCGACTTACAGTATCGAAAGAAGAGAAGAGACAGATGCCTGGTTGTGCAAGTCCAGGCAATTCCAGCTAATAAGAGTTTTAAGTATGACTTAGGATCCCTCCTGGCTGACGAAATGTAGATGTTCCTGAGGACAGAACTGAGCATCCTACAACGTCATGTTAACATTTCCTTTTCAGCCACCACAGTGCATGCATTCTGCCTAAATCACACTGCTGATGTGCTTTACTGTACTGCTCCTTACTTAAATTCTTCTTGATTTGCACTGTCTGAACAGCTGTCAGCTACCTGCTAGACATATGGTGCCAAAGGCCTGCAGGGCAAATTTCTTACAATCCACAAGATGCTCACTGTCTTATAAGGAATGGTGCTTGTCCCAGGCTCTGACTCCAAACTGGACTAGAGCCCCAAAATTCATCACGTATCTGCCACCTAAAAAAATACTTTTTTTTTCCCTTTCAGATAGCTGCTTCAGCAAAACCTCCTTATAAAGGCATAGTTTGATTCTTAGTCTGGAAAGATGGTATTCTCTACATCTATTCAATCATATTCAATCATATTCAATCATATTCAATCATATTCAATCATCTAATCAATTATAACTTCAGGATCTCTTTCCTCTTCCAGATTTAGGAATTCATAAAAGGGACATCATTACAATAAATGCAGTTTCTAGGTGAATGTCTATATTCACACAACACCAGGGTGAAGAATCTGTGCAGATAAAAGGATCTGCTTTAGTAGATCCTGAAAGTCACTGTTAAATTTACTCTGAAATTAAAGATCTGTGTTTTTTTCGTTTGTTTTTGTTTGTTTGTTTGTTTGATTGGTTGGTTGGTTGGTTTGGTTTTCTTTCAGAAAACCTCAATGCCCTGATGATACCAGACTCCTTACCAGATTCTCTGGGTAAGGAGTGAAATGAAGACTTGAGAAGAACCATTATCACAAGTACTGGAGAATGAATACACTCAGGAAGAAGAACAATCCCTAAGGCACAAATGTAGGTATGTGAGACCCTATTTAAAGGGATATTTTTCAAGAATAGGGAATGTTGGAGAAAATTAGTAGTTGGAGCAATCACTGTTATATGAACCCTCTTGACTGAACATACTTCTGAGAGGTTTGAATACAATTACGCACACAAGAAAGGTCATGTCCTCCTAGTTTGAAAAATACATGTCAGAGTAATCATAATTATACAGTTGGTGCCTAGTTATTACACTACATGGTTTCTCAGCAATTATAATAGCAATTAATAATTTCCAAAATAGAAACTTCCAAAACCATGTTACCCAGAAATCCCTGTAGAAATTCCATTCATGCTACAATGGCAGCTTGTTATGGAAACAAGTATTTTAGACATTATGCCCACCCAAAATGTACACTGTAAACGATGTACCTTACATTGACATTAAAAATAAATCTAACACTGGAAGTTCAAGGAGCTGTGGTGAAAGCTCTGGTGCTGCTAATTCTATTTGCATGTCTAACTGTAAACAGAGATGACAGAGGTTTTAGCATTTGTGGTCACTCTGTTAAAGAATGTACTGACCTTTTGCTGCATCCTTAGCATAATTTTCTGTCCTCTACAACATTGCCCTTCCTGTCTTGAACTAGGAGAGACTCATACCTCGTTAATCTGACAGTAGTGTTGCTAGGGATAACTTTTTTTTAGTCTGGAAACAACCTGGTTTTGAAAACATATTTCCTCCTTTTCAAGTTATATCTGATTATTCTTTTATTTTTGCTTTTATGTATGTAAAATACGATATTGGTTTAGTCCAGTCAGGAGATCCATTGTCTTTAGTAGAGCTAAAATTCATATCCTTTAGTGTGATTTGAAATACTTTATTGGATTTGGGATCTGTATTTTATGTTAGTCCTTCTCTGGAACCCAGCGATTAACATCACAGATCCTGTGGTCACTCTGAGTGCAGAACTCAGTGGAAACTTGATTTTGAATATTGCCTGCCCAAAAATATAGTGCCAAAGTACCATTCTATTATTCTGTATGCTATATAATTCCAGAGCTGCTCATATAAAGACCTGACAGTCATAAGATACTTGATGAAGATTGTCAAATGACTGCATAAAAGCAGCCAGGCCCACATTGTTCCTTCCCTGGCACTAGGCCGTGGTCTCTCTGACACCAGATTGTTTGGACCTTGTCTACTACATAAACTGTGCTTGCTTTAGTCTCTATTTTCATCCCTATGGTCTGACTAAGATTCCTTTTTGTTCGGATAGATAACAAAGGCCTCCCTGATTAAAGTCAATTTATTTTGCTTCTACTGTATTCTTTTGTAGAGTAGGTTGGCACCTCTGTCAAAGAACAGTTGACTTGGCAGATTTTGACAAGCCTGTATTGTGTGCTTCTTAGCTCCTCATCTTTGCGGTGTATACAGTTTATGCCCTGTCCCTGGATACTGAAAATACAGTGAGCTTCCTAGGATTTCACATTCCTCCTTTCTTCTCTTTTCATGATAGTTTAATAAAGTAGAACAGGCATAGGCTTCACAGTTCCAGCACTGCATTTAGGCCTGTTCTCTACCTTCTTGTCTAAATTTGTAGCTAACTTCCACAAGTATTAGTAATTGCGGATTCTTTGAATTTTCAGATCAGTAGCTAGGTTAGTCATGCCAAAAATGGAGTGACTTCGTTTTCTTACAGTCTTAAGTCCACTTCATGCACTAGACTTTTTGCATAAAATGGATGCAAGAACACTGTGACAATGCTTGACTCAGCTGTTTATTTTGGTAAAGGCATGTAAATGAACGAAACACTTTCTGTTAATAAATACCTTGGTGTGGAGTTTTATAGAACTACAGATCATAGCAAAATGTAGAAATGTTGAAATTATCATTGCCATTTCCTACGAATGGGAAACCCACATATAACTGATACATTTCTATGCAACATGCTGCCATTATCTGTGAAATGCTCCACTGAGCTTTCCTAAGAACAAAACAAACCAAAACAGACTTGCTAACTAGTTCAAAAGCATGGACTGTCCTTGCTCAGTCACAGTTAATGGAAAGAAATCCCTTTTAGTTTATGTGGATCAGAATTTTGAGCTCTAATTATGGAATATCACTGTAGTGTATTTTAAATTATTTTTTATTGCTGTTTTCCTTGTCTTTCAAAACACCGTGGTTGTCAGTCAGCTATTTACTGCACAAGTTCAGAGTAGCAGTTTTGTTATTAAAACAGAAGTAAACTAATGCAAACATAGAAGTGTAATGAAGTGTAGCCGTAACCTTTTATTAGATTAACTAGAAGTTAGGCCACATGTAAAAGATCTTTATTCTAAAAACATGTTCTTCCCTAAAGCTTGCCACTGATGTTTACTGATGATTCAGTTCAAATATGAGCTGCCTTTGAACGCTGATTGACAAAACACCCAAACCTGGCCTATACCTTGGCCTGATCTGGCCGCATAGCAATTACATGGAAGAAGATCCAGCCATCCAGAGCAGCACTAGCTCTTCTCACCCAGTAATCTCCTACCCGGATCTGCTGGGAGACAAGGCTGCTGGTTGCTGATTTCTGGTAAGAGATGATTCCTAGCCCTGAAAATACTGTGGAAGCCGGTGGAAGGCTACACAAAACTAAGCTGTTTGACTTTGCTTTAGGACAGAATTGCAGTACTTGTCTATCCCAGCAGTGAATTCAACTCAGAAGTGAGGTCAGGTTTTGTCATCTCCTGAATGAACTTGAACCCTGACTGGGATCTAATTTAGACAGTAAAGGAAAAAAGAAAAAAAAAAAAAAGATAGAGAAAGTAAACAAAAAGGAAAAAAAAAAAAAAAGGAAAAGGGAAAAGAAGGAAGAAAGAAAATGAGAAAGAAAGGAAAAGGAAAAAATGTATTCATTAAAAGGACCTTCGAAGAATCTGAATGATTTGAATGGACACCCTATACTTGCCCTTTTTCCCCTTACCTGTCACCATTAATGGGGAGAAAGACTCAGATACAGACCATTCTTACCTGTCCTGTAATATTTCTCCATATACTTTTGACCCCTTTAAGGCATTTCCTTAAATCTGGCAAAATATGCATCTCCCTTCATGTTCATGGACTATGCTGAGATTTGGGTTTTGTTGCTAGGCTGATGCAAACTGGAGCCATTCTTTAGACATGTTGTTCCTCTCCAGTGGCTGAAGATCTGATTTTATTTTAAGGGGCACAGAGGTTGCAATTATACTGCTGACTGGTGCAGAGCAGAAGGAAAGGAACATGGTTTTGATGTGCTTTAATTCTGTGTGGTTCTAGGACTGTACGTGCACACAGCATCCTTACCAAAAATAAGGGGTGTGCTAATAATCTGATCAAAGGCATTCAGCACACATGCGTGAAGGGGTAACTACATCCTGTATTGTAAGTGTGATGAGTCAGTAGCAATCTGATGAAGGACTTCTACCTTGGTTCCACCAGGAGGGAAATCATTTCCCAGCACAACAGTTGTACAGTGTGGAATCCTGCAAGACTCCAACTGCGAGTGCAAGGCAAATTCAACCCCTCTGGTACACTAAATCACAAATGTGCAGCCATTCTTCCCCTAGAGCGAAACAGTCATTTTGAGTTAACTTCACGTAAGCCACTTAGTGTCAGTAGAAGAAAATAACTGTTCTTTATCTGTTTCTCTCTAGGCTGTGGGATAGGAATAATCTATTAAAAGTCTACCATGGCAAATGGTTTTCTCTTTCAAGTTAGTGCAGTCACAGTGACCAATACACTGGGGATATAATCCCAATCTTTGTGAACACTTCTCTTATTCTTTTGATGGTTAACCAAAAGACACATCATGCTCCTCCAGCAGTGTTGCTCAATAAGAGAAACATGAATGTGCACAGGCACTAACTTCATTTTTTTTTCAGCCTAAAGAAGAGAAGGCTTCAGGCTGACCTTATTGAAAAGCTGCAATACTTAAAGGGGGCTTATAAAAAAGATGGAGAGCAACTTTTTGCTCAGTCAGATACTGACAGGACAAGGAGAAATGGTTTTAGACTAAAAGAGGGGAGATTTAGATTAGAGGTTAGGAGGAAAGTCTTCACTCGCAGGGTGGTGAGGCACTGGCACAGGCTGCCCAGAGAAGCTGTGGATGCCCCATTCTTGGCGGTGTACAAGGCCAGGCTGGATGGGGCTTTGGGCAACCTGGACTGGCGGGAGCTGCCCTGCCTATGGCAGGGGGTTGGAACTGGATAATCTTTAAGGTGCCTTCCAACCTGAGCCATACTATGATTCATTTTGAATTATTTTTTAACAGATTTGTTTGTTTAGAATTCATATTAAAGTTGTGAAAGTCTGTTCTTTTGGTCTACAAAAGATTGCATCCTTCCCGATCTATACAGAGACTGTCTCTGCCCTGCCACCAAACTCATTTTTCTTAATGGGCTCAATCCACTGTCAGTGAAATCAATGAAGTGCATTTTTCATCAGTCTTAATGGAAGCTGGACAAGGGCCTATGTTTCTAAATAAAGCTGAATACTGGGCAATTTACCCATGTAAATTGGAAATCAGCCAGTTGGCAACTTCTTTTTTCCTTTATTCTCTTTTGTGTTTTGCAGTAGAAAAAAAAATATCCCATTTTATTAGGGTGGAAAGAGTACAACAGCAAGATTACAAGGATGAAACTTGCAGTTTTCTTTTCAAGCGATGTACACTTGATCTGTATTCCTTAACTCAAAAGGAGCTTTATAAATTATCCTGAGTTCAGCATCTTGAATAATTTACAGAAGCCTTAGGGTTGATAAGACTTAAATTCAGCTGCCCACATATTAAAAAAGACTTTTCTATTACTGACTATTGGCTAAGTATAACAACACTCAAACTATATGTCTTATGTGGCACCTATGCATGAAGCAGGGAATGTGAAGTAAAGCTATCACATCTGTTCTATTCACCCCATACCCTCAGGGATTTCCCTTCATTTATTTGCTTTGGCAAAGTAAAGAGATTTTTTGCAGTCTCTGGCATCTCCATGTATCTAAGGATATTATAACACAATCCCTGAATCTGACATACAGGTGGATTATGACAATGGCTTATACAGTGGAGAGCTTTAAAAGCAAAGATGACAACCTGTTTAGTTTTCAGAGTGGCAGTTTTCTCTGCAATACCTTACACATAAAAATGACAGAAAAAAAAAAAAAAAAAAAAAAAAAAAAAACACAACTGTGGTTGAGAACACAGTGAGCATTGCCAATGACCTCACTCCAGCTACCTCAAAAAAATTGAAAAGACAGTCCAGTGCCTGGCGAAATTTCCTTTCTCCTTTATTCTCTGCCAAAATTACCTTTCCTCTTTAGCAAATGTTTAGTTCTCACATATTACATCTAGAAAGCATGATAATAGGTTTCCCTGCTTTATGAACTTTACTCAATGAGATTAAATCATTAGCAGCAGACTGATAAACTATAGTTTCATTATCTCTCCTCCATCCTCTGAGTTCCTCTTTGAAAAATGATGGATGTCATAACAAATCTAACATCTCACAGGAAAGTCATGGCACTTAAGCACTCTGTATTTTTAACTCTTTCCAATAGATGCAGATGCAAGGATCAGTTTAGACTGTTTCTTGATGTGCAGCTTATAAAAAGAGAAATGGCAAAGAATTTAAAGAAATGATCATTTAAAGGAAAGAGCAAATGATAGCAATCACAAAAACTGGCATGGGAGATAAGTGACCAGAGAAAAGCAGCCCTCCAAGGCTGGCAGGCATTGGTTAATCCTGTAATCCTCTCCAGCAGGGAGGTGTGGACAAATACTTTCTACCATCCTTAAGACCGTAACTCCACTGGCAGATTCTTTCTGTATTGTTCTGTATTTATCCATTCAAGTGTTTGCAAAACACAATATGCTAAGGGCCTTTTTTTTCAAACAGGGCTAAATAAAATAAGATAAAAATAAGCCCCGAAAATATTCTCTCACTGCTCTGTTCCCTGCTCCTGAGCTTGCAGGCAACTCCTGTTGGTTTCCATGGAAGTTGTAGTCATTGGTAGAGCAGTCAGAAATAGCGTACACAGAGGAAATGACCTTTTCTTCACCACCTTCCACAGCCTCAGTCCTTTTGTGTGGGCTACAGGCACCCATCTGGTTACAGACACAAAGCCATGTCAGCTCTCAGCTCCATTCAGTTCCATTCACTGGCAGTGCCTGGTGCTGCCAAGTGCCCCGGTTGCAGCCCCCATGCTCTGACCCAGCAGAGGGATGGGTTCACTTCAAATCTCCCAGGCTCCAGCGGATCAAGTTTTGACATTTAGGAGGCAAACACAGACCCATATTTTAATTATTTGAAGTGGGATCTGTGCAAGAGATTCTGCCGCAATGCTTACTGGTGACTTATAGGGGTCAAAGCATGTTTAACAAAGCTTCTGGAAAAGTTTTGTAATTGTGTTTCAAAGGATTGTAATAATTAAATAAGTGACGAAAACATCAGCATGAAGTATCAAGAGTCATTGTCTTTCTTCCCCATAGGAATTAATCACTAGTTAGATAAACCCTGAGGAATAAAGAATACATACCTTTCCCAGTAAGAAAGTGAGAAAAATATTTGACAAAAGTACAGCCTAGAAATGCTTCCCAAAATACCTACATGCAGGATTGCAGGCTGAAAAAAAATCTTTTCCCGCAGTTGTCATGATGGTGATAAGATATGTCATTGACCTGCAAAATGGGAGTTTACCAGTTCAAATTACCAAATTTTCTAACTTCTGTCTTGAATGGAATTCAACAGAAACTAGACTCCTTTTAGAGATAAGTCATACTCAGGCAAAAAATATTGTTTGCACTGTCATCCAAGGTGATGGATTTTGCAAGAGTTGTGTTTCATCAGTTTGTATAATTCTTCCAGTGATACTTCACTTTTTAACCGCTATATTTGCTTTTCATTCACTGTTTCTCCTTGATTCCTAACCTATTTCTTCTGTTTAAAAGTGAAAACATTTTACTTATAGATAGGCTGAGTTTGACTGCACATATTTAATTGACAATACATATCAATATATACCCCACCTCTTTCTTATTTGAGGAATTAAACCGACCCTTTCCTCCTAGTCAAACCAACAGACTCTCATTATTTCTTTTTGTTTTGCACAGAAAAAAATGATGAATGATGCAAGGCCCCACCAGTGAGAGAACTTTTCCATATGGAAATTCTATCTCATGGCAGTACTTTCTAAGCTGTGAGGTAACGTTTTCACAGCCACACAGTTTAGCCACATGTTTTTCCTGTTTTGTAAGCTAAAAGTCTTTGAAAAATCACATTGATGGGCGTGTCCCGTATGAAATCTAATTTCATTTAGCATTACTTGTTTTTCTTTATTCAAAAGCTCACACATGGAGAATGGCTTCTGGTGATATGGAAATTTGAAGTATATTTTGCCTATGTTTTGCTGATTATCTTTAGTTGAGATCATATCTACAAATAATAAAATAATTATTCAGTGCTTAAATTCTATTGGATTTTTTTTTTTAGAAAAAAAAAAGCAAACAACTAAACAAAGTCACTTTAATCATTTATGGACTTTAGAGATGCTCATTGGAACAAATCTTTGATTTTAAATTATTTGAAACTAGTAGCTGAAAGTATAATCTCAGATTTTTATTATATTGGAGGCTAGCTGACTTTTTAACCATGATAAATAGTGGGGTATACAGAGCGGTCTGCTCTAGTATTAATTATTGGTCTTGGACCTGGTGCCAAGCATAATCTTCAGTCTGAACTGAAATGTTGTGACTTCAGGGAAATTTTGCCAGGAGTTCTTTATGAGCAAGTCCCAAAGTAACATCATGAAAAGAAAAGGATGTAAGAAAAATGAAAAATGCTGGCTAAATTCCCATCACTGCTTACTAAAATTGCATATACTCCTGATAACCATGCACACAAATACTCTGCACTTCCCTACTTTTACTAATGCACTCCCACAGTATTGTGCTTGTACAAGTAATTATTATTTACTTTTAGGTTATGAAAGAAAAAATGATTTTAAAAAGATAAAAAAATTGCTCAAGCAGGTTTTGTCCCTGCAGGAGAAACACTGGCCACATGAAAACTCATGAAAGGTTACCATAAAAGCTAAAAACAAACAAGGATTACTCGAAAATATAATTGCTCAACATACCCAGAACTGCCAGCAGCAGTTTCCTCTTTAGGCTATTGACTTCATAACCTTACCCAACCCTTCAGAAATTTCCTGGTCAACAAGACTTTTCGGAAGCTTTGTGGAAAAAAAAAAAAAAAAAAAGGAAAGAAAGAAAAGCCATTGGTTTTAATCAGTTTCCTTAAGACTGAATCACCTCACAAGAAGTCAGACTAAACAATTGTAAAAGTTACTAAAAGTAAACCAGTTTATCCCTGTAGAGCAATAAAAACAAACAGGCAGACAGGAAAGCTTGTTGGAAACGACCTCTTTAGACTACCAAATCAAGGGAAGATTGAGATTATCTACTGAATCTGTTTCACTGTGTTACATTTTTCAGAGACCCTCACTGGTATAAAACAGTTGAAGGATTTCAGGCTGAAAGGGTTACTTCTTCGTGAAAGTTTGGGCCATGATTATTCCTTTCTTAACAGAATACTATATTTACTGTACTTAGAATTGTAAAACTCATTTGTAAATTTGTAAAATGAAAACTCATTTTTCATTTTTCTTACATCCTTTTCATGATGTTACTTTGGGACTCGCTCATAAAACTCAATTGTAAACTCATAAAAGTGGTTCTAAGGATAACAGTACAAAGAACGTTTTTTAAAAGTGTATTCAAATTATTACACAGAAGAGAGAGGGAAGATATTCTGTGAGACCATGTCGGCTGTTAGTATATTCCCATCCTCAGGGATGGCCTTGGTCGGATTATTTACATGAACAAGTTCAGACAGATATGTAAATATTAGCACTACTGGACTATGTGTCTGTAACAAACAGGGCCCAATCCCATGCTTAATTATAGTTAGTGATTCATATTTGAAGGAGTGGCATAATTTAACAAATAAAATTTACCAAATCCAGCAGATTGTTTAGGTTTCGATGAAGATGTTGGGCTCCCTTTTCAGTAAGGATGCTGTAATGTTTTTATTTACATAGCAACTTGGACAACTGGCCTGGCTGCAATCTGTTCTGGAGTTTTAAGGCCCAGATATCCATATATCCATATGGATGTATGTCCATATATCCATATATATATATATATAATATCATATATATATTATCATATCCATAATTTCAGTCCTAGGTTGTATGAAATTAGTCTTACGAGGTACGGTGAAGAGGTCTGTATGGAACAAAACACAGGAGTTACCTTTTATGTAAAGGGTTTCAATGATTTGTAGAAGTCCTCCCATCCTTTACCAATGGGAAATGGTCAAAATTTCACAGATACTTCTTTCCAGGTTTCAAAACTGAAATTTGACTTTTAAAAAGCCACAGAAAATTTGCCATAGAAATGCTTGTAACCCATAATGTCTAAGAGAGCATTATTTTCTTTCAGCAAAGGCCTTTTCAGTCATGGAAAAGGCCTCCACTGTGCTGAATAAACGTGATAGAAAAGGCACCATCCTACACTAGTTGAAGTCTAATGAAGACTAAGTTTTTTTCTTGCTCTTTTCCTCTGCTCATTGGCTTTTGGAGGGATCATGGAAGAGCCAATAACTCAGTGTGTTTCATGAAGAGCTGAGGGAGCAGATGATGCAGACCTTCCTTCTCCTTTGGAGTGTTATCTGCATGGTGCCTGATATAAAACAATTTCAGGCAAGGCCTTGGCTCTGTGCTCAAATACAAGCCCATGCAAAAACATTCATTTTTTAGTGACAAGTCCCCAGCTGTTGGTGGTTTTTTTTGTTTATTTCATTATTGGAGTTTACTACCTACTATTTTATTTGAGAGAAGTGTAGGATGTTTTTAAGCAAAGAAAATAATAGTTAAAATAAATGAGAAAACATCCTACCAGCAACCTGTAAGCACAACTAAAGTTAAATTTGTGCATTTTCATTGAAAGTGCATGTCTTATTCTGTCTCCCTTTGGGTCTAGCAATTACAAACTGTTAACTATGCTTATAGGACTTTAATATAAATCACTGAAGAGAGCCAATCCCGGTGCTCACTTTATCTAGGATTTTCATTTTAACAAATGTTTGACGTTGTGGTTTGAGAATACAAAGCAATTTCTTACGGGCATTTTGCATGACAGACAAAGCTAATCCCTGTCTGTGACTTCTCATTCTTCTCCCTGTGGAGAGCATGGCTGCAGAGCCATCAGCAGGTAGAGTGCTGATTGAGTTGCAGTAGGTGCTGCTCCTTAAAACACGCTTTGAAAAAGTTTTGTTTTTCTTTAAACCTCAAAGTCTTTTCTTGCTTTTCCTGCTTTAATAGCCTATTGCTAACTTCCTGTCTACCTGCCACAGGCATTTGATTATAGCTTTTACACCCCTCCAAAGTATACTGAAATTCCTGCCCTGAAAGCTGGCAGTTGTGAAATGAAGGAAGAAAACATGCTATTGTTCAGCCTGGAAGTGTCTGCAGCCAAGAACAACAAAGGTTCCTCTCCAGCCATTTCTGTCACCAACATTCACACTCCTTCCTATTCCACTTTAGGATTTTATTTGGAACAGGGCTCCAAAATACATAAATAAAAAGATAAAGTCGGAGGGCCAGCACAGACGACCAGGGGTCAGGGAAGGCTCTCCTGGCAGACCAGACAGAATAGGAACAAATGGGAGTAAACAGATGTTACATAACAACAATTTTTCTAAAATTATTTTAGCAACACAAGGGGAACCTTGGCAGTCTTAAGACATTTAATCAGTCAGACATTCTATAAACAAACGTGTGATTTAATTTTAAATGTCATTTCGTGCTAGGGTTCGGTTTCAGGTTGTTATCACACAGGCCTCCTCAGGGAGAGAGTTCAAGGACAATTTCTGAACACAAAAGTGAAAGAGGACAAAAAGTTCACTTGATCCTGAAAAGTACAGTCCCATTTTGAATAGCAACGTATAAGCCAGGGGAAGCCCAGGACTTTCTGTGTAATGATGGATTGAACAAGGCTAGTTCTATAACTAGATAAATGATTCCCTGAAAAACTCTTAATTAGCCAGAAAATGCATTTTCTATATTCTTAAGATTCTGTATTATAGAACCTGAAATCTTTGAGGATTTGAATTACAAAAACTAGCAGGGTACAATAAAGCACTGCAACTCAAATAAAATATCTTCACGTATGGTAGAGCAAATTCTGGAGTAAAAGCTAAGGAGCTCTTTATTTTTTTTTTTAAGGCTGATGCACAGCCTTTTTCTTCTAGTTCAAGGGCATCACAAAGACAGAAAAATGTCTTGGAGAGACAAATATGTTCATTTTTGTCAGATAACTACGCTATTATCTGCTTGCTCACAAGCATCCTCATTTTTTCTTGCCTTTTGGAATAGAACCTCCTTCTGGGCTACTAAAACCAGGGCACTGAAACTCACATCTGAACCCAAAACCTCTAGGGTCAGCGGGTAGTTTGTCTCCTTGCATGGCACCTGGCTGCATTCATCCTGTATAGGTTAAGTTATCCTCTATTGCAAAGTGACTTTTTTTATCAGTTATAAAATAATAAACAGATTACACATCCAGATAGATTAAAACATTAGAAAGGCACTAGGGAGCTTACATAAATTTATGCTCAGATTAGCTGAACTGCTTAAAGACTGCTTCATCCAAGCAAGGTTTCAATGCAACCAGTTTTCAGGCAAAATTCATGCATGTCCCCAAAAGAAGAAAATGTATATTCTACACATTTTACCATCTTGAGGCACGGTGCTAAAAAAACCTGTCTGCTACCTCTGTTAGTACTTTAAGTTTTGATACCATTAATGGGGTTCATATGACCTCATTCTTTTAACCAAGGGGGCACCTAGCAGTTATATTTTACAGCTTCCCTAGATATACAGTGTGACTTTCTAATTGGTTCTTTTGGTGAAATTAACACACGTCCAGACAGGATTTAGGAACACTATAATTGGGTCCATAGCTGTGGGTGGAACGGAAGGAAGTTGGAAGATATTTTTAACATATCATGCTAAATTGCTCTTAGTGCAATACTCCAACTGTAGTCATGTTTGAGCAGAGCAGATTATAAGTCAGATATCTGGATATTGGTCAGTGCAATTAATACCTTCAAACAAAGGATCATGTAGTAGGTTTCCAGGATATTCTTTTCTAAGCAACGCTAAGGAGGTTCAAATTTTACATTTTTGTTGATGAACTGGGCATGTTTGAAGTTTACCTAAATTAGTCAGACATTGTGCAAATTGATGTGGGCTAGAAACCTGTGGCAATAGCCTTTTTTTTTTCGCTCTCCAATATATATGCAACATTATAAGCCACAATTACAGTATGTTTTCCTTAAGGTTTTTCAGGATAACAAATTATGTTCTTAAAGTGTAGAAGTGAAATGAGGTATAAAGAATATGCTAAAAAAATAGATTTGCAAACCAGACTATGCCCATCCATAATTTCAAAGGGTATATACAGTTATATAAAATTGGTACCATGTGGTATAAAGATGTATCCTCATGTGTAATCAGAATTAAAATGCACATTTACTTTTCTGTCTGTATGTTAAACTGGTTAGTACTACAGACCAATCCAAGAGTAAATTAGATTATCCTTTGACCTCTGTTTCTTCTAGAGAATTAGTTTAACTGCATGATCATGTTTACCAACATTTCAGACTTTGAGATATTACTGTTTTATACTCTACTGGTGATGTCTGAACCAAAAATACCACTCAACCCTGTAGGATTTCCCTGTAGGATAGTGGATTCCCTGTACAGATTCCCTGTACAATTCGGTGATGGGATGAATGGGGAAATTTTCATATTAGCATTGAATATGAAACCACTGATGCAGCGCTCCACTGTCAGATTGGACTTTATTCAGGTGTCCAGTTTTGTAGAATCCCCCAAATGTGAGAGTCATTCCTGTTGAGGATGTTGCCCTATAGTGGATATACCAGAAAATTTCCCGAGCTAGAAAAATGATCTCAGACTTAATGCTTTGTTCTCATTATAGGAAGGAACCTACAGATGTTTAACACTGCATTATAATAAATCATATATACTATATGCCCAATTTACAGTAAAATCTGACCAAGTAATTTATTTTGTATACATAGAAAAGAATGTACTTATGTGTACATTGTCCAGGTGTTTCCAATTTCAAGATGTCAAAGCAAGGCGCATCTAACATCTAAACCAAGATTTATTTAAATTTATTTTTTGTGTGTGTGATGGAGCTGGTGTCATCTTAGAGTACTTCAGTCCACAATGAATTCATAGTTCTTAGGAAATTATTGAGAAACCTACGATGGAAAAAGGAGGAGACAGATTTCTACTACTTAGAGACAGTAACAGGTTTCCTAAGCCATGAACTACCAGAATTTCAGTCTGTGTATGGTTTTGGAAAGATTTTCTAGTTTAGAAAGAGGTCATGTTAAAAACAACCAACCAAACAAAATCACACATTTTTTAAAAGCTGTAAATACTCATTTTACTCTTAGTTTTGCTCCTCGTTCTGTTTTGTATTTAATTCTGAATAGGCATGTAGGTATCTGTTGCAGATCAAGATGCAATTAATGCTAATACTTTGTACATCTCTAAAGTCTGAGTATCAGATTCCTTTTAAATGTGAGTGGCCCTTTTCCCAAGAGAAGCAAAAAGGCGAGGCAGTTCATATTAGTTATGATTCTATTCTGGCAAGAAGTTAAACCATTTCACTCTGGACATCCCTTTTTTAGCTCAAGTAATAAAGACAGGTCTGGAAATCCAATTACTGTCTCTTGTCTGTTTTTTTTTTTTTTTTTTTAAGGACTTATAAAAGGTCTCAATGAGGGTGAGAGAGACCCAGAAAACTTATTTAAAAGGTTTTGTTTTTAAAGTGTATTCTTGCATTTCTTATATCCTTACTGTTTAGAGCTTGGATTTTAAGCGATGTGATTACAACATAAATACACTATATTTTAGGACTGTTATGCCAATTTTTTTTTTTTTTTCTGTCTGCAGCACCACAGAAACAAGTTACAGGTTTTCTGCATTCTCTTTACTTCTCTGGTACTGACCTGCATCTCAGTCCAAATAAATGACAATGGCAAAATTTTATGTTTATCTAGAAAAAAAAAAAAAAAAAGCTTTTAAGAATAAAGAGAGAGAAGCATTGTGTCACAAAATTAGTTTTGGCCATACATATGTCCCTTTTGATTTTATTCCTTCTAAGATGAGAGTGAAGGTGTGTGACAAGAACAGGTGCAGAAATCCAGGGTTTTGTAATGTCTGGAAGGCCAATTTCAAAGCATGGCAGAAAAAAACCATCAAGCTTAGTTCTTGTTCAGTCAAAACAAAGAGGCACATTTTAAACACTAAGTCTTAGCAATAGCCATTTCACACATGACCTGGATAAAAGGTCACTGAAGAAATAAATTCAAAGAAATATGTTATGCACAGAAAATGTAGGAAGAACAAATGGAGGCAAATTCATTACATGGAAGGTTAATGTTGTATGTCGAACATTTTTAAAAAAGAAGAAAGATATGCAAAAATGGTAGCAGGACTGATAATATTACTTGACTTAAGCATCTCTGAGATGCTAACATGAGGCTTTGACTCTCATTAGTCTTTCACTTCCAGGTCTGTTCATGACATTTTTATGTATCTCTATTCTAGGGGAAAAAAAAAATCTCGTAAAAGTGGTTTCTTTTTAACTTCAACTTACTTTTGGGATCCACTTCTTTTGACTCACAATATGAGTAAGACTGGGAAGTTCCAACATTTTGTAACTTTAATTTCGTTCCAGTGATATGCAAGCAGAAATTCCAGGAAAGTTCCCTATTGGAAACTGTAGTCGTGGTGTTTGGTAAGCCAGCTGGATTCCCTCAGCTGTTGGTTCCCTGTCCCTGAGCCCATGTGTGGGTTAGGGCTTTCAGAATGGCTGCTCGCAGGGGGAGGTGGCAGAGTCACCACATTTCTCCTTCTCCTCATGGGGTTCGCCTGCTCTTGAGAGGCTGAACCTTACGCAGAGCTACTTCAGCAGATCACAGCTGAAAATGAATCTCTAAGCCAGCCTGGCTGCGTTGGTGAGACAGAGCTTTCTGATCTCCTCTTTGAAGCCGTGACATTAACAGCAGCGGCCAGGCCAGCTGCCCTGTGGTTTTATGGCTCTCCAGCAATGGTGCTTGAACACATCCTGGCAGATCTGCTCTGGACCTCTGGACCCTGGAAACCCAGTCTGCTCATCAGCACATGAAAACATCAGAGATGTTGCTGTTGCTGCTGCCAACCTGCCTGGCAGATCCTGTAGGAACCCTAATAACTCCTACTTGATTAAAGTTGAGGGAAGCATATACAGTTTCATCAAGAAGAAGTTATGAAAATTGCTGAGTTTTGGTGAGAAAATGTCAATCTGTCTTAAGTGAAGGTTTAGTACCTAACTCATGTCTGTGGTTCTCTTCCAAACACTGGATAAAGTAAGATTTGGTCTCTTAGAAGCATTCCCTCAGTTTTCCCTGAAACACCTTTTCAGTAGCACAAGCAGCAAGCTGATATTTAGGCAGATGAGTTCATTATTGGCTTGGATTTTTAAGAATGACTGTATCATGTAGTAGTTATGAAACTACTTTTCCAGACCTTTGTCTAATCCAATTTTGCTCCTTGTTAAACTGCAAGCCCTTTAGGAGCAACAATCTTTTTCTTCATTTGTTCTGCTGTACATGATTTTAATGTAACATGAATCTGGTATATACTATTGATTTTTTTTAATCAAAAAAACATTGAAATATATCCTTCTGAACAGAAATATGAAGCTTCTGGGATGTTAATTACGTATAGCTCATTTAAAGATTCCAAGATACAGCTGTAAACAACCTGGTTATATCCATCCCATAGCTAGAACATGATCTGGTAACTGGCAAAAGGTTAAAAAGATAATTATTTATCCTACGGTGTCTTAAACTAACTTTGGATATGTTCTTCAATAAGGTTTTGAATAGATATTTCCCTTAAATGATCTCTATTTCCTTAATGACTTTGGCTATGTGTTAGCAAAAATTGCTGATGGAGTTGGGAGGAATTACTAAGAAGGGACAGAATAGCTTATTATACGTGAAGAATGACCATGAGACTTAGAAATATAATCGTGAAAAGAAAAATAGTATGAAATTTAAACTCGGAGAAAAAGGCATTAATAAGAATTTCTGTTATGAGCCTATTAGGATTAGGACTATTAGGATTTGCAACACAGAAGAGATCTGAATACATTAGCAATATAAAGGACTAGCATTTTATAAGGTTTCCAACTAGATTCAATATTTCAGGCAGTGATGAAGAAGTATTAATAAAGGAAGCAACAATCTCATCTGGAATACTGGGGGCAATGTTCCAGAAAATTAATTCTAAAATACAGCCCTCAGATAAGGGAGGTCATGGTGATGCAGGAAGTCTCTTCCAGGTACACATTTCTATGCCTCGGGCACACTTCACTGTATAATTTCATAATTTTATCTTCATTAAAAACCTGTCCAGAAAAGCGAGGAAAAATGGATCTGGACTTCTGACTAGAGCAAGAGAGCAGGCAACACTGATATTAAAATAACTCCTTATTTTCCTTATGCATGCATTTGCCCATCTGAGAAACAACAAAGTCATTTTCCCAGTATTGTAAACATAATTAAGCTAATTAAATACTCATCAGTCTGAATGATGAATTAAGCACACTTTGCTCTGTCTCTGTCCGGTATCATGACTCACAACTGTCTGACATTACAACCGAAGTAAACAAAAACAACTAGCTTTAATCTAGGCCTTGGCAGCACCTGAAGTTACTGTTGCCTCCTTTTTTATGAGATCTTCAAGCACTTAAATGCCCAGGGCGCTGCTTCTGTCCGGTATCATTCCTGACTTAGTAGATTGCAGGTCTCCCAGGAGAACAAGCAGGAGACCAAGTGTTTCTCCAGCAAAACCCACGGAAGGGGCCCAGCAGTACAAAGGATAGTTTCCACTAAATTTTAGCAGGAAATATGCAATTCTAGCATGAATATGGGCTTTGTATTCTCCTGTCCACACTGAGCAATGTTAACTAGACTGAGGGAGCCAATGCTTCTTTCCTCTCATCCAGTGAAACTGTTATTGTTACTACTGCTAGCATCACTTTAATAGGCAGTGTAGAGAACGTTCTCATCCTCATAGCTTGTCTGATGAGGAGAGGCGAATAGGCCACCATCAGCTAGCTTGAGAAGACAATTAAACCCAGTTTTTCTGATTACTAAGTACTCAAGCCACTATGTTGGCAGTAGCAATAACTCCCTGAGGGGCAGGCAGGTCAGACATAATCCGTTATGCTCGTCCTCTGGGTGATTCACACCATGGGAGGACATGTAATGTATCATCTAATATATCGAGACAAAGAGCCTGAAAGCTGAATGATGCACTGCCTGTTTCCTCGGGCCCTTAGCTAGAAAATATGATAGGATAATCTCCCAAATCTCATAAATTCATGAATCCTATGGTTTTTTTTTTGCAATATTCCAGACATCCTTTTGGACATTTTCCAGTCATTGGAATGTCTTTTTATCCTAAAATACCACAAAAGAGTAAGGTGATTGAGAAATCCTCTCTGCAAAGTGGGAGTTTATTTTTAGAAAAACCTTCAGATGTCAGCTTTAATAAGTACATGATGCCTGATCTCCATGGTCACATTGTGATGAAACTTAAAAAGACCTGCTAATCAAACAAAGTATTTTTAGAAGAATCCTAATGGGAATTAAGTATTTCAGCACCTTATTAAAATGTTCTACCATGAGGTGGTCTCTGCAGTCCCGAGTAAGTGCAAAGGCTCCCCTGCATGATGTATGAGAAGAACTGCTACCTAACGTTTGGATTCCCAACAGTGCATATTCTAAAAAATAAATTGATGTGGATAGCGAGTAGGTAGATCCATAGAGACAGATCAGATCTCCTCTCTGCCTCTGTACAGAATGTCAGACAGGCATGTTTACAGCTGAAAGTATTTTCTCTCTCTCTCTCTCTCTCACACACACACACACACACAAAGTCTTCCTAGGGCCTAAACTCCTGTTTAACTGCATATATATTTAAATGATGGATGGAAGAACAGCTGTCCATACTTTCTACTCAGTACCTCAGTGGTTACCACCTCCATACACCATGCAGAGGCCCATGTTCACCATGTTTCTCAGCCTTACTGAATTTTGACCTATGACTCCTAGTGCAGAGCTTTAGTCACCAGGCAAGACTATTTTTGGGGGGCACCTTCATGATTATTTTTATATTCAAGAGCAAAAGAATCATGAAGGTGCTCTTGAAAGGTACATTCAAATCCTTGGCTAAAGGGCTTTGTAGGCATTGTGAGAAAAGGGGCACCAGGACACCATTTTTTTGAATTGTCCACTCATTCTTTGAGTCCAAACCAGCAAGATCCACAGCACCACAGCTGATCATACAGCCAAAGTCAGGATTTCACTGAGTTCATAGGATACAGAGGTGGTTCATCATAAAAACCTATTTGCAGGTGTGGCAGCTGTCCCTCTGGGCACTCTCTTATTGAGTAGACCTTAGATAGGAAGCCTCACTCTCCTGATTTGTAGATAATCAATGCGGTTTAATACTATCCTAATTTGGAGGCCAATGTGATTCCAAGTAATTAAAGCTTCCTAGCTGGTTGGAAGTGAACTCTCCTCAATGACAGTTCATATTAGATTCTGTTTGTAAATATGCAGACTGGGACACGTCCTGTCCTCATTTCACAGCTGTAAGTAAAATGATTCTAGCTTTACAGCAGTGTCGGTGAGAGCAAGGTTCCTCACCTAGTCCTTCAAGGGTCAGATTTTAAATGGTGTCATTTGGTATTGCTCCTCTGAGTCCTGTACAAATGTGCTGAATCACGAAGCTGAGCACTTATTGCAAGATGCTCTTCTTGCCTTCAGCCCCAAGGCTCCAAACTGGTCTACCTTCCGTTTTTTGTTGATTTTACATTCCAGTCTTTTAATCAAAATGCTTTGCAGTACCACATTGTACGCTCAAACTTCTGTGAGGCATTTTACATCAACACTATTACTTCTAGCAACTAAGTGTGTAATCTCATGAAAAAAGGTTGAATTAGCTTGTTAAGCTCTATCTGCCATAAACAGTGTTGAATGATTTCAATTAATGGATAGAAATATAATCACCTTTATTTCTCTACTAATTTATCAAAGTCACATCTCTTCTTACTTGTATCACTCCAGTCAATCTTTTTAAGTAACTGAGGATTTACCAATAAGAAATTCAAATTCACTTTGCAGTAGGTCATGATATGGCAACGACTATGTTATATCCCATTCCCACTGAAACAGAGCTATAATCATTTGCTTTTTCCAGTTTTCCAAAGCTCCTCTATTAGTCCAAGCTTTACCAAAAATTAATACAAATATTTGTAAGCCCTTGAGACAAGGTTGGGTGTAGCTCATTGAGACCTGCCTCTTTAGGTGGTTATTTTTAGTACCTGTTGCTTACCAACCTACTCAGTTGCTGTTGGAATAGAAAGTATTTAATTGTAAGTATTAACATTGGCTTTCCCACAACAACAAAAGCACTCATTTTTTCCAGCTGTTGAGAGTATCTGGAGGGATAAATAAGCTAGAACATAAGCATTTTGCAGCATGACTTAGACAACAGTAAACTAAAGTCCCATTGATATATCCAGATGAGGATCCACAGGAAGCCAACACAGGGAGGGATATGATTAGGCTGGATTTAAGCTGAGCTGGACCAGAGGACAAAACCTCAGACTCTCTGAGGGGACTGATATATCCATACGGCAGAATATCATACTGCAATTATCTACCAGTTCACATGCTAAAAGTCGCATGGCTATGCTAGCACAATTTTGCATGCAAATTGGCTAGCCCTTGTTTAATCAGCCCTTAGTGGTTTTCTCTGGGCTGAAATTTTCCATTCTGCTCTCATTTTTGTAGCTGTTTCAGCAGATCTTAGTGAATATATGTCAGATGTCATTTGGTGGTTCTTACACTTCACTCACTTCACTTTCTGTCCCTGATATACCAGGGGATGAGTGATGAGTGACTACTGAAAAGGGAATGTGTTGCTGGGAGGGTTTATTTTTATTTTTCCTTTCTTTTTTTCTTTTTTTTTTCTTTTTCTTTTTCCTTCTGGGTGTTGCAACCTGTTATACATTAAAATGAACAAGTTCATATCTGCAAAGTGAGGCGTGAATGTTTATTTTATTCACTGTTACTTGACAGATTCTCAAGATTATTAACTTCCAAAATATTATACACTTTATTATATTGCTTATTGTCTTTGTATGGTGTCATTGCAAGTTAGAACCTGAGTTAATAACCTTGAAAATCAAAATGATATTATTTAACAGCTGTAAACATCATTCTACAAGCATATTTACCTAAAATAACTCAAAATACTGCCCTAAGCTATTAATGCACTTTGTACTGAAAAAAAAAATAAATATATATATATATATATGTCTGTGTTTGTGCAGTATTAGAAAAAAATACAAATCAAAGCTAACAACCTTGGAAAAAGAAATAGAAGTTTGCAAGAAGCATTTAGAATTTTCCACTGTTTCAACATGAAGCAGCTATTCCCAATGTTATAATATGCACATAAGAATTAGCTGATAAAACAACTCTGACTTCAGCCTGATAACTATATTAGCAGTTTTGAATTAGCCTGTGCAATGAATAATATTGTTCTAATTTATTCAATTAGCATTAAATTCTCTATGTTACCTAAAGCAATATATTTGTCTCAACTAAGATTGTGGATGTTAGAAGTACATTTGCAATAACTAGGTTCTTACTGTACATGGATGTTTGGCTGCCCATGGTTTGCAGGAAGAAAGACCACGATGACTGAATTATCTTCTTTCATGCAGCGGCTAGAGTTGTCCTAATTTGATTGAATTGCTCTCACAAACAGCTCTTCCATAATATGAGAATCTTCTGCTGGAAGAATAAATATGGCCCATGATGATAAAATTGGTAAAAGAGATAGAGAATGACCTTAAAATAGTAATTAGTCTCTACTACAAAATGAGCACTGATTTCTCTTTACATCAGCAAAATTCTGTTGAACAGTGGCATGTAAGGGATAGATAGACTACTGGCTGTCACCTGCTGTCTTTACCTAATAAAATGCCTACTGCTTTCATAAGATTTAGCTTTCCACTGATGGAAAATCTGGTATGGTAATCACTTGTTTCTGCAAACAAAACTTTTCTTCTCAAAAGGTATGAAACATAGCAAACAAGTTTATGTGACAAATATAGGTTCTGTAGGGAGCAGTAAGTACAAAACATGCAGTTAATAAGATGGACAAACCAAACCAAACCAAACCAAACCAAACCAACCAACCAACCAAAAGAATAGAAATGCATGGGTCCTGAACACTGAGGAGGGAGATACAAACTGAAGAACAAAGAAAGGCAATAACTTTTCCTCCATAGCTTTACTCAGCTCTCAGAATGATCATCCTTCTTTGGTATGATTTACTTGATTATGACCAGGTGTAGCACTGAAATTAGAGGTCTCATTATTTTCTTCATCAAAAAGGATCAAAATCCATTCATTATGCTATAAACAAGACAGCTGAATAGAATGCAGAGACCTCACCATCGAACTGTCTTTCTCATTAATTTCCAATTACATGAAGGACTGAGCATTCTTTCATAGCATTATTTTTGATTTTTTAATGAATATAATGGAACTAACATTATTCAGTTCAGTGGTTCACAGGATTGAGCAGAAATGTGCTGAGCTACAGAGGATCAAGTCTTATTTGCTTTATTTAGGCATGAACAGGCTTACCGATCCTATGTATGTGATAGGATTCCTCATGCAGCACAGTTTTTAGGCTCTCATCCAATAGTGTAGTGGGCAGGATCACAGAATCACAGTATCACAGAATGGTTGAGGTTGGAAGGGATCTCTGGAGGTCAGTCACTTGCACAGTATAAAAGTGCTTCCTTAGATACACACTCAGGCACATAATTCGTTCTGGGCATTGCTGTGCTTTCTGAACTGCAGCCTAATCCTGTGAGGTGCATCCAAAAAGATGCTAACAACTTCAGATCCCAGTTAAATTGTAAGCTATTGACAGTAACTAACATGCTCATGAAGCACTAGGGGATGACATCACTACTTATGTTTACAAACCCACGAGACAGGTCATTTTCTAAGGAGAAAATTATATATATATAATTAGATACATATATTATAGTATTAATCATATATACAATATAATGTTAATTATAGTTATAATTATGTATATATAATTATATATATATTCATATTTGTAAATTTGGACTGTAATGGAGTGGTATTCTTTTCAAAATGGATTGTGACAGGGCACAACATACAACAGTAACAAAAACACAGTATGAAATAAGTACTTCAAAGACTTACTGTCAACCTGAATGCATTTTATGGGATGATCTGTGATCCAGATGGTAGTGAAGCTGAAGTTCTTATTTTTTTCCTGGTGCTGTGGGAATAAAATGCTGTGAGTTGATGCCAGTGTGTGATCAATAAAGAAAAATGTTGGCAATACATCGGAATATTGTGCATTCTTAGCTGGATGACGTGAACTCCAATGATTAATAGTAGGATAGCTTTGAAGAATTACTGGAAAAAGCTTTAAAATTATTTTCCTTTGTAGTACATTTCCACTTAGTGAATTGGCAAGGAAATAACAATGAGAATTTACTGGTATGAATACTGTGTCATTTGTACATTCTTTATAGTCTTGTCCAACTGGCAGTTCTTAAGCTTTAAATTTTCTGCAGCATTACCTGATTTCCAGATATAAATAGTAATGCTTTATTCAAAATATTAATGCTAAAGTATGCTTTTGTCTATGATTTTATACGGTGTAGTTAATGAATATCCACATAAAAAATTAACTTTCTTCAGTATCTCACATCATTCTAATCAATTTTTAATCTGCAAAAATTCTACTTACTTACGTAGGAAGAGGCAGAAGGAAATTGGTAGAATTAAGCTCCTAAGCCCTTGTCTATAGCATTTTCAAATTAAAAAATACCTGTAGAACCTATACCTGCTTTTGAAACATATTAATGCACATGTTTAGGGATTCTAAAAATATTAGAATTGTTGCCATATACCAAGGTGACCTGATTTTTTAAAAGACTTTTCCAATTTCTGAATTTGGAAAAATGCATGGGATGAAAGTCTCTGTGCACCAACTTGAACCTTGTTTCTGCCAAAATAATTCAGATAGTTCTGTGAATGAGGCAGCTGATGAGAAATTCAGTGTTTATGATTTTCTATGCCCCCCCATGTTAGAGCTTTTTTTTTTTTTTTTAACAGTTTCCATTGATTCCAGGTTTTAGAGAGTGATTTTTTTTTTTTTTTATTTTTCCAAAAACACACGCCTACTGTTGTTTTAGGAAAATTTAGGTAACGTGAAAAATTATAATTTGCATGTGATCAGTAAAGACATATTTTACAGATTGGTTCCTTGGAAGCTCTTCACTTCTTCTCTGGTAAAGCTCCAGATGGCCTGCATAAAATTTTGGTGTGCTTCTGTAGATGTTGCCAAGCCTAGATTGGGCTGAATTGATAGCATACATTCTCTCCAGTTGACTCCATGTAATGTGGAACAGGGAAGCTGCCTTAGTGAGAGGCAGAAAGAGTATGTCAGTGAAGTGACATACAGACCATAGATTAAAATAACAGAGGGAGGGCTGGGAAAAATCGATGTGGCAAACAAGACATTGGGTATGTTTGCATTAGTGTTTTTTCCAGATAAGGATACTTTTGAAGTATCTCTCTTACCATTGATTTCTGTCTCACAGTGGCCTTGCAGCATTTTAACTTTCTTATGAGACCGTACTGAAAGATCTCCTCCAACATCCATATAGTGGATGCTGGATCTGTAGTACCACCTCTTTTGCTCTACCGATTTGCTCCTCCTGGCTATTGCAAACTAGTCAGTGCCATGAGAGCCTGACTAAAGGTGTGGGAAATTCTCATTCCATGAGACTGGCAGGAGATAAGACAGGGCAAAGTACAAAGAGGAGACAAATCTGGCAGTATTGGAGGACTAGTTATGAAGGCAAGAATGTGGATTAGGAAAGCTAGTACTTAAGTGTGGTGAGATAAGATTAGGAGGCCAAGGCTTTAATTAAATAATTAATTGAGATGTGTACAAGAGAGGAAGAGGTGAAAAAGGGGAAGAATAGGGAAGAGACACGACTAGGACAAATGAGAGGAAATGTAATGTAATGTGTAAAGAATTTTTTTTTTCTCCTGAATTTGAAGTTAAATACATAATTGTCTCATCAATACTCCTGCTGTTTGTAGAATTGAGTACCAGAAGAGTAACAATGAAGTGCCATATGCATATTCAAAACATATTCAATTAAGCATACTCATGGGTCAAAGTTATTAGTATCAATAATATCCTTTAGTATATTTAAAATAACTATGACACCAAAGCAAATGTTATTTTTCTACTCAAAACTCAATAAATGTAAATATTCTATTCAAATAGCTAATGTGACTGATCTTAGTATACATATTTGATAGATAGTCTGTACATTTTGATAGATAGGTACATTACAAACATTGGCAGCAAATTATGCCACTGCCCCTTCAGCTGAGCTTCATTTCGCTGTAGAGCAGCTTCAAAGCCATTCGAATATTCATATATAAATAGCTTAGAAACATGTTGGTATGAAGAAAAAATATCTCATAATGCTCTAAGTGTTTTTACTGGTGTATGAAATAACCCATTTGTATCTATATATGTTTTGAACAGCACAGTGTATTATTAATTTTACTGAATTTGGATACAACTGTCTTTGTGATATGTACTTTTTTTTTTTAAACAGCAGATGTTAGGAATGTCTGGAACTACAATCCAATATTTGTATTCTGGTTGCAAACCTGCATCTTGCACTGCTTATCAAAAGAGAGGCAGAAAGACTAAATTCAATAGTTATTCAGAATTCAGTAGTTATTAAGAACCATCACAGAGGAGTCTTATGCCATCTTCAGTTGTGATCATGACAGGATTTCATGTATGCTGATAGACCCTTAGACGTTATTGATCAATAATTGCTGGAATCTGAATAAAAAGCAGCCAGAAAATGTATCTGCCTTCTGACCTCAGCAAAGTCATCAGACACACTGTCATAAATAAGCAAATATTCACATGTGCATGAGCCAGACTGCCATTTGGGCACAGGCCTTTGTGCACCTACTCAAGTATACTCATAAGAGCACACGGTGTTGGAATACTGAGCAGCATCAGAATCAGGTGTAGGTCCAAAGATCACAGGAGTACTCTACTCTGAGGGCATACAGGAGAAGAAAGTGAATATTTTGAGTACTCATGTTCCTAGCATGCCCCATGAGACGATCCAGACTTCAGGACTGGCTACTACTACCCATTCAGGCCTCTGTACGGCCTGCATTGAAGTTCAGCAAAAGTACTATAATGCCCAGGTGACTTACCTGCATTGTACTTCCTATAGTTGCTGACTTTGGAAGCCCATCAAAACCCAAATGAGCTACCAGGTGCCCGAGGTGCGTATAGCATTCTTTTAGTTTGGGAGACCTCTAGTGGGCCTCCATCCATCTTGTCTCTGGTTGTAGCTCCCAGAGTCAACATAAAACAAAGTTGAGTCTGCCCATAGCTTGGACTAGATACACATGTATGTAGTTATTAAAAGAATTGTAATCTAAATGGGACTACTGTAAACCAATGCTTTTAAAGTACAATAATGAATTTGGTTCTCAATGGTTTGATTTGATTTGAAAAATGGTCACTTAAGGTATGAACATGAACACATATCCAGAAGTACGTGTTCAAATACTTATCTTTAGGTGTATTTATAAGTCACAAATCACATTTTAGTATTTGCAGTACAGAAATGGCATTTTATATGGAATTGTGTTCCAAGTGACTGAATTATCTTCAAAGCTCTTGTCTGTGTCTGAGCACTGTATAACATCAACATGACTGAAGCTTCTTTGGAATTCATTCTTATATATATGTGTATATATATACACACACATATTTGTTTGTACATTTTTATATAGAAAGAGGATCACAAGTCTCCAATTTGTTTACAAATTCAGTAGGAATGGACAAGAAGTCTGGAATACTAAAATTAAGTAGATAATGAAAGGAAGGAAGGATCATGCACCAATTACAAATGATTTAGCAATTATGAGAGTTTCATAACATAATTTGATGAAAGTTGTCAGTTGTTTAATGGTAAATAACATCACGTTCTGACTTGCAGTTTTGCATTGTTCCTCAAGGAGCAGTGTTCCGTTATGGACATGAAAGGACAGCTAGCACTCTGCAAACAGTCTGGTATACGACAGAAACCAAAGTAGCCAGTTGTATTTTCGGCAGAAAGAACAGATTAGACAGGCTGTCATCACGTATGTAATAAACTAATAAAGTGCATAATAAAATAAATAAATAAATTCATACAAATCCATTGCAAAACATTTACTGCTACCTCCTTTACAGGAGTACTTTCTAACTCAGGAATTATTTTCTGTGTAATTGCTTATGCAGCCTCTTCATCTGACATTTGTAAGATCAGGAGTTGTGTTTATTTGTACAAACGTCTATTTTTTATTGGTCAGTGATCATGAAAGCAGAAAGTTGTATTGTTGTTTTTCTGAAAGACAATTAGTGTTTCTACTGCAATTGCAGTTTTCATGTTTAACACTCATCCATAAAAGATTTCATACAAGCATAACACTTAATAACTGTTTAAGACTTCTCTGCACAGTTACAAGTAACTCCATAATGTGATACAAGCATTTAAACATCAACCCTATTATGCCAGCAAGCAGTTCATATGCAACTACACTGAAATCAAGAGAACCTTGCATGAAAGCAGACATTTGACTGTGTTCCTGGATGAGAAGATGTACGTTAGTTATAAATGACATGCTAAGCTTTTCAAAATGCTTGTTTTTCTTTGGTATGATCTCTCAAAGAATATATGGGTACTTTCACAGTATACAGGAATACATGTACATGTATACAGGTACATATACATGAATTTCTTTTTCCCCCATTCATGATAGAAAATGAGTGGTGGGGAGACAAGGGAATCAATCTTCTTTTCCTAACAGTGGATCCTAATCCTGCCAACAGTTAGGTAAATACCTAATTCTAATTCTCGTGAGACAGGAATTTGATATTGTGTTTGTGGAGCTACACATGTCCTGAAGCATTTTCCTTTGGTTGTACATCATGCATAAAAATGGGTTTATGTCTTAGCCTTTTCCTGTTTTTCCCCAAGATATGTACTCCTCACCCTGTGCCTCCTCAGAAGAGAAATGCTTACCTCATAGCGTACCTCGGGGGGAAAAAAGAAAGAAAGAAAAAAAAAGGTATTTCTGAAGACACCACAGGGGAAAACCTTCCCTACAGAACTCACTTGGGATATCTAAAGCCACCTGAAATCAGTTGGGGTTTCATGGTATAATTTCAACTCATAAAGGACAGTGCATGAACTTCTGTGCATCTCACCAACTCCCATCCATGCCAGGGGATAACTGTGGTGAGACCTTGTTGCAAAATGCTGATGGAACATTGGGTGGAATGTGCATAAGTCACAGCACCTCTGTTGGTGCTGTGATGGCATTATGGCACTGGTGTGGGGAATTATTTTTGTTGATGAAAGAGTAGTTTGTGAAAAGTGTGATGTGTATACTTTAATGATAATTCTTCAAGTTAATAATCAGGGAGAAAGCTTTCTCATTCCAATGATTTTTGTAGTTCAGGAATACAAAGTCTGCACACCATCACAACGGGTCTCTGGAGTCCTAACAGGCTAAATTGCCATTGCCTCCTCTGGTTGCTTTGCCTCAACAGCATTATTTCTGGAATTGGTGCAAAATAAATTCCTGTGGGATAATCCAGATAATTAAAATTTTATTCGAGTACTAGAAAATTTGCTTAGAAAAGTTCTAAATGAGGATGTTGAAAAAATAACAACATAATAAAACAATCTGAAAATTTGACAAATCATTGTGGCTCCTCTACAGAGCAAAACTGGTGTCTCAAACTCTTTCAAGATGACAATTGGAGAATTGTGTGTGGCAATATTTGAATGAAAAAATACATGATATACAATTTTAGACTGTATTACAAAATCTTTGAAAATTAAAAAAAAAAAGGAAAAAAAACCTTGATACACCATCAAAAAGACTACATAACGTAAGCTAAGTAGTTGTCACATGAGATATACCATTGTTTTGACAAAAGTCATAGAAGCCTGAAGTGTAATTCTCAGCATGGAGAAAAGTCAAGAATAGAAAGCTTTGTATAGCTTAAAGCATTTATTAGAGATGAAGAAAATAAAGTGAGTGCTGTGGTAGTGAAATATGGATGACTCATAATGAAATCCAGAGAAATATGTCCTGGGCACTGGAATCGCTGTAACTCTTAGATGGCTTGGCACTGTGGTCCCATGTGAGCTTCAGTATTGGTAATGCAATGTCATGTGCACTGGCAGGAATGATCTGAAGCACGCCTGTGTTGGTTTATTAAAATTTTCTAGCCATTCAGAGCATTTGTAATGACAATACTTCTGCAGATCTTTGCAAGTGTAGATCCAATAAAAAGATAAAAGCATGCATAAAGAATGCTTTATACAATAAAATACTCTATGTCAACTATATATGTTAAGAGTAGACCTTCACTTGAATTTTGTGTTCTGGTGTCCTACCCCAAATACAACATAACAAAAAAAGATGGGACTTTGAAAGGTATAGAGGTATAATCAGATGGAAAATGTAGTAAAAATGGCTAGTTGGGAAAGGATATGATAAGGCTGTAACACAGAAAATGAATGGAGAAGTGAAATATTTTTTATTTACTTGTTTTCATAATTCAAACATATAAATATAGCTGATGAAACTGGAGAGCAATAAGATTAAAAATAACCATAGACACCTGGTGATAAATGCTCAGCATGAATTTCAGAAAAGATTGGACATTTATGATGATAGGGATTAACATACAACATTTTGGGTGTGATTAGCATTTTTTGGGTGTATTAGCATTTTTGAAAAGATGTAGAGTCTTAATGATCAAAAATATACCCTGATTTGTAATTACAGGAGGTTTAGAATAAAGTTTTCTCTTCAGTGTTATTCCATATTCATCCACTATGGGGGTTCTTGCATTTTCCTTTGAAATGTCAGAGCCAGGATGCCAGATGAAACACTGGTCTGATGCAGCCTAAAGCTCCCAAAGCTATGGAAAATGTTGGATGCTTTAGCTTTCATGTGCATAGTTTGAGACATTAGGTCCACATTTTTTGGAGGAAACTCATCATCAGTCCCCTGAAATTAAAAGAAAAAAACAAAACAAAACAAAAACAAAAACAAAACAACAACAACAAAAAAACAGCCATAAATCATCAGGCAATGGAGGTTAAGTTACAGTGCAACACAGTGAAACACTTTATTTACTTGATTACAAGAAGCACTACTTGTAATCATCAGTTTAGGAGACCTGGAAAGCAGTACTTCTTGTTTTTCTTTCCATTTTAAAATGACAGCAATGACAGCCAAAAAATTACTAATGACAACAATAATAATAATAATAAAAAGTTAACTGCCCAGCCTGTTCTGTGCAGTCACTTTATTTCTTCACACTCTGTAAGGGAAGGGTTGCTATTTATGGTATGCTCCAAGCCTGCCTTTCAGAACACAGCCCGGCTTGGCTGGACAGCTTTCAGTTGCTACTAGAAATATGTCACTTATTAGGAACAGAGGGGATGTTTATCACTGTCTCAAGGGTTACTTTGGCTGAGGCGAAGAAACAGCTCAGTTATATAATGGAAAGAGCCGGGTCAAAGGATAAGACATCTACGTAGTGTGTACTCAAGACTCCAGTAGTGCAGACTCAGTTTCTCTTCCGTGTCTTTCTCTGACAGTGAGACCACGGCTACATAGTTCTTCCCGCCTGTCCCCAAAACTACCTCAGAGTTATGGGGGCTGAAGTCACTACTAAAAAACACCGCCACGACAAAAAAACACAGCCCTGTTACGCTGACCCATCACATAGTCGTGGTTCAAACCTGAGTCCAAACCAACTGGAAAGGTTTCCAGCTCCAGCAAGGATGTTTGAACACTGTCTTAATGGTTGCTTCATGTTGTCAGTCCTTGAGTCCTCACTAGTGGTAATGGGGGGATACCCCTTGCTGTGAGCTCAGTTCTGACTTCTGAAGCCAAGTAGAAACAAAGACCAAAACAGACCCTGCCTGGTTTACAAATAGCATAAAGCAGACAGTGTGCTACGCAGCACTCCAGCAAAGGAGAGCTGTGAAGTGCCAAAGAGAAGAAGGCAGGGGCTCTGTTGTTTACGTGGGCCCTACAGGTCTCACTAGAAGGTAGCTCAAGCCGCAGCTTCTGTCAGAAGAGAAATCATCTGCACTCAGAGTCTTTTGAGTCTTCTGTAAAACATTCCCTTCGTGTTTCACTTCCCAGGATCAAGGGAGCGCCCTGTATGAGGTGTTTAACCCAGCACCAGATCTTAGAGCTGCAAGAACCTGCAGGACCCCAGCCCCTCAGCCACAAGCCCCATCCCCGCAGTACCACCCCCGGGCAGACAGCCCCGGGCAGCTCAGCGGAGCCTCTCGCCCCGGTTACCGAGGCCGGGGGCCTGGCTTTTAGGCAGGCCCGAGCCGCGAGCAGCCGGCTGTGCGCGGAGCCCCGGCACCTGTCGTGCCTCCAGCCGGCCGCGGGCAGGGGGCAGCGGCAGGGGCCAGCTCGGCTCAGCCCGAGGAGGGCTCGTCCTCCCCCCGCGCCGTGAGGGGCTGCCCCAGCTTGGCGGGCCGGGGGCGGGCGAAGGTGGGGAGCGAGGAGGACGCGGGAGAGGAGTTTAAAGCTGGGGAGGGGGGGGCTGGACAGGACCGAAGGGAGGAGTTTAGGGAGAGGGCTCCTGGGAAAGGGAGTTCGGGAGAGAGGTGCGGAGGGGGCTCCGCGGCGGCAGGACGGGCGCCCGGCGGAGCCTCCCCGCTCGCCTGTGCCGGCTGCTCGCCCCGCCGCCACTTCCCGGGGGCGCCGGTGGCCGCGCCGGGTGCCCCGCAGCGTGCCCCGGCCGCGGTCGGCGGGGGGGAGCCGGCGGCCGAGAGCCCGGCCCGGCCCCGCGGCGGGGCGGGAGCCGTCCCTGCCCGGCGGCCGGTGACAGGTGCGCGCTCCTCGGCGGCAGCGGCCCCGCCGCCCGCCCCGGCTGCTCCGGCCCCGAGTTGTTTAGTCCTCGGGAAGCTTGGGCTGGGTCCAGGTTTTGCTTTGATCCTTTTTTTTTTTTTTTTTTTTTGAAAAAAAAAAAAAAAGCCCAAGAAAAACAAAACCTGGAGACGCAGAGAAGGGCTCTAGGAAAAAGTTTTGGATGGGATTATGTGGAGACTACCCTGCAGCTCTCTGCCGCCGGAGCAGGCTCGGTGCCGCCTTCTCCCCCGCGCCCGGCGCTGCTGAGAGACGCCCGGCCCCCGGTGCCGCTCCGCCAGCGCCCGCTGCGCGCAGCCCCGCGCCCCGCCGGCCCAATGCTCCTCCTCGGGCTGCTCCTGCTCACGTCTGCCCTGGCCGGCCGGAGGCAGGGGGCCGCCGCGGAGTCCGACCTCAGCAGCAAGTTCGCCTTGTCCGGCGCCAAGGAGCAGAACGGTAACGGAGCCCTTCGGGGGGGTGCGGAGCTCCGCGGAGCGCGGGGCTCCGGCGGTGGAGGGGAGGGGAGGGGAGGGGTGGTGGCAGCGGCTTTGCTGCCCCCGGGGAGCCCGGCCGGGGCCGGTGCTGTGTGTGGGTGAGCGGGGAGTTGTGGTGCCTGGGGAGCGGGAGCCTCTCCCGGGAGTACCTGGGGTGTTTGGGGAACTCTCAGGCGGCAGCTCCCCCCTCCCCGGCTGGAGAAAGGAGCCTTTCATGCAGCACGGGCAGCTTGGGGGTGTGTGTGATTTGCTTAGCCTCTGAACTCCGTGTGATTTACGGTGTTCAGCTTTTAAAGCGCCTTTCCTCTCGATCGGCTTTACGGAGCCCTTTTAAAGGGTATTTGGCAAAATGAAACGTTACATACCGCGTGAAACCACTCTTCGTATAAAATACCTAAAGTTAAGGCCGTTAGCACACACTTACGGAAACCATGGTGCTTAACGTAAGGGGAAAAATAATAATAGTATTTTGCATGTCAGCTAGAATGAGCTCTCTGCCTGGGCACAGCCAACACAAAAGGAGAAGCTGGGAGTGCTCAAACTTCTGCGAATGGTAATGAAACACAGCAAAAACACAGACTTGAGACCAGTTCTGTCAACTTTGAACTTGGGACTCCCCTGATAAAAGCGCTCTACGTCATGTCTTTAATAGAAAGCAAAGATTTGGGGATGTCTGCAAGCATTTTACGAATTAATAGGACACACAACGTGCTAGCAAATCTAGCAGGAGAGCTTAATGCTGCTGTGGCCTGCTAATGTGATGATATATGGCACCTGCGGGCTGCCAGCACAGCTGATCAAAGAGCAGCACCGGGATCAATCTCTAATCAGAGCAACTGTGCAGGGCCAAAGGAAAGTGATCAAAAGACCTGGAGACCCAGCTGCTCTGACAGGAAACCAATCAGACTCTGTGCACAGTACAGGAAATTATCTGCTCTGTGTGAGAGAAATGACTCCCTCGCCCCCCACCCAGTTTACCTGGTGTTTGGAGGATTTGGGGCACTGGTTTGTGACAAAAGGGCTTGGTGCTAATGTGCTCAAACTTTGTAATGCTGCAGTCTGTTCAGTAGGCATGGTGTGCGACTGAAGCATCTCAAGATGCGCAGAATTACCCTTGTTTTGCTTTAACTTTGTCAGGACTGGGAGGAAACCCGCTGTGCGGTCAGCCTTCTGTAGGAGGCCTGGTGCTTGGTAATGTAGCTGGGCCTTCACAGGGCACCGGGGCCCAGCAGTGAGAGTCCAGTGATGAAGTGCCCAAGGGAGATCACGCTGCTTGGCAGCAGGACTTGTGTAAATGGGTGTAAGTGTACATGGCAGTGTAAGCTGGATTCTCTTCACGTGCATCAGAAATGCAGCTGCCTTGGGTCAGGCTTCAACTGGTTTGCAATGCGATTTGGCATGCTCTAATATACCGTCACTGTGTCTTATAATAAATGCAAATCCAGGAGAAATTAAAAGTGTGCTAAAACTGTGTTCTGTGGTAGTTCATACTTCCAGACAATCCAGTTTATTGTTGTAGTTTACCTGAAGTTTGTTTTCTAGTAGTGCAACTACAAAACTTTTCTCAAATATTAGTAAAAGTTTAAGTACAATTAAATACCAACTCCTAGCTTTTCTTAACTGACTTTAATTATTTGGGGGATCAGTAACACTGGTCAAACCAGTTCTTACTTGGTTTAATTAGAGTGATTTTTACACTCTACTGCAATCTGAAGATTGTATAGCTTTTAGCTAGAGGCAGGTTAAAACTCCCTGGAGTTTGAGAATGAGATATTGCTGTTCGCATGCCAAATAATCTTTGGTCAGGAGAGAGGGAGCTTTTCCACTCACAGTCTACAAATAAAAATTCTGTCCTCTACTTGTAAAACTGCTAAATGGCCAAGAAGTTTTGCTGTAGAATGGATTACAGCGTTGCTGGGCTGTACTCAGGGGTGCCGTAGCTGTTGGTTCGAGGTGATACCGAAGATGTCTATGGCCTGTTATTAATTCAGTGGGGCTACTTGTATTACAGAAGGTAAGCATGCGCTTAAGGACTTCTTTTTTCATAATTGGAGGCTTTTTTATTTATTGGCTAAATGAGTGTTAACTTCAGAATCAAGGTTTGACTCAATTGGATATATTTGCTAAATGCAGACATAAGTACTCTTGTTTCTCTTGCACAGTGCGTGACATTTTGGGTGGCAGTTTCCTAGGATAAATATTTCTTTGTACTTCTAAATTAGATATACTTAGAACACAGTCTTTTGCTGGTACCTTCTGAGAGTTCAATGTGATGGTTGTTGTGGGGCTGGTATAGCTCCATTGGAAACCACTTAAAACTACCTCCTTGTTTTTATTGGACCTCTGTGATGGTCAGAGTTCCTTTAAGAAAAGGTTTACTTGTAAACTCTGCTCGACAGTAAGGGAGTTTATATGATTTTCTTGAAAAAATATTTATCTTTAATGTTTTTATTTGTAATTCAACTGAGTAAATATTCATCTGGAGGATCAAAGCAGTTTATGCAACCATCTTCTGGAAACTGAAGTAGTAGTAGTAAGTGGTGCGTGTAGTGATGGCTCCCAGTTAATGGCATGGATTTCACTTCCACAGTTCTTGTGTTGAAAAACAGATTATGCTTGAATGGATTTTCAGACTTAGGTGGCTTTGTCAGTACTCTTAAGTCTGTCTGGCATATTTATTACCGTTTTTCCATTTTGCAGTAAGGAGTTGAGAAAAATGGTTCTCAGTTTCTTTTGAGGAATAAATCTAAATCTCTTGTGTATTGAATTTGATTACTTGGATGCTTTACTTATTTCATCTTTCTATTATAGTTCTTATTACTCATTCTATTATTCAATACTATGTTTGTATATCCTCTTCAGTCTGTTTCTGTAGTTTCAGCAATGTCTGAGGGAGCTACTGATGGAGTGCTTTATATGAATGACCTAACTCTAGGGGCCTGAGTGTACCTGCTTATGTGATGCTATTAGTTTAGGCCAGACTTGATTACAATGTGAGATGGTAGGAGAATCTAAATTCTGTTCTCTTGGCTGTCTTAGGAAAGATGTGATAAATGTCCACAATAATTTTACTCAGCTACAGGCATCAGGTGTTAGAATTTCTATGAGAAATATGAAGATGTCTTTTAGATAAGATAATGTAAAATCAGGTGCTATAAGAAGCGGACAGTATAGCTTATGTGGCATGTATGTTTAGAAAGTAGCAATGAATGCCTTCAGAAGACCAAAAAATTGAGGTCAGTTAGCAGTTCACCAGAACCAACTACCTACAAAAGTTAATTTTCCTGCAGTCAATTTCAGATGAGAATCACAGAATGGCTGAGTTGGAAAGAGACCTCTGGAGGCCGCCTAGCCCAGCCCCTGTTCAAGCAGGGCCATCCAGAGCAGGGTGCCCAGGACCATGTCCAGGTGTCTTTTGAAGATCTCCAAGGAGGAGACTACTGCATCTCTGGGCAGCCTGTGCCAGTGCTCACTCACCTGCATGGTACAGAAGTGCTGCCTGGTGTTCACAGGGAACCTCTTCTATTCCAGCTTGTGCTGAAGAGAACCTGTCTCCATTGTCTTTGGTTCCCCCATGCAGGCATTTACAGACATTGATGGGATCCTTCCTAAGCCTCCTCTTCCCTAGGCTGAGCAAGCCCAGCTCTCTCAACCTCTCCTCACATGAGAGGTGCTGCAGTCCATTCAAAAAAGTACTAATAATAATGATGCTGGAGTTTGAGACATGCCTATCTTAGGTTGTCCCTGGGAAGACTTGCTGGATGCAAGTAGAACTTAGCAAAGCACTGAAGGGCCAGAGGGACCTTCTGTCTTCTCTTCAGCTTGTCCATGGCCTCACAACCACCTGGTTGTCTGAGCATCTTCAAAGGAGCTTGCAGCTAATTCATGGACAGGCACGGAATCATGACTTGGAGTTTCTGATGAAGATCATTTAACTCAGGCTTCAACACCTTAAAGAGCATGTTTATGTCTGAGGGATGCAGTTCACTCAGTTCTTGGAGGTGAGAATGTCAGTGCTTTTGCTGAATTTGACTGCAAAATTATCTCTGATAAAAGAGCATACTTGAAAGCAGTGGGAATCAATGCCACTACTGCTGAGGCTAGCTGAATTGATGAGTGCCAGTACTGCTGGGTAGGAGAAATTTCCTTTGTTTTGAGAAGAAAAGGAAGAAGAAAATATGAACACATCATCTGAAGGGAAACATGATAGTGATGCAATTTGTCCCAAGTTTAATCTATTTCTGTTTAATCCAAGACTTGTTTTGAAATGTTTTAAAGCTCTTTTCCTGGAGAGTGAAGAATTGTACCACATCCGCTTTTGACTTTAAGCAAAAAGATTGTGGCAAATTAGAGAAGTTCTTCAACGCTGTGATAAATTGCAGTGCAAGATGGTTTTAAAAACAGGTTTGTGCCTTCTAGTTGCCTTTTGGCATATTGCCTGGTGCTTGGCAGAATCATGCTCGGAACTACTCTGTAGTCCTGCTGCTTCTCTCATTTTTGTATTGCAGTTAAAAGAGAAGGTATTAAAGGTACAGACTATTTGCTACTTGTCCCAGAAATGTAGGCATTCTTGCCTTTCTTTATGTTTGTTAAATATGTTAATATTTTGAGTTTAAGGGAGAAACATGTAAAATCCATTTTTTATTTTTTTTGCAGTAACTGTTTCTTATTAGGTTTGCAGAAGAGATTTCAAGGCCTTGTTGCATTGTTTTGGGGTTTTTAGTTTCTTTCAGTCATATATGGTGTCTTATAACAGAAATAGCACAGGATATACCTTGAGAAAGTGACAGTTATACAACCAAAGGTGTTATGTTAGACTTTGCCTTCATATAAACATAACATCTTTTATAGAGGCCAAACATTATCCAAACTGTTTGTATCTAGTTATTACATAGTCAACAAGTAATAGCAAAGTGGTGGTTTGCACCCCACACCAGTGGTTTTGCTTTATAGCGGGGTGGTTTTGGAGTTCTTGTTGCTGTTGGGTAGTTGCTTCTTCTATGTTTTGCTGTGCCTGGCAGATCCTGATTACTAGAAAGAGCACACACTGTCCAAGCTTGCTTTGCTTTACTGGAAGTAAATTCCTTTACAGATAGCCCTTTGCTTTAATAGAGAGCCGTGCTTTTGCTTTTAGTTGCAAAATGTGTGTCATGGGAAGTACGCTTCCCAGTGTGCAAGTTTCTTAGAAATTGTCCTGTACAGGAATAGATTTTTAGAGGAAACATGTAGGACTTCTTCAGAGTTACGTAACAAAACGTGATTAGCACTGCCATGTAGAACTGCCATTGATGTTGTAGCACTTATGTATTTGTGTGAGTGATTGGTTTTTTAGGAGTTACTGTGAAATGAGAAATTTCATTCTCTTTGGAAAGCTGGTGTAGCTTGTGTTTGAATGTGAAATGCATTTTTCAAGTAGCTGAGTGAAAATTTTGTTATGTGCTACTATGAAGCTAAAATATAAACGTCATGTTTCCTAGAGGCTTTGTTAGATCGTAGGATATTATTGTAAGGTGGCAACATCAGGAAACATTATTCATGCCTCCATCCACAGACATCCTAGCCTTAGGGTTCATCCGTCTTCTGATCTTGTCTTCTGAACATCCTTGTGCTGAGATTCTATAAATTTCCACTGTTACTGGGTTATCTGTGGATGATTTTGTGATCCTACAGTATGCTGTATGCTAAGCAGTTTTTCTTTATTTGAAGATACCCATCTTACTTAGCATGTGTACAGTAGCACCTCTACATGTTCCCATAACTAACCAGTTTCTAAGCAAGCTGGTAGGATGGGTAAGAAGGGAGAAGGCCAGAAAGATTGCCAGACCCTTATGGAGAAAGTCTTGTACACAGAGAGTATAAGTAGTATCAAAAACATTGATGTGAAGGAGACAGCCCAAATAATTCCTTGGTCTTGGATCCTTGAGGCCTTCTGAATCAAGGTTAGCAAGGCCTGTCTGTCTTAAGAGTTCAGAAGACTTGTTGAGTTTGTGAGAACTGGTTAGTGATTATATTAAAACAGCATCCAGATGTAGCTCTCGGTGAGCACCATTGTGCTTGATGCTCTATGGATGGCACGGTACATGCCGAGGTTGGCCAGGTGGTGGTGGGATGTAGGCTGCATTCCCTGCTGGCCTCGCCATGGGAGGTGTGGCTTGAGGTTTTTGGGTGAGTGGTGCTGTTAGCTAGGTAGCTGTTGTAGGTCCCCTACAGGAGGTCCCCTTACAGCACTACAGGCCTACTGAGAGTGAGGGAGAGTGGCATAGCCTGTGATAACTTCAGATGCTGGATCAAAACTCCTATATCACCCTTCCTCAGCTGTTCTTGACATGAAGCCTGTCTTGCAGAAAGCAAAAGATATTTTGGTAAAAGGAAACACTGCTGCTTGTGTTTCCTGTACTTCTAGTCTTGTTTTGTATTGCTTTTGACATTGAGTTGGTAGTACAAGTTGGTAGTAAATTACATGACTGTTAGGGAGATGCCAGTGATGCAGCAGGTCAAATGCTGCAGTTAATGAGTGAGTTGGTCCTGTAATCTGATAAATTGTCTTCAGACTGGGCCCAGGCACTAGAAGGGGCAGGAATGGTACCCTTCTTGTAGTTTTTGGTACTCTACAGCTTTAAACCATTACTTGATTTGGCATGTATCATCAGCAAAGCAGTAAACTTTTGTCAGGGGAAAGTCCAGGTGTAAAATACCAGGGAGTGTTATATTTGAAGAGTAAGTTACGCTGGAAAAATGTTATTGGCGAAGCTTTGGCCATAGCTTCAATGTTAATCCAATCCTGTTAATCTCTCTGCTGCCTTTTAAGTGTCATTTGTTTAAAAGCCCATGAGGTGGGGAAGTGACTTGGCTGGAAGAGGTTCTATTTTGTGAAATAATGGATAATGCTATTGCTGATCCTAATCATTGGCTTTAGTCTTTCCCAGAAAATTTCAGTCTGTTATTAAGCTGTTATTTGGGACGTTTCATTTGTTTCCCCCTGCTCCGTTTATTTCACTACATCATAACTGTCCGACTGCCTTCATGCCTGGTAAAAGCAATGGGAGACCCGAGTCCAAGTGGCTCTATGTTCCTCCTCTGATGGACAGGAAACCAGCATGCATTTTTATACAATAGTTAAACACTTAAAAAAGACATATGGCACAGGAAATTCTTCTGCTGTGTGTGAAGGTATGGCATTTCCAAACTGAAAGTGTTGTTCTGACTCCTTTACCGGTAGTGGTGAATTATATGAGGCCACTTCCATCTGCAGAGAGTCTGTTTCACTTGCTTGTGGTTCTGGGGCTCATTCAAACGCTCTCAAACAAAATAAAAGGAATGGATGTAATAACTTCTTTATGGAAAAGTCATAAAAAGCTACAGGGCCATGTAAACAAATTGGGTCATTTACAAGACGTTTAAGTGATGGATATTCAGTCCAAATTCAAAGGTGTGGATTAGATTTTACAGTCATCTTGACTGAATTTTGCCCTCAACAAGACTTTCTTTTTCTGCCAAAATGTCTCTGACACTATAGATGACAAATTCTCAAACAGTATTTTCAAACATTTCAGTGCATTCACGCTGAAGCAGAGAAATAGAAGAACAATTCAGTAGTATAATTTGATTTTTTTTTTTTTTATTTTCTTTTTAGGTAAATGAAGGCTCTTTCTTGATACGCCTGGTTACACTGTAAAGCTGTAGTGGAACTTTGTAGTGTTCCAGGGGAAAATAAATTAAAACAGTTTCCCTCCTGGATTCAAACATGCCTGAAGTAATTACAAAGCAACCGTTTTGGCTCTCTGCTCTGTTCATATAAATAGGTTTGTACAGAACAGCAGCAACTGTGGTCCAAGTTAAACTCTACTAGTTGCAGAAACTTACATTGGACCAAATTTAAGTACTGAATGTTGTATCTGTGGCACACAAACTCACAAGACCTTTGTGAGCCATTTAATCATGTTTCAGAAAGTACTGAGGAAGTGCAATCGAATGCGAAAGACGATAACTACTATTTTTGCATATATAAAAAAAAACATTATGTAGACTTATTTACTTCAGTGTAAATGTAAGCTTATCTCTACAATTTCTTCAAGTTTAGAGAAGGGGCATTGGTGTCAGTTAATGTAGGGTGCCTTCTTTCTCATGAGATGGGGCTGCTCAGCTCTGTTATTACCAATGCAACTTCAGCTGCCTTTCATAACTCTTCATTCTCTAAAATCTGAAGGTCATTTCAGAATGAAAACAGTCCAAGTTTGGCATTGGGTGAGGCATGCGGGTGAGGCTACCTATATACATGTATCACACAGAACAAAGTAGCAGTGAAAATGACTTACTTGGGAAATGTATATGTGTGATTATATAGCATTTGAAGAGGTTCTTCAGGAAGTGATTCAAAAGAATATTGTGTTGTCCATGTAGATGGTAAAATTCTTGCATCTATATTGTGGGCAACTTGTGTTTCAAAACTACAGTTTTGAGAGGTGGTCTACCATAATATCTCAAGGCTTAAGTGTATTAAATGTCTGTTATGCAAGGAGACTCACACCTGCAAATACTTGTTGCTTGTAGAACTATAGGCCTGAAAAGGCCTATAGTAGGCCTATATAGGCCTGAAAAGGCCTATAGTAGGCCTGAAAGTGAAGTAAAGCCTTGTCATTGAGCTAATAAGCAATAGCTTCAAAACAAACCTGATTCCTAGACAAGGAGATGAAACTGTTGTATCTCATCTTACCCAAATGCTACTTTTAAAAATGACTAAAGATTCTTGCTGGGTCTACTTTGTGTTGTGTCACAGCAAAATTGCAAGAAAATAGGGGGGAAAAAAAAACAACAAACACCAAAAAAACAACAACTCTGTTTTATTAGCATTTACTGCCTCCTCTTTAATAATTTCTGAGAATAGGCATTCTCTTATTTCTAGTATAAATCTCAAACACCAAAATAGCCTTTCAGTCTCCATTGTAAATGGACATCTTTCAGTCTCCTTCAGACTTTTCCCTTAGTGCGGGGGGGGAAAAAGGAGGAAGGTATTTTAGTGCCATGTCTTGCTATTCTAAGCTTGTTTGTTTCCATCCCATGTTTAATAATTACGGGGAAGCTCCCTCACTGGCTGTCTTCCCAATTAATCTTTGTCAGACTTTCATCATTCCAATTTCTCTAGAGTTTCACATTTTAAAATTCATCAAATAGAAGAAATATCTCCTTCTCTTCCCTCCAGCCTACCAGCTGTGGGGTTTCTCCTCCAGTAGATGCTGTAAATGCTGTGACAAACTTAGTTCAGGACTTTTATCTTGCTTAATATGCATTACAATCCTGTATCTACTCCTACCTAAACAGATAGGAAACAAACAACAGGAATGCTGTGTGTTCTGTAGGAGATGAGTAGTGTTTGTGTTGCTTGATAGTTAAAATTTGTAATATCTGTTATCAGTTAAAATAGTCTGTTCTATCCTTGGAGGGCATAAGAACTAACAGACATGGGCTCTTTTGTAGGAATACACGTGTTCTCGCAACGTGAAATGACTTTCAGCTCTCGTGATGCTGACTGCATTGTTCTCACTCTGCTTTCTTGGCAGATGTGATGAAGATGTTTGTATGTTTATGCATGCCAGCATTGCCTGCAGTTTATTCATAACACTCAGAAATGCCTGACCCCTGGGAGCACTGCCCATCTATAGTCAGATTAGAGTCTACAAGTCCAATTTCTCTTAAACTTCTGCTAAGCAGTCCTTATTTTTCTGGTAGTACTTGCTGGCATAGAAATTCACAAAGTATTTACCTGCAGTACTGGTTCAGCCTTGTAGTTATTTCTTCTGAAGTGGAGATTGAATTTGTGCTGAGCAGTATCATTACTGGTAAGAATCTGTGCCAGCAGAGTGTTTCAGAGGTCAGTACATCTCTACATACTCTAATAAGTCTATTGCATCCTTGATAACATAAAGACTCTCATGAGATGTTTGGAACAGCCACCTTTTATGTTTTTTCAACTGGAGATTGCTACTTCATACCAGATTATCAACAAGAAGCAGCATGTGGGTGGGGAGGTGGGTGTCCTGAGCTGAGTCCACCCAGAGCTGCCAGAGAGGTTTTGAGTTCCTTAATTTTCATCTGAAGGGAGAGCTCTGAGGCTGTTTGCAATCTCACCTAGCACCTCAGGTGGGCCACATGTTGGTTCTCTAGAGTACAACAGAGAAGAAAGCTCTCTCAAGCATCTGTCTGCTTTGTAAAATCACCTTACTGCTGTGGGTGGAAATAGGGTTTTGTGTTGCTGTGAAGTAGAAATATAAACATCTTTCTGATGCAGGTGCTTGCTTTATCAGTGAGAATCTGATTCTCTAATTTGTCTCATTAGTCAAGTTACACTTGAAGGTGCTGTGTAACAATGATACCTAACACCTGAAGCAGCTGGGAGATGTTCCTGCATTGTAACTGCTTTTAACACAATCACATTGCCAAAATGGGGACCTGGTAGAGTTCTTTGCATTAGGGGAAAGAAACTAATGTTGTGGTACATCTGATGCTGTCGTACAGGATCTGTAGTGTCTCTTTCAGCTTAAGCTTTAGAGTCTACAGCACTACCTCTGAGAGTACTGGGTTGGGATGGGAACAGTGCCCTTGCATAAAGCTGAGTTCTCTTGTTCATTATTTTAAAAACAGAACAAGAAACGCCTGATCTTGTGATTTGTCTAAAAATGTTTAAAGCACTTCACAATGGAATGGATGCTTAGTTTCCTTGTGGACAACTGTAACAACAGAGCATTTATTTCTAGCAGCGGTTGCCTAATGGATGGTCTTAAGTAATTAAAATTTATAGCTATGTGCACTTGTATGTGGTTTATTCTGACATTTTTATGTATGTGTGTGCTTAATGTTTGTTTGTTCTAATTCTTTTTATTGAGGTATATTCTTGGGTTAGATTGACTTGTTCAGCATTTTTCACTTTCAGGAAGTGCTTATTAATCTTTCTGTTCAGTATGTGCATTTCAGATGAGAATGTTCTCTGTACCTTTTAAAACGCAAGAACTCTTGGTTTTAGTTGACGCAGGCAAGCAGTGGTAACATTGGAGCTAAAACTATTTTGACCATATTAAAAGTGAATTAGCAGTATGTTAAACAGATGCCCAAACATACAATAAATGAAATAGTGTATGGGTTAAATAGTAGTCTTGCTTGTAGACGTGAAGATCAACTACTGCTAGGTAATATGACAAACAGTATTTACATTTCACTTTCATTTTCCAGGGTGAGGGAAGAAAGGATTCTTCCCTGCTCTTCTGTGTGTCAGCTGTTCTCACATTCATTTATTTCCAGGCAGCGGGGGCTGCTGAACATGTGGATTGTGCCCAGCGCGCAGTTTGGATATGGCTGCTCTGCTCTGCAGAGGGATAATGTCTCATCTGTGTGCTGCAGCTGGCTCGCTCCATCTGGCTTCGGAATTTGCATCTGCACCCAGATGTTGCTCCTGAGCGCAACTACTCGAATAGAGTAGCTATTGATTTCAGAGCCCTGTCACCCCTGCCTCTCCTCAGGATCTTAGAAACAAATGTGGAAGTTTTTAAACCTTTTCATTTCTTGTTGTTCTTTAAGTGAATGGTCTGATAAATAAATCATGATACCCTTCATCTTTCTCTTTTGATGTCTTCTGCCTTCCCTTGGCAATGCAGTGCCAAAGACAGCAGTACAATGCAGTTATATTTTAGTCACAGGTAGCTGATTTTTCAGTTACATTAGTTCCTTTCCATCTTCATTTTCAGGATATTCATTGCTTCAAAGTCTACCCTGGGAAGATTTTGTAAAGTAATTCCTATCTGTGGTAATAGACTGCATTTAGTTAACTGCTGTCACTGTTTTAGTCAAATCCTTAACATAAAGGCAGCTCTAAACGTGCTATTTCCTGTAATGCACAGTCCTATGCACTAGCAGTTTACTGTACTTACTTAACAATGAATATTTCCTTACAAATAGTTTATTACTGGTTGACTAACTCTAGTCTCTGAATTCGTCCACCAACAGCACTTTAGGTAGGTGTCAAAGACGCAAAGAGTTCCTTACTAAGGCACCCAAGAAGTTGCCTCAGTGTATGAGGAATTGCACTGAAGCTGGGAAAGCATTAGACCTAGTTACTAGGAAGAAGTGACATGATGCAAATTTGCAAGATCAAGCTGCTGCTGTTAATTCAAAGCCTGGAAAAAGGAAACATCTAGCAAGACATCTTCTTTTTCAGACTTGTTTATATTCATAGAACGTGAAATTAAACAAGCTCGGCAATTGTATTCATGTTTGCTACGGTGCTTGTGGTTGTCTAGCTATAAAAAGCAGTTACAGCATGTGGATTGCTTTCTTATCTGAAAAAATTAAATCTAATAATGATTGAAATGTAATAAAGTTTATTTATGGAAAGTAGTGTTTTAAAGATAAAAGCTAATCATACTTCCATATTTCAAGCATTATTTTCTTTTATAGCTCTTGCAGTGCCTTTCCTAAGCTGTATGTAGGACTTCTACCCCATTTACATTTTCACTGATTAAAGTACTCATAGACAGATGTGAAACTGCAGCTGATAAAACAAACTTGTGTAATTTCTGAAGTGTTTCAAAAAACAAAACAAAAAACATTCTTTGTCTTTGAGGGAGGAACAATCTCTTCTGCGGTTTGCAGGATAGAGAGAACATCACTGGCTGTATTGTAATGTAGAGAAGTGGTGTATGTTGAAAGGGATGGACAGATGTGAAAAGGAAATTAATGTTGAAAGCTATCTACTGGAGAAAAAAATGTTAGCAGTGAACCACACTGTGTAAGAAACGCTCTTTCTCTGTAGCCTTTTTGTTACTGTAGTAAATGGCTGAATGATGATTACCAAATGTGGTCAAATACTTTTCATAACGCTGTGCTTGAATATCTTTTATTTTAGAAGCCTGCTAGACACATCACCTGATTTTTACATCATGCCAGAGTATTGAAAAGGGGAGTGGGAAACCTTTTTGCCCTGAGAGGATGCGAAGCTGAAAGTAGCAAAGATTGCGATCTGCTTTTCATATACAGTGCAGAATTGTGGTGTGGTTTGTTCTCCAGCATAGGTAGCTATGGGATCTTCAAGATGCTGCTCCTCACAGTACAGGATTTGTGTGTGACAGACTTCTCATGCTTCGTTAACAACATCCTGGGGCAAGTCATGGGCTTTCGTGTTACTACCCCATGATGATCAACCTGAGCAGAGATTTACCTTTTTGAGAGGAAGAAATGAACTCTTCATGTTAATCAAAGCACTCATATCCAGGGAATGGAAGAGCAATCCATACTTTGACTCTTTTTTATACTGAAACATTTTTCAGTGTTATGCAGATATTTTTGTCTGATGAAGTACAGAGAAGAGTGGCAGCTTCTTAGGCTTTTTATCAGCACCAGAGTCTCAACGTGAGCAATCTCCATGGTTTTTCCTCTTTTCTCCTTGTGCCCAACAATCAAAATGTCAGAAGTGGTCTTCGAATTTCTTGTCTTTTATGTGTCTTCAGTGTAGTTTTAAGAGACAACTTTGCACCAGTAGTTTTCGTTACTTAGAGCAAATGAGAATAGTTTTAAAAATCTGGATCCAAGTGTGTGTGTGTGTGGGGGGGGCGGATAGAACACAACTTAATGGCAACAGAAAAATCATGTCCCTCTCTCTCTGAAAATTGTCCCTGTGAATTTTCATCTGGCACATCCTTATGTGGCCACTAGGAGCTCCGTCCTTAAAGCAAGAGAAGAGAGCATAACAAGCTGTGCAGTGGCACCTTGCTGCTTAGATGGATGCAGGGCAATCACGTTTTGTTTTTGTTATTCCTGGCACCTTTGAAGCATGTTGTTTCATAAGGATTGAAGTATGTCTGAGGAGAAATGAGGTTGCCACCAAAACCTCTTTCTTCCTTTCCCTTAACTTTTAATTATTTGCAAGGGATGAGGAGCTTTGCTCAGAGCTTGTGTTATGCATGATTCTGGTAAGCAGTAATTTGTAATTCGTCTGTAGTTAAAATAAATAAATAAAAAAACAGTGGGAACATAATGCTTTCTTTCAAGAGTTGTGTTTACAGTTAAGAGTGCCTGTATTTATAAACTCTAGGGAGGCAGTCTTTGTGGACATAAATTGCAATTTGTAGGGCTGCAAAGAAGCTTGTGAGAATGTAAACTACACTAATTACTTAAAGTCTTCAGTAACAGTAGTTTTTGTTTTGTCACAGTGAGCATTGAGTGTCAATGCACACCAGTTTCTAGATACACAGGTGCTTGGCCTAAAACTCTATATTATACTTCAAAACTATTTGATTTTCTGCAAGTAGCAATAACATCTGACAAACTTTTTATTTTTTTATTTTAATTTCTGATCTCGTAGATGAAGGACCTTTTTATGCCTGACTTCATTTATTGAAAGCCTTCTCCCTGTTGTGATGCACCAAGTGGCTATACAGGTCAGTGGGTGCTTTGGTTAAAGAGGGAGTAGTGGAAAACAAGTGTGTTCCTGTGGTAAGATGGTGGGAGAAGGAAAAGGAAGTAAAAATGCAAGGGGAGCCGTTTTAAGGCTCTTGGGAAAACAGTAGCTTTAACTTTTTTTTTTTTTTTGGAGTAGTGGTGGTGGTTATGCGAGACTTACTATTTTAAATAAACTGAGCCCTAAGGGAAAAGAGTGTGATCCAGGCGGTGGTTACAGTGTTCAGTGGGTAGGAAGGTCAGCAGCTTTCACCTGCCAAAAAGATTCCTTTCAGAAAGGGCTGGGTGTGCACTTACGTACAGATGGGGTAACTGGAGGAGGAAGAGGAGCTTGGATAACTTCTGTGAACTGTCCTGAAGCCCCTAGAATTCATCTTTTGCAGAAATAAACATTTTAATGGTCAGCATGAGGCTTTCAGTGCTCAGCTATCATCTGCCCATTGGTGCAGCTGGGTTAGAGGGAAGAGTCCTGCATATAGCCAGAGTGGTCTACATTTTGGCTCCTGAAAACTGAACAGAACAAATCACTCCTTGTCTACAAGATCTCTTGACTACGAAGAACATGCTGTCAATATAATGTAATCAGTTGCTCAGAGGACCAAGCTGTTTCCTACTACTACCTTTAGTAGGAAGCAGTAGAGAATCTCTATAGGAAAGCTTGTTGAAAATAATTATAATGATGGGATCAGAACTTGAATGTGGTTTTTAAATAAATAATCAAAAAACCCATGTGTGTTATAGAGATGTCAATCGAATGTTTACCATATTCAGCAAGTAATTTTTCTGCAGTCACTTTACATTTAAAAAAAAAAAAACACCTGATTTTCATCTGGGTTTTGTAAATAAGTACTTTCTCTGCAGTGTGGGAAGAGATGCTATTAAGATGCTGTCTTCTGCAGTTCCATTGATACTGGCTTGAAGTGGAAGTGACAGAAGCCAAGCGAAAGACCAAGCAAAAGAAACAGTATTATAAGAAACTTAAGTTTCTGTAAGCCAATGAGATCCAACTTGAAGAATCAGCTTTCATTCTCTGACATCTAGGTTTCTTTTTCCTTAAGACAAGGGAACAGATCTTAAAAATTCTTGTTATTCTGGGATTTCTTTACCTTCTGGAATTGTTCTTGAAGTCTTCTGAATATCGTACAGATACGGCTAAATGGCAGCTTTTGTACAACCCAGCTGCTTCTAGCTCTCTTCCTTCTCTTTTTCCCTTTATGTACACAATACCATATTCAAAGAGGTCACATCTAGAAAAATTCTCTAAGTGGCTTCAGATGATGATAACTCACCGTTACTCTTACAGTGATTTCTATGCCAATAACTTCTCAGGCTTGGTACGGTTCTCTTTTCTTTCCATAGCTTTCTCACACACACAGAAATTACTTAAAGACCTCAACTGAAACTGGTAATGCCTTAATCTAACTGCAGGGTGTTACCGAGTGATCTGAATGCCACCCCAAGGACTGACTTACCACTCTGCCAGCTGTAGCTATACATTAGGTGTCAGGCAGCGTTAACAACTTTCTTGAAGTACCTGCAAAAATCATCCAGGATCATCAACTAGTAGATGTCTTTATCGTTTCCTTGATGCAAAAATATTCCCAGGGGCTTTAGGTAATGACCATCTATCAGCATAACACTTCAGTTGTATTACCTGAGTGATGCCATGATATTGATAAAGCATGAGCAGTGGATAGCACAAAGTCTAGCTATTTATCCTGTTCTGTTCTGTAATTTATTTGACATTGGGTTTCATCGCTAGTTGAGCAGGCTGCTGAAGAAATATAAATTAGAGTGGGGATTGGAGATGCTGTGATAGTCCCCGCTGTACCGAAAGCGACAGGGTGGTGCTCCTGTAGTTGCTGGTTTTGTCTTGTTTTGTGTGTGCTTTTCTTTCCTCCTCTCAGGCAGGAGGATTGAGATGGTGGCTGAAGTCACCTACCACTTGCAGCAGGGCTAGCATGATGCTCTGACCAAATTCAAATTGAAGAATTGCTCTTAGGTCCCGTGAATTCCTTCCTAAATACTTAATTTTCTTGCTGTACTTTTCATGAAAGGGGTTCAGAGCAGTCACTAATTAGCTACTTTTTGAGTTGATTATCCCCCTGTTGGATCTTTGAGAATATAATTGCTCTTCTGTTGCCCAGTCTTACGCAACTTAAGATATATTTTAGAATTGTTTGGGATCTTTACATGAAAGATGTGATTAGAATGATGTGATTAAAGATAACTATTTATTATGTTTCACTATTAACCTGTTGTGGAAAGCAGAGGAGAAGAAGCTGTAGCAGTTATGGCATGGGGATTTGAAAGTATGGCTGAGATCTTTAAGAAGAAGAAGGGAAATGGATCTGAGTTATGGGCAGAACAATTAAAAAGCTTGCTAACATTTGGCTCCTATTTAATAAGAAAACTTTAGTTAAGAATTGCAAAATTACCTTCTGAAACTGGAAATTTTTAAAGATGTAAAACTGAGGGTTAATTAGCTTATTAAAAATTAGGCTAAGGAGAACTCAAGAAAACTATTCCAATTGTACTGAAAAAGAAGTGCTTTGTATTTGAGATGAAACAATCTTATTAAAGGTAGGCAAGGAAAAGTAATTAAAGATATGGAATAATATGTGCATTTTGAATATCATCAATGGTAATGAGGCCAAAAGGAAGAGATAAGGTTAAGTATAATTCTGTGATCTACAATACTGCAGATTAAAAGAAAGTACTAGTAATGTGGTCTGTGTGCCAAGGCAACTCCCTGAGAAATATCTAGAAGGTATTAACAGGTATACCAGGCCAAATAAGAGGTCTGCTTAGCTCAATGTGGTACCCATCCAGGATATAATGATAATTCCCTGGTCTGTTATCCTATTCTCTGATCTGTTATTCTACCTTCTACCAATTTCACAGTCAGAATTTTCTTAAGAAAGATGTAAACAGATTTTTGGGTTTTGGTAGCCCAAAATATTTCAAAATGGAAAGTTTTTCTATCTCTGTTTTCTGGTGATGAGAAATTCGGTAGTCTAACCGCATCCCAGATAAAGAAATAACTTATTTTGGTTGCTTCACGTATAGCCTTGGATAATTCTGTTCAATATCATCTAGCTCTTCGTTTTTGCTTGCGATTTTAAGATTTGACCTGCTGCTGTGGAGCCTTCGCCTGAGATCTGCTCCAGGCTTTGGATTTTCCACATTTTTCTCCTGTATAGTGTGTGTGTATAGTAAACACTCATATGTGTGTGGGTATAGTAGGTATGAATAAAAATGCATATAAGGTATGTATTGTCTGGCTATCCAAGCATCAAAAAAAAAAGGAAAGCAATGCTCAGGATAGGAGTACACTGTTAGTCTTCTCTGCAGTAGCAGTCTTTTCTCTGGTTCTCTGTGTGTTTGTTGCAGGTTTGTTGTACTCAAGTTTCCCTTTTGGTAGTGTAATCCTGTCACTGAAGGACAGGCAGCTCTGCATGTGGAAAAGATGCTGAGAAACTGCTTTCTGCTGTGCTCGGACCTAAGAGTGCTGAGAATGACACTGATACGAAGCCACAAATTTCACGGGAACAAGGTGATTCCATGTTCTGCTTCGAACATAGCATTGTTAGTGCTGGTAAAAGATGTTGGCGTTCAGGTGGTGACTGTAAAACTGGGAAGCAAACTTTGTGAAGTGTTCTTTCTTGAACACCAGGTTGTGGTGTCAAGTGGTGATTTGTTTGTTTTGGCCTTGCTTTTCTTCCCATAGCTTTTTTTTTTTTTTTTTCATTTGGTTTGTAAACCTTCAGGACCCAAATATACTCCTCCATTAATACTCTAAAAGCAGTGGAGACTTTCTCCTACTTTATCACAGGTCCAGTTCCTCTACTAGTGTGTTTGAAGAGTCCTTTACAATACTGGCATCAGTGAATGGCAGCTTTCTAAATGAAATGTGCAAGTGGCATGGAAATTGTGACCCATTTGCTATTAATGTGAGAGAAGGACATATAGGTGGGTGTAAGAAAGTTTCTGTTGCAGAAGACCTGGAGATGCTTGTCTTAATCATAATGACAATAAATAATTTGTGCTTTTGATTATTTCAACTTCCCAGTGTAGAAGTAGGCAGGTTCTTCAGTGTAGCCAATGATCCTTAGATCTTGCAAAGGAGGTGCTCTTTTCCCACCCTTTTCCTTTGCCCTCTATCCTACCTGAATTATATGTCATAGAACCACAGAATGGTTTGGGTTGGATGGGACCATAAACACCATCTAATTCCAACCCCCTGCCATGGGCAGGGACGCCTCCCACCAGACCAGGTTGCCCAAAGCCCCATCCAGCCTGGCCTTGAACACCTCCAGGGATGTGGCATCCACAGCTCCTCTGGGCAACCTGTGCCAGTGTCTCACCACCCTTACAGTAAGGCAGTTTACCAGTGAGTTTAATGCTAATGTCATATGTTCTGTCTACCTTGTGTATAATGGTGAATGAGATTTTTCCCCTTTTTAAACTAAATATTTTCTAGGACTCTTCTTTATTTCTAAATAAAGAGAAGCAGATCCTTTAGATTACCAGATGCTTCACCTGAATGTACCTTAATCGTTTCTCTGAAATCATCACTTGGCTGCCATTCTGTATGTGCTTTGACTACAACTGAAGTAAATACATGTTCTCAGAAAAGTATATTAAAAAGGAATCTTGTGTATTTGGTGGCTTCTCTGATCTGAAGTGCTGGTGATCACACACAATAAATAATACCTACTTGGTGGATAGTTTCCATTAACCACATGAGGTAGAGGTGAAAAGAAAAGTACAAGATAATAGCAGCTACTTGTCTTCGGGTAGTATTTTTAAATTCTGCAGTTCTAGATGTAATGTTGATGACACAGTTGAAACATGATATGCTTTAATTGTAGAACTGAAAGCTCAGCTTTAAGCTTACACTGGGAAGTTATTTGGTAAGCATTTTTGCCTTTGGGATGTCTTACAAGAAATAATTTTCAAGATTGCTTTCTATGTTTAAAGATAGCCTGCCAGCTGAATTTCTAAATTATTAGTTCTCTTTTTTTCCTTCTTTGTATGGATTCCTAGAGGAGGAACAAATGTGGGGTAGGGCCCCCCTCGACGGCAGCTGTCCAAGCCTGGCTCCTCATGGGGACCATGAGCGATGTCCCCAGGGATGAGCTGGTGGCGTGCTGCTTGCCAGCGGGTCTCATCCTCAGGAAACTTCAGAGGGGAAGGCACTCACCATGAGATGCTTCTTGATTGCTGCTGCATCCAATACTGACCAGCTGGGGTTTCTTCCTTGGCCTCCTGTATCCCTCCGACGAGGGGCTAAGGGTTTTGGGGGGATGAAGGAAGAGAAATGGATGTCTGTTATGCTAACTGAAATGTTTATAAAGCCCTTCCATGTTTTTTTCTTGATTTGGAGACTATGATGTGGTTTCATTCACTAAAATAATCAGACTTCTATGAAAATACAGGCCAAAGTGATCCCATGCTAGGGGAAATGTAGTGGAAATCTCGGATCGAGTTGCTGGTACTTCCTTTTCTGGCTGGCTTTCAACTGTGCCTGTGAGCGCAAAGGAATGGCATGTATTTATACATTTGTAAATAGGATCCCACACATTTTCCGCTTGAGAACATGCACTCGGACCTTTTATGGTCAGGAAGGGGTGTTTCCCCCTGCCTGCGAGCTGCCCAGAGAACTACACATTTCCAAGTATGCCGCTCCGAAACTTGGAGATAATACTTCCTAAACTTGGGTTTAAATAAAGAGCTTTGGGGGGGTTGAAGGCAGAAAAATCTTTCTCTTTTTGCAGTAGAAGTATACTTTAGAATAAGAGGTTTTTCATTCTGTGCTCCTGGTAAGTAGAGGTGCCTCAGTCAGCTTTACTTCTAAAAATAACACTTAGATCAAGCTCCCATGACCATGTTTCTTCTTTTCAAAATGTCTGCTTATCAGGAGAGACTCAATTGATAACTGCTTATTAGGGGATTGAACTCTTCCCAACTGTTCAGTGTCATTTGATCATAGTAGATCAACATACGCTAGCAGTAATGTGATTTTTTTAAAAGTTTACGTATGAAAATATTCAAAAAATAGTAACTACTACCAGGCCTATACTTTCACTTGTCAAAGAAATCTTTGATTCAGTTTCTGATATCCAGCCCCTTAATTTGGATGCAGAACACCTCAATGTCAGTGCTACTTAAAAATGAAAATACTACAACATTCAGTGATTATATAGAAGGCACAAATGAAACAGTATTGATGAAACAAGTTAGCTGCAGAGGGCATAACAAATGAAATGTTTTCTTTCTCTTGTATGAAATGGTGAACTGCTTTAGGGAAACTGTAATGTGCAATACAAAAAATGTGCCCAGGTGGAATTTCATTTTCCACTGACTGTATGACTTTTGATAATCACAGCTTTGAAGACTGCAAATAATCTGGAGTGGATCATTTGAAACACTTGAAATACCCTTCAAGACCTATAGCTTTTTTAGCTATTAAAAAATGTTTTCAGTGCTCATGCTGTGACACACACAGTGCTCCACTCTGGCTGGTATACTAAAAGGTTGCAGATAGCTTTTCCTTCAACCAGTTGCTTTCTGTCTTCAGATAAAGCTGTGAAACGTTAATATTTGCTGGAAAAGAGGGAAAAAAATGCCTACAGGAGGACGAGTAATCCCTTGCCAGTTACTGAAAGGGGTAGATTGCCAAATTCTCACTTAGTTTCCTGGAGGTGCCTTACACTGTAAGATGTGAGACTTGCCATTACTTTTTCAACTGCTGGCCTGTTTAATTAGGTCAAAATAACAATATTCAGCTTGCTGTGATTTTACAAAAAGTATGTCATTATAAATAACAAGAATATATTTTGAGTTCTAGTGCTCTCAAACATTTTACATATTCAGTTGTGACGTGAGATCAAGTGTTTTGGTAGCTTGCTTTGTTGTACTTAAAAAATAAAATAAAATAAATATATCTTATGGCTCTGTTTCACTTAAGCTGTCTCTGGTTGTACCGTTCTGCAAATGCCCAGTTGGCTCATGCTTCAGTTTAGACCACAGAAGTCTAAATTTGCTGTGTGTGTGTGCGCAAGTTCTCTGAGTCAGTCAGTATGAGTGGGGATTCAGGCAAGAATTAAATTCCTGAGGTTACCTTGCAGATGCTTTCATGATCTAGGGAGCTTTCTCTCCAAGGTTGTGTTCTTGCATTGCCCAGTGTTTATGTAATCTTTTTGAAAATATGTAGTTAAACACTTCTCAAGGAGTGAGAAGGTAGTGCTTGTATTTGCTAGTCCTTGCACAGGCCACAAACTCTTAAGTTTTGTGGGCCGTTAGTCTCCTCTTTTAATAAGGAGTAAAGGGTTGGCTGTGAAATGAACTTCTTCAGGTTTCATGCCACCAGGGGATTACTGAACAGAGAAAAGGGCTGGGGGGAGGAATGATGGTACGACACCCAAGAAGACTGGATTTGCCAATTCTGTCCTATTGCTGATTTACTTCCAGGTGAACTCTCACCTGCAGCTTGCCATATCTTGCTCACGAAGCAGCTGGTAACACATGTTCTTGTCTAATTTACATGTGTGAAAGTTGGGAAAGCTTTACTGGGGAGAAAATAGTTATGTGATGATCTCTTGCCTTAAGATGAGCCAAAAAGGCGATTTCTGTTCTACAGAAGCAAGAATCACTGACATAATAGGCTTTCTAGGGCACTTTCTCAACTTAGCTCTTCATTACTTTGTGTAGGCTAAAAATCCCAGAGCCACTAGTTAATTAGTGGTGTAATCCTGAACTTTGCTCAGCCAGAGGCAAGAAGCAAAGCTATTACTTAAGTGTGGAAATAAGTGAGCCAGATTAAAACAGAGAAAATTGGGCCTCAGGGGGATCTAGTGTATTCCTAGAATTCAGTTATTGTTGTCACTGAGGGTGTTCCAGTATCGCTCCAGCCACAAGGTGTGCCACGTGTCATTAGCTGGAGTTGCACGTAACTTAAAAAAACATAAAGAAAATACAAGATGAGTTAAATGCCTTTTTACTGATGTTAGACTTCTGTGAAGTCTCACTCTATGAGCCAGGACACTATTTTGCTATTTTACCATTTTTTTTCCCCCCTTCTCCTTCCCTCTGCATATCACATTGATTCCCTGTTGTACTGTTTTTCCTACTTGTAGCCTGTTGTGATTGTTCTTGGTGGCTGATTATAGGAGCTGTTATTTTCTGTTCTGTGTGGTTTTGTAGTTGATGGTTAATGATGTTGTTGCTGAAGGCAGGAGGATGGACTGGGGACTACTCAAAGGTCATATTGATCTGTTTCTTGTGATTGTCTAGGAAACTCGCTCCACAGTTAGCTGTACACAGCGTCATGGAGTCCATTAATGTTTTACATGAGTATCACAGTCATGTACTATACATTCATACTGTATAGGTTTGTTACATTAGGGCATTCTGAAATAGAAGCATGTGCTGCACTATACCATTGAGCGTAGCGTAGTCAGATCACAAACTGGGACTACAAAATGCTAATTTGCACCCGACTACCTGCACTTACTGAACTGGAGAGCCCTTTTCTGTCTGGCTTATAGTCTATCTCCATTTAAAATCACTTGTTTATCTGAACTGCACAGGAGTGGGTTTGGGTTTGGTTACTTAAAGACTGCCTCTTGCTTGGAATGACAATGAGGCAGATGACATTCTCTATACTCATTGAAGCTGAAAAAGTGGTATGTAGAAAATAAAGGAGCAAAACTCTGCAGTTCTGGAATTATCAATCAAAAGCCCCACAGACAAAACCTTTCCGTAGTTCAAAGTCGTGTTAGAAATTCCACAGGCTTTGTGTAGCCTAAGTTGCAATATTGAGCTATATTTGTAACTGTGGGAGCTCTGACTGTAGTGACACCTAAGGGTTAAAAATCAGCCTATTTTCAGATCTCTTCACCTTTAAAGCAGTAGGTCATTAGTTTTTATGTTCCATAGATGTTGTCATTTTTACCTGAAATTAGGAGATGAATAATTCTTTGCTGTCAGAGCCCTGAAATTGTTTGCACCGCCAAAAAAAAGCTTAATGCAATTTTTGTGATGACCGCATGTGCTACTTTATTGTTCTTTCCAACAGCAGTGTGATCTGCTTTTTATTACAGCTTTAGGATAGTCTTAACAGTCTTTTTATTGTCATTGCGGTTAGTTATCTGAAGTCCTGCATTTGAGTGAAGAGAAAGTAATCCAAAACCTTCCTTAATAACAGGAAATATTTGCCATTTCACCTCCAATACAAAAGAATTCATGTTTGCTAAAGAGCTGGGTCCTTCTAAAGGTCAGAACTGTGAAGCTGTTGCATCTTTTGCTTTCACAACTTCTTCCAGTTCTGTCTGTTTAGAATCAACCTCTTGTATTCACAGCAGACAGTAATTTTTTTTGTATTTATTGTATTTTTCATAGAATATTAAATAGGATTTTTAAGCTTTTGGACAAGAAAACTGAAGTACTGTTAAACTGATGAGGCAGTGTTGCTAAGTATTAGTACATTAGACTCAACTAAAGTAGATTTTATTGCCAATTTTACATTTATAATAGTATGTCTTGGTTACTGCTCAAGTTCAGGACTAAGGCTAATTTATTAAAATTGTGGTGAAAAAAGAATATTTTTGAACTTACATAGTTCAAAGTTAATGTGATCGACAGAAGTGTTTTCTCTGTCTTTGTTAAAGTTTGTGTGTTGCACAGGATGAGCATGAGGGAAGGTGAGGTTTTATTATACTTAAGGCACTTGACCTTGGGTTGGAAGCCTGCTTCATTCTCTAGATTTCCCAGGGTTTTTCTCCTATGATTCTGGCTAAGTATTTATGGTCTTTTCCAAATATTACCTTCAACATCTTAAAATGGCTGTCTTACATCTTCCTGCTGAGACATGAGCTAGCCCTGGAGGTAGCTGACACCTCTTGATGCCCTAAGTAGCAGTAGTTACTGACTGCCTAAAGCTCTGCTCTCGTGCATATCCAGAAATACCTCACCTCCAGCAAGCTGAGGTGATGCTTTGTCATCACATGAGCTGTCTCCCAAGGCAGGTGATGCTCCTTGGCCGAACTTCTCACCTGGGCTCTAACTGGTAATCATGCTGTACATCATGCTCATTTTACATGCACATGCTCTCCACAAAGCAGTGACAGTGCCTATTTCATTCATACAGCCCTGAGTGAAGCTGATCTGCTAAAAGAACAGCCCATACTGGGGGAAGAAAAAGCACAGATCTGTGGAATATGGCTTTGAGAGCTATGTTTACAGTGCTTCATTATCAAGGAGCCTGTGAAAATATATTCATACAGTAAAGTATTTAAATTCTTAGACTTTGATAGTTCACATATCAGTATCAATAGATAGTATTGCTGCTAATGGGCTGCATTTTTAGCATCTTATTCCACTTGATAAATACAAACTTAGGAAAGCAGCTGTACTGTGGGCAGAGTTAGTCAGTTCAAACTCTTGACTTCATTTCACCGTTATTTTCCTTCCTCCAGTGTTTGTCTCAATAATATATCAAATTTGAAAGAGAATCTTATATAGCTTTAGTATCTAGAAGCATGCAAACAAAATAAAACTGAGATATAGTGGGATACTTATGAGACCCCTTTATGTATCCCTAGTACGTAGGATACATAGTGAAGTCCCCTTCTCATTTAGGTACCTCGTGTATCAGTGGAGATAAAGCAGCAAATGAGGTCTAGTTTTCTGTTGTACGAGCATACTGAAGCATGATGTGTGAGTCTTGTAAACTCATAAATATAAATGTGGATAAAGAGCATCATAGCTGAACAGCTTTCACATCCATAGCGCTGGAGGACAGACCTTTAGAAGAGATGTGCTGGAAACTGTGGCTTGATGGCTTTTCTGCTGATTTCTTTTCATTTTTTCATTACACACACACACACACACAAAAAAAAAAAAAAAAGTAATTTTGGCCTTACCTAAATGGAAAGAAAGTAAACTAAAACAGTGTCCACTGGGACTTACAAGATTATTATTTTTTTGTAATCAATGTGAAGTTACAAATGTACTTGGTTGAGTTGAATTTGGAGTTGGGATTGACTGTCGTAGTGTTTTCCCAATTTAGTGCTGAATGTAATTGCCACAAGTTTGGAAAGCTCTGTTTTTATATCAAAAAGAGTTGCAACGTCTAGTAAAGGTGACGCATAACTCCCATTTTCCAGTTGTTACTAAAAAATTTTTGATTTTTTTTTTCCATTTTACCTTAATGTAAATACATCCAAGTAATCTAAGTATTCTTAGAATAGTATTCTAAGATACTTCCATATTTTTTTATCATCTCCCTGCCCCCCTCCCCCATCTTTTCCAGTGCAAATCTTTTCTGCTTACAAACCAGTGCAAAGAAGTGTACTGTTAGTACAACACTACTATTAAGAACTGCAGTGTGGATAAACATGTAGATACTCAGCGACCACAAAACTCTAATTGCATGACAAGCATGAGAAAAGCTGGATTTTCATGTAAGCAACTTGTTGAAGGCTGTTGCAGCCAAATTCTCATGGAAGGGAAGCCATCTATTATATAAACCCACGGCGTGATACCATAAAAGGAGAGTTTTCTTGCTTTAAATTGAGGAGACATTAAACCAGAGCGATAAGAAGATTTAAAATTGAAAAGGCTTTTAGTTTATCATCAAAGGCACGCTGTCAGCATTAAAATACTGTGTGGACACGAGAGGCAGATGAGCGATGTCCTCTGGATGCGAAGCAGTGCAGCACTGTTCAACCAAGCTGCCTTTTCCTCCGTAAGAAGGCACAAGCAAAATCCTGTTGGGTGTGTGTATGGAGGCAGACCTAACCCCTGATCTTTGGCATACAGCTTTGTACAAGAACTGGGGTCAGTCACAGCCAGTGGAGTCGATCCCGATGAAATGCCGAAGAGCTTACAGGCTCAGCGTCCTAATATCTTATTGTTGAAGTGGTAAATTGTGGCCCTATGTTATGTCCACACATCTAAAAGACCTCTCACATTGCTGTGCTCTGTAAGATCATTGCTACCCTATAGGTTTAGACCGAAAGCCAAGAAATAGTTTGGAACACCTGGGGATCTTAAGAGCCCTGATGTTACATGTGAGATGAGTTTCTTTTCCTGTTTACGAAGGTGAAATGAATGACACTGAATGCACTGAACTGCCATGGCTGGTGCTTCATTGACACCATTACTCTTTTTATTTTTTTTTTAGTACTTCTCTTCTGAGTCGGCAGGTATCAGAACGTGGCTGGAGTCCTGAAGCCCTGACCCTTGCTGACACCAGTGCTGAGCAGTTAGAGCTATTTACAAATTGGACAATGTGTTTACATCTAAAACATGAATCATAGGAGTCTCATCTTTACCCCCCACCCGTGCCCCCTCCACACTTCATTATCTTTCTTTCTCTGTGTTTTTTTTTTTTTTAATCCTAGTTTTATTACTAAAAGTTGAGCTCACAGAGGTGGTCCTCTCAGAAGCTCTAAAAGTGGTTGCTTGAGCAGTATGAGGAGACTGCTTGAATTACGCTGTTTTTTACATTTAGTACTGATCTTGCTTAGAAACCAACAGATAGGATGTATGCAAGACAGCAATAAATTACACATAACTTGTAAAATGTTCTGGGATATGCATGAAATAGAAGATCAGTGTGCAGGCACAGATTTTCTCATGAGGGGTATGTTTCTAAGGTATCCGGTGAATTGCTTCATCAATCTTTGCTGTTTACCCTTTAATAACAGTAATAGTTTACTTTACATATTATTTCTTTGGGTAAAACTTGTTTAGTAGTCCCCCAGATCATATAAGTGGTGGTTGATGAAGTTCCATTTCTAGTAGTAACAGCTTTCCTGGACTAGAAGTAAAATCTGAAAGTTGCTGAGATCTAAATTTCTGTCCCACACATTAACTTTGAACTGTTGCTCTAGTTTATAGCATGCTTGTAATGTTCTCTGGCCCACGAGCGTGTTTTAAAGATCTATTTTTGCATTCCTACACTTCTACTGTCAGAGAAGTGTATATATATATACATGTATACTCATCAGAGAAGCAGCAGAAACAGGTTCTGCAAAAATCATAAATGCTGAAAATAACAGGAAATTAAGAAAATGTGCTGATGGAATGGTCCTGCAATGTAGAATATCTTGGACAACTAAACTGGAAACTGAAAAATCCCAAATATTCTTTTGCAGATATTATTGAAAGTCAATTAAACTGGTAGGATTTGCAGAGCTGACTACTTTGTTGGTTATGTAGAGCATTTTGTTTTGATTTGTAGGCACATCAAGATGTGCTGTTGCAGTTGCGTGATAACCTGGTGGAGATGCAGATGAGTTTGGAACCTGACACACAACAGAAAATAGAAGCAAGAGACATTTTGAAGCATAGTTATTGGGGGGGGGGGAGGGAAGCTATTTTTAGCTTGTTTTTAGGAAGGGGTATTTGGTTTTGGCCAAAAAGGTGATAAAATAAGGCCTGGATTTTTTCTTTGACTGGTGTGTATTTTATACATGCATATATGTGTGTGTGTATATACGCAAACATATGAATGTATATACGGCATTTTTGTGGAAAATGCTATAACAGCAAAACTTGGTATCACCCCCACACCCAGCAGCTTTGAAGAAAAGCCTTTGAAGATCCCTGGAACTGAGCAAAGCTCTCAGAAGTAACAAATGTAGTGAAGTGACAGGTGACGTGTAATGTACTATAAATTTGGGGTCACAGAATCTTAAATTTGTGCATATGGTTGAATTTTTAGCCCTATAAATATGCTAGTGTACACAAAACTAGCAGTGCTTTTGAAATTAAGTGTTGCAAGCCATTCCATTCCAGATTGGTTACAAAATATTAATTCTATCCCTATAAAAGCAGGAATTCACTGAAAGAACATGGACAAATCCTTAGTGCTAGAAATCTGAGCAGCGTCCGTATAATATTGTGCATGCTATTTAAATAATCCGTGAATTAGTCACACATTTATCAGTTTAAAGTTGCACTATTCAAAGCTTCACACTGGGCTGCAAACATCGAATCCCATGCACACTTTTCCCAAAAGCTAATATGGGAAGCCTTGCTGCTTATTTTAAAATAAGGGAGTGCCCCTCTCTGGCCCCCACAAATGCAGTGAAATAGTACAAGGCTTGTTAAGAATATTTTGAACTGGTTTTAAATTCTTATGTCTGCATTAATCTCAGCTTTCAGTAAAGTGCTGCTGTTGCATTATGTACTCCATTACTTAGGATTTAGACCTGATACTGACCTGATGTGGAACAGATAGAGAGCTCTTTCCCAGGAAATAAAAAGATGGCTTTTTTTTTCTCGCCTTCTGCTCTGCACGGGCACAATTGCTGTGGTGACACAGCAGCAGTTGTGCTACCTACTTTGCCAAATCTGTAGCTGTATGGCTGGGTCTGGTCCGAAGGAAGGTCTTATGAGCCAACAGAGGTTGAGATAGTTGCAGGTCAGTGCTAGGTGTTCCTAAAACAGCAAACTGTCTTGCCACCTGCTGCAAGGAATGGTTCTGCTTTTGCTCTGTACATTGGCTGTGGCTGTATCTTAGGTGGGTTCTGCTTATGGGCATGTTCACAGCACTAGAACCATCCTCATAACCACAGAACGCCTGCTCACATCAGCAGCTTATCATCACCATGGACTGCATTAATTTCAGGTGCCCTGAAATTTACAGATCTGATAGTCAGTGGCTGTGATATAAAACACGGAACAAATTTGCAAACCACAGTGGATACAGCAATGGGCATTTGTCTTTTTAAAGCTGATACTATTATTCCCTGGTCTACCTCCTAAGTAGCCCTTTCCAGAAGAGTTTAAAGGACAAAGGCCAGAAAAAATGTCAAAGACACCTGGTTTAAAATGACTGCCTAAGCAACTCGTAGTGAACAAACAGCAGCCTTGCCACCTTTGCAGAATATAATATGGAACAAGTGTCTTGTTTTGATGCTTTGATTATTTTTTTTGTCACTTGAACTCGAACCTGGTGTTTTCTACATAATTTCAGGCTTGTTACAAGAATAAAATTGCTGTTTTTTTTTTTTTCTTAATTTCATAAAAATCACAGATTTCTTCTTACTTCCAGAAGTTAGACTATTAAGAGGCATGATAATTTCAGTGTCACTGTAACACTGCCTGTACTATATCTTCTGCTAATGCTAATATGCTCTGAATCGTGTGTACTCGACTCTGATAGTAATGACAATCTTCTGCATGTTGAAGAACAGTTTGTATCTGTTTCGATTGAGGGGGCTGTAGTTCATCTACAGCATGTGTGAAATTGTAGTTAATTCTCTGGAAAATGCAGAACCACAAAATTCTGTTCTCAGATGCCTTTGAAAACTATTTCACATTTCTTATGTGAAAATAAATCATATATAAATCATCTCAGACAACTGTTTTTTTAAAAATATACATCTGAATAAATAAAAACAGGAGGCACAAGAGGATGGCCGAGCCATCAGCTACGCACAGTGCCTGTGGGCACACAGAATCCTGCTGAAGTCACTGGGGATCCTTTCCTTGACCCTGAGTGGTGCTTGTGCTGCTTGGCCCTCTCTGATACCATGGCTCTGACAGGAGGCCCTGCTTGTGAGTCCCTCAGGCAGCAGTGACACAGAGAACAGATCTTAAAAACCACTTCTTCCTTAACGATCACAAGGGGATTTTTATTTTATTTTATGTTTTAATTTTTATTAAATGAAGTTGCTGTTTGATCTCCAGGTGTGTTGGCTGGCCTTGGACAGGTCGTGGTGCTCAGCTCCTGTCAGCAGCGGGCTCTGCAGCAGAGGCCCACCAGGCATGCTGCAGCAGGCCTCCCTGGGGAAGTGTTCCCTGCTGGTTTAATCTCCACAGAAACCCCAGGTTTTGAGGAGACGCATTTCGGCTATATATGCATTAAACTGTTCTCTCCTTTTGCAAACAGAGCGTGTTCTTCCCATGCTTTGTGAGGGGTTTGTGATGTTCCTCGTTAGAGTGGTCAGTGCCCAAAGTGAAGCTGAATAATTTTAATTTGCTTTATATCTCACCTGCCCTTTTTCCTGCTGCTCGTTATTCCTTCCAATAGCTGGTAGTACAGGACTTCTTTGTCTTCTTTGACCTGTATAAAGGTTAAAACACACGTACCCTGTGTTTTTATTTTCTCAAATAGTGTAATGGGAAATTCTTGTGAGCGACAGGGTAGTTGCTTGAGGAATTTTGTGAGAACATTGAGTCTGAGTCTTTAAGTGGTGAAGAAGAAAGAAGCTGAATTCACAGCAGAAAAATGTTCTTAAGAGAAGTAGAGCGTTAGCAAGGGATACTGTGGTGGTTGAGGGTAATTTCTGTGCCTTCCTATAGAGAGGAGAATACCCATCTGTATTGAGGGATCGGGAATAAAAGGAAAAACTTAGTTCTCATGTTTCCTTTCCATCCGATCAGAGAGGATGTGGAAATCAGAGGAAAGAGAAGGTTTATCAGTTCCTTTCCTCTTCTGTGGTGGAACAGAAAAATGAAAGAAATGGCAGATTCAGAAGAACAGATGCATGTGCCGATAAATCCATCTGCTTGGGAACAGCAAAATGGTAAATACTCTGGGATGGCTGGGAAGACTGCAACTAATTGACATAATTGGTCCTGCTCAGTCTAAGCTTGTGGTGGTTTTTCTGTTTGTTTGTTTTTGTTAGTGTTGTGTTTTTGTGTTTGTTTTAGTTCTTATAAGCCAAAGTGTATAGTCTTTTTTTTTTTTTTTTTTTTCCTTTGTTTGTTTGTTTGTTTTAAAAAGCTGACAGTATGCAGCCATACGGTGAAGAAACTGATTGTCAGGTCCCATTCTGAGAAGATAACGTAGACTTGCCTTTTTAGCAATGCAATTTCACACTTTGCTTGTTACTTCAATGTCTTCATATCACAAACACTATTAATCCTGCTTCCCTTCTTTTGTGTCATCCTTTTGCAAAGGCAAAAGACCAGCCAAGAACTACATGCAGTTTCACATGTACTTCAGTTACTTTATTATTATATTCAGTATTTTTAACTAATATGTATTTTTTTTCTGTAATGTTTATACATAGAAGTTTTCTGAATAACACAAACCTTAAAAATAGAATACAATTTATGATTTCCTCAGAATGACAAATATAAACCAGTTGTTCTTAGCATCAAGCAATCATTTTTTTTGGCACTGGAACAAGCTTGTTAAACTTTGTTCAAGGCAGACCGACTTCCACTGCAATGTATCTGTATTTTTGCTAGATACACCTGGTATGTGGAGGAAACGTCCTTGTGTAGTACATGGCATGACATTGTAAACCTGAATTTCCTTTCTTTTAAAAATGTTTAAGTTGTTGTTTCCTGGCAACATTTGAAGGAATTGAAGGAATCCACTTTTTTTTTTTTTTTTTTTCCTCTCCCTCTCTAAGAACAAGGAATACCAGGAAACACACCTGAAATGTCAATGATATTTCTTGTGAGGTTAGCTGCTGTCTTCCAGTGTTCATACGTTAATGACTTCTTTTTTTTTATTTTCATAATCCTATAAATAAAACTACATGGGGGAGGGGGGAGAAAGGATTTGTGTGATTTAGTTTTTTTCTACTCTGACAATTTTTTGTTTTCTACAGTTCAGAGACCACAAAAGCTTGCCCTACTGTAGGACAAGGATAAGGAACACTACAGTCAAGTACAGATATGTAGACTTGAGCAAATTTCTGGGTTATTCAATATTGTATGTTTAATTTGTAAGTCCTAATCTTGGATTACAGCAAAATGTTTCCTTAGAGTGGACTTGCATGTGTTTTTAGTCTTGAAAGGCTCCAAAGTCCAACTAACGTAAACCATTCATCTGTACTGAAGGAAAAACTTTTGGCTGAAGCATTTATATAAAATAAAAGGATTTGGAGGACATCCCAAGCTGAAATAGGAAAAACAGCAACTTTTTTTTTATTATTTAAATTGCTGCATAGTATTTTATGCAAAGATATATATTAAAATTCACATGAAAAATTGTCTTTAAAAAAAAAAGTTTCCATTACATGGGATGACATTTTTTCAAAGCAGTACATGATATTGAGTTGTTGTTCTAACATGTTGTTGCTATATATTTAAGTTGTTGTATTCTTTATATTTAATTTTCTGTATTCATTTTATTTTTTTTTCCCCTGTGGAGCCTGAAGTTTGTATGAGAAGAAATTTGATAATGTGCAAGTGAAGGCAATTATGATGCCTTCTGCCAGCTTTCCCCATGGAACATTATCAGTGACAACAGAATTTTTAATATATAAGGGGAAAAACTCTGAACACTGAAGTACTGCTTAGTCCTAATGCCTTACAGTCAAGTGTGAAGTGAACTGATTAATTTAAATTTGCATAATTGTCTTAAATGTTAGAATGAAATAATGATGTTTTATGATACTTTTTTCTTTTTAACCTATTTTTACTAATAGATAAGACAAATGAATATATGTTGGTGTCTTACAATTAATTCTTGAAAAATCAGGAGTTGCTTTAAAAACAAGTTGAAAACATTGAATTTAGTGAGTGCAGGATTAGATTTGGAGATGGTGGCAACAGAGGTTTATATAAAGGGACCTGCCTTTGCTCCATTAGAAGCATTTTAGAGCAGTAACAATGATAAGGTTTCATAGTCTGAAAATGTCATGAATTAGTTTCTTCTCTGAGCAAAACAGTAAAAGGTTATGCATCTGCAAGGGTGCTCTGTTTGCTGAACTATAGAACTTTATTAATGAGCAATTCACACTTTTTGTTGCAGCAGGATAAACTTTTAATATCTATATTTAAAGGTTCTTTTTTGTCTCAAATTCCTGTTTGAAGATTGGAGGGAGATGGAAAGTAGAGAGGCTGTGAGGAAGGATATAAGGAAATAGAGCGAAAGGTTGCTACTCAGCTGAACTTACTTCATGCAATATGGAGATCAATGTTTTACTTGGACAGGTAATGACTGGACAAGGAGCAATGGTTTTAAACTTAAAATAAAAATAAAAATAAAAAAAATGGAACTGGATGGGCTTTAAGGTTCCTTCCAACCCAAACCATTCTGTGGTTCTGTGAATATTTAAATTAGGAGTCAATTCCAATTCCGTTCTTCAGTTCACCTGAATCTCGGAAGAGCAAAGCTGACATTGCATTGTGGTGTTTTGATACTGTTCTCTTTCTAGTAAAAGTGATGAAAAATGTTATTGCAATAACATAAATAACATAATAAAATTTACAGCAGAATCCGACGTTAAGAATATTTCTGAGTATTTCCCAGATCAAAAAAGTTCACAGATTAAAAAATGGACACCAAATAGCAAAGAACTGAGAAAAGTGGATAGAAGACAATGTTGCTCTTTGAATGGCCATGTTCCAGTCATATAAAGCCAAGGAAGAAGCAGTGAAAATAGCTGTGTCAGGGAGGACTCTGAAAAGTAAGTGGAAACTTGTGAGGCTATGTGGTAGTAAAGGAACACTCTTTCAACTTAATGTATGAAAAGCAGAGATGCTGGGCAATTGTAACTTTCCTCTAGAGCATAGCACCCTAGGGAGCTGGGTTTTGGAGCTAGATACTGTTACGGCTTGGATAAAGCTCAAAGGAAAGTTGCAGAGTTATTTATAGGGAATTAAGAGTTGAATGTGTGCATTTTAGCTAAGCAATACCTAAGGCAAATGTAATAAAGCTTAAAAAAAAACAAAAAGTTGAGATGACTGAATTTCTAAGGGAGAAAAAAAGTTATTTAGGTGTGTGTGAGGAAAAACTGGTAACTAAACAGCCCTGTGCTGCATCCACCCAGAAGATACCGAGGTTGAGGAGAGTGATGGGGTGAACTTCTGCCATGCATTGCATATGTTGGGCTGTGTAGTTTCCGTGGCCTTGCCAGACCTTTAAAACTGATTTCCTCTCCTACTCCTGTTGATTTCTAAATGGTATTTATTTATTAAAATTCAAGCTACCTTACAAAAGTGCACTTCAGAGTTCCCTCTGGTTACGGAGAAATAGAACTGGAGACTGCCGGCTGGCTTAACTTGTGCACTAGCTCAGTGAAAACCTCACGTTAGTACTTCTTTACTTGCATGCTTGTTCTGAAGACACAGCTTTATGTGCTACCAGTCCTGTTCAGAATTGATCCAGAGTCAGTTCACTAACAGTTCTTAGTCTGGTTTTCTAAGTCAGGTTTATTCTAAACTTTTTGATTAGCGTTGCAAGGTTCATCTCTCACTGCAGCTCCCCAGGAACTGTAAAGAAAATGATGATAATTAAGAGTTGCAAACAAACTAAAAAGCTTACACAAACATTTTTAAGCCGGGAAAATCATCATTTTTCTCCACTGCCTCTTACTCATTAGAGGCTAAGAATGTCTTAATATATATTTTATATGTATATATATTATAAATAGTTTTTAATTTTAAAGAATATTAAAGGGATGCTGAAAGCTGTGAATGCTGATTTTTTTTTTTAATTTATTTTGTGTGTGTGTTGTGTTGTCATGCCCCATCCTGTCCTCCTGCCAAGAGTCATCTAAGATGAAAACTGTCAAGGGACCTTACAGAGTGCTTATTTCCAGTATGAAGCAGTGGAATATACATCAGCTTTCTCTTTTTATCAGGCATTGCTTTCAGGGAAGCTGCTGATAATCATTTAAAGACCTCTTACTAGGACAGGGATACATGATCTGAGAAGTGGCTGGTTTACATGCTTCCCTTGAGATTTCTGTCAGTTGCTTAGCTTCCTATGCTTCCTACCTCTGCATTTTAGAAATGCAGAATAAGACAGTATTTTATATACATTGTTATGCTGCAAAAACACAATATCCTACAAAAAATGTATTATAGCAGGTGTTCTAAGGCAGGTGTTGTAACCTTTATCTTCCTAAAGGAAGCAGAGTGGGGAAAATCTAAAATATGTTGTGTTCATTAAAGACAGTTCAGAATGGTACTTACACCCCCATTAACATCCCTGGTACAGGGAAGGAGGGAAGGCAGTGCAGGCAGCTGAACATGTTAACCCATCCCTTTGAGAGATTTGGTGAAAGATACTGTTGAGGCCTTGGTCCCTGGAGTGCTAAGAATGACTTACAGCTTTATATTTGTTTTAAACTTCTGTCATTCAATATACAGTTAATTAGAAAGTGCAGAATGCAGTACTGCTGATGTTCATCCTCATTTCATGATAAAACACATCAAGTTTTCTTTAAAAATAACGTAAGATTGAGCCATTTTAGTGGTCACCACAATTTCAGGAGTAGTCACTGACTGATGGTGCTGGTTTTGGAGCATGCTCATGATCTGGGCAAGTGGGGCACTGTCTTTTCCAATGGAAGAAAGCAGTAGGGAGAACTTGGTGATGTTTTACCTCCATGAGCAGCGAACCAGGTGTGAGTTGCACTTGAGCCACTGTCCTTCAGTGTAGATATTCTAAAGTTCACACCACGTGAAGTCTTGCTTTAGAGGAACTAACAACAATCATGTTTTTTCCTTTTAAAGAGCAGCTGAGTTCATGGTCATTTGGAATAAATTCTGGTGTGTCTGTTTTATTATTTCAGCCCCCAAATATGCCTCAGTGATACCTGCATTCTCCTTTTTTAAGGAATGCTGCTTTTTAATTTACCTCTCCAAGAACATCATAACATCCAAGAAACTCTTGTTTTAAAGCAATATCATTAGGTAAGTAGTAAAATGCAGGTGTTGGATTTTAGTTGTGTACTTTTCAGTCTTACAAACTGCTCATTGGTGGAGAAAAGATATTTGATTTTTGCCTTTAAAGCTAGGTGTAATTTAGATTATTGCTTATGCTACATGTGAAAGTATGTAAATGGATTCAAATCTTTCTATAAATTAATGTTTCTCTATTTTTTTAGATGTGAAGTTTTCTAAAGATGGTTAATAATTAACATTAAGGTAGTTTATAGCTAGAACTAAGAGGGTTTGGTGACTATTTTGGCATTGCAGTCAGCAAAAGCATTCACAAAGTTTTCAATCTGAAAGCTTGTTAAATATTTAACAGAGTCTGAACATCTTTAAAAGATGTTATTGCAAGGGAATGTTTTATGAAATAGGTATTAAAATCGTGACATAAGCTTCATGTATATATAGCATATTGGGTTCCGTTTTCAAAACTTGGGTTTGTGTGTTTTACATTAACTTGCTAAGTGGAATTATGCACTAGGTTTCTTTCCTGTTTTCAAGTTGGATCTGGTTACTCTCTTGTTCTGAATCTCTTTGAGAATTAAGAAGCTTCTTAGGCTTATTTGAAGGTAGTTGATTCAACAGCCTCCTGGAAAATACATCCAAGTTCTCAAAAAGGAAGGGATTAGACATCATTAACGGTTCAGTAAACCATTCAAATTTAATTTGAACCATTTCAGGTTATCCTACCTTTTATCAGTAAAACGCTTAGATACGCTAAGATTGACTTGTAAGACAAATATGACTACTTACAGCAAAGCAAGAGTTATTGAAGTCAAAATTAGAGTGACAGCTGCGTTCCTCAAACTTCAAAGAAAAACCTTTGTCCTCTCTGAAGATTTACTAACTATAAATCAACTTGTCTTTCCTGTATTTTCCCCTTAACTGCTTACTGTGTTTAATTATGATGCAGTTGAGTTTGAGAAATTTACCTTGCTTCTTAAACACCTTTTCTATTTAGAAATGTGTAATGGTTGTGTGTGGTATGGGAAAAACCTGGATTGTGAATGGCTCCTTCCTTTTTAGAATACATGGAATTAGACAAAACCTTTTGAAATTTAAACCTAATACTTAGATACACAATGACCGAACACTTAAAAAGAAATGACTGAAAGGTAGTGAAATGCACCTGCCACTGGAGAAATTGCATCCTCTAAGGAGGTGTGTTTCTTTGGAAGCAGACGAAATAAAATGAATAAACGATGTGACTGATAGAATGAATCTGGGATATATGCAGGTTGGTCAAGAGTTTCATGTGGAAACTAGCTGTTTAAAACGCATTGAATTAAGGACTTTGTGATGGTGTTCAGTTCAAACCAAGCCTTCTAATAGGTACCGTGTTTCTGTTCTTTGATTTGTCTGTAATACAGCCATGTTTCAGATACTTAACAGGACTGAAGCAGTGAGTCTGAAACTTTTTCTAGTGTGTTTGTTTTCCTTTCAGACATAAGTGTTTTGTGGAAATCCTCTTTATATCTCATTTTGTGAAGTTCTGAGATATAAATTCAGTCTTTTGCTTAATGCTTTATTTGTCTGATACGTGGTAAGTGATACAGTGGTAGTGAGGCTGCAGCTCTTAATTCAAAGTTGCATATCACAAATCATGCAGGTTGGCTATACTAGGGGAATGAGCACATGTTTTAACATGCACCCACAAACAGTTCCTGAGAGATTTGAAACCCACAAACAACATGAAGTGAGATGCAGCAATCTCCACTAATTGTATTTTTTGTAACAGAACTTCTTCCTTTTTTTTCCTAAGTTCCACCAATTCTGTCCTGTAAATGAGAAGAAAGGAGAAGGGGGGAAACAAAATACTCAACACTATCCTTTTAATTTCCACTTCCCTTAAAGTGAATTACTTACGCTGTAGAATATGGTGGCTCAAACTGCATGTTTCTTGGGACTCCTTTCTGAAGGGATGCTCTTAAGAATTTATGGATATTTGGTGATGTTGAGGAAAGTCACAAATTCTTTGTCTAGTGACTTGGCTTTCTATTGCAAGGCTTTCAAAGAGCTCCTGAGTACAGTTTGAGCAGCTCCTTGCAGACAGGGAAGGCAGAAGTCCTGCTACTGGCTTTGGAGGATCTGAGAGCTGTGGCTGGAGGACATGGACATGCCTGGAGCACTCTTGAGGCCAGAATTAAGATTCCCAGCTCAGCCTTCCCTGTTAAATTTAGACAGCAGCTTAGCCTTGTCCTCTAATTAGGAGGAGCTGAGATAGGCGAGTTTGCTGCTTGAGGAGCACGCGGTATTGTAGTCAGTGCTTACAGTGGGAAGAAGGGCTTCAGCAGCTCGGGCTAAGAATGGATGTTTGTGGTTTGGGTGCACATGATCATCGCATTTGAAAGCGGTGTGCCCATTGTTACGGGTTGTAAGGAAGATGTTTATGTTTGGTGGCGTTGGATGTGTGCGTAGCAAATCTGAACTTGCTGCTGTGTATTACTGTTTGAATTAAAAAGTAATATAATACATTTATGTCCAAAATAAGCTTGCATTCTTCAGATTCTGCTCACTGTTGCTTCTTCGAGATAGGTAGGTTATGTGCTTTAAGAGGAAAGTCTCTATCTAAAGAGACATGGGAAAAAAAAGAGCAATACTTCCCATGGATGTTGGAAAAGTAGGTCTCATCAGTGTAGCTGGACCACAGAAGGGGTTTTGAGGGTGTTTTTTTCTGTGGGGGAGAAGAATGCAGATCTGGCTAGCCTTCTGCATATGAAACAATGTGAATCTGAGAAGTCTTTAGTAAAGTTATTTCCACCCTGTACATTGTTAATCTGGTAGTCTGTGGAGCAAGATTTTCTGCATTGGCCACTTTGCCCTCCTGAGCAGTTAATGCAGGGCTCTGTATGCTGAACTGCTGGAGCAAACCTATTTTGTTCTGCACAAAAGGAGCCCGTGTGTTTCCGAGAATACTTTGAACCCAAGCTCGAACATCAAGTTTGCACAGGAGACCACCACCCTTATTAGTCAAACACTTCTTGAAAGAGAAGAGTTAAGATTGTTTGCTGTCTCCCTCCCCCCGTTCGGCAGAGGTTTGAAATATCCTTATCTTCAAAGCTCGGGGTAGATTTGAGGCAAGCCCTCTGAAGGGCCGTGTTCCCATCTGCGCTCTTCTTCAACACCTGCATTCCTCGCGCTGCTGCCAATCGCTTGGTGCTGCTGCAGTAGTAAAACTGCAGAGGTTGCAAGCCTGGGGAATTTATTTTTAATAGATTTTGAATTAAATAATTTATTTTAAACAACAGTTGGTTAAAATACTATAAATATTGATCCAGGGCAGTCTGCCTGAAATTAATTGGCTATAAACAAAGTGTGGTTCTTTTTTATGTTTTTAGGCTTTTTCTTTCTTTTTTTTTTTTTTTTTTTTTTTCCTAAGAACAACAAATAACAACAACAGAAAATGATTGTTTCTTAGCCTAGAGTCTGTAGTTCATTTTTAGGACCTTTTCATGTACTGGCGGCTAAATGTCAGTGAAGGAAGCCAAAGTCATTTGTATCGCATTTTGTTTATAAATTGCATCTCAATTTCTTGTCAACACTGGCTGTATTTTTGTGGTTAAGTAATGCATTTTTTTCATCATAGGCAGCAGGAAATATGTAGTTAGTTATCTGCATCAGGCTGAAAAAGAACAGGCACTGTCTGCCCTGCATGGGTAAAAATAGGACCAATCAATTATTTCTTTACTGTTTCTGATCTTCCTTCTCAACGGGAGGAAAAACCTAGTGCCTTGACCTTCCTTGTTCCAAAACGTAGCAGTGGTCGAATGCCCGCTTTAGCATAGGAGGTAGTTTTAGATGCAATTTTCTGCTTTTCTCCTAAGAGAGAGAAGGCTGGGGAAGTGGTGGTCCTGCACCTTTTTTTTCTGTTTTTCTGTAGGGGCACCAGAGAATGCAGTGTTGAGGTGCTTGGAGGGAGAGCAGAGAAAGGAGCTCTGCTGTGGGCAAGCAGGGAAGGTGGTCCTGCTGAAGGCAAAGAGAAAACAGAAGGGAGTGCATATGTAGTTTGGAATATATTAGGCCTCTAACTTCTGTGTTTAAGCATCCTGCATTTGTATTAGTGACTGTGATGCAGTTTACAGGATGGTACTTAAATAACCTGATGGTCATCCTTTTTCTGCATTTTGCAATGTTATTTAATGGAGTTATGCTAAATAACGGCAAGGCACTCTTAATTCTGATTTGACCTGAAACAATTACTAATGTAAAAATCAATATATTTCATATCCATTACGCTAGCCTCTCATTTAGGATAATGGAGACGGTAGAAGTTCAGTGGTGATGCAAATGTGGAATATTGGAAGCGATTAAAAGAAAAACCAGCAAATATATAACTCATTCTGTAAAACATGGTCATACGTGTGTTCAGCAGTCTGCACAGGCCAATGTTCCCTGTCTGATCAGTGTCCAGAAGTAAAGAGATTGGGAAATCCATAAGAGAGTAAGCGTATACCATCACTGAATTTACCCCCAGGCTCTAGTTGTCTGTAGTTCAGAGACTTTGTGAGTCGGAGGCAGTTTCTCTGCACAGTGGACTTTGGTTACCAAGTCCAACTTGCCCTTTAATCTATGTATACTTTCAGTATTCATAGTACTCAGTGGCAAAAATGTTTACAGGTTAGCCATGGATTTTCATGTAGAACAACTGTCTTGTGCGTTTGCAATTGCAGTTCCTCAGTGGCTGGACCCCTTCTCACCCATCTTTCTGTGAGCCCCCTGCTCTGCCTGCTACCATTTGTTGTGACTTTTTCAGGCTGAAAAATCCTAAGTCATAGATTTACTTCTTCCTTGAATAGAAGCTGTTCCATAGCATTCTTGTTGCCTTTTCTAAACTTTTTTTCTGACCCTACAGCACACTAGCAAGACAGGAGCTGTAATGTCCTGAGGACAAGCCAGGGTGTGCTTCCTAGGTGGGCTGAAAGCAGCCCCTTGTACTAGTAAGGGCAGTGGCTGGAGAAATGGTAGTACCTGAAGGACACAAACCCTGCCTCCTCTTGGCTGCTGATGTGTCTGGTGCTGGTCTGCAGGATTTTGGTTGCTTCCAGCTAACCTGAGAAGCGACTAACCCAGTGTGGCCCTTGAAAGAAAAAAAACATTACTCACTTTTTTTTTTTTTTTTTTTCTGCAAATGTACTTGTCAACCTAGTTGAACATAGAGATACAACTGAATCTCTTTAATGATTGTTGGGAGGGAACGTGAGGTGACTGAAGAATAGGCTAACTTACAAGGTTTGACTTGTTGAAATTGCAAATGGAGGTGCTGTGCAGAGAGAATGTAGGAGTAAAGGAAATGAAAGCTTCCTGCGGGGCGCGAGCTGCTGAAGCGCTGTAAGGGTAATTTTACAGTGAAATTCTTGTGTTTGAAATACACATGTATTGAAAAAGGGGGGTAATGAACTGTTTGTGTGGACTGTTGTGTGGATGTGTTTGCTGGTCTATTTCTTAAGTCCTTCACAAGAGAAAATTCATTTGGTGGAAATGGGAAATGCTTTTCCTGCAGTGCTGGTCCCAGGAGCAATGACCACAGCATGGCTTTGGGGAAAATGTGTTAAAAGCTACAATCCCTAACCTCATTTGGCCATCCTACTGTGGGACAGCTTGAACAGCATGCTGCTGTGCAGTGCTGAGGAGCTGGAGTTTCCTCGCTTCCCTCAGCCCTTTCACTAACAGGGAATGAATGCATCGAATGTCTGCGGAACGACAGATGCCTTCCTGCTAGAATCCTTTAAAGTTACCTCACTTTTTCTTTTTTTATGACCAATTCTATTTCAAGGAAGCAGAAATCTAACAAAAGCTTACTGAACAGAATTATACTCTTCACGTGTTTAATGAAGCGTAGTTTACTATAGCTGCCTCCCTAAGCCAGTTTGTTTTGTCTACCTTTAGGAGTACTACCCTGTAAAGAAATCCAACACTTTGCAGTTTCCTGTTGTTCATTTTGTTTAACTTTGGCTATAAATTACCTTTGGCTCAATTACAAAGCTTTCAGAAGATAATCAGAAGAAAAGAGTCAGGAAGAAATAATACCCGTTTGTTTTTATTCTGTAAATCTGCTTTACTGCCGGTTAGCTGGGCATAGCGTTAGAGGCAAGAGGATCCCAAAGAGAGACACTGTTTCTGGTTGGCAGCACCCTGTGGCTGATTTGGTACGCTTAGTCTAGAGGACTTTGCCCAACCACTTCTGCCAGAGACTCCTCTGCATTAGCAAAGAAGAATCTTTACTATCATATACTTTTATTGCTCATTTGTCTTCAGCCTTGTTGCATGTTTTCAATACCTTTGGTATGTCACATTAGTATTGATTGATTGGCTATTCCTAACATTATCTACGGAATCATAAAGTTTGTGGCTCCATACACTTACTTTACAATTTATCATGGTAATCTAAGGGCCCATTCCTGTAGAAATCAGCCTGTGAGAATAATGGTATAACAACTGCTAGCAGGAAATGTCTGTGGTGTTAAGCATTAACTCAGGTATAACATAAGGGATTGGAGGACTTAAGATAAATGGAAAAAGACAGAAGGTAACTTGAACAAACTGATTGAACCATCGAGTTGAGTGGATATTTCACTTAAAATCTACTTGATTTGCACAGGCATGTAAGTCACTGCTAGAGACTATATAAAATAATTAGTTAATCCATGCCTGCAATGTCACTTTCCAATTTCTCATCAGAAATTTGAATATAGAAAGATGACATCTTACGCAAACTAAGATTTTTTCTTCTCCATTTTAGCTCAAGAAGCTTCACACCTTATGAGTCGAGAGAAATATAGCTATTTTGTCTTCTTTTAGATAATTTTGGATGTAATCAAGCAGTCTCTTTTTGCACTCAGGTTCAGTTAAATGTGAAAGCCATGCAGAAACTAAGTGGAAAAATATGGTAACTTAAAGAAAAGGCATGGTTAGATCACACTACATTGTATTTTTTTAGTTATTTTTATTCAAAAATTGACTTGCTTTTTGAGGGGAGGAACTAGAATGGTGGCAAGAAAGGTCAAGCTGTACATATTGGTTTCTTCTGCAGTTTTTCTATCTATCTATCTATCTATACAACTGGCCTTTGGGAATGTCTCAATGTTGATATGTAGGTAGGAATCTTCCAGCTGGTGGAACCAATATATTCATCCTTTTGTTTCTTTGGAATATTTCTATAGCACATACACCTACGAATTCTGTATAAGGGGGGACTTTTAGTATTTGATCCAGCTGCAAATGTTTGATGAATATGCCTACATCAGTTTTAAGCAGCATATGCAAGTAATGCTTCATTTCTTGCATCTTGCATTGTCTATTGTTTCCACAAAAGGAGTTGAATACTTGGAGGATGTCTTTTCGGAAATTTTCAGAATAGTTTTTCAAGCTTGATGAGAGTGTCAGTTGGTAGAATTTGTCATAATTCTGAATCAAAGTATTAATGTCTATTAAAAATTCTGTGAGGTGTAATCATAGGGCTTCTGTTCACTTTTCTGCTACGATACATTGTAGCAGAAACATGTTGGAAATTCCAAAAATATATTTCTGAGTTCATGAGGGAGAAATGCCATGGGTAGACATTTTCGTACTCTTCTACTTAATTCAATTTAAGGAGATTTGTTTATTTCAAAGCTGCTGCATTTCAGTAGTAGTTTTTTAGCAGTTTCTGTTACTGTTTAGTAGAACTTTACAGACTATCTTGCATAACTTCTGTACATGTTGCTGCATGAGATAGTGTAACCTTAAATGGGAATGAATGTCTTGTTCTTGTGTTTTTCAAAGTTGTCTTCCTATAATACATGTTTTACTAACTTTCTCAATATTCAGTCCTATGGTAAATCCTGTTTGTGCAAAATGGCAGACTTCATCTACTAAGCATAATCCTGTTAATGCAGACAATACTGCTCAAATGTCATTCGCATTATAAGCAACACCTGCTTTTCTTATCAGAGGGACAGCTACATTTACTTGCATATAGGATTTTATGGTTTTTCCTTTGAAATATAAAAGTCAAGTCTCTCCCCTCTTCAAGATTTCGGGGAGGGAGTTGGGAAAAAAAAAAATCATCCCTGCTTTTGATTGTTGCTAGTGTTTATCATTAATACATAAACACAGATTTTTCCATGTATGCACATATATTAACATATATAGTATTTCCATGCTATGTAATTATAGCTTGTTGCTGGTGTTTCATGTGAATTTTCAGTGTTAACTGCATTGTTCTACTCTGTTTTGTCATAACACAGCTTGTGAATGTAGGAGATGTGACTTCTACTTTGGAAAGTGTAAAACAAGGCTTTCTGCAAGGTTTTGTGTTCCATGAAAACAGACCACTCAAAAGTTCAAGATTAAGACTTTTTCCCCTTATATTTGCTTTAATATTGTGGGTGTTAAAAGTAGAAAGAATCAAACCCATGGATAGAGCCTTTTAGGTACTTTATCTTTTTGGATTCACTATTTAAATTCCTTGTGTTTTCTTTCTTTCTTTCCTTTTTTTTTTTTTTTTTTTTTTTTTTGTATTATGAACAGAATTAATGTCAAAGGTAATCTAGCTCTGTATTCGTCTTAAAACATACCTTTCTCAGTAGTTCGACATACAACAGCAGTAGCATTTCTGAATGGCTCTTTGTATTCCGGATTCCCATTTATATTTCTTTATGATAACAGCCTGGAGCATACAGGAAAAGCACACATGAAAAGATTTGGCCTTACATACAGTCACCTACTTAATCATCAGATGTTTCAGAGCTTTGTCCCTATGCCGACAACACTCCTAACACTGAGTGTCTTAGGAGCCGGTCTGCAGAGGTAATGGGAAGATGTGCCTCAGAAAGCAGGTCTCAGGTATAACTGAGACCTTGGTGGTTGAACTTCTGTGTTTGGAGTCTGAAGAAATCAGCTTTGTTATATTAATGAGTATGACAAGTCCATTTTTAGCTTTTGGAGTTGTAATCTGAGTCTTTTCTGGCTTCATGGAATCATACTGAGGATGTAACATGTTAGTCTTCAGAGAATCATGTACTCATTTAGTCTGGAAGACAAACGTGGAGGTTACCTAGTCCAGTCTCCTGCTCACAGCAAGAAGTTTCCTGGGGCTGCTCGGGGTCCAAAAATGGAGATTTACAGCCGTCTGGGAGACAGTCCCAGTGCCTGACGGCTTCATGTGTTCAGTCAACGTGTCTTGTTGCCATGTGTAGCCACTGGATTTTTTCCTGCTATTTGCACCCCTGAGTCACGGTCTCCTCTGTCGCCCCACTTTAGGTAGTGGAAGATTGTGTCTTGATGCTGCCATGGCCTTCTTCAGGCTGACCAAACCCATGTCCTTCCTTCAGCCTTTCCTCCTGCAACATATGCTGCAAACACTCCTGGCTGTTTTAGTGGCCCTCCACCAAACTCCATGGAGTTTGTCAACATCCGTCACACTGGGCACAGGTCTCTTGATGCAGTATCATGCACGAATGCAGAGTCAAGGGGAGTGATGCTATCAGCTTGTTTGGCTGGGTACGTGTTTAGCTCGCAGTGCATCCTCTCATCAGGAGGTTCTCAAGGGGCCATTCCTGTAGCTGGCTGAGGCCTCTCTGGCTGGCAGCCCTGCCCTCTGGCCTGCCTGCACTTTTCTCCCTTTTGTTTTCATTTTTGGATGTGGTGAGGACGTGTTGCTTCCTTTTGCCTAGGCTACTGGTGGAAATATTAAGCAGCTATCAGCCCTGATATGAATTCCTTCATTGACCACTACCATTTGAGCCTGAAGGCCCTGTCAGTTTTTCACCCACCTTGTGGGTGAAAACTGGATGCGTGATACCCATCCAGTCGATATCTCCTCATTTTGACCACAAGGAAAAGTGCAGTGTCTTCTGTGTTGGAGAGTGTTGAAAGCCTTGCCAAAGTCCAGGTAAATGAATTGGGCTGCTGCCTGCTCTTCCACAAAGCCCACCAAGATGGGTTGCTTGAGAGCATGCAGCCTGCGTAAGGGCATAGTTGGTTCTGTGAGTCACCTTCCTGTGTCTGCAAATAATTTCTCTTGGGACTTGCTCTGGTCGTTTCCTGGGAATTGAACTGAAGCTGACTGCAGCTCTCTGGATCCTTCTCCTTGCCTTTTTTATTATTATTATTTTTTGGCAAAACATTCTTACTATGTTGCTTATGTTTCTGATCACAGCTCAAGTTTGACCTGCTATTTTCAAAGGGTCTCCTTAGAGATACTGTTCCTGAGTGTGCCTAGATGCTTAATATATCCAGTTTTATCATTGGCAATTGTGAACTATCATCTCAGCTTCTCATGCTTTTGGTGTTTTTTATAAAAGTTGACTGTTCTAATTAACTTTTTTGTCAAATCTTTTTTATCCTGCTTCATAAAATCACTAATACACTGTCAGCAGTGCTCACAACGCTGTTTCTTGTTTTATTTTTTTTCTTAATTAAAAAAAAAAAAAAAAACACAACACATACCTGCCCTTCATTTTCTGTCTTATACCAATTATTAATCTTTGCAGGAACCACTACTGACCTGAGGCACTCTTTTATGTCATCTAAAAATATTTTTTTTTAATGAAGGTTTCTATAGATACTCTATTAAAACAAAATATATTAAAAGCAATTTGCTTGTGTGCTTTTTTGTAGATATAACTCTACATGTGTGATTTCGTTGGCCTTTGTGGTACTGACTGCAGTTTTTAACATTAAGCGCATGAATAAGTGCTCTCAAAACTGAGGTTGTAAATAACAAGCCCTTTCACAGGGAGAAAAGTATCTTATTGATGTGGTTTTTTGTTTGTTTGTTTTGAGGGATTTTGTAAATTTACAGTCCATATAAAGAACTATTAAAGTTGCCATTAACATACCAAGGTGTTGCAACATTGTTTTCTTATTTCAGAGTGATCAAAATTAACAGCACAGAATAATCTTCAAAGAACAAAAACCTGCACTGCCTTTTGCTCGTGGTTGCTTTAGAGAAATAAGACCTGCAAGTGAGGATCCCCTGCTAAATACCAGACTTCCCCCAGCTGCTGCATGCCTTGATATTAATTTACTTCAGTACCTTTCAAAGACATTGTTGGGTGTTTTATATAAATAAGAGAAACGTTTCCAGTAATGTTTGATATTTTTGGCTCAACTGTTCTTTGTCTGTGTCTGTCTCATTATTAAAATTATCTTACGCTGGAGACATTACATTATGGATTTGCTTCTAAAGACTATGATATTTGACTGCTGTTGAAAGCAATCTGTCCCATGTACAACTGGCAGGTTTTGGAAATGTCAGCTCTTTTCATATGCAGTCTCCTGGAGACCATGTGTTCATCTTGTCCAGATAGCTTGCTAATTCTGATCATGACTGTTAACCTGCATTGTTTTATAAATGCCCCCAGAAATCTAAGAAAAACACAATTGGGAACGTTGGATTAAGCTCATCCCATTTTTAGCAACAGGAGCATGATAGCTTGAAAATAGAACTAAATTTTTTGCTTCAGTTGAAGCAGAAACGGGAGAAGGAGGAGGGGAACTCTTTCATAGCCAGGATGGTATCATTCACCATTTCTGTTGCCCTTTTTTTGTGTAATGGACTTCTGAAAAGTTAATCGATAATTAACGGCTTTTGTAAATCATGTGCACTTGAAGTCTAGTTCTGTACATTATGCACTGATTCTCAAAGGTATCCAGCATATCAGTCCTTAGTGGTAGTAGCCTGTACCATTATTCATTGTTTGGTTTCTTTTCCTAAGCAATTGACCAGATTAGCCAGGAAAACAACTTAAAATTAAGCGCTGCAGCTTTTACTCTTCACATTTATTCTACCAACAGAGTTCCAGTTGCATCAAAGTGGATTAGATGTCATTCCTCTTTGTATTGGGAAGAGAGAAGGACATTGTCAAAGTACCTCCTTTACGTGGGATATTAATATTCCTTTTTTTTTTTTTTTTTTTTTTTATCCACCATATTCTTATGTTGCTTAAATTCAGGCATTAAACTCAGACATTTAATTCTTCTGCAGACAGTACTTCTAATGGCCTTTAGAGACATCTTTAAGAGATTTTGATGCTTATTCTTAAAACCATGTTTGCAAGTGGCAAAAAGAAAGGTAAAGTGTTTGTATGCAAGACTAGAAGCTATGTAGCTATGTTGGTATTCTAACTAGAATGAGTCAAGAACTTGAAATTTTCAGAATTGTCACGACTTGATTGGGATGCATTAAATCTCCAACATCTGATTTTGAACTATTTCTTTAGAGTCTTAAACAAGATACTCTATTAATGTTTAACTAGTCTGCCACCTAACTATGTATTAATTTCATGTGAAGACTGGAGACTTATTAGACAAAAAGCAGTCTGCCTTGCGTCATCTCTAAGCACGTACACTTCTTCTAGTGGAAATATTCTTTTGGTCAGAAGTAGGACTTCATATGGAAAATAAAAATTTTAATGCCAGTGAGCCATCCGGTACAACCAGGACTATAAGACTTCTGAATAATGCCATCTGGTGCTCCTGAAGGCTGCTTCAGAAATATTTGGCAGTTTACTGATCTGAGAGTGACATAATGACCTGATGAAGTAGAGTGGAAGAAAATTGGGCATCCTCCAAGATTCTGTCTTTCTATTTGGAAACAGTATTTCTATCTGTCAATTTTTTTTATTGTATTTTATTTTTCCCAGAACTAGTAAAAGAGGATAAAACTTTGTCAGATGTGCTTGCCATTCTGGTAGAGGCTTGGCAAATATCAAAAGATGGATTTCTTTTTTCTGTCCCCCCTTGGACTTGGTTGTATGCACAGTAAATTATGGTCTTTACAAATGAAACACTGTCAGAGCACACGGATTAAAAGAAAATAAATAGTAGTATAAATCTTTAACCGGCTTTGGTAATTTTTACTCAGAAACAAGAGATGGTGGTAGTCCTCTTTGCATGGGATTAAGGAAACTGGTCAGTTCCTAGCTCAAGGAGACTTTCCCAGGCTTTTCCCCATCTCTATTTTCCCGGGAAGAAAGCGGTGCTTAATTGATAGAAGTGCCTAATGCTTAGCTGTAGTTCAAGTGTTCGCCCCCAGAGCAGGAGCCGAGGTTTGGCCGTGTAACTGTGTGTGCCGTGCTTCTCCTGCCAGCTGCAGGCAGTGCTCTCCCCTGCGGCAAGGACCACAGGCAAAGCAATCTGCCTCTCACCATTGCCTGATGCTGCTCAGCGTGAGCATTCAGCTGGCACTGGGTGCCTGTGGGCGTTCTGATGCCCAGGACCAGGTGAGCAAAGTAGTTTCCAGGTTGGCATCACTGGGTTCTCCCTCTCCTCACGTGGGCCGTGGCGGGTCTGGAGTCTTTGTGGGACGGAGCTGATGTGCCCACATCACTGCAGGGCTGGGGTATCTAGTCTGTTGAGAGTACACCCAGACTGGAACAATACCAGACAGTCTAAAGCTACAGCTTGTTCATAATCTGTTATCCAAGACAGACATCTTTTTCTTCTTTTTTCCTCTGCTAAAATTTAGGGTACTTTTGAACTTATGCCTTTTTTTTTTTTTTTTCTGACTTGCAAGCTCATGTGAATTACTCTACTATGCTTACTCTTGGAAGCCTCAGCTGCTGTGGAGTGAATGCCAGCCTGCCTGCTGATGGGCACATCTGTTATATTTTATCTGTTTTGTAATCCAAATCTTTCTGAGACCATTTCTGTCCATATACAGTCAATCCAGTTGCGCCATTAGCATTCGAGTACAGATGGCAAGTGTGCTTATAATAACTTTCCAAACTGTAACTTGGATTCTGTGAAACAAAAGTTGACTCTCCATTTGTGAGCCATGCAAACACAGGTTTAACTTCATTTTTTTTGGTTATATTTTTTTCTTCTGGAATTCAGGCAGATGTAGTCTGAAAGAAAAGTTTTACTCTGAAGAATTATTTTTTTTTTCTTTGAAAATGTTGCTAATTCAGCCGCTCTAATACTCCTGAGGAGCACATCCTGGTAGGCTTAATGATTATGAATAATGTGTTATTCTGAGAGTAGACCCCAGGGAGGTGGCAGAAGCTCTCTTTGTGCGTCATTTAGATTTTGAGAGCTGTAAGTTGCAAGAGTGATTACAGAAATCAGAGACCTCACAAATAGTAGTGAGAATAAATACTGGGATAGTATTTAGACTGGGTAAGCTCTCAGATATTTTATACAGATTTATTTAAAGTGTATTTACATAATACAGCTATCAAAAATTATGAATATTTACATACAGCTTGACAGAAAAAAGGAGGTAACAGCAGGATGTTAGAGTCCTACTAGGTTACCCCGGCAAGGGAGTAGAGACAGCACCACTGCATAACAAAGCATAAGGATCTAATAATTAATCTTGAAAGTTTGGGAGGTGTTTTTTATTTTTTTATTTTTTTTTCTCCTACTAGGAAATGTTTTTTTTTAAAAAACCTCCTTATCAGATAGTACTGCAAACAAAAGAGAAATGACCTTTGTTGTTGGAAGCATCTACTGCAAGTAATTTGTCACTATGGATGCACATTAGTTAACACTGTAAGTGCCATTCTGATGGACTGAGTATCACTTGTTAAATTACCATGGCAGTAATTTTGTATATTACAAGCTTAAGAATGAAAGTGACTGATTACATCTTTTAGGGAGGGGAAGAAAAGTGAAAACAAAATAGTTAATTGTCGTGGACTTCTCATAGCTTGTCCAGCTGTAGTAAGAGCATGAAGACAGCTGAAACAGTAAGCTGTACAAACAGGTTGTTTAGCTGCTCTGTTCCCTAACTGCATGCATGTGGTACCCTGTCCTGCAGGCTGACGCTGGGTGCCAAAATGGTTCATCTTTCTCTCCAGAAAGCATTTATAACTCTTTCATGTTTGCTGCACAAGTGCCCAGATAGTAATAAATGAAATTAAATGGCAAAATACTCAAACATTGTAAGCACCTGTGCAGATGAGTTATAGTCTACCCTGATACTCTAATTATGCCAATGTTACTGCAGCTCTCAGGAACTTTTTTGGTCCACTGTGTTTTTAGACTTGTCTTGTAGTTATGCAGAAGGAGGAGAGAAGGTAAGCTTGTAGAACAAATGTCTAAAAAAAATCTTTCTGAAGCAAAGACACAGCGAATAAACTTTGGAGTGTTATTGTTTTGCAAGCCGTAATTTGGAGTTGTTTATGATGGGTAAAGGTGTTTTGATCTATATTCTGCTGTTGTCTAGATTTTTATCTTTCTGTAGAGATGAAAGTAGCTTAAACTAATCTGCTAAAAAAAATGGAAAGCAACTTAGTGTTGGCTTTTTATTTACTTATTATTTTAGAAAACGGGGTTATTCTGCAGAAGGTAGGACAGTACATCTCTCCCTTTGCTTGCATAAGTTGGTTAAAGAAAAGGCCTTTGACCTCTATGCTGAAATGAGAATATCTAGGATTTTCTGTGTTTTCTGTGGAAAGCTTTAAATTTGTCCCTGTAAGTGGAAAACAACAAATGTACTGAAATTTATGCCTTATAGTGAATGTTCATGCTAGTACCTTTATTATGCACTGTGTCAGACTGCATTCAGCTGCTTATTTACACAAAAGTGCTGTGAGAGCACCCCACGGTGGAAAACAGGAAAGGGCGATACAGAGTTGGGCAGCAGCACTGCGGAGAGCCCACGCGATGGGGTCTGTGTGTGTGTGTGTGTGTGTGTACATAGAGAATGTCTCTTAATTTGGCCAAAAGCATTGACTAGGTTCTGCATCGTAAATGGCAGATCTTCTTTACTGGTGGCTTCCCCTCCCTTCTTTGCAAAGACACCAGTCTTGGGAACAAGTATGATGACTAGTAATTAAAATTTGGCAAAGTCCATAGTGCCATTCAAGATGAAATTGCTTAATCACAAGTGGATATATTTTTATTTTTTCCCCATAGTCTTTCCTGGCAATAGAACTATAGCAGTTAAGTATTCCTTCACATTTGGTGTGTGTGTTTCGGCATAAAGAATTGGAATCATTTTTTACCATCCGGATGTAAACTGTCAAATATACCAGGTTTACCCAGATTGTATCCTAATTTGTCATTGGTTCACTTTCTAATTCAGTATTGGTCGAATACTATTTTTCATATTTAACATGTATGCAAACACTGATATTTGATACTTCTTATTCTGTTTCACAAATCTGATATTAGCATGGTACTAAAAACAAAATAAAACAAAACCAACAACATGAACTTTCTGTATAAGTTGTGCTTAACATGGTTGTATTCTGTGCACATATTAATGTTCAAGTTTCATTTATTTGGGGTTTCTTTTTTTTTTTTTTTTTTCCTACTTTGACCAGTCAGGATTAACACTTAGTCTATCTAAACACTGTATTGTGACTGGAAACAGCATGAGTTCATGTTGAGGCAATGGAATGGGAGAAAAAATAGGCTTTCATTTTCATTAATGGACTAGGATGGCAGGTTTAAACAGGATTTGAAGAGGCTTGCAAGAGAAGGGTTGATCAACTTGTAAGTAGTGCTGTTGTGCATGGATCAAAATGAAAAAGTCAAATACAGTGAAAAATGGTAATTCACAGGAAAAAAGCCCCTGAAGTGATGCACAAAATAATACAATTTTTCATTAAATGAATAACTGGATAACCAACTGGTACCCAAGTTTAGGTCAAGATCATAGTTTGGCTGAGGGTTCCTTTTGGCTGCTGTTAATAAGGCATAGCAGCTGCCTATTTTCTTTTTTTGGTGCACTGCTTTCATAGACAATGACAGTATAAGCATTTTCTGTGTATGAGTAAAAGCACTGGAGGCTTAGATAGAAGTACATTTGCAGCTGTTTTACATAACATCTGGATTTCTTCCACATTACCAGCTGTAATGTAAATGGAATAAAAGAGGGCAGGAGCAGATGAGAAGGATTCCAGTAGATTGTGTCATCAAATGACTGTGGCTCTCTTAAACTTTCAGGTATTAATAGTGAAAAAAGTCTCAGATTACTGTTTTTTGTTTAGTTTAGTTTTGTTTTTAAATAATAAATAATTTTAAAGCGTGTTGAATATCTGGTGTTCTGATGGTAAGATAATAGTAAAATCTAGACTTTAATGCTGAACTGTTTAATACACACAGAAGAACAGTTTAATGTGTGTTCTTTAGATTTGGAGGTCATTAACTGTTTTAGGTTAACATTGTGATTTGACTTAAGACAACGAAATCTTACACCATTATTACAACTGAATTTATGTTAACAATGTAAGATTGGTCTTCTAGCCCAGACTGGTTGGTAATACGAGCCTGGTGAAAAGATAATTACGTGCTGTGTTGAAAAAGAGGATGGCTCTCATCAGCTTTCAGGATTTATCTCTGTAAGTAGATAGACACAGCAAGTATTTGTCACTAGTTGTTTTTGTCGTTTGTATTTACACGGGAGTTAGAATCAAAGGTTTAGAGACATTCTGCCTTTTAACATGGAGAGACGATTGTTTTGGCTCAAAACCAGAATTTGAATAAATATTATTAAAATGAAATGTACAACAGTAGTAAGGAAGCAGGTTTTTCTCTCCTCTTCTTACAGTAACTGTAAATACTGAAGCTGTAAAAGATGCATTTAACAAGTCCCTGGGCTATGTAATTGGGAAGTGCTGATAAGTATTGATATGGCTCGATGCTTCTGTGCATCATTTTCCAGAAGTACCAGGGAGGGAGTTACAAGACTAGGAAATCTGAATGGTTGGAACTGAATGCTTTTGATTTGGGAAACAAGGAAGGACTTGGGGCTGAGCTGTGAGGGGGTGTCCAGTTTGCGGGCTCTGTATCCCCAGTGACGCTCTGGTCCCATAGCAGGGCACAGGGGGCTAGGGGAATGGTGCGTGCCTGAGAGTGAGCGAGTGTTTTTGTTATCAGCTTGAATTTTAGCAGCGATTGCAAGGAAAGCAAGTGATTTCGTAAATGGATAAAGCAGGTTTACTGTCGTCTGCAGGATGTACTAGCAAATGGAATGAAAACTGATTTTCCGACTGTTGGGGGTTGGAGGGAGCTGTAAGTGAAAAGCTGCCAAAGTAAAGAAAGGAGCTGTGCTTCCAGCCCCTTTATTAATCTATACTATTTTTACTTTACAGAGGTTACTTTGTTTCAATTGGGCTTTTGCCTAATATTTCCCTAGATTAGTCCCTAGAAGTAGTAAGGATAATAAGCAACGCTGGACAAAGTGCAAATGCAGACACTTGTGGAAACTTTCAGTCCTTGTGGAAAGTCTCCCAGAGGAAATCCTATCAGTAAGCTAAATGTATGAAATGTCCTAATACACATTAATTCCTCTATCTGTTATCTCCCGGTTAAGTAGCATCCTTTTAACACAGTAGGTAGTTAGGATGTGGCCAAGGAAAATGGTGCACCAGAAGAGCCAATTTGTTCTTTGCTTGAGAGTGCCAACACCACTGTAAACTGCATGTCCTGCTTACTGTTTTGACCAGCAAGTTTAAAGAAATTGCTTTTTACCGTGGTATGAAAAGAAAGATACTGACCAGAGTGCTAGCCCAGACCCTGGTCGGATCAGGCTGCTTCATCAGATCTGGCCAATTTCACAATGAGATGATAATGTGGCGCTGGTGTTCTTCTTAATTACTTTCTCATTTGTGCTGTGAACTCCCTGGATCTTACAAGTAGATTTGATACTGCTCCCAGAAGAGCACTTAGCAATAATTAGTCAAGCCATAAACATGGAAAAGATTAGGATGAGATCCTACTCCTAGAAATCTTTTCCTGGTTGGTCAAAGAATAAAACCTGAGAAGACTTTACAGATCACAGAGCTATTTCTGCTGAATACAACAGATATTAATTGATTGAAGAGCCTAAGTATTTTTCATAATTTTTCAGTCAATTCCCATATATAAATGCACGTGGTTTCTCTGTGCAGCTGTCAACGTGGTATGCCTCATATTCTTCATTCAAGAATGTTTAAATAGGTTAGGTGAGAGTTTCGTATATAGGGATTTTTTCTACTTTAAATTGTTATTAAAATATGTAATTAAATCAGTTCTTCCTATCTACGTGTGTATGTTACTGCAGGATGCAGTCCATGGTTATTCTAATTATCTTTAACAGGTTGATAGTTCAGGTTCTCTCTGAAATAAGGTTTTGGTGGAAATGAGAGTTGAAAACAGAATCTTAAAGTTAGTACCATATGAAGGAAATTGTTTCTTTTAGCAAGTCTGTATTTAGTAGGGTTAAAAGAAGTCCAGTTTTAAAGCAAGATTTATTTTCATCTGTTGTGTTTCAGCCTTTCTCGTTTTAACAATGATGTCTCAACTCAAAGGCTCATTTGAAACTTTTCTCAGTGCAAAGGGTCTATGACACTCACAGTGAAAAGAACCATTTTAGTAATGTGGGACTTGTGCAATATATTTGTATAACATTTGACTATGTATTGGAGCTTATACTTTTTTCAGTACCTGACTTGGGTGTCTGAACACTTGTTTAGACATGCAGGGCCTTACTGAGAGACCAGAGCATTGAGTATTATACTCTCAGAAATGACATTGATAAGTAGGTGTTTGCCTTATTTCTTTTGTTTGAGCTTAGTCATTAAGCATGTAACAGGCATGAAGCATGTAGCTTCATAGCCAGCACATTACCAGCTATGTACATGTTTAGTAGTACATAGCGGGTAATGTGCTGGCTAACAGGGTTGATCATGTTGAGACGGACTCTGCAGTACATCAGTTGCACTACCCTGGCCACAGACAAGGACCACAGTGGCAGGATGAATAGCAGCACCTGAGCCAGAAGGAGTGTAAAGTACGTAGAGACATTTAATTTTATGTAAATAGGCAATACCAGAACATACCAATCCTCCTCCTCTTTCTGCTCTTCGCCTTCTTATGCCCTTAGGCTTGCTGAGGACCTACACCTAAGTGAGGTGAACGAAAGACAGCTCTGGATTTAATAATTGCCTCTGAACCTTGCTTGAATTTTTGTTTTGTTTGGTTGGGTATTGTTTGCTTGTTTAGTGATCATCTTCAGGAAAACTACGTGTAGTGCCGATGTTTTAAAATACTCTTCTCACAGAGAGTTATCAGAAGCTAACTGCATCATTCTGTCACTGTGCAAGTGAGTTGTGCTAACTTAAATTGCAACCAGCAAGAGGCAAATCAAATCACTTCCCTGAAGCCAAGTCAACGAGGCAGGAGCCTTCAAACAGTAAAACCTCCAGTTATCAAGACAGGTTTATGAAGGGCATTGTTTAACTTGTCTGCTTTTGCTGCAGCAGGCCAAGACTCTTCACTGTACTTAGTTATTTGAAATACTTCTAAAGTGTTAGTAATCTATATATTATTTTTTAAAAGCCAGGTTCTCAGTTGATTTTTTTTGCCACTCAGCAATCTTTGCTCTCATTCAGTTTCAGAGTGGAGACAGTCAACATTTGGCATCCAGCACTTCATATTTCTTTACAGCAGTGAGGCTTTGATGTGCAGATAATACTTTACCTGTGGCATATTAAAATCTTAGCTTAAAGCCTTCAGTTTCAAACAGCTGCTATAGCACTTTGGACTCTTTTTATTGTGCAAGATTTTCATAAAATAGACTTCAGCTAATGCGTTTTAGGAATAAGGAGAAAAGATTGACTTGGCTGGAAATTTCAATAAATGTTGAATTAACAAATTTCAGATTCATCTTAAACATTGTGTGTATATATAATTCTTTATGCAGTGCTATGGTAGGCTAAGTAAGCAAAATTAGAGAACATCAAAGCTTGTAGATGTCGGTATTGGTGAAATTCTGCAGAGGTGAACTTTTAGATATGAAAAATACTTTTTCTTCAGCCATTGTGTGCTTCAGATCTGCACACTTAGCTATTGTAGACTGTTTATCACCAAGCAATTCAAACAGCCCATTAATTTTGGTGCTGGGTTAGACTCTGTATATATTGTTTTGTTTGTTCTAATTTACGTGAGAGCATAAGCTTGAGGGCTTGATGTTCCTATCTTGTTTTGCAATTGAATCACCAGCTTCATCTACTTGCATCATTGATAAATACCTTGTGTTGGGAACACATTAGAATTCTTGGGCATAACGTTATAAATGAAGTGTGCATCAAGATGTTATTTATTTGCTTGGGGAGTTTTAGGTTGGATGTTAGGAAGAACTTCTTTACCGAAAGTGTTGTTAGACATTGGAACGGGCTGCCCAGGGAAGTGGTGGAATCACCATCCCTGGAGGTCTTTAAAAGACATTTAGATGTAGAGCTTAGGAATATGGTTTAGTGTAGGACTTGTTAGTGTTAGGTCAGAGGTTGCACTTGATGATCTTGAGGTCTCTTCCAACCTAGAAATTCTGTGATTAATCTGTGATTATAAAAGCTGTTCTCTTCTGCATGGCAACCTGCTGCTATGCACTGGAGAAATGCAGTGCCTTTCTATATGGCACAATTTCAATCCATTGAAATTATAACAGCTTTCTTCTATCTTAAAGTAGGCAGTTCTCTTATAATTACAGCATGGGGTTTGAAACTTAAGTCACTTTATAGTGTGAGTGGGCAAAATCACTTTTACTTGTTTTAACAAATAGAGTCCTGGGATTTAATTTCTTCCTTAGCTTGAGATGCATGCAATATGATGCGAACTTTGGATTCAACTTGTTCAAAATACAGTTAACAAATGCAGCTCTATGCCTGTGAAATTAATAGTTCCACCTTCAACCTTAAGGAGTTCAAGCAAGGATATTGACTTAACCATACTAGTCATCCAAAACCCAATCTGAAAAGTATGTGAAGGGACTGTGAAATGTTTTTCATCAAATATCTTGACCTAATACACAGCTGACCTAATACAAGTCATCAGAGAAGCATCTCTTATTTATTGGTGGACATGTTCCCTTAGGCCACTCAAGCCAGTCATGAAGCCACACCACTAAGACAAGGGGTCTGTTTTCATTTTATACCCTTTGCTTTTTCTCTAGAATTGCAGGGGAATTAGGTAAAGTGCATTTTAACCCTTGATTTCCCCAGCCCTCATCCCCACCATACCCATGTGCGTTTTCCAAAGAAGTTTAAGAATGCTGAAAACTTTTACAGATGTTTTAGCATGATCATAAGAAAAAATGTAAAGTGACACATCTGACTGAATATCCATAGATTGCTTAGATATGATTCCAAGCAGTACTGAAGCTGAAAGACTCTTGTGGAAAGCGGCATCCCTGGAGGTTGCACTGGGTTTCAAACTGAACAGTAGCTTTTGATATGATGCTGTGGACGATCAAATTACGTTAAAAGAGGTGATCTCTGTACAGCATTGCCAAGACCCTTATTGGGAACAAAATAGTTCCCTTGTGTAGTTTTAAAAAGGCTTACAAATTGGAAAGTTATCCTGAACTAGGGATATTGGAGTGATTTGAGAGTTCCAAGTCTCACTTTTCATTTTTACAATTGTGCAGCTTTTTCAGATTATTCCATGTAAGCATTCTGGAAGACTTCGGATATTAAAAGTAGGCAGAAAGTAATGTTAGATGATCCAGTGATAAATGTTTGAGCTTCTTGTGTGAAATGGGAAATAACAAATTGTATGTCAATAAATAAGTTAAATGTGAAATATGTTGAACTGTGGTCACTCCAGGGACTAAAGCCTGATTTAGTATACCGATGATTTTCATACAGCAGGGCGTATAATCTTCTTAGGGAAATAAGTTGCGACTGCGATGGTCCTTGGCACCCTGCTGTTAGTCCTCCTCGAGAACACCTGCTATACTAGATTAGCAAAAGAGTCATTTGGAAGTGATTTTGCTTAAAATAGTCTACTGCTTTACCCATGCCGTGAGATACCGGTCTTTGTGGCCGCTCTCAGACACCTTTATGATCATGCTCACTGAAGCTGGGTTCTTTCTGCTTAAATTTCTTCCAGTTCAGTAACAGTTGCACTATAGATATTCCTGTAGATCGGTATTTATATTGCATAACTACTTTCTTCCAAATCGTCTCGTAGGAATCAAATTGTAATGAGATGAAGGCATTATGGTCTTCCAAATTTTTTTTTATTAGCAGGTTAGTAACAGCTAAAATATTTTTTACTTTAATAGATATTAAAGATGGAATGGTTTGTATCTCTGTAGTTGAGACTACGGTGTAGTCCAGTTCCGAAAATAACCTAAATAGATCCCAAATAAATTTGTTATAGTACTTTCTTTGTTTCTTGCCTTTCTGACATAGATATACGCCAGAGGTACGTTTTCTGTACATACAGTGCGAGCCTCGGGCAGCTTTAATCTGGCTTGTAGAGTTTCCAGTAGCAATGTTATTTCTGTACAAAAAGTTTGGCACAAACTTGATAAGTTTGCTTAAGACCCTCTGCGTTTCTAACATTGAACTGAAGGTCATATTGGATTCACTTATAGTTGGTTAGTCTTGCTATATAGTTAGATCTAGCTCTCAATGTGCTGTAGTCACATTTCAATTGTAGTGTACAAAAAACCCTTAGATCTTTGGTTTTCTTTTGTCTCCTCTTACAGAATTTCATCACTGTAATTTTCTGACTAAAAATGTTTACCATCCTTGAGAGTTATATTTTCCTCTAGTTGAGCAGTAGTATTTCTGAGAACAGTTTTTTGAAGAACAGTTTATTTTCAGAACTTGAAATATGATTGGTGATCTTTATAAATACTTGAATCACTGTCATTATAGTGCTGTACTGTGGAAGAATTAAAAGCAAAATCCACGCAAATACCAAAATAATGGAAAAAACAAAGCAATACACTTCAGGACTGGTATTTCTGAACAATAGGGATTTTTTTTTTTTTTTTTTTTTTTTTTTTTTACCTCCTGAAACCTGTTAAAGACAGGTTTATATTTTTTCACTCTGAATAAAAGCTAAAATGAGATGTAGCTAGTTAACACATACCATATCCATGGAGTCTATTTATTCAGGCTGAATTCCACATGGACCATGGATAATCTTTTTCCCAAATGTTTACTAGTATCTGCTCTTAACAAGTGCTGCACAATATAAACTGAAGGAACCATAAAGAAAAAGGGCATAATAAAATTAAGCCTTGCTTTTCAACAAAGTCTGACTTGAGATCAAGATTCAATTGGGTCAGATTGAGGAATTTTTTGTAAAGGACATGAATCACATGAATTTAAAAGCATACTGGCAGCCATATCTAGTACCAGAAAATGAGATACAAGGTTTTAAGAGCTGGCATTGAAACTAATGCTTCTAACTGAGATTAAAAGAGATCCAGATTCATTTAGTGGTTTTGTTGAAGTTATCTTTTTGGACTTGTAACCTTTCCTGTGCCATGCACAATTTAGCAATGCTGATTGTTCCCTTGTTTCTACCTTGCTCAGACTGTACAGTTTTTCAAGACAGACTGATACCGTGTGTGTGCATGTGTGTGGTCTCCAGTACTAACAAAGCTTATTTTGGGTGTAGTTTTTAAGTTCTGTCTTAATAAAATTGAAAACAAATTCAAAATGCCAGGTCTGAACATTTATATGCAATGTTGTTCACATTCACTTGAGCCTCTGTTGTTGCCATAGATACCATTTTAGTACTCATTTTTGTTGTTTTGATTGTGTTTAATTAAGAATTTAGTTCGCTTTTTTTCCTACCGGAAACTGATTTAGCAAAGCTTTGAAAACGTGACTGTTTTGAGTAGCAGAACTATTGGAAAGATTTCATATTCAAAAATATTCACTAGCTTTTCCACACAAATTTCCCAAACATTTAACATTTTTTTTTCCTTCAGAGTAAATAAATAACTTTTTTATCTCTTAGTAGGTGTAGGTACAAATCTTTACTAGTTTACTGTTTGTTCTTGCTTTCTGCTCTCTTTCAGCGTTAACCCTTACAGCATTTCTCTGTTATTGAAAACTTTTTCCATGTACATGTATAGTAAGTTGTACTTCTTCAAGGAGACTCACAATTCCCCCTGTCCCAGACTGTTAGTGTTTGTTAACACTTGGGTATGTAGCTTTCAGAAGTTCCTCCCTAGCTGAGCTCCATTATCATCAAAGACTACTCATTTTACCTGCTTATTATTAAAAAATACTGAAGCTCTTGCTGTTTTGATTTTCACAAGATACCTGGAAAATACATACTGTTAGGCTTTGTTTCAACTTTGTCTGACAGCTTACAGCATCTGTTCATGTCATTTTATATAGAGGGACTGAAGTGCAGAATATGTAAAACTTCCCTGTTTGTCAGTGAAAGAGAAAAATTTGAAACTGATTTTGAAAACATCTAAAATATTATGTAGCGCATTGATTGATTCTCTGGAATATAGAAGAAAAGACTAATGTTAATAAAGGTTTTATTATAAGAAATTCAGGAAGTGGAAGAGGTTTTGTTGTGGGAAGATGAGGAAGTGGTGATGACCTCACACTGTTGATGGATGAAGGTCAGGTATTTAGGTTGATTGTATCTGCTGTCTGCCCTTGACACTTGATCATGAAGCTGTTTACTATCTGTTAGTCCTTGAGAGGATAAAGGGAGTGACTCACTCAGAATGGTGTTTTTTCCTCTTCCCCCCCCCCCCCCCCTTTTTTTTTTTTTTCTCCTTTCCCTCCCCTTCTCACCCCCCTCCTCTTCTAGGAATAAAAAATAAATAAAAGAGTAGTTACAGATCATTATGGCTTTTTTTTTTTTTTTTTTTTTTGTCATCGCAACAATACAAATGAATTGCAAAGCATTTAAAGAAAAGAAAAATAAGGATATAAACAGCTGTTCTTCTGCTGTGCATACAAGTACTTTTATTTCTATCTCATTCACCTTGACTGATGAACTATGAATAATTCTTCCACTGAATCTAATACAGTAGTGACATATAGATGAGTTACATGCCTAGCTGTTATCTAAACCATATAGACCAATGAAATAATCTTCAGAAGAAACAGCATAAAGATACTGCTGAAGTTTGTGCTTCTAATGATAGTCTAATATGCTTTCTTTTTGCTTAAAAATTACAGATGTGGAATCAGTCACTTCTTCATGTTTTATTCCATCTGCATTTGTCAAGTGGACTCTTTTATACCCAGTCTGTAGTCTTTTAAATATGTACATTCTTACAATTACCAATACCTTTTTTTGATCTTAGAGTGGACAGTTGTAGTGTGCATTTTGGAATAACAGTGCACCCACGAATAATTGTGTTCTTCCTGGAATCAGCTTTAGTGTAGTCCTCATTAAACTTTGTGTTGGAAATACTTTCTTCTTCATTTCCATCTCAAGCAGAAGTCATGATTCTGGTTTAATTCACTAGCTATCTAAAGGGTTTTGGGTTGAGGAAAGAGTGCAGAATTTTCTGTCCTTAATTACAGCTTTATCTGTTTGAGAAGATTTGGGTCACTCAAAGTAGCAGCTCTGTAGTTTAATGGAAGAGGATGGCACTAGGGCGCAGTCCTTGACTGGAATCCTATTTGTTAGAGGATTGTTGGTATTTTGCATATTCATATTTATTTCAGGATAATTGTTGGCCCATGACTGAAGAAAGCAGATGATATTATTATCAGTCTATTATAAAGTAATTATTCCAACAGCATTAGGTATTTAATAGAGATGGAATGCCTTTCATATTCAAGCCAGCTTGAATATTGATTCCAGTGAAGCCAAGACTTTACCTGTGGACATTGGAATAAAGTGCTTATTGAAACACTCCAGAGTAATTAGATCTTAGAGCATGTGATAACACCAGAAAGTTACCTCATCTAACATTTAGCAAAAGGAATTCTTTATCTTGGCTAAAATACAGTATTTATCTAGTTTTAAAAGGTATTGAGAATTTCAGAACCAAGATTGCCTTCCAAGAGTGATTGGTCTGAAAAAAGATCTTAATAGAGGTTTCTTTTATTTTTGAAAAGATTTGCCATGCACAGGATGAAGAAAACAAACAAAAAGCAACCAACCAAACAAAAAAAAACACACACAAAAAAATGTTTAATTGCCATCCTCATCTCTGAGCAGAAGCCAGAGCACTAGGCAAAGGGCTGGCAGAATACTTGAAGGTTATAAAGTATAAACTTGTAAAATAAAGTATTTTACTTTAAAACAACTCATTTTTGTTTCTTGATGCAATTTGGAATCAAAGAAGGTTTGTTAGTGTATGGCTAGTCATGATTATCTTCTGCAAGACATTAAGTCATGCAGCTGTGTGGAAACTTCATTACATCTGTTACTACAGTTCCATGCTTGGCTCTCCAGTGATGTCTGCCCCCCTCGCTTTCTTATCCTTCCTTTTGTCCTTTCTTCATTGGCCAGCTTCCAAAACCCTGGCTTCCTGAAGATCAGTTCTGCTGTTCTTCTCTGCTCGTCTTGTCTGTGTGTACCTCTTCACATAATGTCCTAGCTGCAGGAGAAGGACTAGCCAGCAGATAAATCTTATGTTATTCAGTGCCTCAGGTAACAGTAAAAGTCTGAACTCAAAATGATAACTGAAGGAAAGAAGAAATAGGATACATTGTAGGATTAAAAAGTGATAGTAAAAACAAATACAATTCTGTATTCATCTCGAGTTGTGTGAGCTGAATTTTTTTACATGCTTTTTCATATGTGTAAGTGTGTTAGAGGGAGGAATAATCTGAACAAGATATAATATTTCTCCTGCTCGTCTCTGATTCGTTACTTTAAATCCATATAGTACTTTGTAAGTTTGTATTTGCTATGTTTGCTTAATTTTGGTGGCAAGTACTTGTTTAAATTAGCAGATTTCTAGTCAGAAGGTGAATTTATCAAGTGACAGTTGACAGCTCATACGTGTATATTGTGTTACAGGTTTGTACACTTCTCTCTGTGGTTTCTTTTTAGTAATAGCTGAAGAATCACATCAGCATTTCAAATAGGTGCTATATCAAAGCATCGAAACAACTCAGAATGGAAACTCCACCAAAGGCTTGATGTGTCTTGGAGATTTAACCCAGAGAAGCCACAAACCATACTACTTAAGAAAGCTATCTTAGTAGATACAGCAAGTCTGTGTGAAGTTTTCTTTGCTCTCTACTTGAAAAGGTGATAATGAAAACAAACCCTATGTGCTTCAAAAGCATTTCTTGTGGTACTTGAGGCATTCTGGTTTGGAAGAACTGACTGCTTGCTGGGTAGCCTGAAAACCATCTGGGCTGCCAGGCTCTAAGGCCCAGGACTAATGGTGGCTGGCAGCTAGTGGAGGAGGGTGAAGAAGCTGGGCTTGTTTACGTGGGGAAGAAAAGACTTAGTGGAAGTCTGATAGCAGGCCTACAGTTGCCTGAAGAGTGGTTACAAGCCATGACCAAGTTAAACTCTTGCCGCGGGCCACAGTGCACATAAAAACAAAACAACCTCCTCCTCCAAGAGAAACACAATGCGAAATTGCAAGTTGAGAGGTTCAGATTGGACATTAGGAAAACATCTTACCCTGGAAGATAGTATGGCACTGGAGCAGGTTATCCAAAGGAACTGTGGAGTTCCCATCCATGGAAGTTTTTGGGTGTTGGCTAAGAAATGCCTCAGTGGAGTGACCTCCTGTGGTGTGAGCAGTTGTAACCCAGACAGGGGCTTGGACTGGAGGTCTCCACAGCTCCTTTCATAGCAGCATCCTTATGATTTTGGGTGCTTTTAGCTTGATACCTATCTTACACGTTGAACAATATTGAGCTGAGGTATTTGTCTTCCATTTTCTGCTAGTAACAGATCATCTTCCAGTTTTTCCTTTGTACCTGACAAAAGAGTTAAATTTCATTTCAACTGCTACATTCAGATAATAGCTATGAAATGCCTGGAGGCAACTGAACCAGAGACAGAGGATAGAAAGAGGTATTCCTCTATTCCCTTCCTTATTACTTTTGAAAGTAGGCTTGCTGCTTTTTCAAAGTTTGGTAAAAAGGAAAAAAGAGCATGTTATGTTACATTTCAAAGGATTTCTTCTACAAAGTCTGTTTCTGTACATAATATGGTGTTAAGTTAAAAAAAAAAAAAGTTATAGGATTGTTGCAGGAAATCCTTTCAAATAATAAAAATGCATCCTTTTTGAAGTTCTGTGGTAATGAACAAATAGTTATTGTCATCTTTTGTTACTGAGTTTTGAGTCAGAGGACTCTCACATGCTACAACATTACTGTATAGCAGAAAAAGCTCTAATCTTAATCCATAAACATTTAGAGTTGAGAATTTTCTCTGAATTTGACATTGTTTTTCAAGCATTGATAGCCATATATGGTCTAAGGTGATTTCTGAAGGCCTAAAAGCTGCTATTCTTAATTAAGGGCTACTGAATAAAATCAATGAAATATCTACTAATAATCTGTGATTACCAGGACTCGTCCTATTTACAGAAAAGTTGCTTTCTGAACTTAGTGGAGGTTTGGCAGAAAGCTTTGGAAATTGCTGTTATCAGTACTGCCCACCTCAGCAGCAAACCTGCCCTCAGTGCGGCGGCACCCAAGGCCGAGGCCGTTTCTCTGCTCCTTCCTTGGTGCTCCTCTTCAGTCTCCAGAGCTGCACTCGGTTTGTCCAAGTTTTACCTGTGACCCTCGCTAAGATGTAGTGATTATAACGTACCGGGAAGAGGTATTTGCTATATTTAAGAAGTGTCAGTGCTGATCTTTGTGAAATGTATTGTGCCCATGGGGAAAGAGGCCTACTTTGAAGTAGGCAGGAATGAGCTTGTCTCGTCGGTGGGTTTAATTTCAGTTTACAGTGGCATCTGCTGATCTGCTTGGTGATACCGTGTTTTTTCATCTGTTACCATTGCAGTGAAAGGGTAATGCACTGCCGTGCGTTCAGAATGCCTGGAATCTTGTAATTTTCAGGGACAGGCTCTCTACATTGATAGATAAATAAATCTGGTGATAGCATCTTGCACCACATCAAAGACAACTGCAGCGACTCATTCTTCAGCTTCAGGCTCTGTGAAGTGTGTGCTGTCCTTCCCTAATAACTGTAACCGTGTCATATCTCAGGGCTGGCTTAGGGGTTTGTTCCCCATCTGGTGTGCCCCGTTTCCAGAACCTTTTGCTGCAGGTGATCTCTGTTGCCCATCTCTCGAAGAAGCTTCTCACTGAAGCCACTGTCTGTCCTGTTGCCCTCATGTTGTAGTGCTGCCCCCAAGCTGGGATGGTGCCTCTCCTGCCTTAGTCTCACCCAGTCAGATGCTTCTGAGTTGATCGGTGCTGTCTGTGCAATCATATACATGTTTTTTTTCTTTTTGGGGGTGGAGATTGCTAAACAGAAAGGCAGACAAGTCATGGCAGCAGGGACTGATACATGTATCTTTGGAGTTACACAGACAATTGCTGTAAATCTGGCTGAATTTGTTCTTCCTTTTTAAGTGTAAGGTGGGTTAATTTATCCCTAAAAATAAAGGCAATAATTGTAAAGCCATTCCACACACGCGCACCCACAAAAATAGGCACTATAGTGTCAACTTAGCCAAGTTCAGGTGGCTGTACTCTTTAGACAATTTACTCAAAAGAACATGCATGAACTCAGAAGGAGAAGTCTAGCTTTTTATGGTATGGTGGTACAATTTGTTTACGTAGAATGGATAAAAAGGAATATTGCAGCTTATCTGAAGACAAATAGCAAGCTTAAATCTCCAGTGACAGCAATTACTTGCCTTTGTAGTCATACAAAATAATTCTTTTGTAAGAGAAGAAATTCCACTGTGCGAGAGCAAATATTTGAAATGGAGCAAGTGATGTGTGTGAGAATGTGATGTTTTTGCGGAACAACGTTGTATTTAAAACACATTTTTCCTTCACAAATGAAGGAGTTGAAGGCAAGTCCTGTTCACTAAATTGCAATATACCTTTTTGTTCTTTTGCCCTTTTTAGTGACTTCTCATTTGATATGCCTGGACTACTTGCAGTGCTGTGGTTACCATTGTATCGATGATAGAAAATGAAATGCTTGCTATGTCGTGAGATACAAGGTGATTTGGAATCCCGCGTGTGCTTTTAAAGACAAAAAGAACCACTGAATATAGTGTCATCAGTGAGATGGTGTTCCTCTGCATACTTTGGAAATAACACTCTGGTGTACCAATCTCTGGGAAAGTCACTTATTATTGTTGGCTGCTGTGTTTAATGTGGAGCTCTCAGCTGACATGCTATACGTTGGAGAAAAAATGCTTGTGACTCAGCTAACAAAAACCCAGGGAAGTGTCTAAATTAGGAACCTTGTCTCTCATGCCTCCTTTGTTTGTGCTTCTTTCTTATTACTGCGTGCTGTCCTCCCTTATGTGTACACAAGACTGTACTGTCAGTTCTGTGTGTGGATACTGGCAAAACCACACTCCATCAAGCTTATATAAGCAGCAATTCCACTTAAAAGAAAAATTTCCATTTTCATACCACAAGTAGAAAGCATGAGTCCATCAGAATAGAAGGCAAAAGTCTGACAGACTTTAAATTACATTTAAGTATAGATTAATTCTTTTAAAATTGCAATGCTGTTTCTGTGGCCTTCTTTTCTTGCAGTACATTCATTTAGTTGTCAGCCTTCACATGTAGTTATAATAAGGAACAATTGCAGTGTATGTTTTCATTGTAGACTGAAGCATAGACATCTTACATAGCTCTAAATGTGTCTTCATCATAATGCTGCTTATAAAACAAATGGAAATGAAGTAACTAACTGCAGAGTGAAACAAATTGTCAAAAAGAATGTGAATTATTTTCCAGTATAAAACTACAAGCATATGTAGTTAATAAATTAATTAGGTAACTGACGATTCCTATGATTTACTGCCTGCAACGTCAAACCTGCCTGTACCCAGATTTTAAGCAAATGTTAAATACAGTAGAAGCTTTGTGTTATAGCTTTTTTTATATACTTTGATGTGCTTATGGAATTAAATTTTGTCAAGTAGGGATCTTGTCATTGCATGTCATGATGTTGAAAGGTATGCAGATTAGGTCAGTGCCTGCTGTTTGCAGCTAAATCCCCCCCATAAGCTGATTCCAGCTGCTGAGTATGAATTCCTGGGAATGTTGGGCACTTGGGAATGAGGTTGTTTGAGGTATTGCGAAGAGAGCTGTTGTGTGTCCCTGATAGTCAATGCTACTGCTGACCAAAGGAGTCCTTTCTGTTTGGTAACCACTCGCAGTTGTGAATTCATCACCTGAAGAGTTTTTTTGTTGTTTTTTTTTTAAGCAGTTTCATAGTTCCTGTGTGCTTTAAAATCAAAAGTAGTTGGCTTATTTCTTTTGAATTTATTTGCTGCCACATAAGGCATTTAATTTTACATGTGCTTTGTAGTCTAACAATGCTGAAGAATTTTGAGGAATGCCCTCTATTGGGGCTTGTCAGTAAATGTCTAATTTCATATACTTGGTGGCTTTCTCATAGCATGTCCCAGCTTTGTTCCTGTATCAGGGTAACTGTTCTGATGTAGCCCTCAGCAGGGAGGCTGCCATCAAAATCCTTATCACCAGACCCAACAAATATAAGTCTCCACTCGCAAGAGACAAATTGAAACCTGTCCTTCTGTGGCAGTTGTAAGGTGTGAGCAGACCTCTCCCTGTACCTTGTGTGATCTCTGCAGTTTCCAGTCACAAAGTACTGAAGCCATTGGCAGCCTGTGTGCTGTAGTCCCTTGGGTTTCTGGGTTTCTGTGGGACTCTTGTCTTGGGTTCAAGTCTTGGCAGTCTAAGGAAATATGCAGACACATTTCTCTTACCTCCACTTGAACTAATGTTCTGCTTTCTGAACATCAGCTGAGGCTTGGGCTTGAATAACTTTTTGCGAGCAAAATGTTATTTATCTCTTTGTCTGTTTTTACTATATTATATTTTTCCATGCAGGAATTCCTTTAAAGAAGCGAACAAAACAGAAGGCCTTTTTCTGTGCATGCTATAGAGACACTTCAGGAAAAGGAGGAGAAATGCAATACTGATGCATGTTTTCTCTCTTTATTGTAGGAGTGCAGGATCCTCAGCATGAGAAGATAATTACTGTGACTACAAATGGAAGTATTCACAGCCCCAAGTTTCCACATACATACCCGCGCAACACTGTACTAGTGTGGAGATTAGTAGCAGTAGATGAAAATGTATGGATACAGCTTACTTTTGACGAAAGATTTGGGCTTGAGGACCCAGAAGATGACATCTGCAAGTAAGTTTACTTTTGCTTACACTTGTGCAATATCTAAAGGAAGGTGTGGGGGATGGAACAAGAGTATTGCTCAGCTTTTGCAAAAATGACACCTGCATGTCAATATATTTATAAAAATGCATCTCTTAAGCTATTAGCTTCTGATTTTATTTGCAGTGCTAGAAAGTTATTTTATGCTTGAAAGCTTTGGAGTCCCCCCATTCTCCATCTGCATTCAATATCAGGGCCCCAGATACACAAGGATACAGAAATGTGGAATGTTTAATATTGTTATGTCTAAGCTGAAGGTTTTGACATTTGGGAAAATACTACTATCAATGTTAGAGGAACGAGTATCTAATTTTACAGAGAAAAAATAGATAAACACATTACATGATGTGTAATTCAGGTCAAGATGCAAGGTACAGCATCTCTGTTCAAACAAAACTACCAGACAATACCTTAATGGCCTTTAATGGTCAAGTTCTCAATTTTCTATGAAAAACAGCACTTAAAGTAATACATTGTTTGATATTCTCCAACGGTATTGGTTTTTTCATGACTTCAGTAAGTATTCTGTCTGCTAAATGACTGGCACAGGTTTCTGTTGAATCTATATTTCCTTCCTGTGATTAGCATTTGAAGGCTGCTTAGCTTGGGAGAGAAACAACGAGAACACTACGCACATGGATGGATGTAGTTCTCAGCCAAGCTGTCTGATTGATCACGTTGTGGGTATTTTGTGACAACAGGGGCAGATGTTGTATGAGCTTCCTGTGGGTGGGTGAAAGAGGAGAGATCCTAATCTCTTTTATTCCATATCTATCTGCCATAGAAATAACAGATCGTAAAAAAAAATGAATGTATGAATAATGGTGCATTGTCTGAACTCCTTTCAGTAAATTAACAGATAAAACATGTCATTTGGTATATCCTGCTTTGATGTGTTCCTGGGGAGGTAATTCACACAAGACCTTCTTTTCCAAATAGTTCTTTTTTTTAATTTCATTTCATTTCTTTTCTTTTTTTTTTTTTCCTTTTTGGATGCTTATTTGATGGTTGCTTTCAGTTTTTCTAATTAATTGGTCTTCACTTGTTTTTATATCTCACATCAGTGTTTGATTACAAATTTGAATTTCTTAGAGGTTACTTTTGCGCTTAGCTTTAATATGGAACCTGAGGTTCACAACAGATGGACAGATATCATCTTCATAATAATGAAGGGAATAATTGTCAAGACCATGTCAAATATAAAATACGAAGAACTATAAGCGTACCTTTGCTCAGATGAGTGCACTCCCTTTGCACAACTTTTTTTTTTTTTTTTTAATGAAAACATAGCTTTTTCTTTTCTTTGCATATGGCAGAGTGAAGTAGCAAATGAAGGAAAATCCAGGTTGGGTGACTCATCCATCCACTTGCAAAGAAAAAAGTGAGATAAGTTAAAATATTTTAAATATTAAACTTGAATAGTATTTTAATGGGAGTACATTTATTTTAAGTAAACAAGGTGACAAAAGCACTAGTCAAATCGAAAAACAGTAATAAGTCACTCATAATCTTCACCTGTAATTTTATCATGCTCATACATATGTATGGATACCAGGAAGTTGTATGTATGCAAATTCTGGTATGTGCACTTTTGAGGACATACTGTGCTTTTTGACTTGGAAGATATGACCCTCTGGGAGAGAAAAAAAAATTTTTTTTTTTTTTTTTTTTAACCAAAAGAGAAAGCACAGATAAGGTTCCTGCAGTTTAAATTCAGTAACGATCTCACTAAAGGAAGGGAAAGTGTACCTTTTTTTTGATGCAAAGTGAGTAGAAGTAAGTGACAAGTGGAGGAAATAACTGAAGTGCAGAGTTTAATTGTGTAAAACAATTTACACAAGCCAATTAAGTTACTGCATTATCAGTAGTTATGAAGTTATCACAATAGTATCTCTTTATAAGTAATGTCTTGTATTTCTTAGCTGTTGTAGTGCTTAGTAAAATTATTTTAATGTCTTTCCAGTACTTTCTGTGGAAAAGCTAAGGGTTTTTAACTGCATCCCATGCTATTTATGACTCCACTGTGTTTCTGCCTTCTTGAAAGGCACAAATCAGTATTGTTTCTGCAGAGTACTCAACAGTTTCTCCAAAGCCAAGTTTATGTGACAAAGAAAGAAAAAAAAAAAAAAAGTATGACATTTAATGTGTTATTGTGAGTGTAACTCTAGAGCTTACAGTGGCCTGATCCTATAGTTCTAGCCTATGACTGAAACCAGGTAAAATCTGCAGTGCAGAGATGGTAGGCTTTCTTTCCAACATCCTGCAGTTTGTAACAGGCTTTCTTTCTCCCCCTTCTGAAGTGTATGACAGGACTTAATGTGTCACCTACAGTAGTCCTTGTCCCATATTCTCAGTTCTTCTACCTGCTTCTCAAGATGCATGTTCCGTGTAATGCAAAAGCCTTCTCTGTAGGTAGTAGGGCTCTATAGTGTCAGTTTATCTGACCACTGAGAGTATACACTGGAGTATCTTTGTTTAAGATAATTAAAAGCTTCTTAAATATCAGTCATTCCAATATTGCTCATACATAGGGGGAAAAGTAAAACAAAAGCCCATCTAGCCATATAAAACACTTCTTTTGCTTGTTCTATAACAAGAAAACAATGATAGGTAAGAAATGTCCTGGATGCATCCTGAAGCTTTGGCAAAATTTTTGTCTGTTTCTGTGGCTAGAAGCCTACATCTGACTGGCGTGGCCTCTGCATTTGGATTTCCCAAAAGTCAGTTCCAACACTTTAGCTATTCTGTGCAGTCTTTTCATCTAGAACGAGCATAACACTTTGCAGATACCTTGAAGGTACCAGTTTAGCCTCCACTTTAAGTAGCTTCCTGAACCTGGATCAGAATGATCCTGCATGGCTATTTTCTACTCCGTGTTTAATTTTTTATGTGGAAACTAGATCCGTGCATTTATTTCTGAATAGATTTAGGTTATTTTGTTGATGGTATGGGTACATACATCTCTGCAATATTAAAGTCAATTCGGTCTTGTGCACTTTGATTTCACCTTGTGTGCTTTGATTTGAAAAAAAAGTTATGAACAGACAATTCCCCACCAAGCAAAACAAATACAAAAGAAGGACGCAGTCTCCTAGCTGTTTCATGGAGTGTTGTTCAGATGACAGAACTGCTGGTAAATTTTCCTTACATAAGGGAATTTCTAGCTAGCAAAGACATACTGGATTTACATTCTGCATGTCCAGCTTTTCTGGTGAAGAAAAGCAACTCTTCTTTTGCTGATGTGACAGTTCATTATTTTCATGATGCTAGCCCCTCAACGCTGTTTTAATCATTAGGCCATTAGACTTCTGTGCCTGACAGCTCCTATCATCAGGGAGGTGCTGTAACTCTCCTTGACCAGGAGGGACTGATTTTTTGCTCAATTGTTGCTTGTTTCTGGAATTGTTGATTTCTTTCTCTGAGAACATACATGGTCTTCATGGAGGAAATCTATATCCGTGCCTTCCTGACACAGAGGCATTTATCACAAAGCTTTTATCCCTGTATGCTACGCTTGCCTTTACCAGGCAGTCTGATGTTGTAACTAGGTTGTGCATCGCAGAGTTACATCACAAAACTGCAATAAGAAAAGAAAAAAAATATCCTGCCTACATTAGTAATGTGTGCCAAACTCACTCTTGCTGTGCACAGAATGGGAACAGTTGTTCATCTCAGTGGTGGCGGCAGCTGTTCTTTCTAATTATCAGGTGATTTCAGTCTGTTTGACTTTTATTATATCTAATAAAAGAGAAATGTGTCTCAAATCCAAAGTGCAATTACTGTAGATAAGATTATATGGATTACAATATACAAGTGGAATGTGGAACTGACAGACTGTTGAATACTCGATGTCACCTGAACATCATCTTCATTTTAGGATAGGTATATTCATTTCCATGTCTCTTCAGTCCTTTAATAACTCCAAATATGAACTGTAGTCTGTTCTGTAGGCTTTTCTTTGTTGTTGGTTGAGGCTTTTGGCAGCTGCAAATGTGAATCTGTTGATGCAGGTAAATGCTTCACCTACAGAACTATAAAAGTTTTGAAAGAACCCCCCAAACTTCTCTAGTTAATGTGCAATATGTTGAACGTTTGCCTGAAGAAAATTAGGAAACCGAAGGAAGCTGTCAGTGGTAACATGGTATAAAATCTTTGAGTCGTACTGTGGCTCTTGCACTCTTTTCACATGAAATTAAATAATTAACTCTTTAAGCCAGGAATGTTCTTCCTCTGAGGTTACTTAAGATGATGCTTTAAGATGCAGAGCCATGTGCAATAAATTCACTACCTCTCCTTTCCATGACGTTTCTGAGAGCTGCTTGACTGAACTGCACCCCAGCTACTCCCTTCTATTCTGGGAACATCAAAGGTCTTTGGTAGAAACCATCAGCCAAACTGCTTAATCAATCCTATGTGTTCCTATTGAATGTAGTGATAGGAAAGTGTTGATAAGGGTTAAAATTTTGAAGATATACAAGTGTACAAGTGTATTTAGAAGAAATATAAAGACATTATCCGTAGTCAGTGGCTATGAAGAAGGAAAACATTTGCTTAGCTGTCTTTTTGACATAAATTATGTCAGATGCATGCTGTGCAGTGGTGAGTTACGGTAAACACAATAAAAAGACTAAACATTTTGTTACATAATCTTCTAAAGGGAGCTTTCCATGTAATATAAGACCCAATGAGTAACTTAGAGCACATGGAGCTTCCTTTCTTGTGATTACAACATTATCTCTCCATCTAACCTGTAGAGTAAAATACAAATGCATAGCTGCAGCTCCAGTGTGATTCAGTAAAAAAAAGATGATTGATGCTTCACTTCTGTTTGGCCCACATCTTGGAAGCACCTAACTGCATCAACAGCATGTGCATGAAACAATAAATCCAGCATCTTTTTCTTCTGGGATCTGCAGCAGGGAAAACAAAACAAACAAAAACCAACCTCATATTATTTGTTTTTGCTTTGAGAACATTGTAGTGGCAGTATTAACGCACATGTATGTGCTAAGAACAAACTATCAAGCGTAGATTCCAAATGAAATACATCCTCTCAACATTTGACATGTCCTTGCTGTCTGACAGTCCTAAATGCTTCTGACAGACATTTTTATTTCAAGAAACTGTGATTACAGAGGGTGAAGTCCCTTTGGTAGGTACAAAGTTCAAGTTGGCATTGAATAACTGGACAAAGACCTTTAAATAACGGTATTTAAAGAGGAATGGGTGCAGACAATGTTCATGGTGACCCATGTCACTAAGTAGCTGGGCTTTATCATTTCAAGGTTAGAGGAATTGCTGCTGCCACCTCTATTTGAAAATTCAGAAAACAGTGAGGAGTACCCCTAGAATCTCTAAGGCTTCAGATGTGTTACAGTGAAGATCTTAAAGCTCTTACCACCATTGCATTGGAATTTCAATGTGTTTAACTGTAGCCAACTAGTCCTTATGATATTCTGTGTACATAGATGACATAGGGTTCTGCTTAGATGATTGTACTTATCTGTGATACTTAAATGTCTCCTTCATCACTATCTATATAACAAGTTCAGCAAAAGTAAAATCATTTTAAAGTTAAAATTCATTGTAGCTGTGTTCTACATTCAGATCTATTTGGATAGGAGCTATTCCATCAATAGCTGAAATTATATACATAAAAAAAAAGCATATGAGCTGTCATTCTTCAATACACAATTCCTTTTTACCCTTCTTTCCCCCCAACATATAAATTCCTTGTTAATTATTTTTATTCAAAGTTTGAAACAGGGTTATATAATTTAAATGGCCAGGATGAGTTCTAGTATTCAAGTGCCTTAGATTAATTGAAATACTGATAGGAAAAAAATGTTATGAAACGAGTGATTTAAGCTGAAGTCCTTGGTAGCAACATAAAGGTTTTACGGCTGGCAGGAAGGTGGCATTTTAGGAACAATGTGTAGAAAATGCCATGAAACTTCAGTTAAGGTGGAGTAATTTCTCTGGTGATTGATTTTTTGTTGTTGATTTTTAGTCGCTTGTTCCAGTTGATGCGAGACAACTGAATAGTGGTACCATTTCAAGAGAGGCTTAAATGCTGAATTGATTCAAAGGGAGGATGAGAATGGGCTGTAGGAATCAAAGTTTTTAAGAATTTAAATTAATTTGGGGCCAGAGTTCTTTGTTTATCCAAAACTTGTTCTTTTACATAAAAAGAAAGAAGATCAGTACTGCAGAGGTTATTTCTTTCATATGAGTTCAATTGTAGCAATATAATTTCAATTTAATGAATGCAGAGGAATCCAATACACTTGTGCATCCTGCTTTCTTATGTTTTGTAGAAAAAAATGAGGGTTTTTCTGCATCAAAAGAAGTAAATGGATCTGTTTCTGTATGTCTGGATTAGGCACATTTCTGAAATTAAATACAAGGAAAAATGTTTCTTATTCTGCATTCATTGGACACAATTGTGGTTCCTGTTATTTATTTACTTTAGAAAGGACTTTCTTTTGCCTTTCCCATGGTTCCAGTAAAATTGTCTCTTTGATTACTAAGTGATCACTTGTACAGTAACTCATCTTTCAGCTGTTCCCATTTTGCTGTTTAATTTCTGCCAGTAGTTGATGCTGGCAGAGGTGTGTACTATGCCCAGCAGAGGCTGCAGTTGGTGGAAGCTCTGGACTGGTCAAGGTTGAGTGAAGCCTTTCCTAAGCTCCTGCCCTGCTGAACCTCCGCAGTACACTCAAAGTAGATGGATTCACAGAAAGGAAAAACAATCATGATTAAACTCATGGCACGAGACAAAAATAATACCAGATTTTGTAATCTGAACTTGGCTTCTAATTATAAAGCTTCTAATTATAAGCATTCTTTTAGGTTCTCTACTGCATATTAAAAGTTGCTGGATACCATTTGTGTGATAACAATTTTGTAAATGTAACAAAGCAGACATCAAAGACAGTAAAAGAAGATTAAAAACTTGAAGACCAAAGTATAGTACAGTTATAACTGAAACCGCTCTATAAAACACAGTTCTTAAGTTTCTGAAAGATTACACTTGGTTCCACAGCAGTGGTTTATAGCTGCAAAACTGTACTCTCTATGCAAATCAAAGCTCATGAAGACAGAGGGAGTTAGAACAAGGAGCTTCCCTGGTCCGAATGGGAGGGCAACGGATCTGGCATGCCACGATCAGGAGCACATGCTGCACAAACCTAGGGGCTGTGATGGCATTCTTGCCCACCCACATTTTTCCTCTGTTAATGTAAATCCAGTGTTCGTTTTTAGAATCTGCCATTGCTACAGGACCCTATAATGGCTATTATTTCACAAGTAATTTAAAATCTATTTTCACAGCCCAGTTGAGTGTTAGGAGAGTGATTGCTGACGAGTGGGCAGTTGACATAATCCCTTACTCCTTTTTCACACCAGAGACTACACTCATTGACTTAGAAAACATTTTAGGCTCCTTAAAATTCCTTCCTGGTCCTCTCAATCTCAAGCAAACTGTTTGAATAAAGTAAACTGTGTCCACAGTATCAAAATATTTTTGTAAACGATCCTAATCCTAATTTATTGCTTCTAAAATTGTTTCACGTTACCGTAGTTGGCTCTGTTTCTGACGGCGTGGGCTGAAGTTATTTTCTTTGAAAACGAGCGTGGCACTGCCGGGTCTTGCTTCTGTCTGGGGTGCTCTGGGAACAATTACTGTTGATGGAGTTCCCCCGCTCCCTCCCTGCTGCTCATGAACAGATAGAAGTAAGTGAGTGCTGGGAGCGCTGCGTGGCTGCCCGGGCTGCAGGATGGGGGCACACCGTGCAGCCACCTGCACTTACCAGCGTGCTTCTCCTTGGTCCCCGGTGTCAAGAGAAAGGCAAGCTACAAAGACAGGCCCCGCAGCGCAAGATGAAGTTACCATGGGTGGCATCTCAGCATTTCAGTTTGTGCGTAGCATGCTCTCCTCCCCGTGTTGTTTTTTTCTGGTTACTGGAAGTCTAAGTATGGTTAAGCCCATAGGCTCGCTGTCAGATTTATGGGCAGCTTTCTCCTGCCTCATCAGTAGGAATAGCATCAGCATTCCTACTCTCCTATTCCGAGGCAGACAGTTGTTTCCTCACCTGTTACTCAGCTTTTTTAAAAATTTTATTTTTTATTTTCTCTCCCCGTCTCTTCCTCCTTTTGTTTTCTTCATTCCCTCACTCCCTCTCACTACACACTGCGGTTGCCTTCTTTGCCTAGCATCAACATTTTAACAAAGTTGTTCAAATTAAGTTGTAGTTAGGGAGCAGCACCAGCAAGTATATAATACAATTTACATTAATCTGTTGCTGTCAGATCATCAGGATATTGGAGAAGATGCATGTGAGAGTGCAAAAAGCGGGATTACTTATCCTGAAAAAGGATAGATGATCATGTGTGAGTGTCCTGGGGTGTTCACAAGGTCAACTAAATAGATCTCTTCCCCTTTCTGACACTAACAAGAACAGGGAGACCAGTAAACTAGCAGCAATTATTAGGAAATACCGTTTCATACAAGCCTCTGATTCATATGCTGTGGATGGATTAAAAGTAGGTCTGCATAATTTTATGACCATAAACTTATAACTAGGTATAAACCAAAGTGAGAGGAAACTCCGCTCATGCTTTAGGTGTAAACTGATCTCCTGCTAGGGTTGGAGACAGTTTTTTTCTGCCTTGTGCAGTATTTTGCAACTCCTCAGTTACATTACAGAGATTTTTCACTTTCTTTTCAAGTAGCAATTATGAGCCTGTCCTGAAGCAGGATATTGGACTTTGTGATAAATGGTCTGCGCTGGATTGGTAAATCCTGCGTGCTACTGTAGCAGGCAGGAGACCATATGTAACTGCATCACTGAACAAAAGAAATAAGTGTTTTAATTTAAATACACGTAAATATTCCATTGAGGCAGCCAGGAAGGAGGGAAAGGGAAGAGAGGGGTAACGCTGCTGTGTCATTGGGGGTGCTGGAGGGAAGGGGTGTTGCCTGCACTGCCCCTCACAAGCTTAAAATGTCCTTTAGGAACGTCTTTGTTGGTGTTTTCTAAAATTTACTCTTGAATATATCATTGACCGGAGCCAAAGGTGCATTTCCAGATATAAGGGTTATGCATAAAGGAAAAATTACCATTCAGGATACTAGACTAAATATTGAAAATGCTGCTAGAAAAAAAAAAAAAAAGACAGAAAAACATAATCATAGGTTCAGAGAAGCTGAAAGAGGTACACACTGTGGTGAACAGTGTGAGTACAGGTAGAAGCTTACAGTAGACTGGAAAGAATTCTTTACAACATTGACTGTCAATATGAACTCTGAGCACCATTAGTGTTGTTGGTTTTGTACAAAATACTAATCTGTGTAGAAAGAACATGTGATTTTTATGATCACTAAGCTAAAACGATTCCCAAGCTAAAATGCTCTTTAGGGTTTACAGAGGAATAGTAGGTAAGTATTACTAAGGAAAAAAATCCATGTGACTTCTTGGCTTTGGTGGATTTTTTTTTAATTTTTTTTTTTTATTTCTTGTATTTTAGATGGAATCAGTCTTTTAAAAGGAACAGTTGGGAAACCATCTTCTTCCTTTCTTATGTCCACTCTTTATATGCATGATTATAGTATCATCTTCTGTATCCTAGGATACTTATTCAAGTGACGGAGAAAAAAGTATCAGTAGAAGTTATAGAAGTACAAATTAGGTTGTGGCACAGGCTATCTAGGACTGAATTTTGTGGTTGCTGTATTCCTGAAAGTACATATTTGATCTGTATGACAAGTTTAACATATGCTTAAATAATTACAGAGTTGCTTTCTGAATGCAGAATTGTTTTGGTTTAGAGCTAATGCCCTTTTCTCCCCAGAAGGCAAAAGTTACCTTTGGTCCGTGGTATTCATGGGCTTCAGCTGGAGATGCTCAAGCACTTACCAGTGCATGTAGGTACCAGTCGGGCTTTATTCTTTGAATGTGTTTGTGTGCCAAAGTGCTATTCATCAAGGCAAAGACATGCTTTCAGCAGTTGTTTTTTTCTCCATCCAGTGTGTTGTCACCAAGTGGCAACAGCTACCCTACAAACAGTAGGTGTCTCAGCTTCACATGCTGCCCCAAGTTTTCAGCAGATCCACAGAAAACGGAAGCATTTTCTGGTAGGCAGCGGTGTGGTTATGCAACAGTTAATTGAAATCGAACAACCAGTGCATCCTTTTCACAAAAAACATTCAGCTGTTCGAAGAGTAGAAATCTGGGGTTTAAGCCCTGTCTCATTTTTCCCTTTTGCTTGCAGCATTGTAAATGTAAACCACTTGGAATATGAGTGCATACAGTGAATGAAGGGGAAGAAAACTGAAATCTAAAGATTAATTTTTTTTTTTTTTAATGTATCCTAAATAACAAGGTAGGTTACCAAAGGATAGGTAGGATACCAAAGGAGTTGTGCGATTATGGTAGGAGCTTCAGGCTGTTACTAATCAGTATGAGAAAAGATTAGAGAGAACCATGGCAACCCTATAACATTTGTGAATGAATCTGTGTTTCCATAAGGCACTTCCTAGCGTACAGTGCTGCATATTCTAAAATAGATGTATTCAGAGTAGGTTGGCGCAGAAACTACAATCCATATTTGGTGAATGGCAGTTAGAAATGTTCTCTGTTTATACCTTGAGTGTCTTCATTTCATGGAAAATGTAGGCATGGCAGGATACTTGTTTTTTTATATAATATACTCATTTGCCGTATTGGCTGCAAGTGATGCTTGTGTATAATTAAACATCATTTTCTGAGAATGAAAAGCTGACCTCATCACTTATTTATTTGGATTATTTCTGGGTATGCTGTTTCTTAACAGTGACCATTAAAACACAGTATGTGTAGGATCAGCAAATACAGTTACAACTGTGGAAGTTTATTGCATGTCAAATCATTACTGTGTCTACATCTTTTCTGTTTTTACGTTAAAACATCAAGCACGACAGAAATTGTCAGCTGCTACGTGGAACGTGACTCATTTCTCAACTGTTGGATAATCTGCAACCTTTGCAAAGCGAAGGCACTTCCAAGTCCTCCTTGATGAAGGATGAAGGCTGAGGGGAATTGCCAATGCTCTGGAGTCCTATGCTTTTGGAGCCTTTTTTTTTTTTTAGAGCTTCCTTTTGGAAATACATGATGGAGAGAAAGTATTTTAAATATTAAAAATTTTCTATCTGGTAGTCTTTGACAGAGAGTTTTCTTCCAATATCCTTTTGTTACTGTTGCTCGAAGTAGCCCCCAGTCAAAATTTTCTGTTAAGGCAGAGTGGGATCAGATTTACTGAAGTTTTACGCTGCGCTGAGATGCTGCCACAGGGTCAGCACTTCAGACAGTGAGCCCTCTCCCTTCCCTTCCTCCTGGAAGTTTTGCTTTCTGTGATAGAAAAGTTTTTTCCTCTGCCACCTGGGTGGTGAGTTGAGTTATTAATTGTGAACTTGCACAGATGTGTGCCCTTAGAGGTTTGTGATTTCAGGAACTTTGCGTTTACTTCTTGGTGGACTGATGGGCCAGTCCTTTCCAGTCCATGGTTCTTCAGGTGACCATGGTGTACTGGCGATAAATGCAAAACAGTATGAAGTAAATTAATGCACTTGGAATGCAAACAAATTCAATAACCATTCCAAAGCTTGCAAATTTGGGTGGCAGGTGGTTTTACTGTGTGGCCACATCAGAGGAAAAAATTACAAAAAGTAAGATTTCCTCTCACACAAATTGAAAAATAGTGCAGAAGTGCCTGTACTGTAACTAACTGTTTGATTTCTTATCTCATTTTGATTTTTATTTCACATGAAGTATCTTGTTTGTCTGAGCCTCAGTGTTTAAGGAAAACTACCTTTGAGGGAGCGGCAGTAAGGGTAACAGCAAAGAGCTTCTCCTAAGTGTCCTCACATTTTCTCTGCTCTTTATCATGAGCTTTTCATTCTTCATGTCTCATCATCCATTTTTGCTGGAGATTTACGATGTATCGATCTATGGGCAACAACAAGGCTGGTTAGACAGATCGGGTCTGCTGTTAGATACCATGGACCTGACTGCCTCTGTCATGCCCCAGCATTCCCTTTTCCACCCAAATAAACATGAATTTTCCCAATAAAGTGTTACTGGAGATCTATGTTGCTTAACGAAGGCTTCCAGAATTTATTACAAGTGAGGCAGGCAAACTTTAAAAAATAAATATAATAATAAAAGAAACCCTTCAAGCTAAATGCTTGGCCTTTTCCCCTTCCCTTTTTTTCTTTTCTTTTTTCTTTCTCTTTCTCTCTTTCTTTCTTTCTTTCTTTCTTTCTTTCTTTCTTTCTTTCTTTCTTTCTTTCTTTCTCTCTCTCTCTCTCTCTTTCTCTCTCTTTCTCTCTCTTTCGTTCTCTTGTTCTCTCTCTTTTTCTCTCTTTCTTTCTTTTATTTCACAAAGAACAGTATGATTACTTGCAGCTGTGATTTAAGTGATCTAAGAGGTGAAGACCACATGAGGTTTTGCCAGCACCTTGACACTTCTGTCTATACAGCCATGCAGTCTAGCTTGAATGATGGAAACTAAAAATTCTATTCCATAGGAAATTTAAATATTTCAGTAATAAAAATGAAAATTATTTTAAATACTAATGGCAGAGGAAGAGGACACAGAAACTTTCCTTACAAAATTTGGTTTGGAAAAAGATAAAAACAGTATTTTCGTTATGACAGTTTTTAGTAATTTCCATTGTTTCCAAAACTGAAGCTGCCCAAATATAAACCATCTAAGTTCTGTTCAGTAACAGTTTGTCTGGTGAACTGCCAGAATACCTTGGATGCTTTTGGCCCAAGTCTGAGGTAGGTATTTTATTTTGCTGTCACCAGGAAAACCTTGAAATTCCATATGCTTTAAAACAAACTGAAAGAGAAATAATGCAGCATCCCACAGGGGAAAAAAATGACAGGGACTGTTATCAACTTCCTTTTTCTTAATTAAAAAAAAAAAAGAATTCAGTGCTTATCAAATGGGAAAGGTAAAATAAATTTCACTTTTCTCAAGCTGTTCTGATGGGTGTACTAGATTTTTGTCTAGCACATCTATTTGAAATGGAAAGATCCAGTGTCACTGATACAACAAAATGTTTTACCATGTGGGTTTCTGCACCTTACATTCATTGATATATTTGTGGGATTCTGAAGGCAGAGGGAGGCTGCGCAAAGGTCACAAAACTGTAAGCCAAAGTAAACAGCCTGTCAGAAAACGTTTAGCAAATGACAGTGCAAACCACAGAAAAATAGAGAAAGGAGAGGAAAACACATTCCCTTGGAAAATATATTTCCTGGTTGGAAAGGCATTGAAGTTCAGAGCTCCTTACATTGCTTCTTTGTCCCTTTCAAATAAATTGTTTTGTTCAGGTTTTTAATGCAATTCAGGGTCCTGGGCATCTCAGCCTTAGGGAAGAGGAATACACATTCTGCATCAGATATCTGGGAGGGCATTATCGACATTGTGACTAAGGGCAAAAGCATCTTTCATCATGGGAAAGTAGATGAGACTACTCAAGTTTAATATTTAAGTAATGTATCGAACATAGATGCAGCACAAGAGCATTTTTTTTAGTCATTGTGCCAAAGAATTTTGGGTTTTCTGGTTTGTACGCTGCACGAAAAGGAAGGATTTTTTTTTTTTTTTTTTTTTTTTAACTCCATTACAAGTAGAAAATGTATTTTCAATTCTAGATTATTTATCCTGCTTTTCTTGCTTTTTGAGGAGAAGCTTCTCTTTATGGGGAGATAATTTTAATGGCTATGATGGCCCTGCCACTCTTTAGACCTGTGACACAATGCTGCAGCACTGTGCACAGCAGTCTTGTAAACACTAAAGCATCCAAACCTCTTTATTTTGTTGTGTTTCACAGCAAGTTCAAACTTCAGTCAACATGTGCTAGGGATTCTCAGGTGCACAAAAGATCCTTTTGGCAGTCTCTTGCAGCACATTCAACCTAGATAACTGATGGGAATAAAGTTAGGGGCTAAAAGTGTCATGATGTCCAGGAAATGTGTGAGAGTCTCTCTTTTTTGTTGATGTAGACTAAGTTCCTAAAGATATGCCTACATCTGTGTCCAGAAATAAGAAACCAGTACTCATATCTCATATTTGCTTTTGAAAACAGAAACTTTGTCTACAAGCACCAAACCTGTTTGTTGAACAAACAAATGAAAAAGGCAAAACAACAAAACCCATAAATCATCTACATGTCCTGAGGGAGACTTTAGAGAAAGGGAACAATCACTGTAAACCACTTAGTGCTGTATGCACTGTATCAAGTTGCCATGAGAAAGTTATGTTTGATTGGCTTATAAAGTAGGTTTTAGTAAATCCTTCAAACAGGGATTTCGGCAGTTGTGCACACTTGGGTGCAGAACTTGTGAGTGCTGTAAAGTGCTGAGGGTACGTCTGGATCGATCCCTTGGAAACAAGTGGGTTTCTGAGGGTCAAAAGGGTGTTAGGGTGGGAGAGGGTGACTGAGAAACAACACGGCCAACGTGGGACTGATAACACTGAAAAAATTGGAAATGATTATGATTACAAAAGACAGATTGCTGACAAATACCACATACAGAGATCAAGGAGAGAATGACTGAAGTTAAAAAACACACAGAGAAACAGAGTTATCTGGACCTGGTGTGTTTTTCAGAAAGCTGAATTTTTGGGGGGGGTTTCAGAATGTCCTCTAACTTATGTCTCAACTAATAGAATTAGAGTTTAAACTATGGAATTTGAATTTTTCTTTTACTTCAGGGGCCACATTAGACCAGTGGAAGCAGCAGAAAGTTGTACGTTGTGGTAGCAGCACTGATGCCTGTACTATGGCTGAACCCCCAAACATCTTAAGCTTAAGTTGATAAACATAATAATTAACTTACTCACTCCTTACAAATCAGAAAGTAGTTAGAGTTATTTGCTACTTTTAACTAGAAAAATAAAAAGGTGGTTATTGTTGGAAATTTTGTAACCCGATCTTAAGAAATAAAATAAAATTTAGTGCGCAAAATCAATTTGATAAATATGGTGAACTCAGAAATCTTAGTGCAATTAATGTACAAGTTGCCTTTGTGATATGTTGTATACCTGATCATAAAGTAAAAACATTGGCGGATCAGTTAAAGGAATTAGTGGTTTGGGGGAAAAAAAAAAAAAAAGATGGTGATGAAGTAATTAGTATCATAAGTTCAACAAAGATTTAAAACTGTGGTACATGGCAGTAATACATTTTGAACACAGTTAATGAGCATATTCATTGCATTCATTTCTAATTAAGTGGAAAAAATACTGGTCCTTTAAATGGAGATAATAAATGTGCAAGTCAGTCTTGCACAAACATGCAACACAAGAATTTATTGCCTTCTGTCTAACTAGGGAACTGGGAATCATTATAAAGATTAGCTTTACTGAAAAAAAAAATATCAAGAAAAAGCTTCAATACAAAACGTTTAAGGTAATAATTTTCACGTTGCTCGGCGTGTTTGGCAGAGTGCGTGTGTGTGTTTTCCTTTTCAGAGTGTGGATGTTTGCTGTCATCAGAAGTAGGTCTGTCTGTACCCTCGGAAAGGACCGAGGGATATTTACCAGTTTAGATTTCCATGAGGGGTGTCCCCAGTGCATGGCAGGACCTGAGAGAGAGTGCAGCTGGGGAGGCTTCCCCCGAGCAGGCTGCAGCGGGGCAACGGCAGCGGTCGCCTTCCCAAAGCCAGCCGTGCTCTCACCAGCACTCTCCTGCCTTCCTCAGCCTCTCTGAGTGCTGCAGCTCACAGTTTTTCAAGCTCCAGCAGGGGAAAAGTGACTGAAATTCCTACTGTTTATTCTGTCAGTAGGCAGCTGGGGAACTGACATGAAACAGGTTAAAATATTAAAACCAGACATGCCTTCTAGAGCAGTGGCTTTCAGTGTTTTTATGACTTGAGAAGCCCCTAAACATTCTGCAGTGGAAGCGAGGACCTTTGCGGGGCATATTTAAGCTTATGGATGACAACTGACTGGCGTTTCTTACTTACCTTTCATGGAGCTATTTGAAGTTCACGGATCCCCAGGGATACTCAGACCACACGTTAAAAACCAATGAAACTAAATCAAACCGTGTACATTTCATTCTTTTAAAGCTCCCAACCCATATATCTCTTGTCAGTAGTACCAAAATAGCAGGTTCTTTCTGACACGTGGTACATTTAGGTCTTTGCTTCACCAATGTCTCACTGGGATATGCATAAGCTTGAAATGTGCTTCCAAGTTTCCCTAAACCACCTTAACCTCCTGGAGCCTGCTCACCACTGCTATTACAAGAGGGCAAGGTTTCAGTACCAAAAAGCCACTGAATTTTCCCTGGTAACATGCAGTATATTTCTAGTGATATTGCAGTATGAATTACTATGCCAGGCTTAAGCAATTTCAGTTTTTTCTCTGACTTCATTCTGCCCTATCCTGTATATTGTAATTGTTTCCCATAAAAGGAACAAGCAGTCGTACTCATGGTCTGTTCAAAATGCTAACTTAGCTCTTATTTTTTTTAACCTCACTGCATGATTTTATTATGTATTTAAGCCGGTGGCAACTTGGAAGCTACGTTTAAAATAGCTGGCTTTGATAGCATACTTGTAGCATTAAAAAAAATAATAAAAAATGCAAGCTACAGAGTCACTCTGTTTATTAAACGAGGAAGTTTACAGAAATTTACCAGTAAATAAACATGTAATTTTCTTTTCTGTTCAGGTATGACTTTGTAGAAGTTGAAGAGCCTAGTGATGGCACTGTTTTAGGGCGCTGGTGTGGTTCCAGTAGTGTGCCAAGCAGACAAATCTCCAAAGGAAACCAGATCAGAATAAGATTTGTGTCTGATGAATATTTTCCTTCTCAACCTGGATTCTGCATCCATTATACACTTCTTGTGCCAGTAAGTAACATGTTTCAGGATTGGTGCATTTCAGAAAAACAAAATCTTTGAAGTGGTAGCTCAAAAGAATCTTTGAAAAGTTTAGGATTAATTACTGTTTATTTCTCAATAATAACAATAATGAATAATCTGTCTTCCAGAATTTTACATTTTGTTTCTGCCTTTTAACTAACCAAGTGTTCTTGTGGTTCATCTTGGATGGCTTTGGACTGGGAAGTTGTAGGCTTGGTTGTTTATGTGGAAACTTGAATAAAATGTTTGTATTCCTAATACAGTACTGCAAAAAAGCCACTTTTTTTTTTTTCCTTTGAGAAGAAGAAAAATCAGCATAAGAAAAATCAGCTGCATGACACTTAAAGGACATTGGGAAGTTACAGAGAAGATTGAAGAAATTAATGTTCTTGTTAGTCAGCTGCTTCATACACAGCCAAATGATTATACCTGGTTCAAAAACAAAGTTGTTATTTTGTTTTACTATAGTGATAAAGTAGAAAATGCATAATACTCAGTTTCCACTGCATTTTTCCTGAAAAATGTACTTTAGACTTCTCTTGAATGTTGGTTAACACTTGCAACTCACAGGAACTAAACACTAGTCACTGCCTAAAATATGGGTATTTTAACCATCAGCAAATTTGTCACTTGGTGGGAAAAAAGAAAAAAAGAAAATGTAAAAGATCTCTGATAGCAAAGCAATGTTTATAGATTTTTGAGGATGAGATAATGTTCTGAAGCATCAGGATGCAGTGGAACAGAAGTTGACGTGTTTTTACAGAGTAGATATTCTGTATTTAAAGAGAGTGAAGAATATTTTTAAATTCCTCATAATTCACTTTTTGAATCTCCTAAGTCATCTTGTGGTTTGTGGTATTTGGTTGGTTGGAAATATCTGCAAACTCAATAAAAAATTGATCAAAAGAATCCATGTTCTAACGTTACTGACATGTGCTTCACTTGATGCATTTGGCTTGCTTACTGCTTCTGCTGCTTTGCATTTTCCCCTCTTTTCCTCCTTTGCAAAACTTCAGTTATGGAGAAGCATAGAATAATTCTGTGCGTTTATTCAACAACACATAATCTTATAGTTAATACATTTAGTATACTGATGATGTAAGTGAAGTGTAGTAGTATATATACATGCTATTTCTTGTTGTATTCCTCTAAATGTTTGTAAATATTTAGGCCTAACTAAGTATTATCCCTGAAATGATTAAGGGCTTGATCTCCATGATTGTCTCTTTCGTGAGTTGGGCACTTTTGTTAGTAGAATAGTATGACTGATAGATGATGAATTTTGAAATTAAATAAAATGTCAGTTGGCATGCAAACCAGCTTGGGTATGGCTGGGTTTAAGCTCTTTTTATACCAGAGAGCAGAAGGTAATAAATATGTTACTTTTAGAAAATGGTAAAAGAAAATCCATAAATAGATGCTTTGTGTGGGCTGAGGGCAGATTTCATTGTAGGTGCCCTCCAGTATTACATCCTATCTGCTACATGTCTATCTGACTTGTGTATGATACAATTTTTGTGGAATGGATTAAAAAAATGCACCTAAAAATACCAAAATGTAAGCATAATTATCTTCAATGCAGGACTCAGTTTAGCCTAAAGTTGTGCCAGGGGAGGTTTAGGTTGGATTTTAGGAAAAATTTCTTCACTGAAAGGGTCGTGAAGTATTGTAACAGGCTGCCCAGGAAAGTGGCTGAGTCACTGTCCCTGGAGGTGTTCAAAAGGTGTGGTGCTGAGGGACATGGCTTAGCAGTAGACTTGGCAGTGCAAGGTTAACAGTTGGATATGGTGATCTTAGAGGTCTTTTCCAACCTAAATGATGTTATGGTTCTATGATTTAAATTATCAACAATTCAAAACAATTTTAATCTTCAAAATATTTAGATCGTTAACGCTGAACATTTGTTCAGTAGGCAAAAAGAGCTGAGATTGTAGGATGCATTTTTTTAGTCCCTCTTTTCCTCTAATAAAGTTTACATGCATCAGAAGTACACATACAAACTGTTACAGAAACCAAGCTATTTTCTGTCTCACATATGTAACAGGCAAGAGCAGCCCCTTTCCTGTCACAGAAATTCTTAGCCAGATTCAAAATGCACGGTATAACAACAGGTTTGTGAGAATTAATTTCCAAGTCTCTTTAATAAAGAGATTTTTCATGAAAAGTTCTGTTTTAATAAGCTATACAAAATACAATTTCATATTTCAGGTTGCATAATTAACTGTCTGGATTGTAAACGCAGTCTGTGTTGATAAGATTCAAGATTAGATCTGCTGCTGCTTGTACCTAAAGCAATTGAAAACTGAAAGTTGTGTTTTCCTTAAAATTGTAAGGATACGTCATCCTACATTTCAAGATAAATTAAAATTTACAGTTGTCAACCATAGGAATAAGTGTAAATTTTAAATAATTCTTGCAAAAACAACTGATTTGCCTCGTGATTCACTTATATGAATTGGTCCTAAACAGTTAATAATTTTTTCATTTTTTGAAAGAAAGGGGGAGGGGTAGATGCCTGGTAGACTAGCAATGAGAGATTGTTTGGGGAGAAATGAAGCAAAACTGAAATAAAACAGTGCAAGCTTGTTTCTGTATTTGGAGGCCACACACAGAGAGGGGCACCGGACACATTTTCAGGTCTTTTAAAGAGCAAGAGGAATGGCTTTGTTTAAATCTCCTGTAATTTATCGTATATATATATTTTTACTTTGTATATTATATTTCAAACGAACTTTTCACATGATGAATAAGTAGGGGGAGACCAGCTATTGATCTGGTTACCTTACTTGTAGGATTTAGCCTCTGAAAAGGACTCCCAGCAGTTCTTATGTTGTTAGATGCAACATCATTTTACAGAATGGTTTAACACAGCATTATAAGGCACTGCTTAAAAGCAGTGCATATACTGTATACAAGCAGAATGCTTGCTGAGAAAATCATGAAGATTTCTTGAGGGTCTAGATAACTTCAGTTTAATTACTTGAATTTCTTCCAACTTAAATTGTGTGGTCTGGGCGCATCTAGAAGAACGTTCTGCAATTTTGGTTAGCTCTCTTTGTTCTATAGCTGCAAGTTCATTTAGTCTGGAATACTGTAAAGTGGAAGGAAGTGTTGAAAAACTTTTTTCTGCCATGAAAATTTAGCTTGTGTTAATTTAAAATTCTCCTGCTACTTTCGGCATGACTGTTATTCTTAGGCACTCTTTTCATGCTATGCCCTGTCACTTAGTCAGCGCTTACTGGTGAGCTGCATTATTCACTAGGGGCTTCTTAGTGGTTGTTCTGCATTTTGACTGTTCAGCTATGCATTTATTAAAAGTCATGTATTTGGCACCAAAACCTCCTAGAAATTTACTGCAAAAAGCAATCCGTATTTCATTTCTTTTCCTCTTCTCACTTGTCCCCAGTTACAACTCTAACCCATATAGTAGCCACATGCAATTGAGGGAAACCTTATAAATTCCTACAATGTGTTGGAGCTTCAGTCTTCCTAGTGACTTGTTTAGTTTAAATTATGTCAGTTACAAGTTTGGCATAGAAAACTTGATGTAATAAAGTCCATTGTTACTTGGGGGAGCGGGTGAATGGGATACTTGATGCCTGAGGTGCCATTAAGGAATGCATGACTGATTGCCAAAGTAGTTATTAATTATTCAGGGCACTCAGAACAAAGCAGCTCCAGTTAAAGTTGAAGCTGGGGGTGACTATATTCCCCCTTCTTTTTTTGGCATATGGTAGCATGTCATTTGTCATGAAAGATCTTGCCAAAGATCTTTGCTAAGAACAGACTTAACCCTCTTCTATGCAAGTGAAGATGAAGAGCAAAATCCGAGAAGGGTCTTAAATGGCTGACCTGGTTTAAAAGTGATTTGGCAGGTGTTCTGTGATTTTGGTGCAGTACCTGTATGGCTACCTAGATTTCAATCCAAGAGAGGTGTGGTTTTTTTCTTTGATAGAGAGATGATGTTAGTAGTGCTCTTGCTATTAACTGTAATACTTAAGATTAATATTATGTTTATATATATATATAAATTAATATAGCAATATATTAATTGTTAATATATTGATATTTATGTTTAATAATCTGTTTACAGCCATCTAATAATTGTTCCTCTATTTCATCCAAATTATCCAAGCTTTGATTTTTTTTGATGTTGACCATGTTAGTTTTCTTTGTAGAATCTTTTAAAGTTGAGCTTGTTTAATGAAAAAATGCAAATAAAATTAAAATACTAGTAGAAGAAGTGCATATTAAGAAGAGAAAAAAGAAAACTCTTACCTAGCATTCGCTTTCTTTGAAAAGCCCACAGATTCCAGAGATATCAGATGTGTATCTCACATGTCAGGACCAAAGCCCAAGAGAGGCCTAACTTTGGCTGCAAAAACTGAAAATCTGTCCAGGAACATCACAAAGGACATTGTTGCTCTCCTAAACAAAGGTGAAGAAGGGGCTTTAGCTGCACTTTCTCAAGAAGAAATCTAAAGTATCTGGAAGAGAAATAACATAATGTCAGGGTAGTTTTAGCCAAGGTTGAATGCAGCAGTGGGAGAGTATAAGTGTTATTTAGCACATTGGAATGCCACATGATGCTAAAGAGGACTGAAAATCCTTCATACGTTGGGAAGGACTCTTAAAAAAAATCTGCGTTCAGAGTTTTCACTGATTATGTACAGTGAAACCTAAGTCCAGATGAATCAATAAACTTCTAAAGATGCTCAAGTTTGCAAATTTGATTATTGAATTTTTGTGTGTGGCAAAGAATGATGCATTGCCAGTCAGAGGGTTTTTTTTATACTAATTCTTTCCTTGAGGATTTCATTAGGTTTGTGCTGAGGACTAAAGAATTCCGTTTACTTTTTTTTTTTTTTAATGTGGGATATTAAAGATTACCCACAAATACATAGATAGAGACATGCTTCAGGTTCAGTTCATGTAAATCAAAAAACTACAAAGAGTACACAAATGAAGATGCCTGTTATCCATGCGGCTACAATGAAAGGAAAAGAAAACTTTGAGGTAGACAGAACCTTTGAAGGGTATTTTCTAATAAAATCATAATGTCATGTTTCCTTGTGACTATATCTCATTTTGTCACATGGACACCATAAAAAAAATTAAAGCAGTTACCAGGACAGCTCAGTGCAAATACTTTTTAACCTCCTTAAATGCCCTAAGAAGTGGAAAAATGTTGGAAATAGATTGGAAAAGTATTTCAAATTCATGATGCTACCTTTCATCTTTCATGTCTATAAGCTGCTAAGAGCTTTTATTAGGTTTGCATTTAGTAATAAATATTTATTATTGTAAGTGATTATTTTCATTAATTGCAAACTTTTGGAAACTTTTTTGGGGTTTCTCTTAGTATTTCAATCAAGATCATGCATCCATAATTAATTAATTTTAAAATACATATTTTACATGGCTTATCATTTAGTTTATTGTAGTATTCTACAAGTAATCTTACATATATGTTCTGCTTTTGTGTGCTCTTTTTTTTTTTCCTTGTTTTATATCAAAAAGTCTGAGAGACAAGTTAAAGGTAGAAAGAGAAGCGTTTGTGTCTTTTCCAAAGAGACAATTCAAAATTCTCCTGGAATGTGATGACTCTGGGAGCATCACTCTGGGAGTGTTTGTGGGATCTTACATAATATTATTTCTGTTTGGGAATGATCTGAAAGAACTGTATTTTGCCAACTAATGAGAAAGCAGAAATAATAATAATTTGTATATTAATCTAGGAAAGATACTAATATGGAAACTCTAGTCTACATTAATGATGTAAAGAATAGAATACATTAACATGGAGGAGATGGGCTTGGGGGAGATACCAGCCTTGTGGATTACCATAGCAGTTACCTTTTGTGTTACTTGTATCATTCAACTTGATTTAATAGACAATGAAGTTTACACATACTAGTAAACAAAGAGCACATCAATAATGAAAATAATTTTCAACCATTGTAGTCTTGAGTATATTCTGGGTATGAGATTGTGTACTTAGGATAAAAAACAGTTAAACATCAAAACTGAAAATTTAAAAGTAAATAAATGGTTGTCATTCATCTCATTTTGCCATTTCAGACTGAGTTCTTAATGAGAAAAATGGCTCCATTAAACAAACTGATATAAACAAACAAACAAACAAAAAAACAACTCTCACATTTTTCATTAGTATTTGAGCATTTCTTTTTTTTTTTTTCCCCTCCTGGGGTACTTTTATCTGTATGTGTGTATATATATATATATGTATATGTATATATATATATATATATATATATTATATATATATAATGTATATATATATTATATACATATAATGTGTGTATATATATATATATATAATGTGTATATATATATAATGTATATACACACACACACACATATATGTATATTTCTGTTTCAATCATTATATAATTGTCTAGTTGACTATCCCTTTTTCCAGTTTCCAGGATCAACATGTTATTCACAGCTTTTGGAGAAAGCATGCTGATGGCTTCTCTACAAATCCCAAACCAAAGTGATTCTGTCCTATTCTCAATGTGTAACTAGCACAGTCCTAGATTTGTTTATGGTTTCAAATACTGAGATGTTGTTTCTGACATGCTTGATAGTAGAAAAGAGGTAAGCAAATGTACACTTGGCACTGGGTTTCAGACAGCACCATAATTTTCAGTTTTTCTATTTTAGTTATGTTCTATGACATGTCCCTATCCATTTTACTATCTTTAGCTTAGTCATGCCACAGTCCTATCCTAATAAAATAGGGGCTTGGTAACTCTTTATTTGTGTGTACTGTGCTACTTTTTCTTACCATAATTTTGGTAGGGAAAGATGAAAACAGAAATGTAAGGAGAAATTTTGGGACAGAACAAAGAGAAGTTACTTAGTGTAGTTTATCTGTCCATCTTTTTACATATGATACAGATCTGAAAGGACCCTTAGTAATTGCAGAATTACAAGCAAAACAATGGAATAATGGAGGTGCTTTTGTAGATGACTGCACAGTCTAATGCCACAAACTGGCAGAAGCACCTCTTTAAATTCAGGAGAAAAATTCTTGACAGGGTAATAACACTGTGTAGTAGCTTCAGGGTGGGAGTTTGCTTGAGGAAAGATTAATGTGGGGTATTGGTGGTGGCGTTAAGAGAAATCGTTTCCTTTCTAAAAAGGAATAGGTAATAAGCACTATGGGAATACCAAAATTTGCACCTGTCTTGTCTTTGCAGTACCTGGCCTCTGGTGTTACAGATGGGGATTATGAGCTGTCATTTGTTAGCTTCTCATAAGTGCTCAAAACTTTTTTTAATGATGATGATGAAAGGCTTGGCTGAAGAAGCCAGGATATTTGTTGAAAAGTTTTGGGTTTTGTTTTCATGGGAAAATCTAGATAATCACAAAGCTGTTGAATCTGTTCTTTCAATTATCTCTGACTAGGGTGGTGGAGAAAGAATTCAGGAGGGTTGTTTCCATGTTGACTGTTGATAGCTAGTACACACTGATGAAGAACTTTTATTGCTTAAAAAATGGAAACAAGCAAAAACGTTGCACGTGAGAACAGAGGGCAATTTCTGTTTGGCAAAAGACATTTCCAGGGGCTCAGGCTGCTTCAGTATTCATTTCACTCTAGGTTTAAACTGGGCAATAAATTGTAGGAAGAAAAATGCTAAGAATCATTTACGAGGAGAACTAAACTGCTAGGCTTCAAATTGAAGGGAGCAATTTAGTGCATGAAAGACCTGGCTTAAAGGCACTTGAAAAATGGATGTATGAAAGCAGATGGCGCACCCTTTGGAAGAAATTTTGCATGTAACCCTATAGACAGTGTGAAGCTGATATTTGCTAATAGCCCTTCCCTCTCAGCTGCAAAAGGATACCTAGGGGAAACTCCTTAACTCTGCCCTGACACCACGTGCAACAGTTCTCAAGTCTCAATACAGCTGTTTGTTAAGTGATCAGGGGAATTTCAGTGTAGTGATGTGCACGTTTAAATCAACCCAATGCTTTATTTTCTAGTACATAGCCCTGATGTCTTTTGGTAGCACTTAGCCTGAAAGTTTCTCAGGGGAGATCTGTTGTTCAAAGTGCTCTTCTAGTAGCACGGCAAATAGCTCTTGAACAACCTGATAGTCTTTAGCAAGACAGATGCTATGCTATGTTAATTTTGTTAGAAGTCCATATTTTCATGCTTTGGTGAATAGTTGGTGTAGTGAGTACAATTGAAGAACTGAATTCTCAAATGTTTTGTTTTCAGTAGGTTTATTTAAACTATTTTTATGTCAAAAGAATTCTATGCAACTGACCCCAAACTTCCCTGCTGGGTGACAAGACTGAACTGACTAGGTAGCCAAGGAGAATAAGATGACTGAGTTGACCTGAGTTATCAAGGTCATTCAAACATCTGTATTTCTTCGGGAAGAAAGGGCCAAATGCCACAACGTTAAAATGTGTCAGTTGTAAGGCCATACGTATAGGATTTTGATATGTAAGCTATTAATAGGGTTACCCTTGCTTATCTTTTAAAAATCACTCTGATCTACTGAACTCTTCTGAACATGGTTGTCTTCAGGTTTTTCAGTGTGAGGTGTTCTGGGTTATCAAAGGTTAATAATAAAATACATTTATTGAGTCATCTGTGTAATGTCTTTTTGGTTTGGAATTCATGTATTTTAGTCAAAGTAAATTCTATAATCCTTCTCCTCTTGTTCGCAGTCTGTCCATATATGTAACTTTAAATACTGTACTTACTTTTTTTTAATTGCCTTTCTGCTTAAGAAAGTCATAGGCACCTTTCATGTGGAAAAAAAGAAAACTAGCAATTAGGTGCTCTAAAATAGAAGTATGTCTCTTGATGCAGCATAAATGTAGAGTTAAGGCTCATAACTTTGAAACCAACACTTTGCTGCTATAAAAGACTTCAGAATACAGCCCAGCTTTCCACCAGGAACTAAAAGACATATGGTGAAATCAGCAGTACAATGAAAAAAAGAAAAATTGTCGAATGTTTTTTCAATTATATTCCCAATTGTCTTTAAGAATAAAAAGTTGAGTTGCATTTAGAAATAAATATTTAGATGGATAAAAAATGATAAACAATTTGGAATTAATTTACTACTTTTCTGACAAAATGAATCTAAAAGTACTAGAGCTTAAGGGTCACACCTGCACATCTATGATATGGTAGGGGGGATCAGAAGGTGAAGCTGAGCCTTGTGCAAAGTCCACTGTACAGAGGTAAAGCAAAATCTCTTCTGAATCTTGCAGGCTGTTACCGGACACAGAACACCACGTGTAATAGGCCACTGCTTCATTGCTCCTTCCACTGATATTTTCTGCTTCAGAAAAGGATGGCAGCTTTTTTGGCTGCTAGATATTGATGTTTCAAGGAGAAGGTGAAAATTATGGTCAAGTTACCTAAGGAGGGAAAACTGTCCAGACTGTCTTTGTTGGATCATTCAGTACAAATGATATTCCCCTAGTTTTTGTCAGGGAGAAGAAAAAAAAAAAAAAAAAAAAAAAAGCATTATTCTGACAGTGTGTCAAATTTGGTTTTATTATTGCATGTAAATTTAACATTCTTTACTTCTATTCATCTAGTGATAAGCACACAGTTCAAATTGCAATAATAGATAATGTTACCCTTTTCAATTTATAAGCTTTTGAAATGTGTGGATGTTTTGATTAGGTCTTTTCTGTTGTGCAGGTAGCATGACTGCTGGCAGACAGATTTTCAAACAAACAGATCCCATTGCCCTCAACAGGAAATATTAGGTATTGGACTCTGAAAAATAGTGACCACATCATGAAAGCAATGACCATGCTACCCAAATATAAATAGATTATTTTAAATATATATATCAATTAATTAATTGGCAAATAATTATGTCTCTGTTTATTAAATTGAGAATAATGTTCTGTCCATGGAGGTGTAACTAGGTGTTGCTACCTATTCCTCTAAACTTCTGAGTGAGTGAAGTAAAGATTAACAAGACAAATTTAACTTTGATGGAAATTGTGTTAAGGATAGCATTGATACTATAATACTGAGCTTACAATCAGTGTTTATCTCAAATTTCATACTGGTTTAGTTTGCTGTGAAAATACTGATATAGTAATTTCTATAGGAAAAAAAAAAAAAGATATGTCAATATGTAATTTTGTTGCTTACTAAAACGTCTTTTTCTCTGATTTTTTTTATAACGCAGTTCTTTTTAAGGTAGTCCACATCCCTGTTGTTTGAGCAGACAATGTAACTGTAAATGTCAAAATGTTCTCTTCTGACTTTTAAACTCGAGTATAATTTTAGAGAGGGAATTTTTTACCATATGAATTCAGTCAACTTATATTAATTTTATAATGATGTACTTGAAATGACAATTCTTCTTCTCCCATTCCCCAAGTGGATTATACTGACATATCCTGTTACTAATTTTCATTCATGCAAATCATCATGTTTGTCCAGCGGGACTGCACAGATAAAGATACAAAACTGTTTTAAATTAAGTTGTGTATTTAGGTAATATTTAGATTAGATATTGGGAAGAGATTATTCACTCAGATGGTGGTGAGGCACTGGCACAGGTTGCCCAGAGAAGCTGTGGATGCCCCGTCCCTGGGGCATCCACAAGGATCAAGGTTCAAGGCCAGGCTGGATGGGGCTTTGGACAGCCTGGTCTGGTTGGAGGTGTCCTTGCCCATGGCAGGGGGTTGGAACTGGATGGAATTTAAGGTTCCTTCCAACTCAAACTATTCTGTGGTTCTATGAGTATATAATGGAGAAAGCTAAGAACATGATGATAACAACACTTCAGCAAACAGGTCTTACCTATATGACTGTTTACAGAGAAAAGATTTTCTCAAAGTAGTAGATTGACTCTTCAGCAAAGCACAGTAGTCGTTGTAGTCAATTTAGGTGACTTGTTTGACATGGCTTCTTAAGTATAATTTTTGCAGTACCTCTCAATTACATGTCATTTTTGGTATTGAGAACCTTCTGAATTGGTTTCTGTTATCTAAACAAAAGATTATTTCATGGGGCTTCAATTTGCAGGTCATGTGGAAGAAATCCCACCTGCAGTACTTCTAAAACATGCCTTTTTACTATCACTTCAATTTATATTCTTATTTGTCATGTATTTGAAACTGTTTTGTCAAGCATTCAAGTGATATCTGTAGAGAAAAAGTATGGTCTCGGCCTTTGTGATCATATGGCTCTGAGGCACACTTTCTGTCAGATCAACAGATATCTTGTGGTTTGAAAGATCTCACCAGATCTTTCAGTCTGGTACGCTAATGCAATAAATGATTTTATGTAACGTTGGATTCAACAGAATGTAAACAATGTCTGCAGTTCACAGAAAACCATGTTTTTTATGGGCTAGAAAATTCAGGTGGAATCAATGCTTCACACTTTGACTATTTAAACTGATAATAAACCCCACATTGAACCACTTCCTAGGTTGTGATGAATAGCAGCCCATGAAACCGCAGTTAATTAAAGCTTAGAAAACCACAGTTTTTGATGTCTGTGTTCTGTAATTAGTTCCATATATTCTCCATGAAATCATCAGAAACACCCAGTATTCCTGATTCATTGAACAGGAAAATAGGAGACTGAGGAAGAAAATAATGTAAGTGTAAACAAACTCTAGCAAAAAATGAAAGCAGAAAAGTATGTTTAAGTGTATAAATATTAATTTTCAAACAGACGTTAACAACAATTTTTAAAAGGGTCCATGAGAAATTAAATGAACAATGACCTTGCAGAAAGCTTTGGAACTTTTACTAAAATTACTGCTTTGGAAAAAAACAACTCGCTGTGTTTATATCATAGGACAGTGCTCTGTTAAAGGCTTAGGATTAGTGCAGTGTTATGTCAGTGTGTGGCACATCCTTTCTTGTGCAGATAACTGGTGTGTTACAAGACACGCCAGTGTCTTGGAGTGTGCAAGAATGGAGAACTAACCTGAAAGGAGATGCAACCATCTGACAGACAAGATTCCATGAAGTCAGCATGATAGTACTAGCAATTCTGCTTGTAGGATTGGGGCCATAATCAATAACCTGAATAGTCTCTTAAAATTTGATGAGGAAAATTAATGGTCTGGTTGACAAGATAACATGATTTTTCAAACATTTTTGTTACAGAGTGCCAGTTTTACTCATATTACGTTAGCAAGACCTTGTTAAAAATAATCAAGACTTGGTCTTGTTGACCAGAAAAGTTGGGGATAATTTGGCCACACCTGAAGACAGTGGCAGTGTTATAACCAAACATCTGTCAGGCTTAAATGAAAATTGATTGATTTATTAGCAGTCTTCAGGAGAATCAGACTTTGCTCTACAATACATTGGATTTGTTAATACCATGGGTTTACTACTTGGCAGATTTCCCTTCTGTCTTTGTTTACATGTCTAACAGAAAGGGCTGAGAAGGAATTGCATGTGCAAAAGAAAACATTGTGTATTTATGTATTATAATAAAAGTAATTAGGCTATTTATATATATATATATATATATATATTTAATAATACCAAGAAGCAGGTTGAGGCAGTTACTTGCAGTGGCGCCTTAAAATTCAACCTATTCTAATTTAATGGATTTGTTCATGCTGCAAGCAGCACAAAACTTCATGGGAGAGTACTTGAAATAGAATGAAGCAGTCTGCTTTCAAACCATCTTTCAAGGCTCCGTTTTAAGTAGCAGCCATACAGATTGAAAAAATAGAGCATGGAAGAAACGTGTCTACTTTTACTTTATGGCTGATGCTAAAACCATCTTCTTAAGTGGGTTATATTACATACTATTTTGAGGTTTCAAAGAAATTGTAAATGATACTGCCAAAGGAACTTCTGCTGCTCCCAACCAACCAACTTTTATTAAAAACCTGTTCCTCTGAAGTCCTGTTTATAACCTGTGACTCTCTCATTTTCTTCAAGAAAAAGTAGCCAAATTAAAGTTTAAAATTGGAAGTAGTTTTATTAATTTCCATATTCTCATATGAATAAAGGCGTGTGAGCTGACATGCAAACAAAAAATATATTTTTTCTCCCACCAGATATTCTATATTTAAGTATATAGGCATGCAGTTACTGCTTTTTATTACAGCATTAATATAACAATTTTTAAGGTTTAAAATAGGTTAAAATGTACAAAAGGAGAAATAATCACTGACCGGAAAAAAGTGCAGTACGGTTTGATTGAGTATACAGAAAAATTGGGGTTATATCTAGTCAACGGAGTAAATAAAAAAATGATTTAGCATTAGTTTGTTTCTATAATTCAGGATTTTCCTCAGCATAATCTTACATGTTTTGTTGAAACTACATGGTTACCAGATAGATTCTGTGTAATACAGAATACAGAAAGGCAAGGCTAGAAGGGAATTTGGGTAGGATCTTTTCTGAGCCATTCTCCCACTCTTAGAAGGGATTAGATAGACAGTTTATTATTGCTATATATTTATACTGTTCCTGAAGTTCAGGGGTAAAGATTTCACAGATCTGCTCAATCATCTGTTGCGCTGCTTTACATATTATGATATTTTTTTTCCCAACATAAATCTTATTTCTTGTCATTGATGGACTAGGGAACAGCTGATCATCTGATGCTCTATTACATATTTGTTATCACATCTCCTGTCAGTCTAGATTAAAGAAACTTGTATCACTCAATCTTATCGTATTTCATGTTTTCTTTTTCTTCTTCCTTTTTTTTTTTTTTTTTTTTTTTTTCTTTCTTTGAGTGTTTTCTGTCTGCCTGTATCTTAAAAATGCTGTAGGTAAAACTGAACATTGTATTTCAGCTAAGACACCTCTGGCAGCTCAGTAGTGTAGCATTATGATGCTGTTCTGAATACATCTGAATGAGATCTGCCTTCTTCATTACAGGTTCACATTGTCTTCTATTTCTTGTTACAATTTCTGGTCTCCTGTACCTCTGTTTATTCTACTCCAGGACTTCTACTAGAGTGCTTAGGATTTTGAACTTCTGTTTACAATTTTTTTTTTTACTTCTAAATGCAAGTTGTATTGGAATACGTTTTTCTTAGGAAGAGAAATTTCTCTATTTAAGCATACCTTTCCAAACTATTGTGCCTTTTAGTTATTGTGTAATCACACATTTTATCTGCATAATTTATAAAATATATATATATTGAAGTCACATTAGATGAGAGATATAGTAGAAAATATGGAGTTAAGAGTGATACAGCTGGACATTACAAGTATGTTAGAACACTTATGGCTAGTTGTATAGGACTGCAAAAGCTAGCTCAGATCTGAAGTCTGGCTTATTCAAACAGTGTGATAATCTCTACATGGTCAATGCAGTCATAGCCTCTACCTTTGGGCAGAGGGTCATTAGGTTATGACGTATATATTACATATAAAGCAAATTTATAGAAATTACTTTTCTTCACAAATCTTAATATGCTAAATCTATAGCATGTTTGATGACACTAAGGAATGATACATGAGGACAGAGCTGAGGTTCGTTCCTTGCAAAGTAATTTTTTTGTTCAAGGACTTTTTACCTTCAAGGCAGGACAAGCTCTGATTTGCAGTATCTGCTGTACAGGAATGTTGGGTGTGTTCCTTTTATTGTGATATGAAATGAACAGAAACCTGTTGTGGAATGCAATTTAGTATGTATACTGAAGGATCACCTTAAAATTGCATATACTGTGGAAGTCATTTTCATTGCCCTTGCCAAATACACTTTCCAGTTGTAATAAACAGTCATTCCTAGTGTTTAACATTTGATGAACCTCCTATGAACTTACTGGGAAAAGTAAACATTTTCTTAAAAACAACTACCCATTTCTAATACCTAAGGGGAACTTAGAGAAAAAAGTTCATTCCCTGACTCCAAACACTTGCTGTTGTTCCATTTGGTTAATCTTTTTATAAGTATCCACATATTTTGACTTAAATGAGTAATTAAAAAAAAAAATACATCTGCAAACATGATGTCCTTTAATTATGGCTGACCACATCCTCTATTCAGAACAACTGCACTTGTGTTGACTGTTTAGTTCTTGTAAACAACTGTCTGTCAAGCAAGAACTAGAGCTTTGTGTACAGAACAACAAAATCCTTCTATAAATCATAAATGTAACAGATGCAAGTGCGTTTCCTGTATGAATTTTGGGTGTGTATATAAATGAGGTGATTAATAATCACAGTAACCCAATTTGCAGTAAGAGCTAACGTTCCATCTGCTATGTCTAAATGCTTACTGAAGTCTTGTGGTTATAGGATTTTTTTCATTGACTTGTTTGTGCACTGAGACTTTTACATTACTGCTTGTCCAACAATAATATTCCTCCATTTAGATGATAATTTCATATCTAAAGCATAATTTGGATTGTTCTGTTGCAAATCTTCCCTTGACTTGAAGAGTAAACTTTTCCCCATTTCAGCCTACAGCACGTATGCATACAGGACTTGCATGCTTTCAAAGCTTCAGTGAAATAAGTTAATTTGAATCGGTATTCTTTTAGTTCTACCTTTCCACAAACATTCAGCTAAATATTGGGGCCAAGGATTTCTGTGCATTAGATTTGAGTTTTGGTCTGAACTGTAAAAAAATAATTTATTTATAATGAGATCCTAATACTCAGAAAAGCATTTTTTTTTTTCTCTCTCAGTATTTGATATATAACATAATTTATAAGACTTCCCTTGTAGGAAGGAATTGCAGGTTTAAGATGGCATTCATCAAAATAGGACATTCCAGAGAATAACATGTAATGAATAAAAATATACCAAGGGTTATTATAAGGGTTTATAAGGCTATCAAGGGTTTACAAAGGGTTTATTTATTCAAGTGTTAAAAAAAAAAAAAACAAACTTATTCAGCTTTCTAGTCTTCCATTCAAATATCTTTGTATGCCCAAGAAATAATATTTTAGTCCAAAGTGTCGCTATGAACAGTCACAAAGTACACTACTATCTTAATCACTATTTGAGCACAAGAGAAACGTAGAGATTCTTTTTCTTATGGCTCTTCTCGCACAGAGTGAAGAGAGCTCACTGTAAATTTCCTTTAAAGTCTTATTTAGAAGAGAGGGATTTATAAACAAGAAGCTAGTGCTTACGAAGGATTAAGGTTTTGGGAGTAGTTATGGTTTAGATATTAAACTTTCACAAATATACTTTATAGGAATGAAACCCCAGAGATTACATACCTTAAGTTAGTTTGCATATCAGCAGTAATCTGAAAACAGCAACAACAACAACAAAAAAGACAAATTATTTGACGGAAGGACTGCAGATGAAAACTGACAGTGATTTGACTTTGAAACTTTCTATGTCATGGAGATAGTTTGTGCCATGACTTGTTCTGTCCTTCTAGGCCTGATTCATTGCAGCACTGTGTTTGCTTTTAAATGCTCTTTGTTCAGCTCAGTATGTCAGGACACACGTTCAACATATATCTGAGTGTTTGGCTACTGAGTCAAAATACATCTGAGTCATAAGAGATCTTGCATTTCTTTGGGTCTTCTGTCTAGAATCTTTTATCATTCAGTACTATGGCCACAAGTAAGCGAATATGGTAAAAACCCACGGCAAAGGTAGAAAGGTATCAAAATTGACTCCTCTTGTAACTACTAGCAGTCTGAGTCTGCAAGCTTTATGGATTCTAGGGCAAGCAGACATTGTACATGTCATGGTTTGAGACCTCTGCATTTGCCAGAGATACGGGTGATGCAGTTTCAAGTAGAATGGCCTGTCTCCTCTCCTTAACTGAAAGAAAGAATAAATCAGTGAAGTGCTTGCCCAAAAGAATGCAAGAGTCACGGAGTTATTTTGTAGTAATACCATCAGAGGACGAGACAGAGAAATTTGGTAATTTTGTACTGGTTATGAATTCCTGATGAAATACTGTGTGCTGCTTCATTGAGACTTATCCAGATACACTGAAAAATTCAGTAACTCCATGCAGCCAGATCCAAGAAGGATACTTTGTGTAGGCACTTCATAGGAGTAGGAGACACTACAGTTACCACAACGAAGTGCACTGTGTGGAAGGCCTTATCATGAATACAATACTGTGAGCTTTAATTTTCTTCTTTTTGTCGCCTTCTAATTTTCTAAATAAGTTAGTGTGGATTATTTCTGATACATGTGAACACAGGAAAAAGCAAAATGTATTTTTGTACATATATACACACGTATATACATATGTTATTACAGATAATTAACGTAGGAAGAGAATAAAGTAAATCAGTAAAATTTTCTTGAAAATGGCTTCCAGAAATTATTGTTATCGATGTCATCCTCTGAGAGTTCACGAACTTGCTCTAGGTAGGTGTCAGTTTTGGCTTCAGATGAGTGATTCTCTCTCCTATGCCATGTATTTCAAAGGGTGTGAAGGTGCACTGGCTTCAGGCAAAAAGCTGTGATTTGCAGGAAGAAAGCTGATGATTAGTGACATCCTGTGCAATTTTCATGCAGCCAATTTCCTTGAGAGCACGTCCCAGTTGTTTCCATCACCATTACAATTCTGTGAACGGCACAGAAACTCTATTCGGGGGAATATGTGGGACTTTTCCAAATATATTTTATCTCAACACTGTCAGCTAACCTGAGGAAATGTTAGGCTGCTCCCAACACTACTTTTATTTGTCTTTATTCTTTCGTTCACGCTTGTGACAGGACAAGACAGACAGGAAGCAATCCATTCACTTTCCCTTGTGACCTTTCTCCTGTTGGAGATTATGGAAACGAGTAGAAATGGTGTACAACTTAAAGGCCATTTAAAAAAACTACTGATGTAGAGTTTGGAAAGCCTTCCCTGGATACTCAGAAAGTAAGGGTCTCGCTGAGATAAAAGGAAAGGCCTGGATGCATATGAAGAGAGGCTTAGACAAGAAAAATTAGGGAGCTTGTGGGAGGCTCTGTTGTCCTGTGTCAATATGTATAGGTACCTTAAAGGAGGCTGTAGCAAGGTGGGGGTTGGTCTATTCTCCCACATGGCTGGTGACAGGATGATGGGAAACGGGCTGAAGTTGCACCAGGGGAGGTTTAGGTTGGATATTAGGAAGAATTTTACTGAAAGGGCTGTTAGACATTGGAATGGGCTGCCCAGGGAAGTGGTTGAGTCAACATCCCTGGAGGTCTATAAAAAACGGCTAGATGTAGAGCTCAGTGATGTGATTTAGTGGAGGACTGGTTAGTGTTAGGTCAGAGGTTGGACTAGGTGATCTTGGAGGTCTCTTCCAACGTAGGTGATTCTGTGATTCTGTATTTAATAGCAACTTCAGCAAAAGCGGCAAGTGCTGCAATGGGCAGGAACTGCCCCAGCCTCCCTGGCTTATATCTCTGTCACATGCAGATTAACACGTTTGCCTTACTGCATGGCTTTGGCAGCCTAAATGGGTCACCTGCCTTTCCTCCTTCTTTTTCTCTGCTGGATGCAAGAGACAGATCCTGGAACCTGCTTTGGTGGTTGCCCACCAGCCCAGATACGGAGCATCCTTGCTCGACACACTTTCACAAAAGGATTAGCTTTCTTGTACTATTTACATGATCACAAGTAAGTTTATTCTTTTCAGATAGGCAATGATTTGTAGACAGTTTTCGGAGTCACTACTGCATCTATTTATGGGAGAAGAGAAAGAAAGAGTTACTGTTATGCCAAGAAGCTTCTGTGTCCTCAGGGCAAACTCTTTCTGAGCTGGATATCTGCTCTCCCTCTAGCTTATAATGATGGTAATAGGAGGGCTACCTGTGATTATAAATGAATAAAATAGCCTTTCTTCGTTGTGTTACAGGAACGTGCATGTACTTCTAGTTTTAATAGCATACTTCTGAATCTGTTCTTATATAATAATAATAAAAGCTGTAAGGATATTTCATTAGAAGAAATATGTTATTTCCTTCAAAGTACTGATCGTCGTTGATTTGGGGAGATTCCTCTGAATTCTTTTTTGTTGTTACAGAGTGCCTTCTAGCCTGATGAAACCATACTGATATTTAATAGTTTCTCCAAGCTGTGCCAGCTGGTGAATGGGTTTTCACTCAGGAACTTCTTGACAACGTTTCCTTCAAGAAAAGAAGTGAAAAAAGGGATTTCTTCTGCAGAGAGGGAATTTTCTGTAGACACATTATTCACTACTCATAAATATCCTGTTCTGCCAAGTATTTGACTCACTTGTTTTTGTTGTACCAGTCTTAACTCAGTGGTTGAATTGTTAAACATGAAATTCATCACTCTTGGCAACAGCAACCTAACAAAATTACTTCTTTCTTCTCTGACTGGAGAGGGGCAGTACCAGGACCTTGACAGTCAGTACCTATGAGGCAGGACCAAAAGGAAGGCTTTGCTTAGATTGCAGGTGGTTTTTAAGAGCTTCTCTGGTGTAGTGGTAGGCGAGTGCTGTTTTGTTCTGAATGGTTGATCCTTGAAGCAGGCTCTGTGCAAGGGAATAGCACATGGATAGCAGCACAAGATGAAAGGCTGTAACATACTGTTTAATATCCAGAGTCTTGATCTTCATCTGTCTAAAATACTTATGGATTCTTCAGATAAAATGCTGAGTATCTAATAAATGTTTATTGTATCCCTTCTCTCATGGAGCTTGTGATACCAAGGAATTGCCATTATGCTTACTTTAAAGATTTGATGAGGCTGTGAGGCAGCTTCCATGGTATGAAATTCCTGGGGCCAGAGCGAACCTAATAATGTTTGTGTTAGTGGCCACTGTGCTTTTGGTTGTGATGGTTTAGCTGTTGGAGGTCTGCGCTGTGAATAAGCTTGTGGTTAAAGAAAAATGGAAAGGAGAAATGTTCTTCTTTAGAAAGATTAGTTCTTGTTTATGATGCAGCCACATACACAGTCATGCTGACATAACAAGGAGCTGCTGCTGCCAGATGCTTTCCGCCATGAAGCTGTGGCCTAAATTATATGCTAAGGAAATACATGTCAGAACAAGAAATGGATCACAGGTATTTAAGTTAGGCTGCACGCTACTTCATCCTGTAGGTCTTAGCTTCAGCTGGGTAATTTCAAATTCACATGTTGCAGGGTTTTATGCAGATTTATGGCTTCACTGATGGGTGTGGTGTTGCCTTGTATGTTCCATGTATGTGTCATACACTTTTTTCTTTGGGAAAGGAGGTAGCTTTGATTCCTTCAACAGGGCATAACTTGTGTTCTGAGTTCAATAATGTGAATTTTACTCCCTAGGTTTCTTCCAGAGACCTATTGTTAAATGTAACTGTCAGGGCTGGATACTTTTGTGAAGACTTCATATTATTTCCTACTTCTTTTCCAAGCCAGTATCTTAAACTGTTGCCTAAATTTGGTCTATTTGCCTTTCTTTTACACTTGTAAACACCTTAGGGAATTTCTATAAGGTGTTTGTTTTGATAGAGTCAAGTACACACACAGAAATACAATATAAACGGACCTACTGAAAATTCTTTTTGATCCAACACTAATTGTCGTCCTTGGCTGTTCTACAGGGTAGCAGAAATCCTAAGTTTTCTGCTCTGGTTTTCATCCTCAATCATTTTTATTAACAGTAAAGACACAACTCTTGGCGCTATCTTGGTTTTAAGCATCTTTATTCATATTAAAGTAAATTGAAATTGTTTCCTGGGCACAGAAACAAAAGCTGTAGAGTGTTTTGTTTACAAGAGGAATCACATTGAAATAAGAACCTTGTTGAGGTGTTTTTCAAAATCTGTCTTCGGGAGAATTATGCATCCTCAGGCATAAAAATAAAAAGGTGGTCTGAAGCCTAAAATATTGATAGGATGCATGGGACAGAAAAAAACTTTGATAAAACTGAGTGAAACTGTAAATTGGATAAAATTCCAACAGATTACTTTAGTCAAAGGAAGGAGTACCATTTTTGCTGTCCTTTTATATCCAAAAGATTTAACTAACAAATGTAATACTTATTAGCAAGTAAAAGGAATGTAGAGTACATAGAGTACATTTTAATTAACGTTTATATTTAAGTTTATCAATTGAAATTTCATAAATTTCATCTATGTCGTAAATTACAGCATGTAGTTTTACGATATTGATTTTCTATGATGCATTTTAACTATTTGATTTAAATTGGCTAGGATTATTGGGAAATACATCATTAATCTTGATCTTTATTCAAAAAAGCTGTGCAATTTTGCTGTTTCAGTTAATTTTTCTTCATGTTTGGTTTGCTATGAGTATGATGAGAAAGTGATGACAACTTTAATTGTGCTACTGTTAAGCATGATGATTCACCATTTCCTCATAATATTTTAACTCTGGCAAATGCCTACTGAATCCAGAATAACATAGACCGATGGATTAGTTTCTATGTATATATTGCTAAGTGTGCATGTTTGAGGTTGTGAAATGTGAAAATAGATTCTAGATCAACAGATTTTCATCCGGAATTCATCTGTTTGATTTGCAAACAAAAGTTGTCAGAATAGGTGAGACACTGAAGTAAATTCTTCATCTGGAAACAAAATAGAAGAATTTTTTTCTTCAGTTACTAGTTCTACCATTTGTGCCTTACTTTATTTTTCCCCTTAGCAAAACCCTGCACTTTCAAACCAGGAAATGTGCCTGCTAACAAATACAACATTGTGGAGAAAAACAGGAAGAAAAAATGTAATTTTTTTTGACCAGCTGAATTACAGTGTCACAGCACTATTTTGAAACTTGCTGAGTAGTATGTTTTGCCACGAGCAAATATTTAAATTATAGACCAGAATCTGTTGCTTTATTATCATAACCTAATAGAGGTATCAACATGTTATTTTTTTTTAATACGGGCATTGGATAGAAGAGGGAAAGAAATACTTCAGCGTTTTGAACTCCACATTCATCCAGAATGGGAAGCAACCATTTCACTCACACTATTGAAAATATGATTAGAAAAGCAAGATGAATATACACTAAAGTTACTAATACCAGTACATTAGATTTATGTTTTGTGTTATCTTTACAAGACTCACAGCTAAAAAACAGAACAGATCATTTTAGTCCCTGTAGTTCCTGAAGACAGAGACAAGCCCTTGAAGCAAAAAATAGGAAGGGTGTGGTGGTTTACTTCCATTTGCTGCCCCTTCAACCTCAGATTCAGCCAAAAGCAAAAATGTATGCATAACAAAACTGAGAGCACAGAAGGGAAAAAATATTTATTGGTATGAAACACAGCTATGGTAGGCATATGTATTTTAGAAAACTGCTACCTAGTATGCAGTGCTGCGAGGGTTATTTTATTAAATACTTTTTCTTGCCTAGCTGGAAATTCCAGTCATAATATCAGTCTATAATATCCAGTCTATAATATCAGTCTATAATATCCAGTCAGAATATCAGTCTATTTCTGTGATCATTTTGAAAAGGTAAAGAAACACAACTGCTCTTACGAAGTATGTTTACACTTCACATTGGAGTACCAAGAGTGCCATTTAGACACTAAGTCTGCTGAGGAATTATATACGCATATTTATATTTTTACTTATATTAAATAGATATAATTTAAATTATTAAAATAAATTAATTTAAATCTTAAATTTAATTATCTTAAATCTTAAAATTTAAGATTTAAATTAATTTATATATTAAATATTATAATTATATATAGAGATATGTTGATCACAATGTTAGTTCACATATTGGAGGAACATCCAGTTCATCTTTCTTAATGTGATGTTCTGGGAAAATTCAGGAAGGGACCTCAGGAGGTCCCTAGTTTAACCTCCTGCTCATAGTAGGGTCAGCTCTGAGGTCAGACCGTGGCTTAGGGTTTCAACCCTAAGTCAGGCAGTGAAAACCTCTGGCAGTGGGTACTGCACAGCCTCTCTGGGCAGCCTCCTCCAAAGCTTGACTGTCCTTATAGTGAATAAATTTTCCCCTCTTGCATGCACCACAGCTGAGGGCAGCAATGCACACATAACATTATGCATTTAACTTGAAGATTCCTTGTCCTTCCTGTCTCCTAAATAAGCAGTAGGTTCAAATCTTTACTCCTCCTTATGCAGTCCTTAGATAAATTGCCTTGGGATGTAACGTTTGTAGAGCTTTCTGCCTAGGTTTCCCTTTCTGCCTTTTTCTATTCTTTGGAAAAATGCAAATCAGTAAATAGTTTTTAAATGGATAGTAGAGTGAACAAAATCAGAAATCTCACTTTGCTCAAATTGCCTGCTGCTGAGTGCCCCTGAACCAGCAAGTGCAAGTTTGTCAGTAAGTTTGTGCTGCGGGAAAGTACAGAGATTTTTATAGTACTGAGTTTCAGCATATAAGTACCTTTGATATTTTTCAGAATATTTTTTTTCTTGGGAGAGAAATACTTATAGCAATGTCAGATGTTAGTACTGTTAAGTATTGTTTAACCAGAAACATAATTCGTAGCATTGTATGAAACGTAACTGGTGCTTAATGGGGCCATGTTTTCACAGTCACTCTTTGTTCTGTTTCTAAAATTTTGTCCATCACTTAGTGAACTTCTTCAAAGAACAGGTATAGCAGCATGCTATCTTTAAGGCTAGGAATGTAAGAAGTGGGAAAGCTGTCTTGTGGAAGGTTGTTTACACTTATCGCTGAAGAATAATTAGGCACTTTTTGACTCTTGTCATTTGTCTTATTAGGTAAACTGTGCATTGGAAACAAACTAGCCACTTATAAACTTTCCCAGCTATGTAACTTCATAAAGTACAATACTTTATCAAAGCAGATCCATTAAACCTCTGACTGGTACTCTTCTCTTGGCTTTGATTGCAGCACCACACAGAAGCACCTAGCCCATCATTGCTACCCCCGTCAGCTTTACCATTAGATGTATTAAACAATGCCGTTGCTGGATTTAGTACTGTGGAAGAACTTATCCGGTACCTTGAGCCAGATCGGTGGCAGCTGGATTTGGAAGACTTGTACAGGCCAACGTGGCAACTTCTTGGAAAGGCATATATTCATGGAAGAAAATCAAGAGGTAAATTACTTTTCTGTTTGGCCTTGCAGTTTTCTACAGGTTTGCTTTTTGATGAAGAAACAGTAATTAAGAGTATTCTACAACCTCAAACATTTGATTCCAAGAAAGGAATACATTAGAGATCATTATTGTTATCTATTCTTATGATCATGGTATCTGAGAAAGGACAATGGCTAAACGTAGAGCTTAAAGGAACTTAGCAGTATAAAGTAACAGAGTGAAAAAAAATATAAGCAGAAAGGGTATCTGTCTGTAGGGCACTGAGAGCTCTTTCTTTTCCACAGAGTGGCAGGGCATCCTGGCTGAGTGATGTAATCTAGCTTTGTGGATTTCTTTTTTTATGGAGGATAACATTTTTGCTTTGATTGATACATTTACTGTATTGTATGAACAACTGGTTTATTTTGTTAGAATTGTTCCAGTCCCTACATCACGTGAACTAAATATTTATCTTTGGTGATACCTCATGAAATCACTGTCCTTGTCCAGTTTGACCATGCAGATTTCAACTTCATTAATCACATGTAAAATAGATCATGTATTTTGAGAGTTGTAGAGCTGTTTCTTGTTCAGCGACTCATTTACTTCCATCTACATCTGACATTTTTGCATTTTCCACAACATGTGATCCAGATGCTGCCCACTATTTCATCTTTATGGATTCCATGTGCATGGATAGCACACAGACAATACCTCCTTCCTTGCCCACCACACAGCAAGAAAATGATGACAAACGGGAGTAACTGAACAGAGTCCTCTCTTGGCAAAGTAGACTAGATTATCATCTGATCAGCAAGAAAAGGGAGGGGATGAAACCTTTCGTAACTCAAATTTAATTTTCTGACAGCTGATTCTTGGATCAGAGCCTAAAAATCAGTCCTTCATCCCTACCTCTGTTGCTACAGCTATGCACACAACAACTAAATCAAGAGTCAAAGAGGAGGAAGTCCCTGTAAAAGCTTCCAGCAGTGGACTATGTCTTTCAGATAGTCATTTAATGCTTTCCTAATTAAAGGGTTTCCGTATTTGCCAAATGTATGCCATGAGCATACAGTAAGTGGGAGAAAAACAAAATGTAATTTGTGAAACATTACATAAACTAAAATGCAGGTGTTGGATAACATCTATATAGACAAAAATGACTCCCTGCAAGACATATCTTTGAAAGAAACTATCAGAGTAAATCTTTTAAAGACTTCTAATTAGACGCTGAAATAGGTTTTTCAACTGAATAAACATATCACGCTATTGCCACATTCATCTTGAAGAGACCACCCTCAGACTGCATTACTGTGTAATTTAATAGCTTGGGGCAGAAAATATGTCCAGTTGAGATGACATAATATTAACTGCTAGGTCTATTCAATAGATAGGGAAAGCAAACTATTTATTTGTCTTGTTTTGTTTTGTTTGTTATTCCTTTCATTGGCATGTTTGCTGTATTTTAAAACTTTCTTAAGAAATGTTTGGGAGAAGAACATGCCCTATTTTTTGTTTTGTTTTGTTTTGTTTTCTTCCTTATTCCAAATTATAGGAAATTACTTTCCTGTAGTTAAATATAAGTTTGTTTGTTTGTTTGTTTGTTTTTGCAATATTTCAGTGTAAAAAACAAATTACTGTACTGGTTAACTGATAAATACCAGTTTACATCTAGATCAGATGGAAGTCTAATTGAAAGTGTGTGTTATTTTATGCAGAGAATAGTATTGTCCTCTATTCCTACTTAATAATTTGTATGAAGAACTATATTTAGATAACCTAAATTCCACAGAACTTCTACGTCTGATGTTTTCTCTGGATAAAATGTTTCCAAAAACTTATAGCCAGGAAAGAAGAAGCACCAAGCTTTGATGTCTAAGTATAGTCCTGAATTCTTTTATAATATTAAACATACTTTAAAATAAAATATATATTACAGTGCAAAAAATGATTGCGTTGCTTCCCACAAAAATATTTGCATAATCATCAGGCCATATTCTGCATTTTTTTTTACAAAGCACAGAGACAAAATACAACCATGGTACTTAGTAGATACTTTTCTAGCATAAATGTTAAGTGATTTTTATTCTGTACTCCTTGTTTGCAGTCCAAAAATTGCATGAGAACCAATTTTGTAAAATCCCTGTGCTATCGTAGGAGCCAGTAAGAAGGTATACTCCCAAGAACATCTCCAAGATGCTTCAGAACTCAAACCATTCTGTTACTATCTGTGCCCACACACGAGTGTCGCAACCATGATTTCCACCTGGAAAAAATAAAAATAAAAACTTGGGAGAAGAAGGGTTCACTGTGGTACTAGATACAAGTCCAAGAAGATGCTAGACAGTTGCACGTACATTTTTCTCTGCTCCCACCTTGTTGCTCCCCTTATTTTTATGTTAGTGTTTTCCATTCATGTGCTACTTCAGAACCTTCCATTCCTCCTGAGCTAGTGCTGAACAAAAGAACTTTGACTGTTCTGTCAAACGTGATACATGAGTGGAAGCCAAGTTGAAAGAGTGTTTAAATGTTCACATTATAACAGGTACTGTAACTCAGTGCACTTGGGAAATCCACATAACCTTTTATTGTGGTTAAGTAAACACTTTTAAGGGAATATATACATTCTCTCATCTAGCTTCATGCCCACAGTGTGTTAAAATAAATTTTGGACAGACAGATACTCTTTGAAAAAATAACAGCTTCATTCACACACTTCAAAGAAGTGATTATATAAGCACTAGATAAATTTGCCACAGACCTTTTAATAGAATTGAATTACATAAGGTAGGGCAAGGGTTCATTTTAAGGTATAATAGCAATATACCTTTATACACTGTAAAGCATGGCAACAAAATATGACATTTTTCATATCTCCTGAAGCCCATCGTTACAACAACAGATGCTAAAAGTTAGTGGCCAAGAGCTGAATGAGTTCTTGCACAGAATCTTTTTAAAATTTGGGCCTGTAGATCTGAGGGGGGTCCATTCAAATTCGTTCCAATTCTGGGGCAAAATGTGCAATACACTTCCTGCTTATTTTAACACATTGCCCTTTTCTCTATCATATTACTGTATCTAGTTCCAGAAAAATTTATGCATTCTTTTTCTGTTGTGAAAAGACAGGAGTTCTCAGGAAAGCTGAATGCCACACAGGCATCCCTCTCCTGTGGATCAGCTGCCTTGCTGGAAAAAAGGCAGCAGTGCCCAACTTCTACTTTCAGCTTCTCATGGTGAAGGGCCAACCAGAAGTTGTGTTAGGATACATAAGCGTAGTCTCTTGAAGTTCACTGTACCAGGCAACTTCAGCCTCTGTAGAAATCTACCAGTAGAAAGCATAACAGAATTAGCCTCTTGTGTACGAGAAACATAACAGAAATAACAGAATAACAAAATAACAGAAATGCCTCTTGTGTACGAGGCATTTTATCCTCATTCAGACAATTCACTTCTTACATGTTTGAAAATGTAACAGGAGAAAGTTCTCCGTTCCACAGTACTAGATTAATGGAGGTAGGCATGTCCATCCTCTAAATGACTCAGCCTGGAGCTATTAGTTGATCAGAAGAATTTAAATCATTTTTAATTTCTCACAGCAGATCTCTCCCCAGTAAGTTTTGTCTCTTTTTTTCTCTGCTCCCTTCTCAGCTTTCTCCAAGGAATGCTCTTGCAGTGTGGGAGGCAGAGTGGTGCCCTATCAGTAACTTTATTGGAGTTATTACACACTCCTCACTTTTAAAAATCAGATTGTTTATTTAGGAGCCTATGTTAACCTGATAGTGATGGAATGAAGTGCACCAGCTTGGCATTCACTGTAAATGTCAGCAGAGAAAAGGCTTCAGTGTGTTTAACTTACCCTTCACCACAGTAAACCCTGACTTATGGGTGCCAGTGTATGGATATGGTCTGTGAAGAAAATATTTGAAGAAATGTGGAATGAAATTTCTGCCCAAAGATCTGCTCCTGAGACAGTACCTGTGAGCATGTCTACTCGGGAAGTGCATCTTCTAAATTCTACTCCCTATGTGTTTAAATAGAGCTGATAGACTGAAGTTCTCCTTGGTGATCTATGGGCTCTTCACATGGTTAGTACAGGGGAAAAAAAGGTATTTCTCCAAAGGGTCATTCAGATCAGGAACACATTTCAGCTTTATTTGATAGCATTTTATTTATGAACTATTACTAATAACTACAAAGGATTTCTGAAATAACGTTACTGGTTAATGATATGATTTTTAAACTGCACTGTGTTATTTTATATTCCTAGCTTATTCTTGAGTTAGCTCAGAGGCAGCTGGCTTCAAACTCTCTGCTCTTTCAAGACATATATTTTCATAGTCTCAAAAGCCATATCACCACAGGGTTTCAGGTTTTTTTCTTTTTGCTCAGGAAGATAAAATCATACTAACCAGTTGGAATGCACATGTGAACTGGACACTACTTCTGTTCCTTAATGGTGGTAGGTTTGGAGAGAAGCAGTTCAGATGAAATATGCCATATCATGATAATTTTAGTCTGGCTTTTTTGAAAGAAATTAAGTTGCACTGATTTTCACAACACTAAAAGATGTGTTATTTTTTTCACTAAACCAATCCCAGTTTTTTTCAGTCTTAAATGCCTCTTTCAAGGTTTGTTATTTCTAGGCTATGCAGCTAAGGGGAACCTAAAGTGGTGTGCCCTCTTTCTGATCTTTTAATGAACTAGCAGTTTGGATATAGTGAAAGTCTAGCATGATACAGTGGAAACAGATTATAGGGAAACTGGTGCCATATATGAATAACTTTATTTTGTGTTTCAAGGGAGGTGCCTAGAAAGTGGAGCAATATTTTAAGACACATGAAATGAAGGCAAAGCCTAAAAAGCAACAGAAATTCATATATACGTTACTATGAAGGAGAAGGGGTCCTCTGAAAAATGGAGTATACTAAGATTAGTAACACATACTTGGACAGTTATTTGTTGTCTATACAGTATTCAGTGGTGATGATGTAACTTCTTAAATTTCTTTGTCCACAGAAGTGAGAAAGTATTTATATCCAAGAGGTACTTAATTATACTTATACCACCCTTGAAAAAAAGTTGTAATTGACATTTTTTTAGTGGGGGAGAGGTTGGAATGGTTTATGCAAACTAACTCAAAAATGCATTTGAAGTTTTGTAGTGTTCTTAAATGTCACGTGTGTTTCTCCAATCCATAATTAATATAGAATAGCAACACTCAAAAAACACTCAAAGCAGACAAAGCTTATTTTATTTAATGTGAACCAACCCCTCTAGAGTTATAAAATAATTGTTGAATACTCCTAAACAAAGATCTTTCAATTTAGGTTTCATATTATTCATACAACTGCAGTATTACACCTGTGTGTTGAACTTGTATGGCCTGCACAAAATTGAATTTTCCTCAAGGGTTTTGCAGTGTTCAAGTTGGATTACCTCCCATGAAGTTGTATTATGAATCAGAAAAGCACCCATTTGTTTATCTCTTTGCAGTGGTTGATCTCAACCTCCTAAAGGAGGAAGTACGACTGTACAGTTGTACCCCTCGCAACTTCTCAGTGTCACTGAGGGAGGAGCTGAAGCGAACTGACACCATTTTCTGGCCACTGTGTCTTCTGGTTAAACGTTGTGGTGGAAACTGTGCCTGTTGTCATCAAAGTTGCAATGAGTGCCAATGTGTACCAACAAAAGTCACCAAAAAATATCATGAGGTATGCACTTTTTTTTTTTTTTTTTTTTTTTACATTTGCATGTTTGGAAATACTAAAAGCAAATTAAATAATTTCTTTTTACTACAGGAATGTGCCAATATATATCTTAACATTGTGCTGCATTTATAGTAAATATATTTTTTTAAACTACTGTTAATGAGGAGTTACATAAAAAGAAAAGGTATTTTTCTTGTTAAAGTACTTTTCTGTGGAACTGTTAAGTCGTTTCTGAGGTATTTGTTAACTGGTGCAGTTTGGATACATCATAACCACACCTCCTTGTTCAACTTTCTCTAGTGGTAAATATAAACTCCATGAAGGAAGAGGTATCTGTCTCATTTCCATTGTTATGAAGTTATAACTAAAATTATTTACACCTGAATTACCTAACAATTCAATCGGTTTAACTGTATTATTAGCCTTTAAAGTTAATGAAGTAGAAATATGAAGCTGCAAGACTCTTTTCTTTGATACAAGCAAGTATCTGTTCAACATGTTTTAATCACTTTTGTGAAAGAATCGATGTAAAAGCAAAAATAAAAATTAGTGGGTGGAATAAATGTAGAAATTCAGCTGAGGAAAGCCAATTTCTTGCTTCCTGTCATCCTGTGTGCTTCCAGTGCAGTCTAACTCATAGTCTAGGCGTCTGATAAAGCACTTGCTGTTCTCTTGACGCTTTCCTTCTTTTCCTTCAGGTTCTTCAGCTGAAGCCAAGGACTGGTGTTCGGGGATTGCATAAATCATTGACAGACGTACCCTTGGAACACCATGAGGAGTGTGACTGTGTGTGCAAAGGGAATACTGAAGGATAAACATGATTTAATTGTGCTCTTTTCTTTTGAAGCACATTCAATCAATGGCTGATTCTATTATGGGGCTTGTGCATTATCTCCTTCTGTAATCTCAGTTGTTTGCTTTGGGGATCTTCCATCTTCAAGATTTACAGTGAGCTCTAAAAAGAGGAGAAGCCAAACTGGGATTATATGTTGTGTGACAGCTCTATTTGGAGGCCCAGTGAAAGGATGGGAGAAAGGCATCAATAAGGGATTTAAAATATATGTATTGTTTTTGTCCCCCACAGTTGTTTTTTTTGACAATACATGGATTTATAATTTAGGAGAAAAATTAAAGTTAGAAGGCTCACATCATGGAGACTTGATCCTGCTGGCTGGCTCATTTCTACAGCTCCAGTACATCTAGCCTCTGGCTGAAAACATCTGAAATCTTTCTTTGTGTTCAACAACTCCTATGTACTCAAAGCATTCTCTGTTTTATAAACTTGGTTTATAACAGACTGTCTTGTACCGAATTAAACTTAATTTGTCTAATGGTGGTAGGAAAGACTGGATTTTTCCATATGCTCTAGCAAAGCTCCTGCCTTTTAGAAAGAAGACTGGACAATAACATGAGCTAAGGAAGCAAACGTTGAAAAGAACAGCGCCTTTATTCTTACTACTATGGCCGATGATTTCTTGTTTGTTTGTTATTTTTTATCGTGTACATTTTTATACTCTCCTTTTGACGATATAACTATTTGCTTTTCTAAACTTGTTAAATATATCTATTTTTACCAAAGGTATTTAATATTCTTTTTTATTACAACCTAGATCAACTATTTTTTAGTTTTGTGAAACTTTAAAGCCAGATTTGTACAGTTGAAGGAACAGAGATGTGGTTAAAATGGGATAGGAGCACTATATTTTTACAGTTTGTTGCTACACAGTGAAAAAATACATTATTATTTTTTTTTAACCTGGAAGCACAGTAATAATAAACAGAGATGTGTGGATGAAGCTCAAAGCTTTGTTAGCTCCATGATACTGAATATACAAGAGAAAGACATTACTGTAAGTGGTTTCAGAAGCTGATGTTAATAATTCCCTCTCTCCATTCTGGCCTTTGTTCCAGTAGAAAAGAAATGAGCATAGATAGATGAATTCTGGCTTGTTTAACTGTTTAATTTCTTTTAAGTAGGACGATCTACGACATAAGAAGCTCAGTGACTTACAGCCTTCGTGATGCATCACGGTCATGGGAAGGCAGCCTTGTTAATGTTGAAGTGTATGGTTTTCCATTGACATTTATAGCTGTTTAAATTCTGTTCACTCACAGGATCATAACACTTTGGTACAGTTTGATGAAATACAGTTTTATTTCTTCTGTACTTTGTATCCTTTAACCAATACACTTATCCCACCCTATGCAAATTGAAAAGAAAACAGTAAAGTATTTTGCTTGTAAAATGCTTTAACATTATGCCTAGTTTATTTTTTTTTGACTATTGGATTTGCAGATTGTAATGAATCACCAAATAAAGTAATAATGCTAATTTTGGGAGAATATATGTTTCTGTGTGATTGCATATTTGTATCTGGTCAATACAGAAAAATAGAAAAAAGTGAAGAGGGCGATTTTCTACTTAGTTTGAAAGTCAGTTAAAAAATGAAAGTCTTCTGTTACCAAGATTTTCACTTGTTTTATTGATTCTGCTTAACTCTGAGACAAAAAAAAAAAAAAAAGAAAAGAAAAAAAGGGGTAAAAGGGGTGGGGGAGAATGTGGTGGTGTTTGTATAAACATTTAAAATGTTAAAAAGTGTGTGGATGAGAAGCCATCAACTAGAAATAACATCTGTTATTGTTTCTATTATGAAAATGCATTTTGATGGTGATTTTGCATGTTGGTATGACTTTCTGATACCAGTTCTGGAAAATTCTCAGGTGAAATCTGATGCTATCTTACTGGCCTATTTTACCTCACCCTTGGTCTCCTACTGAGTAAGACAAATATCTGGTGTAAATGCAGCATATAATTATCCAGTCTGAACATTAGCCCTATTTCAGAATGCAGATTGTAGGCACACAGGAAATGTGGTTTACTTGAATTTTGAGTCCCTGACCAGAATAAAGTGTTTTGAAGAGATTTATTTATTTTTTTTTAAGATTAATTTTGTGATTTCTTTGTGATGTCAAAAGCTTTTTTAAAAAGCAATTTGGGATAAAAGCAGAAATTATAGCCTCTGGTACCATAATTCATTAGAAGAACTGAAAAATGTAATTCCCCTACAGAAATTTCTGCTGTAGGAAATGCAGGAGGTCTCATCCAGTCGGTTGGCTTGCTAGTGAAAGAAGTCATGGCATGCATTTTGGGGTGGGTATTTAGTGGCAGCAGAGGAATGGGCAGCTGCTGGAAGCACAGAGGATCTGGAGGGCGATGTTTTCCAAAAGTGACAAGTATTTCTTTTATTGCCTTCTGCCTTTGGCTCACTTCCTTCCTTGCCCATACTTCCTGTGCCAGTTTCCTTCCCAGCTGCTTGCTGTAGGCCCAACAATGCTGCATCTGAACTTGTTATCCCCATGCTCTTTACATCCCCGTTCCCAGCACTCTCTCTAATGTGACCCAAAATCACCATTGCTCCTACTTTCCGTTATTGTGCCCATCCCTACTGAGCTCTTTCCATCCTCAGCTCCATGTTGAAGCTGTGTCTTCTCACTGCCACTGCTAGTCTAGTGCACTGCCTAGTGCATGGAGGACTATAGCAAGTCATGTGTGAGCTATAGGTTTTGGGACCTGCTGCCACCTCTGGAAAGGGATCATGGGCATAGAAGGAACATGGAAGCGCAGCACACCTGCTGTGTGCTGGGGCACACTCTCGTTTTCCAGGACAGCTGGGACACATAGTGGATGCAGTTGTTTTAAAGGACAGGATTTGGGAAACCTGCTAACAAGCTAAGCAATGAAGGGTGAAGCTTTCCTGCTTTGTGCTACATCCTCTTTCCTGTTTAATAGAGCAGCTGCCCCCCCGAGCATGGATAATTCACCCTGGGGGCCTGATGGCGGGGGGCCATGCTGCACCCTGCCCCTGTGTAGCCAGCCGGACGGGCTTGCCAGGGGCCTGCACCCAGAAAAGTCTCAAGAAGTTTTGAAGACGCCCTTCTGACAGCACAGGAACGCTGGTGTGGAAAAAAATAAAATTGGTAATTTCCAATAGCAGGCAGGAAGAGGTGGGACTTAGGTAAAATCAAAGGGGTGGTGGGGGTGTGGGCAGCAGGGCTGCGCTGCCGCTGCTGCAGGCCTGGGTGGGCCAGGCCGGGCTGGGCCAGCGGCACTGGGGTAAATGCAGCAGAAGAGGGCAAGAGCAACGCAGCTGATGACTACAGTCTCCTGATGTACTTAAAATTCCTGTTATAACATTTTAGTTTCTTCCTCTGAAGATTTTGTTGCCTGAGGAGGAAATTTTTCAGTCAGGTTTTTCTGAGGAGTGTAACTCCTCACGGCCTCAAGGTGAGCCAAGGCTTCTACATCCACAATTCCACAGAACATTCAGGAAGTGATCCTCTCAGGGTGTTTTTTATTTTATTTTATTTTTTATTTATTTTTTATTGTAATTATTTATGTCTTGTTGTTTCTAAGCAAAAAAGACAGCAGAGTGGTAAAAAATAACTGAAGTTATTAATCTTGAATTGTGAACAAGCAAATAGTGGTGCCTCTTCCACAGTTATAGATCATCACAGCTAAGCACACAGGATGCCATGCGTGTAAGAAAAGACTGGCAAATGTGGATCAAAAGATAATGATTTTAAATGTGAAATAGAGTTGTGGGCTTCAGTTTTACGTCTTTGGCATTTTTTAAATGATTGCTGTCTATTTTAGGCTATGAGTTGCTGAACTGTATTAATGTAAGCATCAGTGTTTGGAAGTAAAGAGGGAAATGACTGTTTCCAGTAGGCCTACAACAACAACTGAGGCCAACAACGGAATGGAATAAAGTAGCTCCTGTAAATAGACAAAATCCAAATAGTGTAGTCTGTGTTTGTAGGTTGTATCATATTCCTAATAAATGCCTTAGGCTAAAAGTAATTAATTCCCCCAGAGGAATAGGTAGGGAGTTGCCGACTGATGCTGAGCCTTGTTTTACGGATTTTGTAGATATTTACATTCCTGGAACCTTTCTGTCAGCCTTTGTCAGCATGGGAGTGATGGGAAGCAGCACAAGAACTTTAGTCACCAAGGGCGTTAACTGCAATCTGTTGGCTCTTAAACTCTTATAAGTTTCCTTGCTCTTTGTCTGCCTGGTTGCACGGGCTTGCAACTCCTTTTCAGCGTAAGAAGAGAAAAAATTATTTGTGGCTCATACAACAGAGTTCATGGAGGGGAAAGAAAGACAGGAGCACAAAGCTACCTTATTTAGCAGATATTGCATCAGCTACTGTAAGCTGTTACCTTATTTTCTTTCTAATGGAGGACTGTGTCAAAGCTCTTAAATTTGCAATTCAGATACTACTGCTGCTCAGATATTTGCTGCTCAAATAGTCTCATTTCAATTGCAGCAAACTCTGGACATAAAAATTGGAAACATTTACTTTCTATTTGACTTCTAAAGATAGCGTAGTAATGCTACTGTTCAAAGCTCTCTCATAAGACCATGCAGAAATTCTCAAAGAATGGTAATTGCAATATTCACATTCAAACCAGGCGGTGAAGCTAAGTAATCTAACCTACTTTTCTGGTGCTGTTTGGGACAATTTGATATTTAAATTAGCTTAGGTAAATTTGCTCTTCATTATATTTTTTTTTATTATTATTCTCATGGGATGTTTCATCAAACAACTTGTCTTTCAAACTCATTTTATGCACCTTTCAAACCCAGTGGCACTGTTTTTGTTTCTTTGTTATCTGCCAAAATCACAAAGGGAAAACATGACCACTTTTTCAGCACAAATTGTACAAAGCTGTTCAGAGAAGACATAGTTTGCCTGTTGCTTCACTGAAGCTCACCTAAAATTTTAACAGAAAAATAAGTGTATAGATAAGTCCTGCAAGAAAGGTGACGGGTTGTTGGAAAGTGTGATTCAGAGCACGTAAGCTAGATTCCTTCTCTGAATCATGCTCTGTGTCACTATTGAGCTTCTCTGTCTTCATTAAATAGAGTTAAAGTCTGGCCCTCCCACTTGAGGCAGCTCTGTTAGATGTATGAAATTAATCAAGGTGAACACCCCATTTACAGGCCTGTATTCGGAAGTGGGGGGAGGGAGGGACACCAACAAACAAAAACAACAACAACGACACTTCTCTTTCTCAAAGAGTCTCAAGATGTTTTGCAGCATGGAGTGGTTTTTCATATAGCTGATTTGGCAAGCTTTTATTATGCCTAGTGAACAAAAGTCAGAAGTGACAGTTGAACACAACATGCCCATGCTGCCTTCCTGAGATTCTGCCACTCTGAAGACATGTTCCACACAGCTTGGTTCTGACTGGAGTCTGAAAAAACTCACAGTATACTCTGCCTTTCTTTCACTGGACAGTATTCCAGTAAGATGACAAGGTTAGCAATACATCTTGGTTATCTGTCTCACTTAGTCCTGCCTCAGTCATATCCATGCAGTATGCTTCAGAACCTCAGATAGCACCTACATCAGACTCATTTAAGAGAGGCCAGTGAAGGCCATGATGTTTAGGGAATATTGTTTTGAAGAATGGCAGTGATCAGTACCATTAGCATGTTTGTGAACTATCAACTGCATGAAAAACGAACAACACTGCTTTGTTTAAAGGCTTCAGTTAGAGACTGACCAGAAGAAAATAATATTTAAGCTTTGACTTCATTCTTTTCAAGGTTCTCCACAATTTCAGAAAAGAAGGGACAGTTCTTCCTCCTAACTAATATTTTTTATCCTTGTGTCATAAACTGAGCATTTTCACTTCAAAATAGTGAAATAAACACATCTCTCTCTGTCCTCAGGTGTTAAAAGGCTGGATCCTCCAAATTCCTTCTGCCTTCAGGGAGGTCTCTCTTTTGTTGTGACTATACTTTTCAACGAAGAAAAACAGGTGATCTGCCTACCAAATATTTTTATGCTTGTGTAGTTTGTGTAGTTCCTTAGAGATGTTAAGCAGTTTTTTTGTTGTTTGTTTTGTTTGTTTTTGATATAGCTATGCTGAGGAGGTGCTAGGCAGAAACTGTTTTTTTTAGAGACTTCACAAAATTGTGAAGTCATAGCAGACTTTATACAGCTGAAGGGCATACAAAATCCAAATCTAAATTTTCGCCACTGTTCTTCAGAAGGGATATGCCCCATAAGCCTTAAAAGAAGTCTGTTTTCCTGTGACCCACTTCTTACGTTGAAGCTATGTGTTGAAAGACAACGTATATCTGAGCTGTAAAAAAGCTTTTTCATCCAGAGGCTTAAGCAACCAGAGCTACAATTCACTCAGTAAGCCATAACAACAGTCTCATGCAATGTTACGCTGCGTAGTTAAATCTCACAGCTTAAGCACAAAATTTTGATATAAGCAGAAACAACAAGAATCAGAGGCAAAATAAACCTGCAAGTTCTCTTAGTTGTGCAATAAAATCACATCTTGGTTGTGGGTGCAGGGTTGGAGGGGATCCTTTCTTGGCTGTTTTATGCCATCTGACTCTTTGGGGAACAGTGTGCATGTGTTGCTGAGAGATGTGAACTGTGTATGGTCCTTGGTCACAGGCTGGATTCTACTCAAAAAATGGTTCTGGATTACAGAGAATTAGGAGTCTGATTGTGAGTATGAAAACAAGCAAAAGGTCTGTGTTGCTTTAGACCACTTGTTCATCTACTTCAGCGCTGTTGTTTCCCAAAGTGTTCGAAAAGGGCAGATTAGTTAATTCACTACCAAAAAGGCAAGAAAATAGTGGAGAACAGATGATCTACACAGGAAAAAACAAGAAACTTGCAGGTACCATGAAGTGTTCAATAAAAGCTGCAGTGTCATACAGGCTATTTGTTTGGTGGAAGGATTAAAAAAAAAAAAAAAGCAAACAAACAAAAAATTACTAATCATTCTTTTACAAAGTGTTGTTAGTATGCCATACATTCTTTCTTTCTATAAATGTTGTTATCCCTAAGGCATTGGTCAGGTCAGACAATCTTTTCTCATACATTTGGCATGGTCTCTTTTTCTTTCATCAGCTTCAGATACATTACCATTTTAGCAGTTTTCAAAGCTAAGTTTTTATCACTGCTAACCATGATTCAACCAGAAAGCATTAGAGACAAACCTGAAAGTGTAACTATTATCTGAATGGGGATGAGTTGTTAACACCTCAAATAAAAGAGACAAAATTATGGTCTAAACCACAGTGGAAATCTGTGGCTGTGAGAAATTCTTTTCAGACGCCTTAGCAATTTTACATTTCCAGCTGTTTAGCAATGTGGCATGTTAATGCCAGAGTAATGTAGCTCCTTTTCTACTTGTAAAATTAATAATTTATTCCACGCAGTTTGTGAAACTAAGCTAGAGAGCTCCATTAGAGAAGCTCATGAAGTGCAGACTGACTGAGAAGGCAGTAAAATGGATTGAAAACTGGCTGAAGCGGCAGCCCCTGTGGTGGTGATCAGTGGTAGGAATCCAGTTGGAGGCTGGTAACTGGCAGGGTACCCCGGCCTCAGTGCTAGGTAGAGCCCCCTTTGACACCTGCATTATAATGGGGCACAGCAAACCCTTAAAAAGTCTGCAGATGACGCAGAGCTGGGGAAGTGGTTGATGTAGCTGACATCCTGGATGGATGGGACTATTGAGAAACCTCATGAAGCTCAGCCAGGGTGATGTGCAAAGTTCTGCACCTGGGCAGGAACCAGGCACCAGCACATGCTGGGGGATGCTCAGTTGCAGAGCAGCTGGGGGAAATGATCTGGGGGTGCTGGTGGACAAAGAGTACAGAGACAGCCTCTTTTCAGTGGTGCCCAGCTCCAGAACAAGAGGCACTGAGCACAAACTGGAACAGAAGAGGCTCCCTCTAAATGCCAGGCAGCACTTCTGTACTGTGCAGGTGACAGAGCACTGGCACAGGCTGCCAGAGAGGTGGTGGAGTCTCCTCCTTGGAGATCTTCAAAAGCCACCTGGACGTGGTCCTGGGCACCCTGCTGCATGAGCTGGGTTGGACCAAGTGGGCTCTGGGGATCTCATCCCACCTCTGGATTCTGTGATTAGCACACATGCAATTTCTCACCTAATACTGAGATACTAAAATCATCATAGGACTAAGAATTAGTAAGCATAGAGTCGAGTGTTTCCTTACGTCACGAAGGATATACCTAAGTGTCAAATTGCCCTGTAATGTTTATGATCTGATAAATATCAAATTCCTTTACTTCAGTTTTTCCTGAAATAGGCTTCTAAGGGTTCCTATCTGCTTTGTTAATCATTACTTTCAAGTTAAAATCTCAAGATAAGGGTGTGAAATAATCTAATCCTACGTTATGTGATAGGAAAAGGCCTATATCTAGGCTAATATCCTGTGTGAAATCACACCTGTATTTTTCAAGTAAGATCAAGTTTCTTGTATAAGTGATAGCCTTTGAACTCTTACCAAATAGCTTACCTAATAGTCCTTCTGCATTTCAGTTTTGCTTCACATTGTGCATAAGAATGTAGTTATTTTCCTCTTGAGCTTGTTAACTGAAGTTTGCCCTGACAAAAGGTACCTCATAAGCACGAACCGGCATACGGAGGTGCTAGTCCTTTAGGAAGTGACATCGCAGCAATGTTGTCTGGGGGCAGCGATGCCAGGAACAGTGCCACACAGGACGACGATAACCACCAGCTCACAGATAGGCCAGTAAGTAAATACCCACAGGATGCAGGGCTGGGACCAGTGCCCCTTGGGAGCCCACTGTTGAAAGGAGCCACTTCTTTGAAGACAGACTTGTCCTCGTTAGGCAATTTGAGAGAATATGTAAAGGCAAGTGACATCATCTTAGTCTCCTCCCGGAAAAAAAAAAAAAAAAAGGAATGAAGATCTAGTTAAAATATCCTGATACTTAAAAATTCTTCTTGCCCTGTGGGAATGTGAAAGAACAAGTATTTATTTATTTAAGCAACGCTGCATTTCCCCTAACTCATGCTCCAGGGTGGCATTTAAGTCGGTAAGAGCAGCATTCTTTCCAGTGTGAAAGCAGTGAGCAAGATCCTCTATATAAATAATTTACTCTATAAAGTACCTGCATTAACATATCACCGCTATACTAACAACACTCGATCTTGTTGAGCCACTTTGTGTGGGGAGTAAAACCATTGCCTGAGATATGGTAGCTTAGATTTTAATTATTTTAAGCAGTTTTTAAAGGATTTTAGAATTTTGGCTGCCCTCATAGTTTCCTTGAAGGTCAATCTGAGTAATGGCTGCAGTAAAAAATTTCTTCTCTGTGACCTGTGGGACAGTTTTAAGCACTGAGGTCATGAAATCACTCTTATATAAATGCAAGAGAAGAGGCCAGGCAAAGATTTATTTTTAAGTTTCAGGAAAATGGCTAAAGAAATGATTCCCAACTGGGATAAAGGGGACTTCCATGCCTTGGTTAGGATTATTTTGCCTCTTAAAACTTAAATTTCCTTCCTTCTCATAGGAAAATGTAAAAGGGTTAAAATAAGGATCCTATAATCTAATGTTTACCTTTATTCACTTTCATATATTCTTTTCGTACAAGCTCCTCTGCCATGTAAGAAGTGAATGCCGACTGCCTGAGCCTATGCATTTTCTCCCTGCCCTCAAGCTTTTGGGGAAGTTTGGAAGTTTCTGATTAGTATCAGTGTAGTTAGGCAATGGAGTTGGTAAGCAGAGAAGAGCAGTTAGTCAATTCAAAAAAAAAAAAAAAAAGAAAAAAAAAAAGAAAGCTCAGGATCTCTACAGACAACAAAGGAAAGAGGCAGAGGAACTCTTCACAGACACAAGTAACAGGCTGGCACCTCCTGGGAGCTAAGGGCAGAGGGGTCTGGCTTTAGTATTGTCTTTGAAAATCTCCCCTTTGAGCTAAAGGAAAATGAGGGCAGGGACGTTTCTTTGAAAAGGAACCTGGGTGTGGGAAGGCTGAAGGAACTACAGGCAAGGCTAAGGGCAGTGTTTACAAAGGGAGATAGCAGTGTTTGGGGACTGATGGCCTTCGTATCTGAGGAGCTCTAAAGGGCTAGGGTATGTCTCTCAATTGCAGCCAGGTGAGCTGAGTTTTATGCTGCTGCGAGTCTGCCCTGCAGCGTAAGGTGCTGAAACAAGCGTGCCAGAGACCTGCCTGTGAGTGGGCACCTTGCCTCTGGGAGCTGAATGTAGAAGCCTTGCCAGTGGCATGTGCTGGGCTGGTGTGCCAGCACGCCCGGGGCAGAGGGCACGCCGTGCTCAGCAGATCTGCTGTGCCTTCCCTCTGGTGGGTACCAAGCGCGCCTGTGACCATGTCCTATGGGGTAAGGCTCCCCTCGGGCTGCAGAAGGAAACCCAGCTCCCACAGTTCCCTCTCAATGCTGTTATTCTGTCAAGTCATAAAAGAAGTAGGTTTTGTCACAATGTTTTCCTTTTTCTTGCCTTCCTTGTATGTTTTTCTGTCTGCCATCCTGCCATTAGTAAAAGTATGTCTGTCAGTGACCTGAGCTGCAGTTCCTGACGGTGCGCCTCGGCCAGAACAGGGGTTAGGCTGGTGGATTGTGGTTTGTGTTGGTGCTAGCTCCAAGTGCACCCAGGGTCTCCGATAACCCAGTTGATTGATATTAATTTGAAAGAAAGAAAGAGAAGAAAGCTGGTTTTGGAGTTGGATGGCAAAGTTTGTAGCTCAGAGACATCAGTCAGTGAATTTGGACTGTGGAGAAGGAGTGTGGAGGGGAAGGCTGCAGCCTGGAAGTGCCGCCCCATTGATGAAGCAGTGGATGGTTACTTCCATCTTGAAGAAATGCAGTAGTGGGAAACACTACCTCCTGGATACTTGAAAACCTGTAATTTTGTCATGTTGCACAAGCTTCTGACTCTGTGCGGGTGTTAGGCTGTGGTGGGATTGCAGACAACATTTATCGTTTGATTCTGATGGCAGCACCTGGCTTTTGGGCAAGTACATTGAAACTTGAACTCTTCTATAGTTGTAGCAAGGATGTTTGATCCATGGGTCATACTGCTGATACCGCAGAGGAAGAGGAGGAGGAGAAGGAGGCAGAGAGGGCTCGTGCTGTTTGTCAGCACAACTCTTTCACAGCCTCTGAGCTGAGACATTTTGTCCTGCGTGACCTGATATGCTTTGGGAGGTTGAGCTGTAATTCCCGGAGGCCTGGCCAAAGTATTGTTTCTGTTTTCTGAAACGCCATTCCTGAGAACTCATTGCAGTTACATGTGGCTGAGGAAGATTTCATGAGACTGAGCATTAGTTTAAAAGATGCAATATGCAGAAAACTTAGGAACAAGCCTCTGATATAAATCTACCGTGACTGGAGAAACTGAATAATAGGTAGCTTAAAAAAAAAAAAAAAAAAAAGTTTGAGTATATTGACCATTTCCTAATTTCTGTAGCAAGTCTTCTCACATCTCCAGTCTCTTACCACCTAATTCAACAAAACCTAAATCCCTGCAGTTGGAGTGAACTGCTGCAATTGCCATTTATGTGACATGAGTACTTCGAGACTTAAGTTTAGCACATGGGAAATGAATTTCAAAAAATAGTTTGGGTACATCTCATAGCAATCCTCTCCCACTATGCAATCAAGAATATCTTTAGTTTGAAAGTTTAGTCTCCTATTTGCTGTGTTGTTTCTTGGTGTTCCCTTAGGCTATTGTGCCTGATTTCATTTTTACTGTGGGTGTAGTATTTTCAGTAATCAGAGGCATTATGTTTAATTTTCTAGTGTTTTAAACTTTCCCTTTTCATCTGAGCTCCAGCAAAGTTGTTTACCAGAGCTACATACTGTGAAGTGCATTTTTCTGCGGAAACATAGATGAAGCCCACAGCTGAAATAAATTGCTTCATGTGGGAAGAACAGGAAAAAAAATGTGATTCATTCATTCTGCAAGAGATCTTAAAAATATTTATTTGGGAATAATCAGCTTTTTTCCTAAATTGAAAAGCTTTTTGACATTTGTGTTTTGTTTGTTTGTTTGTTGTTTGTTTTTTGCCCAATACCTCTGTGTTTTTTTAGGAGACACTAAAAAAGAAGGTCAGTCTATTTTCAAGTATGTTGGCAGTGAAATTAGCTTTATCTGCCATAGGAAGAAGGCCTCACACAGCCAGTATGAACAAAGAGTTCTCGTCATTGTTGGGTAGGCACAAAGATGAACTGGGGATGCACAGAGGGAAGGGCTGTGTGTTGCACAGTGCTGCCTGACCCAAGTACTTCTTCTCCTCTGGCTCATGACACTGCTGAAGCAAAGAGAAGTTTAGCACTGTTACCATGTTCTCCTTCAGGCTGGGGGAAATAGGGTCACAGACCTCTTATCTCCATTTTTAATGCTTTGTTGCCCCTTTGCATTGACATTTTCCCTAGCATACAGATCTCCAGAGCATCTTGTTTTCTTCTGTTTGTAAGAGTTGGATGGTGTCCCATCAAATAATATGTTGGCTGCTCAATCTCCCACATGATCTTCTATGGATGTGCCTGCACAACATTTATTTAGAGGAGGAGTGCACTTTCGAAGCACAAATGAATGTGAATACCTAAACAGATTGTGTATTGCAGATCACAGTATTTGTATCATGCTGCACCTGCATAGCTCCTTCACAAATGAATGTGCACTAAGGATGGAAGACTACTGGTATGATTATTTGTTAAAAAGAGCTTATAATCTTCTTTTAATGGTAATTCTTCTTAAGGAAGAATTGTGCGAATTAGTACTGATCTTTTCTTAATGTACTCTGCCATGTTTGCAGTTAGATTATTATGTGCTCCAAGGACACTGTAGATTTTAAATTTGACTTTACTTAGATGATGGATGCATAATCTAAACTAAAATGTATGTATATTTTGTAGCCTTGTGATATTCCAGAAGCATCTTCAGTGCATGGACAGATGAGTAGATTATGTAGTCCCTCCCCTTCCCTTCCCCTCCCCTCCCCTCCCCTCCCCTCCCCTCCCCTCCCCTCTTCATTAGTGCACATTGTTGTTAGTGCAGCTTCCTTGCCTAATCAACAGGGCTGGTGTAACACCATTTCAAGGTTACAATGGATTCCATATTTTGCATTTTTGTCTGTCTCCACTAGTTCTGAGCTAATACAACCTAATACAGATCATATTTTTACAGCTTGAATTACGTGAAATGCCAGTGCTTCAGGATTAATTGTTTCTTTTCAGCATCTGTGTCTTTCTTGCTGTTGTGTGTTACAACCTACGGTTGGAAGGTTAATAAGGAAATAATTTTACTGTCTATGGATTACTTGGACATGTGGGGGTTAATGAGATAGAAACACGTTTTTCTTTTCTCATCTGGTCATCACTTAGTACCCTGGAAGAAGATCAGATGTCTTTCCTCCACTACCGTGTGTTTTCCTATATTAGAAATCTATGTCCGTATTTTGCTAGCAGCCATTTTGAGCTGAAACTAAATGGTCTTTATTTCTGTTTTTAAGGACTGTTTCTCAAGTAATATGAATTTTATTCTTTTTAGTTTTCCTTGTAGACATGACAAGTGCTTCTTTCTACCCTAAAGCATCTTGCAGTATCCAATATCTGAATGCCTTTCTGAATATATATTTTTTTCCTCTTTCTCACTCCTCATACTGTAAGCAATCCCAATTTATACTCCTTTTGGTAGCTACACATATAAAAATTTAATAACAGGAGGATTAAATCTGAGGCTGTTTATCCAAACAGGTATAATTCAGAAAGGCCCTAGAACTACATTGACTATAGATATAAAATGAAATTAGTAATGTAACTCCAGACTGACACTGAGTTAGCTAGCTCTGGTATTAAAGCTTCAAAATAGGAATTGGTTCTTCTTTAGATGTATATGAGTGTTTTTCCCTTTTTTTTTTTTTTTTTTTTTTTTCATTTAATGGAAGAACATCCCTGGTTGTTTGTCTTTCAGCTGTTGCCTTTTATGTGAAATTAGCCCTGTCTTCCTATCATATATTCATGAACCTTACAGATATTGTGCATTCGGTATTTTCATTAATTCGCTGTGCTGTCATTCCTATTGTGCTAGTAGTTTCATGAAAACAAAGAGCACATAAATATTAACAAAGAAATGGGTAGTAAAAAGTCCAAATTACATGGAAAGTAATCTCTCAAACATAGAAGCCTTCAGTGCTGTATATTTTACATTTATGCTCAGCGACAACAGGAAAGCTGCTCCCTCCCCACCCCCAGTCTAATTACTGTGGGCTCTTCCAACACCTGGTTTCTTCTCTCCTTTCAAAGTTGAGTTTTCTGAAGTAAATCCATAAATCCAGCAAGTATTAACTCACAAGCTTTGAACATTGCTTTGTTCCTGTGCAACATCAGCTTTGCTGTTGTCACAGCGAATACAAGTCACGTAAGGTAGCACGGGAAGGATGGCACATCCGCTCTTGCACCCTTTATACCATTTAATCTGCTTCTGCAGATGTGTAGGGACTGTTTTCTTCTTCATCCCCCACACTAATTGTAAAGTCTCATTTTTCAAACAGGAACTAAAATGTAAATTTTGTAACAGACATAGTTTGGGAAAAAATAAATAAATAAAAATAAAAATCCCTAGTCTTCCTCCACAGAAAGAATCAGAAAAGAATGCTGGAAAAGAATAAGCAATTTAATGATAAAACAATTAGGTTATTTTCTGTCTTTCATCTTTGTTAATCAAGACCTTTGTCCATTTCAAATCAGTAATATCACTGCAGCAATGTATGCTGTGAGACAATAATATTTTGACTTATTCAGAAATGAAGTGAGACATGCAGTATTTATAGAGACAAGTTACAAATTCTTAAAATCAAGATTTTATAATGGAAGTGTTGACACAAGCTTAATTCTGCTGGCATAATAAATGCCATTATAGTATTCATTATGGGAATTTCCAGTCCTTTTATAGACTATGCAGTCTCTGGAAAGCAGATGAAATAAAGAGTAACCAGACTATCACACAAACTCCTCACAGTAATTGCTCCTTACGAGTGGCATATATTTTGAGAGAGTTATTTTTGTTTCCAGGAACTTTCTCCTTTTCTTAAGATGCTATCTATTTTGTTTCCCCTTCCCTGTTTTGCCTTGAATTCATTGTTATATGGATGTATAAATTTCTAGGTGATTTCACTAAGTCACAGGAAAAGTGGAAATTGGAAAGAATATTCAACTGAGTTTGCTGAGTTAATACGGTGCCAGTCATATATTTTTATCCTTTGTTTGACTGATGAGGCTCCCATTTGTGCTAGGAAGCTGGTGAAAGGTAAACTCCAAAGAATGAAGTGAACCAGACCACTTTCAGAAATTGAAAATTGAGAATTCTCACAAAAATTAGCAGAAAGGTCAGAGCGGACATGTTTAATGGATCTTCTATGAGTATATGGTCCTGTATGAAATTTCTGTTAAGAAACTGTACGTATAAAATGTTTACTTCATAAGAAAGCTCTAGCTCCAAGTTTTCTTCTGTAAGCATTAGGTGCTCTTGAAGAAACCCAAGCATCTGCTTGAGATCAGGGTGGGTCAGTTGGACAAGGCATGAAAAACTGTTTGTACGTTTTTTAATGGACATAAATGTATGTTGTACCTGTGGTGACAACCCCAGCAGAAGACATCGGGAGAGGACTGATGTTAAATGCGACACCAGGTGACAGTGCAACTAGTTGTTGTCCTGAGGAGGTCCATGGCAGGTTTCTCTCTTCAGTGGGAATTCTGATTTTGATAGCTGTTAAATGAGTGGGAGGGTTAAGTTCATACAAAGAAGGCAGATGGGTGAATTGCCTTTTCCTGCTGCTTTTAATTCCCAGAGTTCCCTTTTTAGCAGTTATTCCAAGAAATGACTCAGGGAGTACTGGGCTATAAATAGCTTTCTTTTAGATTTAGGATGTGAGAAGAGGGAAGAGGGACTAGACATTTAGATGATTGGCCTGATACTGGAGCTGTTCAAGCCTTCATTTCCAAGCTGTGAGCTAAATTTAATTAGGGACAGGCAGCTGACAATTTCTGAGCTGTACATGCAGACCATCTTCAGCTCACTGACTAGCACTCACACTTGTTCGATTTGGCAAATACAATATTCCTTTCACCATTCCATAACACACATCACTTGCCCATTTACGTGTGCAGACACACATTGACTGAACAACAAAAGTACAACATAAAGTAATATGCATGACATGACTGCACTGCAAAGAAATAATAGCTAGCAGAACATCCAGCAAGCCTTCCGTCTTCCTCTATGTTTTTATCAGCTGCTAACACTAGCATTCTGAAATTTCAGGAAACAGTGATTAACTATGTAGATTCTTGGTTTAGCCTGTGCTAATGTCATCTAATATTCTTAATTAAGGTATTAATTTTATTAATAAATACAGGGATAGTATACCCATATCTCTCAAGATACCAAGGATGAGGCATCTCTGGAGAAACAGTCCTCATTATGTGATGTCAATGTTGCATCTGAGTAGTTTGCAGTCCCAATTCATCAGATTGATTGCTCATTTGCCTATATTTTAGGAAATGTGTAGGTAATCCGACGAAAAAGCATGATAAAATCTAGAAATGTGAACTATTTCAAGTGAAGAAAGGTCTTGGTGGAAATTTAGGAAAAGAAATAGCAGCTCTTAGCAAATGAATTTTGTTAGACTAGGTGCTATAGCCTTTGTAGGCACTGTGGTAACCACTTAAAGGAAAAAATAACACATGCAGCTGACTGAGTAACACACTGAGTAACACGTATGTCAGATTCTCTTTCTGTTTACCTATTTGCCTTTTTTTTTTTTTTTTTTTTCCAAAGAGGAAATCATGGGTTTAGGAGGACAAAGGAGATTTAATGATTTTAAGGTATCAGAGAAAGATTAAATCACACTAGAATGTATAGGACATTTTGCAGATTGCTGTGATATATTGAAAAGATCTATATAATCAGTGAACACCTAGGAATTTTTAGGAAATATTCAGTAAGTTAATTGCTGAATAGATGAGGTAAGCATGCATTTGAATGTGGTTTGCAGAAATTTATATCATTCATAAGTTTATGTCAAAAAAAGGGGGCATTCACTTTGAAAAGAATCTGAATAGGCCAGTAGTGAAAATCATGCCCAGAATTCTTTATGTTTTAATTGTGATCATGAAATAGAGTTTTTATTATTTATGTTTGATTAATCTACATTTAGTTTAAATTCTAATATATATTCTATTTAATATAGAAAAAGTTATTCAGGAATAAGATATGGGACAAGTCTTAAAAGAAAATGAAGAAATTCTAATTTTTTTTCTAAAATGAGTCCAGGCTCATTCAATTATGTTGTGATGAGATTGGAATTATTACAGACTTTGAGCTGAAATCTCTATTTGCAAGCAAGAATTTAATAAGAATTGATGACAGATTTTTTCCTTTCCTCTCACACTTATTTTTATCGCTCCTTAGGAGAAATTATGTTTAGAGAAGAGAGAAACCTAATTATAGGAGCTTCTAGCTTCAGAAGTGAAAAATGCTTTAACTGTTCTGAGTTATGATTAAATTCTGCTGTGCCTACATAATACATCAGTGCGATGCCAATGCCTTTTTCCTATCAAAGTGATTACGCCAGACACGACTGATTTCTTCTGACTGCAGTATTTCAATATGCAATTCAGAGACTGAAAATCCCACCTACTCCAAGGGCTTAATAGAATATCTGACTCATTCATAGCAGCAAACAGCAGGTGGTTGATGCGAATACTTCCTCCACAGCTCTCTTTACAGATGTACATGGGTCTGAGGAAATCGGACGGAAAGTACAGGGTCTGGACTGCAGTTTCTTGAATTTCTGTTCTAGAGAACACCCATATGTGATATAAGTTGTTAGTGCCACACAGCAATTATCATGTTTGTGCTTGTGTGCCATTTCCTGCCCCACAATAGCATCAAATGAAGATTAAATGTTTGATTGTTGAAGTAGTAGTTATTCACCCCCCTTTAAGATGTGATGTGTCATCAGCTGATTCATAAGTCTTCCCCTGATAAATATCCTTGTGTTTTTATATCTATTTTCTAGCTTGGAGAAAATTATTGGAATTATTTGTGTCAGGGAAGTGTTGGCATTATTTTTCTGTAGGTCACAGAAATGAAGTTTATCTGTGACTCCTTGGTGAGTTTTTATTGTAGCTCATCCCTGTAATGCCTGAACATTTTACATATGAAATTAGTAGGATAATCTTTTGTAGACCTTAAAACAATTCAAGTACTCTTGACAGTTCCAGAAATTTGTTATTTTTTTTGCTTTGTTTCCATAGGGCAGGGAGACAGGGTTGTCACATGCTGGTAACAGATGTAGTACTTGACTTGTGAGTGTCACTGATGTTGGCAAGGCTTGTTCAAAGAAGACATCTGTGCAATGTTTTCTAAAGATGGTCAGGTCTAGATCTGCCTGCTGTCCTCTTACAGAGGCTTTGTCTGTCCTCTGCACATGAGAGTATTGGTAATGGTGTTAACAACACTGAACCCACCTTGGTCTGGTTTAGAGTTTCCCAAAGATCGCTCTTTTACTAATGTATTTACTGGTTTTCTTCAAAGATGTAGCTGCTTTTCCTGAGGTGGGATCAATTCAAGGTAGCCACTAACTTAAAGCTTCCCAGGTCAGTTTTGATGTCCTTGTAAGGGCTGTGTATGGGTTTTGGTGAACCTCTTGGTGCTGCAGAACTCTTGCAGCTCTGGCAGCTCTACAAAGCCATGATTAATGGAAAATACATTTCCAAGGTTGTCTACTCCGTGTCCTTCTCTTCTGATATTTCATTCTGCATGTCAAGTGATTGACACTAGAGCAGCAGCTGCCAAATACCTCTCTTTTGTATTGAGTGTTTGCTTTTTCTGTGTCTGCTAGTTACCACCAAATTGTGAGGGAATGAAAGAAGCCCTCTCATAAGAGTCCATCCGCAAAGGAAAATGCAACTTCCCCTGTTGTATTCCTTCCTTGTTTTTGCTACCCATGTCTCCTTTCCTTCCCCCACCTCTCCCAGTGGCACTGCCAAAGCTGCTCCCTGTGCGAGGCCTGCTGCCCACCTGTTGGTAGCAGCTGTGGTGCCGTGGTGCTTGAGCACCAGTCCTTTCCCCAGCGCTCAGTTCTGTTCTCAGTTTCTCAAGGAACCTCACTGTCAGCAACTCCTTGTCACTGGCACACTTCATGTATGTGCCAAGAGCTTTCTTCTGCAAGGGCCTACAGATGGGCTTAAGTTAACATACATCAGTAGTCCTACTGCACTCGATGAGACCTCTTATGTACATTGAAGTGCTCCTGTAAGCCTTTGTAGAGGGTTACTTCAAAAATTATCTGAATATACTTGCTTTTGTGCACAGCATTATTCTTTGTAAGGGCTGTCTGTGCTGTCTGCCTGCTCTGCCATGCAGATCCTTGCCTTGTCCACTGTGCGCATAACTGAGCTGTGCCCCCTTGCTGCTGAGATATTTCTGTAAACTCTGCCAGGTGGATGGGCATCGTTAAGAATTATTCTCAGGCCACACACACAATGGATTTCCATGCTCACAGGATTGGGGGATTTCTAGGCAATTGCACCTATCCACCCATTGTAAAAAAACTAGCGTTCTCTTCACACACATAGTCATGCTTGGTGTCCCCAGACAGTTTGCAAATGAGGCACAAGAGGGTAAATGTGAGGACACCGGTGTGTTTCTGTTCAGATTTACATCTTTTCAGATTCTCTCCCCTACAAAGGTTTTGCAAACCTTAATTTAAAGATTGTCTGGCCCTTCCTCCAGGCAGATGCTCAATTGTTCTTTTTGCTTTGGAAACAAGTTTTAACGTCACCTAGGCAAGGCCAAATAAAATTATTGTCTGCTCAGATTCTCAGCAGGATGGATTGGATAAGCGTGTTCCATTTACCATTTCTGGAGCAGAATACTCTTTCCAGTCCAGACATAACAGCAAACAAATCACTTTGTGATGAAAATGTGGCCAAGGCCTGGTGACCCCTAGTTCTGCCTTTGGGTTAGTAAGGTTTTCAGGGGAGCCCCCGTGTTTGTTTGGTCCTATTATTGCAGATTGTGCTGTTAATGCATCTATAAAAACACCTATTAATAGCAATGATTTAGAGCAAGAGTATAACTGTCCTCCAGTGCTTTCAAATATTTATCAGACTCTTACACGTCTGCTGAACCACATTCCCAGAAGCCTTTAATTTTAACACATTACTGGCAGAAATCCATTTGTTTTCTCCTCATGGTGCCTCTAACTTTAGTCCTTAAGTGCTTCTTATGCATTTGTTCTTTATATCTTGCTAATAAGTAGCCATGAATATTTTTTCAGACCTAAACTAAGGTGACTGCTAAATACACCTAAAAGGTACAGGTAACAAATTAGGATAAATAAAGAGGAAAGAGGGGAGGAATGAACACTAAGCCTGTGTTACAGACAGAGAAATTGAAGCTGCTGTGCCAGGCAGCATAACCACTTAGAGCTGTTAATGTTCATGTTTGTCTCTGCTCGCGAACCAGCAATCCTCTCTTCTTTGAACGAGCTCTGATGTTTATCCAGCCTTGCTTTGGGCTGCGTCAGTGTCTTACAGCAATAGAAAAGTAAGCTGAAAAGGAGGGAGGGGAGAACAAAACCCTTTCATATGTCTTTTCATACTGAAATAGCTCAGCCACCATCAGAGCTGAGGAAGGGAGGGAGAGGGGAGGATGGCAGGACTGAGGCAGCCAGCGGGCAGATCAGCTTTAGGAACTACAGCCTCAGGCAGAAGAAGATTAGATATAGCCTGTCCCTTATCACATCTGTGGCAGAGCCAAGAATGAATCAAAATCTGAGTCCAAGCTCAGTGCCTAGCACATGGAAATAACTCACCTCTTGATTTTTCCATTTAGTGATCTTTCTTTTTCACTAACCAGTTTGGTATTTGAATACATGGCTGTCCAAGAAAAGTTTTTATTTCTTTCTCTCTTTAATTTTTTAAAGTAGCTTTGCATGCTTTTGCTTTTATTTCTGTACATACATCTTGCAAACCTAGAACTAAAAAAAAAAAAAAGAAACACACACAAGAATATGTGTTCAGATGAAAAATGCAATGTGTCAGTTTTCAAACACACAAAGACTTATCTTTAAAGATATTTTTAAAATGTTAGAAAAATAAGGTGAAAATATGTAGTTAAAATGGTATAAAAACTGGATGTATTTCAGTTTAAAAGGACCGTTTTATAGATAGGAAGAGCTTATGTTCAAACATGCATACAGTTTTGTGTGGCCAAAAATGTAGAGGCACTGCACAAATGGTTATATATCAAAATATATATATATACTATAAAATATACTTGTGCAAAAGAAAATGCTATCACTAGAAAGCTGATAGTAAATGCCTGTTTGGAGTGTTTTAAAAATGGCAAAGTCTAGACTTCCAAAATATGTTAATTGAACCAAGTCTTTTTTTTTTTTTTTTTTAATACAGACAGAGGTATAAGAAAGACTTGGCACTTTCTTGCAAAACAATGCTAAAATATTCTAAGTTAAGTGATTAAGAAGAAATTTCTCTGCATTATGTGGCTATCAGAGTCATAAAAGGAGAATACTAATTAGCATGCCAAATCTTTAATACCATACCAATCCAATTACCTCCTTTGGTAATTCTTTATTGTAGCCATAGTAACAAAAGGAAACTTAAGTCATCCAGGCATTTGCAGTTCATTTTATTTTTCTTAAATAAGTCTTAATTTCTCTAAGACGCTCTGTTTTCTAGCCGTAGACTTGTAATTACACTTTTCTACATTTAAATATGATGGAATATCCCTAGGCATTAATTCATTCCTACATAATTCATCTAGATCTCATTTTAAAAGGTGTGCTTTTGCTTACATTATTTTATGAAGAGGCCTTCAGTACTCAGAATTTAAATATATACATATATCATGATAGTATTTACCTAAACTAGAACAGTTATTTTCAGAGATGTACTTTTAAACATTAATTTAAACAAAAGCAAAGGAAAGTTAAAAAGGTAATGATTAGAAAGCTCCTCAGAAAATAAATATACTGTTTTCTGTACTCCAGGAGGACACTTAAGGCATCTAATGAGTCAGAATAATTCAGGTTACAGATGGCCCCAGGACATCTCTAGTCCAATTTGCTGCTCAAAGCAGGGTCAGCCTGGACTGCTCAAGGCTTGGTCCAGTTGGGTCTTGAAAACCTCCATAGGTACTGCTGTTGGGTCCTCCTGAAGCCATCCCTTCTCCCAGCTCAGCAGGCCCAGGGCCCTCAAGTGCCCTTCACAGGACAACTACTCCAGCCCCCAGCCATCTTGGTGGCCCTTCACTCAACCTGATTCAGTTCATCAGTGTCTTCCTTTCATCTTCAGGGCTTCCTCTACCAGTGAAGGGGATTCATCCACTTAAGGCTCACACCTCTGCATTTGTCCTTGCTTCATTTTTCATGTCAGCCCATCCTTTTGGCCTACCTACGTCCTTCTGGGGGTGGCTCCCCCTTCAAGAAGGGTGACAACATCCCCCAGTTTGGTGTCATCTGAAAGGACAGTGAAGATGAACTCTAGGCTCCCCTCCAGGTCATTAAAAATGATATAAGACAAGGGAGGTCCTAAGGTAAACCCCTGGAGAACACATAACCGGCCTCCAGGTAGAGCACGTGCCATTAACCACCCACCCACCGGGCCTGAGGGCCTAGGCAGGTCTTCACCCACCTGGTAGACCACCCATCCAGGCCATAATGTTCCAACTTGTGTATCTGGATGCTGTGAGAACGGAAAGAGTACTTCTGGATATTTATTAATTTGTTTGTTTTTGACCAAAGCCCATATTTCTAAACTAAAGGAAAAAAAAAAAAAAAAAAACACAAAACTCTTTAATAGACGATACTGCAATATTTTTAAGCCACACAGCTAAGAAATATTTACTCAGACAAAAGTAATTTCAGTTCTTTGCACTTTGTGCATAATGCAATTTATTGATTTTATACAGCAAATTGCATATTGTTTCTTTTGTTTCTATCTAGGATAGCAATGAATGGGAAATACTGAGCAGAACAGTCCTCAAAGAATATCATTAACATAGTTTAAAGCTGCCATAGCAAATGCATTGTCCTCTCATTAATTATAGTTGTTTTGAGAATGATTCCTATTTGAATATATTTATTTTGTTCCTATCATATTCTATGAAACTTTGTAGGCACATAGAATTGAAGAGGTTGGGGAACAGAATTTTTGGATTGGGAGATAACCTGAGCGGTTTTGAGATGGAAGCCCTAAAGTATGTGATTGCATCCCGAGTCCCGCGTGCAATGTGCTTGTTTTAGAGCAAGTGACTGGAAAGTTGGGAAATGTCCCCTCTTCCCAACCCTTTATCTACAAAAAAGAGCTGGTACTCGCGTAGCTCCATGTTCCGTACGTTCAGCAGCATCCCACAAACAACTGGAAGGCCTCAAGAAGCGATGCTGCCCCCTCCTCAGAGGCCCGAGCTCACCAGTTTCAAATTCTGATCACCACAAGTGCTTGGCCACAGCAAGGCACTGTGGAATCCCGGGAGAATCTGAGAGCACAGCCCAGAATTTCCTACTTACTTACTTTCTAAACAAAAACTTACTCACTGTCAACTTAAGAATTGTATCCTACCAAAAAGAAAACTCTCAGTTTACCACTGATGTACCACACAAATACTTAGGTGGGTATTCATGTCTTTTTTAATGTAGAGAAACTCTTTATTCTTCTTGAACACCACTACCAGCAATCTTATCTTTTACTTTCTTACAAAGTATTTTGGGATTGTCCCTTTCCACAGTGAAGTCAGCAAATGTACTTTCCCTGAGCCTTCTGTAGTGTTTCAGGCCTTCTCCTCTAAATCATTAGTCTGAGTCTGTTTAGACTTTAGACCGTCTCTTGCAGAAGCACGTATTTCTCCTTCTTTTCCATCCTTTGCTAATTTCAGACAAGTTGTTCTTTTCCATGCTACCACCTTTTTGCAGCCTCGTGGTGTAATTCTTCCCCAAAGTCACCTGGAGTTATGTGAAATTTTCCTCCCTAAAATTTTGGATTATTTTAACCAGGGTTTTCTAACATATCAATAATCTGCAGAAAGTCCAAAGAGGACAAATCTGAAAGAACAAAGGTCCCTAATGCTCAGTTTAAGGCTTTCTGTCCCATACTGCAGCCTTTATAACTCCCTTAAGCAGCACCATAACTTTGGGGCCACCAGAATCCTTTATTTGTCTTGCATTTTCCTGAGCCCTCAGCACGTTACTGCGCTGGCATGGCTGTCCAGCTTCTCAGATGGAGCAGCCTTAGGTGGGGCTAGGTTGGAGGGTATGCAGACTGAACCTGCAGCAAAAAAACACACACACACACACACACACACACAAACAACAACAACAACAACAAAACCTAACAGTATTTCCTGAAGGCTTTAAATTCTTTTTTCCTGGGCATCCCAGAACTAGCTTAGAGTGGAGTGGCCCGACCATCATTTACATTTAAGCCTAATTTAAATTCATAAGCAAGGCATTCCTCAGACTGGTTCACCTGAGGGGCTTTAGCCAGCTGGCACACTCTTAGCATGACTAATGGTGCAGACCGCGGGTGGAGTACAGCAGGAGGAGGAGGTGGTGGTTGTCCTCATTCCTTGCTCCAGGAGTACCAGCAGGCAATGTGGGCAGCCTGGGTTCGCTTTCTAGCTGCCCACCTTTCACCCCAATCTTCAGCTTGACAGCTATTCAGTACGGCTTTCCTCTATGAAACAGCTCTGCAGTTAAAGGAATTTCTACCTATAAGTAAATGGAAGGAGGTGGGAAGAAGTGTGTGCAGAAATTGTGCCAGGACAGTCATGTTATCGTGGTGTCCTGGGGCAGTTAGAGCTCTTCTTTGGGAAAAGGAGAGGGATGAGTTCTAGTCCTTGCTAGCGGTTGTTTTAAAAGTTACAGCTGATGACTGATTAACAAAAAATTTACAGACGTTAGCCTCCTGGCTGTTGTAAGTCCCAACTGGATGCATAACTCTACTCACAGCTCAGAGAGGAAAGGAAGGTACCTGCCTCAGTAGGAAGTGTGCTTGCCTGCTTGCCTGCATGCCTGCCTGCTCCTCTCCCCCTGCCCTTCCTTCCTCTAACAGGTCATTTATATCTTTTTCTGGTTTTAGACCTGAATTTAGTCTTCAGTCCTTGCATTCCCAAACTATACTGATACCAAAGAGCACAAAATGAGTTTTGCCCTAAGGCACAGAACCCAGCACATGCATTTAAAAAGCTTTGTGTGCACACAACTGGCTATTAGAGTGGTATTCGAAAATGAGCAAAAATGGGTGTCATTATGCACGTTTGACAGCAGAGCGTACAAAGCATGCAAAGAAGAACAGGTCTTGTGGTTTGTATCTAATTCAGCATGCAAAGGAGTGAATAAGAAAGGTTAAGTCGAGATAATTTGGACACTTCAGAATCTTTTCATACCATTTGGTAGAACTGCCTTTTTAAAGGCTTTTTAATGTAAGTGTTCTTGGAAGGCAAAAACCTGATCTGTGTATATATGCATATTTTTGTTTAACAGAATGTGCGTGCTTATTTAAATTATATTTAATAAATATTCTTACTAGAGAAATATATTCAGTGCTTGGAAGATTAAAGAAGAGGCTAATCTTTATACCATTCCCAGTATAAAACTTGAACAAGTAAGCTATTATTGCAGAGCAGCTACAGTTGAATGAGGAGTTGGATTAGCTCTCCCAATAAAGGTTAGGTCAAGTTATTCTTTTATCTGCTCAGCACATTATCTGTTCTCTGTACCACTGACCTCAGGTGTGGTTGGGATGGGCGTTGGGCAGCTGACGGGCTCCATAACACAGCAGCAAGGTAAGGGCAGATTTCTGTGCTGTGTGGGCATGGCAGTCAGCATATGGCCTTGAACTGCAGAGCTGTGATGGGACAACCAACAGGGACAGAGATGTTTTTCAAAGACTCTTTCCAGATTAATGTGGGACTGTACATGTGAATAACTGCAACATGCGGGGTATCTGTAGGTTATAGCTGGGTGCCTTAGCCAACAGGTTGTTTCTAATCAGGTTAAAGCAGAAAAGCTGTCAATTGTGAGGCGACTGAGGGGAGAATCAAGATGTTGAGAGATTAAGATTTACCACTGAAGTATATTTTCCCAGATTTGAAAGAAACAGAGAGGTCTTTTTTTCCCTTGTAACACCGCTGTAAAAGTATCTAAGACAGACCATTTACTAGATTATCTTGAAACTTCAGAAACTTGAAAGCGTGTTATATGGGAAGTGTAGAACTGCATAAACCCTCAGACTTCAGCCAGCAAAATAAAAGGGAAATTTAATACCCCAATAGTATTAACATTGTATTTACAGCTGCTGCTGCTGCCCACATGAAAAAATGTTTCCCAGGGGCTGAGATCAAAGGTACTGCCACAGTGTGACATACTGTGGGACTACACCATAATAATTTTACAGATTTAACAGATTGTTTCCAATGAAAATGTGTGTGATATAAACTGCAGGTGTTCATAAACAGAGAATCAAGGATCAAAACTTTTTTTAAACACAGGTTACATTTTAAATTAGCTACTAGCTTCAGCTGTGCAACAGCCCCATGTTTGATCCTAGAAAAGTACCTCCTTTATCTCCTTTTGAAGGAAGACGTATAATTGAAGTACACTAGAATTTTGGTAGGACCATGAGTCCTGTGTTACTCCTAACCTACTTGTTCATATTAAGCCAATGTGTTGCTAATGGTTTGTTGTCTGCTTACTATGGTGTGTTTTTTTGTTGTTGTTGTTGTTGTTTTTTAATTTTATTTTTTTTTTTTGCAATGCTGTTAGATACCTTATACTTAAGGAAGTTTATATGGAAGTGGAAGGTTCTCTGTAAAAATTGAGGCAAAACCCCCAAAGCTACTGTGCTTTGCAGAATTTCTTAGCCGGAGGAAAACTATGCTGCCCCTCTCCGTTTCGTTTTGCTGCCCTGCTTTACATCACATCCAGAAGGGCTGAGGGATGTCAGCAGACTCCTTGCCAGGTGCTGCAGGTACATCAGCAGAGCTGTGCACAGGCCATTAGCCTCCTGACTGCTAACATCAGTGGGAGCCTGGCAGCTCATACCATGCTCCACATACCACGCTGCAAGTCTGGCAAACAAGCCCTGAGGCTTCCTTGGAAAAGTCTTTGAAATTGCTGCTCTTGTCCTGTAAGATTTGTGATGAAAAACAAGCCAGAGACCTGCCTGGTATACGCAGATTTCCATGCAAAGGCTATGCCTGAATATAGATAGGTCCAATGTTCTGGCATACTACATAAATCAAGGCTGGTGATGTGAAAGGTGCCTGCTTCCCATGGGCTCTGAACAGTCTGGCATCTTCAGACAGGCATTTTCCTTGTATGTGATATCAAGAGCTGCTGAAAAACACCCGAACCAGGCACTGCAGTTCACATCTTCAGCCCTTACCTAGCGCTGCTGGCTTGATCTGTTGTTCTGGTCCGGTACAAAACAGCCATGCAGTCAGTTTCCCTCTGTTCCTGGAGTGTGAAGGATATTCACACACTACGGAAGGCTGACCAGCACAATCCCCTGTTCAGCTTCTCTCCCAGTTGGAGTCTGACTGCGTCCCCAGTGCCCTGGCTGTGCGGGGAGCAGCAAGTGGGGGAGCTGCCCTGGCAGCAGCTGATCGGCTGCTTCCACGCGAGAGGAGCTGGCTCAGCCCCATCTGGGAACAGGGCCCCAGGGAGCTCGCTCTGTGCCTACTGCCATGTGTGGTCTTATCTGCGATAAAGTCTGAGCGTAAGATTTATTCCCACGTAGATATTGCAACAGGATCACAGCCGGTGCAAAAATAGTCTCTGGAATGCAAATAGGAAGGGGCAGGGAGCCAGCCCCCATTGCTTCCTTGCCTGCACCACTGCAAGTTTGTAATAATATTACTCCCGTCATCAGAAGCTCCTGCGAGAAGAGTCAATTTCTTTCTTATTTCCAAAGACGTCTTGAGTCCCTCAGCTCTCCAAATGGATAAGTGAAGATGGATGGCTCCAGGTTATGCCAGTTGTCAGTTACTCCCATGCATGCCCAGAATCACCAAGGTTTTCACAGTGGCCTGTTTTCTCACTTCCTGTCTTCCTGCAGCTGTGTGGTCCCCTGCAGACTGGGCAGCCTTCCACAGGCAGTAAAACAACTTGAGGAGTGCCCTAATTTAGGCTTTGTTTAAAATTTGCCTTGACTGCAGCCATTGGCCGGAAGCGCAGCAGTGCGGGCTGGCACAAAGCAGCCATGCAGCCATCAAGAATCTGTCCCCAAATTGCCCAGTTTTAATCAGGTGCAGTGCAAGACATGACAGGTAAAGACTTACTGTTTGGAAAGCTTGTTCTTTTCTTTCTTTATTTATTTTTTCTTTTTGGTGGCAGCACAGAAGGATATCTCACTGCTTACTTCTTCATCCTCATTAAGGCAGAGTAGTCTGCAGAGAAAATATGTGGCTGGATGAAGGAAACTGAATGTCACGCTTCAGGGTAGGATGTGATGTGATTCCTGCAGAGATCTCCTCACACGCTGCCTGTGCCATTGCATGAGCAACCGTGGGCAGCTTTGTGCAATGGGGCAGGAGCCAGCAAGAGCGCGTCAGCTCCTCCCTTTGCATACTTCTCTGACTGTAGCAGGGGTGCGTAGCAGATGAGAGCAAGTGTGTAAGGCTCAGCACGGCACATGGTCTTCCATACTGCCACAGCAGGCCACGTTTCTAGCTCTGCTGCCCAAATCTGCCAAGTCTGTTTATCTGTCTGCTGCTCAAAGTGGGCCTTATTTGCTCCACCAGCAATTTTTCTCTCTGAAGAAATACTGTCCGCTGCCACTCGCTGGCTCCAGAAGGAAAATACCACCACTCTTGCACAAGTAAATAGTCATTCTGGTTTCATTTTGTCTTGAATCAGTTTATATCTCCTGGTTTATATTTTTCTGTTTCTTTGTACACTTTTTCTGGGTCCCAAAGAAATGCAGTAAATTAATATTTCAATAATATTTTTAATTCTTCAGAAAGCCAATCAAACATTTTCAGAAGCCTCTAAGCTTTGTAAGTGGCTTTCAGGGATGATGCATAACATCCTATGCTTGTGGCTCACAAAGAGGTACGATGACAGAGATTTTTAAATCATGTTTTGCTCAAAATATAGCACTTCCTAGCCGATGACATGTTGATCTCAGCATTTTTGCTTGGTAAAGCTTGACACTGCCATTACCTTGCCTTATAGGCTACTCAGATTTGCTATGTGGTTCTGCAAGAGTTTGTACTGTTTTCAGAAGGCTGTCTTTTTTGGTTTGTTATTGGCACGTTGAAAAGGTGAAGGAATTTCCACTGGCTCAATGAACCTACACTCTTTTCCCATCATCTTTGAAAACAGGTACACTGCTGGGTGGGTACATTCCACCTGATTATAGGGGAAGGGTTTCAGAAATGAATTACTGTGATCTACACATGATTTTCCATAAGTCTAGTTTTGCGTATTGAATAAGAGATTGGAAACAGTTATGATCTTGAGATCAAAATGAAATCCTGCTATTTATTTCTGCTAAGCAGAAATTCATTGCTAGAATAAGAAAAAATGGTAAAGGGTGTAAGACTTCCATATTCTTAAAAATCAAAGCCATTTATTGCTGGATTGTTAGAAGAAACACCACCACCACGGTCTGCTTGTTCTTTCTGGCAACACACAGTAAAAATATGCAATACAGTAACAGCATGCAACAGGAGGTCAGATTTTTAATTTTATTTCTTGCAGCACTTCTATTTTAGGTCATTGCAATTGATGCTTTTACAATTTTTTTTATTTTTTTTTTCTTGAAAATCAGCTTGGTTTGTTTTACTGTTTTATCCTGATGAAGCAGAAATTTTCTGTATTAGATTTTTCACTTTGCAAAATTGCATGACTTTACAGATTTTATGAAAATAACAAAGTAGGTTAATTTACCAAAGTTGGAAGATTCAGAATAATGTCATTTCAACAGCAATGTCTTTCAAATGGAAAATTGAACCATCAGTCAATGCCAGGAATTTTTACCAAAATACGCATCTTCTGTGTTTCCTAGCACCTATGAAACTAATAGTTATAAATTCCAATGCTCCTAAGCTGGAAAGGCAACTATTTGCATCACAACTATTAGTTAATATATGGTGTAAATAATAATGGATTCAAATCACATCTCTTTTAAGTACTGGAACATTAGGCCATAGTTACACTAATTTCTTGAAAAGCTGGTAGTTTGGCATTGGGATTTTATACTATATAGATGGCATTTGGCTCAAGACTGCAATAAACACTCAAAACAGAAATATCTAGCAGTTATACAGAAAGACGAGGAATACATACATGAACAGCAAATGGAGAAGGTTTATAGTTATGCTGTTTTCCAAAACATTTTACAAAATGCAAGGTTACAGATCTTTACAAAATATTTACCTTTCTGTCAGTAACTTTTGAAACACACAAAAAAAATGAGTCACTGCAAACTTCAATTAGCAAGAGAAGGCCAAAAAATTCTCAACAGTTTCTAACTGGGGCTGACTCCAGGGGAAGCCTTAGAAGGGTTTAAGACCTTCCAAGTTTTTATCAGAAAGCAAGAGATCCCCTGTGAGTGGCACCTCAGGCTAGATTTTCCACACCCATCTGCCACTCCAGGTGTCCCTCCAGGCCATTGTCCTTACTGGGGGACACGAGCAGGCGGTGTCTTTGGTTTCTCCGAAGCCTGGGAACTCACTACAATTGCTCCTGGCAGTCCTGTTGGCCTGCTGCATGCACAGACAATATCTCAACTGGACAAAATCTCTTATGAAATGATCTATGTTGCTCCGCGTGTGTCATTTTTGTTGTTGTTTTAAACAAAGCTGGTACCAGAACTGGTATCCACCTGATAAAATAAAACTGAACATGCTAGCCCAGAAATCAAAAGCACCTGCCCCCCTTCCCTTTTTCACAGTAGAGTGTTTTTTGGAGTCCTGATCTTTTAAAGGCAGCCAGACCGAGGCAGGTGGGAGTCCTGAAGTAATCATTCCACAGTTGGGTGCAGTTTCATTTTGCTGCTGCTCTCCAGCTGACGACTATTGCAAACACCTGTTGGGCTTTCTGTTCATGCAATTTCTGCAAGCTGAACCCTTAGTATGCAGTTTAGTGTGCTTGCATGAGCACACAGATTTTCCAGCATACACACAGTTGTGAACTTCATTCTTCTCCTTGGTGTTCCTGTGTCAGTCACGTTGCCTTGTTTTGAGAAGCAGGTTGCTGAACTGTAATCCTCATTGTCATAAAGGTAAGTGTTTACTTTAAAATTGGAAAATCTTAAGTGTGTAAAAGGCTAAGAAAAAGCACAGTAGGTTGTGAATGCTTTAAAATAGCTGTGTTGTCTGAGAAGGTTAAGAGATGGTTTCCTGTGTCTGTAGCTTTTACATCTAGTGATGTTTGGGAGGAGTAAGATTAGTACTAGACCTGCGGAAAGTCCTTTTGTGATGTGTTGCTGGCAACTGCTTGTGTGCAGCTATGGTTTCATTTTTTTTGGTGTCTTGTTTATATCTCTCTGTGTCCCATATCTGAGCGATCTGTGTCTATGGCAATTTGAAAAGAATGTTCTGTGGCCAACTTCCAGAAAGTTTTGGAAGTGTAGCAGCCTCCAGTTGCCCTTAAGGAAGAAGCACTGTAAGACATAGAAAGATACTGTTTGCTGGCACTCCTTTTCCGACCCCTTTTGTTTGGTTTCAACAGATTTAATAAATCCAGTGTCAGTGAATGTAATAACGTGGAGAGTACTGTTAATCAGACACTTAATGGCATACTGAGCTGTGTTTTAATTCAGTTCTGCTCCCAAGATGCAAACCACAGAAGCTTGGTTTAGAGGTATGAACTGGTTGTTCCCACAGGACATGGCTGCACTGCAGCCATCCCGTCATGTTGTACTCCTCATAAATTCATCAAAAATAAAACCTTGTTGGAACAGTAACCTCTTAAGAGGAAAATAAAAATGTAATTAGAGGTGAGAATAGTGGCACAGGTTTTGGAAGCCAGAGCTGAAATCCCTTCTCTAACTGAAGGTTTGAACCACGTTTAACTATTTCTAATGGGAATGCTTTAAGCCAGGGAGTTGAGAAGCAGTCTGAGAGGGAGCACTCTTGGTTTTGCTTGTGGAATTGCTCAATTTTTCATTAAATAATGGCATGCTCAATGTCAAATACAAAGCCCAGTTGGCATATCCCGAATGAGTGCTCCAACTCTTAAGTTACGCAGTTATGCTTGCGTTTTTCTGTACCCAATTTTCTAACATTTACTATGAGATGGAGTATGCGCTCATCTATGATCTTTATTTCTCTCACTCTCAGAGGCCTGTGGAGTAATTTTTCCACATAAGTAAAGTCACTTCTGTTTAGAAAGATGCTAGATAGCCCTGTAACCAAGCCTGGATGTTTACTTTCCATATCCTATCTCCTTCAGCACAGATGTGACTTTAAAGCCCCATGTTGTCCCCTGGGCCAGGTGCTCCAGTAAGGGTACTGCTGGGCTAGAGTGACCCCCGATCCGTCTCCCAAATAGATGGGGCAGGGGGATGAACAACATGGTGGTGGTGGGGAGAGTTCTTCCTTTGGTGGTGTTGCTTGAAAAAACGCATTAAGAATGATAAGGACAAAAGAATGCTTCCTAGGCCGAGAAAGCCTGGCAAGGAAGGGGATCTGCTTTGTAGATCTTGGCAGGGCTCACACCTGCACTCTTGCCTAGCTCTGCCAAGGTTATGGGCAAGTCCAGAAGTGAATCCCTGCCTTTGTGCAGGATGAGGCCCAGCCACCTGCTTAACCCCTTCAAAAATATGGGCACCTCTGAGGGGAGGTGGGAGACAAATGAGTTTCGGGGAATGAAACTTTTAGACTGGCAGGTTCAAAATGCCTAAGCTCCTTTGTGTTAATCGTCATCGCAAACTGGTTTTCTAAAATGAGGCAAATAATAAGAGTAGATGTGTGAAACACTGTTTCTGCAAACGCTTATTCCTTTACTATTGCCAGGAGCTTCTCTTGCCAGCAATGAATCCCTACAGCTCAGTAGGGATTTTCTTGTTGGTTGCTGGTTATTCATAGGAACAAATGTTTAGTGAATTGGAGCCCATAAATACAGGGCTATTTCTAAGCTGCTCCTGTTGTAGGAATAAAGCACTTCTATCTCCACGGTCATTGTGTGCCATGTACAGCACTTGGTGTGCTCAGGGTGATCTGCCTGACAGTGCTTCAGGTGAAAGTAATCCATCACCAGCTACAGCTGCAAATGGGTGCTTGTTCGAGGTTACTCACCTTGATCCCTTGTCTTCAGATTTATCCAGAGCCTTATGCTACATTAGGCATAGTATACCCCCATCTTTTTAAACGTGCAACATGGTAATGTTAGGAGGATTCCAGGGAAAGCTATTTATAAGCCTTACTTTAATGCTATTTAAATGAGACAAAGTAACTTGGTATAATCGTGTTTCAAAAGAAGAAAAGTTTCCGTTCTCTAATATCAAAATCTGGAAAAATACTTCATTTTAGATTTCAAGTGCTGTCTTTAGATATTTAATAACCACATTAATAAAAGAAATCATAAAGCATTTTTAATGGAGCATAATTAAGATAATACCTGTTTCTGAGTAAATGGAAAGAAAAATGAGTTTTGCTGAATTACTGCTAGCAATCATTTCAACCCACCTGTACATTAGTATGATTGTAATTGCCTGAGATGTTATTACCTTTTAATATGTTCAAATTAGGTGCAAAGCTATTTTTTTTACCTCAGATGCAAAATAGGTGCACATCTGTATTTCACTAAGACCATAAGAACAGTTTTTGTTCAGTCTCAATCCTAAGCAAGCATCTTTCCTCGTCCTCCGATATGTAAATGCTTTTGCATTTGTCTTCCATCCCTTTTGAAAAAAGAAGAATTCTTCTGATTCCTCAAACAGTCATCAAGAAGATGACATGGGGAGTGATTTGCCCTCCACCTCCATGCCCATGTTGCTCAAGTATACAGTAGTGATAGGGTTATGTATTATTTGGAGCTGACATCAACACTATAATAATATGTATGAAAAGTTGTCTGTGATCTTAGTGACACTGTCACTATTTCTATTAAGATGAAAAAGTGGAAAAAAAAAAAAAACTATTCCCGACTTACTTCACTTTCTTGTTGGAGGCAGGTGAAAAATAGTAAATTGTATTTCCTTTACTAATTGGATACTTGCTTTTGAAAAATAAATCGGATTATTCTGTCCTCAGTACTTGACTACTTAACATTGCCATGTTTTCCCTGGAGTTTTAAATATACAATCCCTGTTCTTTAGTTGGGTGAATGGGGGGAGGAAAAAGCTGCCAGTGTGGGAGCAGGCGAGGAGCACGGTGCTGCACGTGGGACTGCTGCTTCTGTGGTCCCCTGTTCCAGGACGGTGTGCCATGTATAGCATCATATCCAGTACGTTGCTTCAAGCAGCCAAAATGCCATGCCAATACACTGATCAAAACCAGGTGTGAGTGGAAATGGAGGACCACTCTGGCTTTTACACCAAGTATAAATTTGTGGTCTGTTGTGAACTTCTACTACGGCTATATTTGATAACTGCGGTGCTTATAATGAAGGGCTAGGGTGGTGGTTTCCGTGCTGAGGACCATGAGGCTGTGGCACGTGGCTTTCACAGCTACACCAAACGAGCAGCAGCTATGGATTCACAAGGACTGAGCTGAGTGTGACCAAGTGGTTCCCTTGTCTTGCTCATCTATAGGAGATGCCGAGCCACTGGGCTAAACAAGGAAAATGTGGTTAGTCTGGTGGTGGCATCACAGACGGGACACAAAAGAGTGATGATCAAGATGCATTTCCGTCCTGTTGAAGTGAATGTAGAGCTCACTGTATCGTGTTGTTTCTATACAACTTGATGTCATTTATTGTCTTTTCTGGCCTTCTCTTTCTTCCTGCAAAAATGCACAAGCCCTATATAACTGGTCAGGCTGAGGAATTTGTGTGATGATTTCCACAACAACACAATGAGATGTCTTCACTTTGGCACAAAATATGGTTCTCTCTCTTCCCTCCCTGCCTGCCCAGGCTGCTGCAAAGCTAAACATATATGAAGACTTATCTTCACTTGTGTAAATATTCACTGTGGGAATTTCATTAAGTTAAGCATATGTTTTAACTTCTCTCATTCCAGAGAAGATTTTATATGTTGAAACAAATGGAATTGCTGTTTTGCAACACACACAATCCTCTAGACTGTCAGATAACCTCCGATTATTCTGCCATAAAGGTTATTACTGATGTGTTAACAGGGGAGGAAAGAAGAGGAGAGAGTCCTGTTTTCTGGGAAGTTGCAGTGTGCGGTGAACAAAAACAGAATACACTTCTCCTACTCTGCTTGTCAAGCTATTTTTTTGTTTTGTTTTCTCTTTCCTCCCCACTTCTGCAGTGAAAAATGGAATATAAAATGTTTGTGGTGGCACTGAAATGACTTGTATGCATGTTTAGAAAAAATAATAATAATCCTGAAATGATAATGTTGTAATTCTTGCACCTAAATGCTGAAATTGCATCAACCCAGAGGCTTTGCCTGGAACTGGGCATGGGAGTTTCCCGGTGTAGATGCCTGCCCCTTAACTGCTCTTCGAGTTCATTAAAAAAATCTTAGGAGAGAATGAGACAACTTTAGGATGTGATCTTTCCATCTGTTTCAGGACCCTTCTTCATGGTGTAATGAGTGGTAGAAATATTTCTTCTTATATCAGGAGATTAGTATTTTACATTTAATAAGTATAATTAAAAAAAAGTTTGATTAACCTATAGTTGCCGACTGACTGTGCTAATGGATTACTGTGTAGTCGAAGCAAAAGTGTTAATAGGGTCTCTTAGCTGCAAATGGGGATCTTAGATGCAGAAATACTAAGACAAAATCTTTTGCTGATTTTTAGGTGTTTGTGTCTGTAACTCTATTTGATGGCATCATCATTAATTCAGATATTAATGATTTCTGAAGGAAATAGAGTTTCTGTTTTCAAGTCAATTCTAAACATGCTACTCATGGGTATTATCGGTAATATGAATCTAGTAAGTGTGTTTCTTACAGAACCAATGAAGATTTAAAAACAAAAAAGGGGGGGGGGGGTGTCTTAAAATGTTTGCTGCTGCTGGAAGCAGGGTGCTTGCATAAATAACTTCATTAGAAGTTTAAGTCTTCCAGCCAACTGGAGGTGGGTGGTGGTGGTGTTTCCTCACTCCCTTTTCATAAAAATGTTAGAAATGGTTAGAATGATCTGGGTAATTAAGTAGTTTGTTGAATAGTTCTGGATGTGTAGTTTTTGTTTTTGGCTGGTTGTTTTCTCATTCTTTATTTCATACAGGGGCAATTTAAGACTGGACTTATTTCATTTTAATGAGAATAACAGGAGGTTTAAGCCAACACTTTGCTCACCTACAAAGCTGTGAGGAAATCATTGCTCAATAAAACACTTCAACACATTCTTGAAACCCTTACAGATTAATAGGATTTCCCTTAAGTGCGTGTTAGTGTTTTCTGTTTGGAAGTTTATTCAAGAGGTCCCAACCATTCAGCAGAGGATGTCTTTGTTGTAACATCTTCATGAGCACTTTGGCTTGAATTTCATCTGTGCTTTAGCTACTTTTCCTGAAATGTCCTGTATCTTAGCTGAGGCGTGAACCTCCAGCCAGCTTCATAAGCCTGGTGCCCTTATTTTTCATTAATTCTTACCCTGCCTTCTGTCAAACAGCACTGTGGCATCACAGCCCCTCTGACAGTCAGTGTTTGTCTACCTAGAAGAGCTCCTTTCACAGCTAATTCACAAACCTGGTGGGTGATAGAGATAAAAGCCTAACTGTAGTTTATAGTTTGCTGATCACCTCAGGGAAGTTTCACTAGGAGCTGTTCCAGAGGCTTTCGGGTTTTGTGCCATATATCTGGATTCCTCTGGAAGGAGGTAGCGCAGATTTCAGGCTTTGCAGCAACACGCGATTAATTCCGATACCGCGAGTTGGATGTGGGCAAACACTGTCACAGCTTGTGTAGATCTGCAGTGTTTGGCAGTCAAAATACCTTTTGTAAAAATACATCCCCATTGCAAGCATGTTCACTTAAACAGTATCAGAAGACCAACATTTCTGGACAATCTCTTTTTGGTGCATAATGCAAGTGTGTGAGGAAACAAACTTTGTTTGTCTATAAGGACTCAGTTAACTGGAGCCATAAGTTGCTTCACCGTATGGCTCACGTCTGCTTTCCAGCTGATGGAGTTTTTAAGGTCAGGCATTACCTGCAAGCCTGGCATCAGCCTGGCCAATTCCATCGGTTGCTGTATGCTGGAGTTCAGGAGACTTTCCAGGCATCACCACAGATTGCCCGCTATAGGGATGAGAATGGTGTGGCCCTAATTACCTGTGAGGCTTTTAATTCATACCTGTGATGTTAAGGTAACAGCAAGAAAGCTGAAGGAAATAGAGGCAAAGCCAGAGCATTCCTTACGTGCTGCTTTTATTCAATTTGTCTGCATCCTGCAGTTGAATAAACTGTTTTATTCCAAGCTTGCACAAGAGGAAGCAGTCTGAATGTTGCAAAAATACTTTATTTTCTGCTGCTCTGATTAACCTGTTATGCTTGCAATGTTATGCTGCTGTTGAATTTGCACGGGCTGTGCAACATGGCCTAACACAATATCTTCTGTTGCTTATCATTATGTTTCTTCTTTGCTAGTGAGGGGTAGATCACATCACTGTATCTGAGGCAAGGGACAAGGCTCTGTCCATTCAAATCAATTCAGAAGGAGACTTATCCAGATCTGTACATTACTGAGGATCTTCCCCCAACAGACACCTATGAGCATGTATCCTCTGCTGACCTGCTCCATGCTTGATGTGAAGCTGGAGTGGCAAAAGCCAAAAATGCCAAAACACGAGCGTCAGCCCGAGATGGGAGTGTTGCCCATTCCTGCTGGTGTGTTATGATCTCTGAACGTTTCTTGCAGTTTGCTTTCTGTGGTCCTGGGCATGATCCCAGCACGAGGCCCCAGCTGGGAGGTACCTGCCTGCAACGGATGGGTTTCCTCCAAGGTTTCCCCTGTGTTTGCTCTCTCCTTGGTCATGATGGCTGTCATCAGCGAAGTTAGGGAAGGGAGCTCACCAGTGAGGGAAGCTGAGGAAAACCGGTATGTGCTTTCCTTACAGCTGGTAATATTATAAAATAGATTTAGCACAGAGGATGTGCCATAAATATTTACTGTGCTGTTCCACTATAACTTAATGATGGAAACTTGTATGTGAGCTTTTACATTTAAGAGCAATTTCCTGCTCCTCACTGTTACGCTGGGATAGCTGCCGTTTCCCCTGGTGCCTCTGAGGGCAGCGGTGCTGATGCTGTGCCGTAGCGCACCCTAAGTGTCTGCACCGAGGACCAGTGTAAACCTCTGACGGTGCTCAGTGCATTTCCCAAGGCCTGAGCTGACCTAGAGGAGCAAGGTGCTTTCACAGCTTGCCTCCTCGTGCCGGTGTCGTTTTCATTTTTGAATAAAATAAGTGCAGAGAGCTTAAAAGGAAAAGTGAATGTGTACTAGGTAGTTGCAATACGCTTTGCACTTGAAGCTTCAGGGGTTCTCCCCTCCCCTTTAAAAAGAGAAGCAGAACCTTTCTTATAAAGAACTGAAAATAATTACAAATAAATTCTGTTAATATTAAGTGACGTCTATTACAAAAAACTACATTATTTCATATAAGTTGGTAGGAAACATAACTTACCACATTAATACTTCATTATTTAGTTATATCAGCTCATTGGTTTATGTTTTCTGACTTGTTTATCTAATGGCTAAACTATGTGACTTCATTTAAAGTATCAAAATGTGAAAAAATGTTGAACCGTGTCCTCCACCCTGAAGAGTAATGGAAGAAGGCTGCTGTATTTCTGAGTTCTTTACTTCTGGATTAAGTCGATTATTTCAGCACTATAAAGAAAAAGCTTGTGTCTCGGACAATAATTACCAAGTAGACGCTCTTTAACACCCGGAACATCTGGATCATGTTGACTTTTTTTTTTTTTTTTTTACCATGGCAAAAAGGGTGAATGAAATATAATTCCTGCTTTCTGATGTCATGAGGATTTCTTCAGTCTCACGGCAGCTGGAGCTCCCAATCCCTAAGCATTTATATATTTATATATATATATAATATGTGTGTTGCAGATGTTTTGTGTTTTTTAAAAGAATTGACACAGCTTCCACCAAAGTGACTTCTGTGTCAAATGGAGTGGATGAATGAATCTGTCTTTACGTTCAGCCTTCTTTGTTAGTCATTACTTTAAGCAAAATACAGGACATCAATATTCTCATAGGATATATTAGTGGTATCAGAATGAAGTAATAATTGCCAGTTGCTTACAAATAGCTTAAGCTGTTCCATTTTCATCTTCTGTTCTGTGGTGGGTTTTCTTTTTTGTTCATAAATTTTTCTTGGCTCTGTATGTATGTTTGGCTTTCCTAAGTAGCTTTAATGTTCTATTATTTCTAGAATAATATTCTTAATACAATATAATCTTCAGTGATAAACTGTAGTAGGCTGGCTCTGGGTCAGAAGAAAGCTATGCTAAATTTTAGTTTGAATTTTAGGCCCCTTGTTAGGTTTTAAAAAGAAAGAACCTGCATTAAAAATGGTTTGACTCTTTTATGTGGTGGATTAGCCTGGGTTTAGCTGCTTTGAAATCTGGTAATCAGATAAAGTCCTGCACAAAGCAACTGCAGCTCTTTGCACTAGTGCTTACGGTGTGGACCAGCTTGAGGTCAGCGATCAAGATGAAGGTACATTTCAAAGGATTTCCCTTGGGAATGAGTGCTGAGCATTGCTGATGGATCAAAAGCGCTGGTCTGTGGCAATGAAAAGGAGCAGAGAAGCACTTACTGTCAGGGAAGTACAAACTGTGTTTGCAATAACACTTGGCATCCTTCGCAAAGTGCATGGCTATCAGGGCAACTGAAAGCATGACAGCCACTCTTACGTTTCCTTTCAAAAGCCTGTGCTACATACTTAATCTTCTGAGCAGAATTATTTAACCAGCTGTGGCACTTCTCTTTCATGTCTGGACGAGGAGGCCTAAGCACCGGTGTAGGTTTTCCGAGAGAGAAGCCGGTCGCTTTTCCCTGCCGGTGGAACTGATTCAGCTTTGCTGAGGCAAACATCTCCATCAGCAGGGCTGTCGCTGCCCGGCTGTCGGGTGCAGTTGGGGTTGTGACAGGTCTGGGCAGAGGGAGGGGGCCCAGCCCTCTAAAATGGGGCTTCTGCTGCCGCTTTGGGGTGAAAAAAAGGAGTTTTTCCTCCCTACTTCCTACGTTTGCCCCAAACTGCAGCCAGTCCTGTTGGCTGCACCCTGTAACCTGCAGAGGTGAACGCAAATAACACTGTCTTTGTAATACGGTCGTGCACGTTACAGCTCTGGATCCACTGAAACTTGCGGACAGGCACACACAAGCAAAAGGCAATAAAGCTGTTCCTTCTTTACATCAATTTAAGGGTTCAGTATTTCTCATGGTTCAAAACAACAGAATGAGCTCGCTGGTGTATGTATGTCTACCGAATGCAGCAGGTCGTGTTCAGTGGGATTGATGCAGACCCATAAAATGAGAGGCTCAGGTAGCTTTTGTTATTCCAGCTGCTATTACCAGAAACTTCTGTGGAGAAGTGGCTGCTGTTTTTTGGCATTTTATTGCACAGGAGAGTTAGACGTTGTGCAAGATATAAGTTTTTGTATTCAGTCTTCCCACTTGCCCTAGGAGCAGATCCTGAGTGCTGAATAATAGGTTTGTATTTTTCTGCTCCAAAAGCTGAAGTGGTCTCGTGTTGGTAATGAACTTCTGCTGTTCGCAGAAATTGTTTCTTCACAGGCACCTGGAATTTCTTAGCACTGAACACACCAGCTAGTGTTGTACCTTGAATTTGTTCAACAACTGCCATGGCAACTGTGTGGTGGCAGCAGCCCTGAGTGACCTAGAAATAGCCTGGTGATCTGTCTGTGGGAGTAATATCTTTTTAAAGATTATTTTCAGTACAGGACGAGCAGTAGCCATGCTTAAATGATAAATGTAATGTGATGGAGAATACATCAAATCTAGTAAGTCACTGAAAGGATCTTAGAAGATATTTTCAGTGTGTTTTGCATAAACCACAGATGAAGAATGATGATCAGCAATTAAGAACTGCCTGGAAAACCTTGTATTAGTATGCAGGAAGGTGATTTATACGGTGGGACTGTTAAAACTTGGTGTTATCTTGGAGTTTCTGTGACTGGATTACAAGGGAGAATTCCTGCTGTATGAGTTATTTTTGCTCCGTTGCCCCTGTATTTGTTCTGATGATTGCACTTTCCTTATGGCCAACTCTGTGCTCTGGGATTTACCTCAGTGTGCCCAGGGACCGACTTCTCAGCAACCACTTGTAAAGTTACACCGAGATTGGAGTGAATTCATCTGTAAAATTGCAAAGATCCATTTCTGCATCTGTGGCACTGAAGATAGCACTACAAATTAGCAATGAGAACATTAGTGGCGTTATGATGTCTCAGTTAGATCAGTTACAGCTGAACTGTTTTCAGCTAACGTAGCCAGCTGCTGCTGCTGTTCTCATGTTGCTCACCAGAACCAAACAGAGAAAAAGGGGAGAGAAACCGAGCGAAGGGCAAGAAGGTAATGAGGTGGTGGTGGTGTTCTGACAAAAACAAAACAACAAAAAGCTCATTACCTTCATATTACCTTCATATTTCCCCTCTCCTTAGGTGGGAAAAGTGATTGCAAAACAAGGAAAAAGGGGGAAAAAATAAAAAGGAGGCAGGAGAGATGGGATCTCATAAAAGACAAATGTGGTCTGATGGCTGCTGCTGCTCCCCAGGCAGATGTGCTGCTCTGCTGGAGTTGTTTGCAGGCATGTCTTACAGCTTCTCTCTGGTCTTTTCATTAGAGACTGGAAAGTCATTAACCTGGAAAGTAGCCAATGGCTTTGCTTTAGCTCACACTCAGGTATGAAAGTGCCAGAGGTACTTGGCAAAGGGGCACAGAGCAGGGTGATTACATTTTAAGTGCTGAAATGTTAATAGGGCCCAGGGAAAGTCCTCCCTCATGAACAGGCTGCTGTGCAAGCATCCAGTCTGTGCCTTCCTCAGCAATGTCCTGTCGGTCACCAGGAGATAAAAGGCAGTGGCTGGGGGCCTGATCCCTGATGATAACGTGCACTGAGCGGTGCCTGGACTGATGCTGCCAGGTACTTTCAGACCATGGTTACGCAGTTACTGGGGCTGAAATGCTATTCAGTAGTTGTTGAAACCGCAGCAAAGAAAATATCTCCCAATTTCCTTTCAAGCATTAGCCTTAATGCAAAACCTAAAAGAATAGATCAACTAAAAAGATCATCTGCTTTTGCTTGTCGTTGTCCCCTGTGGATTGGAGCAAGTGACTGCGTGCCAGTGGCTCCTCCCAGCCTTTTGCTGCCAGATGTAACACAGTGCTCCTGAAAGGGCAATGCTTTTTCTGCCGGCCTTTGTTTGCTGAGACATTTTAATGTATACCACTGAATATGCCTGCTCCTGGTTATGCTTTGTGAACATAAATGAACATAAAATTGAACATAAAATGTAAGAAATAGGTAGCAACAGCAGTGGCTGTGGTTCCTCTGGTGTCTGAGCTGGCTCACTGTTATTTAAGCAGCATAACTCTACAGCCTCCAACTCCTTTCTGATGATCCCATCTTAAAGTGGCTGTGGTGCTGATGGGGCCTGTTGGACTGCCCTTGAGTTGGCCTTTTAGCTCATCAGGGATGTGATTTTGAAGGAAATCTCTGGATTGTTTGGGGAAAACTGGAATTTACTTCCCTTGTGTGAACCTCATAGAGATTCAGGAACTGCAGCGGAGAGAGTCCCAGCAAAGGACTGTGCCTACTCAGGTGCAGTGGTGAACACAGTGTCATTTGCAGGACAACATTATTGGTTTTGAGACAGCTACTTACAAGGTATTACAGTCCAAATCAATTCTTTTTAAGTCAAAGAGGATATATCTTCTGTGGTATAGGTGCTTCAGCAGTCGCTGACGGGCAGTGATAAAGCTTCAGTGAATCTCCAGTGAATTAAGGTTTCCTGGAATGTAATTTGCCAAAAAGTATGTTACCCTAAATTTTACAACAGTTTTAGAAGCCTGCACTGTGCATTGGTTAGTAGAGATGTGTAAGCTGATAGGAAAGAAGAAAAATTGCCAGGATCCTGGTGTCTCACTGGAAAAGGCAAGGTATTGCCTTATTTGTTGCCAGGTATCCTACTGCCAGTAGCAAGAGCCCTCTTTCGGTGCTTGAGGAGAACAAATGAGAAAAAAGGAAAAGCTGGTAAGAAAGGGGTGTTCAGATGATCCAAATCATTACTGTTCCTTAAAAGCTTCACTTCAGCCAGTCACTTTTGGCTTGTTGATTTTCGGGTTTGGAGATGTCCTCTCCACTCCACACACACAGGCCCGTTTGCTGCATTTCCCCCAGTAACACTGCGGTGCCTGAGGCCAGGGTGCAGCACACTGCTGGTGGCACCAATTCCAAAACCCCTGTTGCATTTGATTCATCTCCCACTAGTGCTACTGCTCCCTGCTTTGCTGCTGGGATTCCCTTGAGCTCCTGTTTCAAAATAAATACGCAGGCGTATTTGATACTGACCTGATGGCCTCACAGGATTGCTTCCTATAACCTTAAGATGTTGGCTTGTTTTTCTCCTCATACTGCATCTTACAAAATTATTCTATGGATTAACTTCCCTGCCACTGTAATAAGAAGCACTGCTGTCGTTGCTTAAGGTAACTGGCAGTGAACTTGAGGTCGCTTGAGGTAACTGGCAGTTTGGGGACAGTCCCCACCCAAGAGATGGTAACCCTGTGGCATCCCTGCAGGTGGCTGTACAACCCATGGCTTTGAGAGAGGCCGATCTGATCAGTCCATGACATGTGTTTGAACCAGGTGGGAGTCTGCTCGACTGGCTGGATCTGCCAGGAGCGCTTTGTACTTTTCAAAAAGAGCAGTAGTAAATGCTACAAAGTGAGAGACAAGCTAAGGTCAGCATTAAGGTTATAATGATGGGTTTTCTCAAGATAATTAATGGATTGCATGGAGGAAACATCCTAAGGTACTTCACAGGTTTTTCATTAGAAACACCTTTTATGTGTGAAAAGGAAGCAAAAAGGCCAAGATGGGAAGAACTGGTTTCAGAGGAAGGTTACCCTGAGAGTTTAGCCAGTGGTTTTCCTCCTTTAGAGCTGGGGAACTTTTTGAATAGCCAAATCTGCTGCTACTTTAATATTCAGGAGCTCCTGGATTTTAAAGGCATGTGGTCACCGCAGGAAGTTATGATGCAGTCATAAAGTATACAAGTGTATGTACATGTACGTTTACTCCTCACCTTTTCTCTTAATAGTCCTTTGTCAACCATTCGTTATAGGGAATAAACCAAAGCTGTCCAGGATAGGAAGAATCTTAGGATACTATGATGATCCCCCTCCTATCCCTCTGCCCCCTTTATTTTTCAATCATTTGTATTTTAGAGGCAGAAATAACTTTAGCAGAGTGGTTCTGCATGCCCGGTTGTGTTACATGCTGTCTGTCATCTTTATGCTGAGGGATCCATACAAATACCAAATTACATAGATGTCTTCAGTACAAAGTCTGTTTCCCTGAAAGGAAAAATACAGTGTAGTTCTCTTGGGAGGAGGGAGCCTAACTGGCTTTGAACTGCCTTTGTAAAAAGGACACAAACTTCTGAATGGCCTTGGAAATTTGTTTTCCAAAGGTTAAAAAAAAATCTACAGACTGAGAAACCTCCCTTAAAAAATCTATAGACTGAGAAAAACTAATTGAGTAAGAACTAGCACATCACATACTGTATTTTGGAGGGACTTGGACAGGTCTTGCAGCTTCTGTGGGTAAATATCTATTAAAAGCTTGATATAAAGAACAGAGCCCTAAGAGGCTGACAAGAAGGAGGAAAAGCTGAAAGGGAGAAATATATTGGCTAGAGAACAGGATCAGATAAGCATATTATGCCTGATTATTCTGTTAAAGAGAAACTGATGGTCTCTCAGTGGGAATGCACTGGTGGCTCACTATTTCTCAAAAAAAAAAAAAAAAGAAAAAAAAGTGTTTTTTAACGTTTAAAATATTTCTGCTGGAAAATTCCTGAATATTGTAAATGGAAATAGGTAGCTCTGAGATTTTTAGGTGAGATATCAGGCTTTAACAAGCTTTCTAATTCCTGTGTTTTATTAGTCATAATCAATATTGGCCTAAAAACTGATATAGACTGCAATATTTCTCTATGGTAATGCAAATAGATTGCTCACCAAAAGCTACAACTGCTGCTAACTAAGCTATCCCTACATAAAACCTTTTAACAGTGATAATTTATTGTGTCCTCTGTGTATTTATAGTGTCAGTAGCGCTCTGTTAGAAGTTTTGCACTTCGAACCACTTTGATAGAAGAACATAAACAGTCTCTTATGAGGAGTTTAATAATTTAATGGAAGTTCATTGTGCTTACATAAATTTGATTCTTGACATTCTGTGGTTGTGGGAAGTTAGCACGTGCTGTCATCTCAGAACTTTTGCAAAGTTTTTTGAAGAAAATGAAGATGGGAGGAGGAGCAGATGATGGGAGAAGCGAGAGCTGAGAGGAAGAGGTTTGGATTTCAAGTGGCCACGTGGATAGGTCTCCCTCACCTCCCATGCTTTTGGGTCTGTTTTAAGAACAAAATGTGACAATATACTGGGTGTAAATGCTGAGAAGGCGAGTTAGTAAGCATTCCACTTCCATACTAATTTGACACCTGAAGCAAGTCTTTATGTTAACTTTGCTTTGAGGTTGGTGGAAAACATTTTAACACTCAGCACACTTGATTTCTTCTTTTTTAAACTTGGAATAGCCTGGGAATCATTAAGTGCCAAATGCTTTCATCAAGCCCATAAACAAAAGGGGATTCTATAGTAAATCCATTTACTCTCCTGAGGTTTCAACAAAACACATTTTCACTTATTCAAAGTGGAGGAATAAATCTGTAGCTCTTTTTAAAGAGACTCACTTCGGGGCCCTAGGAGGCAGACACAGTACTGGATTTAAAACAAAAGCTGTAACAAAGGCATCCTCACCAGGCTCAGTAAATTGTGCTGACATTTAATACATCTGTAATACGTCTGCATGCGAGAGCTATTCAGCCACTACCCAACCTAGCAACACAGATAGCCGCCTATGAGGGGAAAAATATGTGCTATAGAGATGCTGCATTTTGATTAAATAAAGCGATGTTGAGTGAATCAGCTTCTTGACTGAAAGAAAAAGCTGTGCTCTGGCTCTTGAGGGAGAGAAAATTACTTCTACAGCAATGGAAAGCTTAAACAAACAATCTGGTGTTTTACCTCTATTTAATCACACTGTACTTTTCTTGCGATGTCTTTCTCATCGCAGATCATCTTTATATGTAAACACACTGGTAATTAACCTTGCCTGACTTATTTAACAGTGACACAGTCGCTGCTTGGTAGAGGCTCTTAGCTCAAACACAGGGCTGACATTACTGAGTAAATAAAGCAAAGGGACGCTGGCTGGCTCTGGAGGTTGGCTCTTGCACCAGATAATAACCCTGGATCACAGCTGGTAGGGAACGTATCTATATGCAGGCATCTGTTGTCTTATGTCTTGGAAATATGGACTTCTACATGCATTTTGTGGCAGAGGTTTTCTACCAAGCATCAGGTGGCAGAAGCTAGTCAATCACTAGTTCATTTAGCACAGAATACATGTGTATGTCCTGAAAGACCAGGCTACAGCTTCTATCAGAACTCAGCTTTAACATTTTCAGTTGGTCAGGAAACTAATGGACAAGCACTGCACTTGTCAGGCCCATGTCAGGTGTCCCTCTTGCCGCGGTGAGGGGGAGCAATCAAAGCACTCGGCAGGTACCTGCTTCATCGACTCCATGTGGCTGCTGTCAGTCGAGCAGTGATGTGGGGCTGTGCTGCAGGTGGCCACAGCTAGGTACGGGCAAATCTTCCACCAGGAAGCATTAAAAATTAAAATTATTATCTGAAGTATCTTGCTTGCAGAAAGGAGACTTTTTCTGATGAGAAACTTTTTTTCAGATTGTTTTAAACAAACACTTTGAATCAGCATTATAAATAAAATTCAGCAATGTGTCCTTATGCATGAATAAATTAAAAGATATATACTATTTCTTTAAATTAGCAAGGAGAATTTCTGGTTTCCAGATGTGTGGGGCCAGTAGTAGTACTGCTAGGTTTGATGTGTTACTGCTGAAGGCTCTATATCCCTTCCCCCTCTAAAAGCAGTAAACAACAGCAAGGAAAAGCTGCGAACATTGATACTTGGAGCTCAAAATCAAACTTACAGAGGTTCTGAAAATGTCATAGGAATCATTGTATTTATTTGTAAGGAATATCTGGAGCTGGCAACATTATAAGAGAAGATTTCATTTCTTTAAAATGCATTACACTAAATTCATATACAGTATATTAGCTGAACTCAAAAGACAGGGACAGGATCCTTTTTAATGGGTGTTGCTTCGTTGAAATTCAAAGTAATTTGGCTTCACAGAAAATGTTGTAGACAGTTGGTAAAACTACATTATTCATTTGATGCCTCCTGTTTCTTTGGACTTTCAGAGGGCATGTTTAGACTTTGTGGTCAGACAGAATCTGACAAAGCAGCCCAGTGCAGCGACTTTGAGAACAGGCACTGCATCTCGGGTCGGTTCTTGCCCAGAAATTACTGACATGGCTTCCTCACACAAGTCACAGGCACAGAACATGAGGAACAGGTCTTCAGGAAGAAACCTTGGGTCCACAACCACAAGCTGGGGCAGTTAGATGAGAATGGAAATGAGAAAGAACAGAAACATGAATTGCTTGTGTCAGCACTAAACTGGAGGAGGAAAAAAAAAAAAAAAAAGGTAGCTTCCATGCTTGTCTTCAAATTAAAAATAATTTTCTTCATATTAGTAGTAATGGATTATAAAGTGAAAAAATAATTCTCAGTTAAGCAACAAAAATGTTTTGGTGTTGACAGTCTTTGGGGTGTGAAAGGAAAAAAACATGACTTCATTCCAGCAGTGATAAATAACATATGGAACACAAGTTTTCCAGTCGTGTTTACAGAGTACTTTCATGTATGTGTTTGGTTAAGAACTGTTCTAAGGGAAGTAGATTTTTCCTCATCTTTCTGCTTCTTCTCCTGCAGAAACTACCCATCGTATAGATGAGCAGTGCTAAGAATGTTCTCAGTATTACTTTGATTATTGTAGGTAAGCTTCTAAAAGAAGTTAGGTTTTTGTGCTCACCTCCCCGCATAAAACAAAACTAATGCTTTTCTTCTTGAAAGAATAATCTTTCACAGGTACAGGGCTAAGATAGCAGGCACTTCCCAGTTCCTGTGACTTTGCTTACCCCTGTCTAAGGAAGTTAAGCATTCATCCCTTCTGAAAACCAGTCCAAGTCATATATGTAATTCTGCTGTGCTGTCTTGACAGTCATGCGATGTGCATTGAATCTTTCATCTCTTCTTTCCAGTAACTAAATGAAAAATGCAATTACTTCTGGCTTTTAGGCTACTCAGGGGATGTCTTGACTTGAAGTCATGAACCTTGGCTTGCTTGTGTGCAAAGCACAACTGGGGCTGAGCTGTGAAACATGGGCTGTGTATAGATGTCATGGAAAGCAGGCAAGGCCAGGTGGTTCAGAGCATCCAGAGGAGACCACGTGGTGTCCTATTTAGACTGATATGGCTTTGTTCTCAATATAGTAGGAGACTGGTTAAAAGTCTGTTTGAAAATAAAGAGAAAATCTACAGCAAAATGTACGACCAGTGTTGTGACTGACAGTTTTATTAATAAGATGATATGAGAGCAATCTTTGAATTTAGCAATAGACTGCTAGGGGTTGCTGCTCCCTGTGGACAAGGAAGACACAGAAATCTTAAAAAGAAATTCTTAACATTCTTGTGACTAAGTTGAAAACAGCATTTTATATTCAGGCCTGTTTGGGTTTTTACTGATGAAACAAGAGTTGCATACAGTATCACTTGTACACATAAAATAGTAAGCTTTTCTCGGTCTTAAATACGTTACCGGCATCAGTCTCCCACAGTAACTTTATCAATATGTCTCACTAATGGCAATCAGATCAGCTGTGTGCAGCAATAAATAAAATATTTAATAACCACCCGCAGAAATAGATACGGTAAGCACTATCAATATGATAAATGTGGGCACCATCCATCTTTGTAAACAAGTGCTTCCTGGAAGTGCAATATAAAATATACTTATGAAAGCTGGTGTAATACAAATAATGGCAATCGGTTCTAATATTCTGACAGATTCAGAATAATTTCAGATGCATTTGCAACAACAGATTTGCATCAGGCTTTTAACTAGTTTAAATATTATAATTTTATAAGGGAAATATCTGTATAAGAGCACCACAGCTCACTTGCTGAAAACCTCTACAACAGATGATGAATAATTTCCAAGAAGAAAGCTGGTGGTGCTTGATTAGATGTAACATTATTGTATGTATAACATGCCTGAGAATTAAAATTGGGGTGTTCTTCATCCTAGTTTCTTCCTCAATGGACAATTCATAAAACTTCTACAGCCAAAGGGCATTTTAAAGAGAGATTTTAGCAAAGATTTAGCTAATAATTATCAAGGTTGTGTAGCAGTGTTTTTTCAAAGACAACTGTCAATAGAGGCAAAAATAAATTATAATTCAACAAATGATAGGTAAAATATTTTATTTCTGTGCATGATCCTTAAGGGTCCCTTCCAACTCAGGATATTCTATGATTCTATGATTTCACACCCCGTTTGATATCACGTCTATCATGCTAAACCTATACAATAAGGCATATAGGTAGTGAAACCTATGTTAAACCAGTTTTATATAAAACCTAGCATTATAGTTACTTCTTTTGAGCTCTGATTTCTTAGTTTAACTGAGAAGTGCTTTTTCTTACCTCTTCTGGCACACTGTTTGTTTATTTTTTTCTAGCACTATGTTCATTTTAAAGGAGCAAGGTTTGCCTTCTGCTGTGTTAACTATGAGATCTGTTAAGCACAGCTTCACTGAAAAAGTTCTGCAAAGCTGAAAATTATGGGTCTTAGGGACTGCTTATTGTGATCAGTGCTTGCACAGCCGGGAAGGCGAGATTTCTTGTTTAATCTGCACACATTGATTATAAATGGTCTGAACAGATAATCAAGAGAAGTCAATGCTTCAGTTCAAGAATAGGAAAGTTTAAAAAATACTGGGAGGAATATAATGAATTCTTTCTCCTGCAACGTTGATAGCTTCCTTTCAGCTACGAAGGGCGCTATGAGCTATCCCTTCCTTTCACAGAGTAAGTGGACAATTAAACTCTATCTGAATAATTCAGATGTGCAGCATGGATTCCTGCACAAACTTCTCCAAGCAATTTCAAATCAGAATGAAAGATATTCATTTATTTTTCTCACTGTAGCTTCTCTACAGTAGAGTGTGAATATCACTGCAGAAATCAGCTCGGTGTTGCACACCCTAAGCAGTTTCATGGGGTGAAAAGAAGTGTGATACCTTAACTTGCTCAACTTTTCTTGTGTTAAACTGCATTATTGTAAACTGAACTGTTTCATCAGTAACATACACAATTTATTTATAAAAGGATTACAATCAGAAACAACTGATATTATTTTGAAATGTTTCGCAAATAAATGAGAGTGCACAGTGCTTAAAAACAGAGCAGAGGAAGATCTGCATGCCACGGTCACCCCAGTACCGCTAAAAGGTAGAGGTTTTGAACGTCCTGGTGGTAGCACCTCTGCTGGGTTAGCTCAGTGCAGGAGGACAAGTGTTGCTCAACCAGAGCTGTGCAGCGGGACTCAGAGCTGTACGTGCAATCACTCTGTCTGTGTTAGAGTGGCTGAGGGCTTTAGAGCTCATTGCTAGGTCAAGTAAACACTGAGTAATCATCAGAAGTAGCTCGTGGAAGGAGGAAAAGATGACGACTTCCTTTCCAAGTAGGAGGACAGCAGTTTATGATGTAGAAAGGTATGACTTACACCTTATGAAATGTGGCCTTTGATATTTGAACCCACCATCCTGCTTCAGTACTTCCTGCCTACAGGTTTCTCATTGTTTCAGTTTGTTTCTCTTGGGAGGACTGCACCTTTGGGTAATGGCTCCACTTGTAATTTAAAACAAAGAAAACCCTTTATATGAGCCTCAAGTTAAAGTTTCTACCCAAGGTGTTAGCGTATGCAGCTGCTGCGATCGTTACTATTTATTCCCTTGCTGTCGTGGTTTAAGGTGAGACAGTCTTCCATCCGCTTCAGCTAATTATTATTCAGCTAATAAGTGCTTAGATAAATAGTCCATTACTTAAGGAAATAAATCTGAATTGGGACTCTGTAGACTTCTGGACTTGTATACATAATCCCATTGCCCAAATAATGGTGGCTGGGTAATGTGTTTCTTTGTGGGCTGTTTGAGCAGAGTTCCTGGGACCTGAGCTTTGATTTGTTTAAAAACCTTTGAGCATAATTGCAACTTTAGGTTCATAGTTCCACATAAGCTTACTGGGGGGAAAAACAAACAAACAAACAAAACATATCAAAATGATCCAGAGCAGAAAGTAGTGTTGTGCTGGGACTCGGGAGTCTTGGCTGCATGGAGCTTGTTGGTTCCATCTTTTGTAAAATGCGGGTGAGAGTAGTGCCCCATCACAAGGCTTGGAGGCAAATATTTGAAATAATGGTAAGGAAAAGGGCTCTGTAGTAAATAGCTGAAGGTGGAAGGGAATGCATCTAAAGTTCTGACGAGTAGTTTAATAATGCACTTTTACAACTCTGTCACGTACTTTTACTTTGCTTCTTGCTGTGCTATTTTGTTTTTGTTTTATAAGTAGTAGTGATCCTAATTTGAGTTTTGTATTAGCCGTATACTTTAAATGGAGAAGAAAAAGACAACTATTTTTTATCCCTAGTGAATGCTGTTAATGAGTTTGCAAGAAAAATGCAACTCATAAATGGTCTTAATGGAAGTCTACTACGCTATCTAGAATGTGACAACAATTGGGACAGGAGAATTTCAGATTATAGGGGAAATGAAGACACGAGCACCTCCCAAACAAGCAACAGTCTATTCTAGGTCAGATCTTCCTGTTTGGGGTGTTTCATTCAAGTGGGAGAATGTGGTAGTGTAATGAATATGGCAGGTGAGTATAACTTAGTGGCTAGTAGCTCATATTCTTCTGAGATGTCAAAGCAGAATATTCTGGACCATCAAAATAATTATTTTAAAAATAGAGGAGAAAGTGTACTGCCATTCCAGTGTAAGAGTCCAGATGTAGATTGGCAAAACAAGGTAGCTTTGAGAGAGCCATTAAAACCAAGCAAAACTGAAGACCAGAGAGGAGGAGCAAGCTTTCTGGGATGGCTCAGGCACTTGTTGACACTCCAAAGCTGCAGACACACTGCAATCAGGAAACTAACATTAGCGTAGACAGGATGCATGAGTCAAGGAGATTGAACTGAGATGAAAAACATGGGATTCAGGCATCTGCCACTCGCCAATTGCTGGGCACTATTTGTGGTTCGTGCTGCTGATCAGAGCATACTGGAAAAGAAACAAAAATAGCTTAAATTGGGTTAACAGCTAACGTCTATCATGTGACTTACTGAAAGAGAGAATTGTTTAGTGGTAAGGACATGACTGGAAGGGACAGTAAGGGAAACTCTCATAGTGGTGCGTTGCCCTTTTCGTCCACCAGCCCCCATTGCTGGATCTGCTCATCTCAGCTGGTGAGGTTTACCAGCCCGAAATACTGAGTGTGGCCTGACAAGCAAAGCAAGCCCCAGGAGCTGCAGCCTACATTTTGCTATTTTCTTTCAAAATGGGTTTTCTTCCAAATTACCACCTAGACCCTGTAGGTATTCAAAACAGACATGGTGACACGAGCCGTTTATATGGTTTCATTTGGGCTGGATTAAAACCAAAAGATCCAAGTGACCTTGCTCAGGTCTAAGAACAGCAATTCCTCTTTCTGAACATGTTTTGCTTTAGTAACAACACTTGCAGGTGTTTGGGTGGATGGATGTAGTCAAACAGTTCAACAGGACGGAGCAGGAGCTTTGCATTTAACATGTGCCAGCTATACTGTGAGTTTGCTGTGAGCTTTAGATATATTGGTAGCAAAAGACAACTATTTAGACATGAATCTGCTCTGAGCACTCAGTTTGGATAAACACACAGTAAGTCTTGCTCTTGCTACCTTCCTGAGCCCCAAAACTTTGTCTGAAATGTAATTCCTACTCTGAGATATGCATGTGAATAGACTTTTGACATAATTTGACAGCATGTATTTAAATACCTTTTTCATCGTGTTTCTGGTATCTGTCAGACAAGGAATCTGACTCTTCCTTTGTAATGTTGTTTCTACAACAAGCATAAATTTATTGAATTTTTACTTCTGACCTGTGTAAGCTGTTTTGGCATCTCTGGCATTTTCTAGGAGCAAGTTGTTCTCAAACTCCACAGAGTTTTTCACTCTGTGAGTTTTTTTTTTTTTTTTTTTTTTTTTTTTTGTTGTTTATTTCTGTGACATTTTTAATCCACTCGGATATGTTAGATAATTCTAGACAATGATAAGCTGGTGCTCTGAATATGCTGATGCTTGTCTCTTGTTATTGAAAAGATCTGTGCAGCGCTGAAAAAGATTTTTCTTGTGATTGAAATTCCTTCTCTACAGAGAAGACAGATTTCAAAGTTTCCAAAATAGCTTGGAAAAACAGTGAAGAAAAACTACAGAGAAAAACTGTCAGTTATTTTAAGACTTACTGTAGGCATCTGTCTGAAAACAGTCCTTGTGTTTGCTGTCCAGAAATGCTCAGTTCTCTGGTTTGTATTTTCTAAAACCTAAAGCTATTTATAGTTTGGACTCTGAATTGTAGCATTTTTGCCTGCTTTACCTTTTCCTCCTGTGTCATAGAGTAAGTAGAAGCACTATTTGCATTTATTTGGACAACGAAGCTCAAATCTGAGGGGTGGGACTGGTTGGCTGCATGTACATGAAGACAGTTTGAATCCATGTATATATGTTGTCACAAATTTATAGGCTCTCAGTGTCCTAAAGCACTTTTGGCCCAGTGTTTATACAAAAAGGCTTATCTGACCTTTGTGTTTACATAGCATAATGGATTTGCCTTTCAAACACTGATCAGCAATGGAGGTTATCTTTGATCTCCCTAATTGTATCATGTTTTTGTCCCGTGAATGAATTTGCCAGCTTTATTGATAAATTCCTGACTGGGAATATCCCATTAACACATTCTGGGGATTGAATTAACTGTCCATGTCATTAGGCCAAGCAAAACCTCACAAACAGTGTTTAAGAGACTTGCTGAACTTCTAACAGAAACACATTTGTTATGTTTACTTTATCTCAAAAGCAAAAGCTAATAGAGTATGTTTGTTGCTTACTGGGCATCTCAAATCCAAGTATTTTCTTTGCCTTATAAGGTAGATTTTGCTCAATAACTGCCTGACACTTTATTTAACTAGGTTGGTGCAGCCAAAGCGTTTTTGCCAAATTACAATTAGGACATCTACTGTCCAGAATATTTATTGTAATGCAGCTCAGTTATGTGAAAAACAACTTTTAAATGATGTGACTGTGACTGTTTTATAGCGCTGTTTTACGTTTGGTAGTAGCAGTGTTTCTTTGAAGATTTCTAAGGTTTCCTTTTCATTTCTCCTGAAGTTTTTTTTTTGTATTTTTCAAAGCGCCCAAACATCCAACCCTTCAAGTGAATAACCACAGAAAACGCATAGGAGATTATTCTCTATGGCTCTCTCAATAATGTAGTGATTCGTGAGATGCTTTCAAAAAGGCTTTCTTGTATGATTTCGAGATACAGACATTTGTTGCAATATGTTGTAATTACTTAGATAAATCTTAAAATACATTGCAGGAGGGCCCAGTCTTTGACTGTGTCATGATGGTGTCTGGTGCATGTGAGATGTGGAGGCAGAAGCAATATATTCAGTCTGCTCCTCAGCCTTCCAGTCACTGAGACGAGCTGTTACGTTATCTGCAGCGGTTTAATGGGCTGTGTACACCAGCTGACAATCAGCAGGCGGTAGCATTGGCTCGGTGTATTTTTTTTTTTTTTTTTTATTCTGAACATTTTTCCACCTCCTGTTTTAAGGAATCCTATCTAGGGACTGAACTGAAATCCAATGTTCTTTTAAATCCACATCTGATGTTGGGTCACACTGACTTTTGTTTTAGAAGGTGAAAACAGGAGAAGATCTGGCAGGAGGGTGAGATTTGGGACTCCCAACTCTTGCAGAGGGTCAGCTGATGGAATGCAAATCACAGAGCAAATGGTTATAGGCAGTAGCCACCCTTGTGGCTTCATATAGTCTAAGGCTAAAAATAGGAACTATTGCTGCTTCATATTATTTCTGCATCGGCTGTGACCCCTTGGCTGACAAGCCCCGTGCATCTCCAGGGTTTGACCCTTGTTTGATGTTAGTGGTCAGAACTCTGAGGTTTTCTGTAGGACTGGGGAGAAGAGCTCTTCTGGGAGGTGCTCTCCGATCGGGTGGCAGTGAGCAGAGGTTAAAACGTGGAGGCAAATGTCAGTGGCACCCTCAGGGCAGAGCCACGGGCAGGTGGTGCTGGGCTCTGTCCTTGGTGGGGCCACCACCAGGCTCAGATCTGCAGCCTGGCTGCGTGGTTGGTATGAGAGAAGTCACTTGTCAAATGTGTTTCCTCTTCTATTATCACTTTCTTTTGGCTCTTGGCCTTCATAGGGTACTTGTACAAATTGTTCTGTTATATCCATGTTTGGCTGTATTTCACAAGTTACTTCTGAACTGATAGAGCTCTAAAATTTCTTAGAATAATGAGAATAATAATAATCAACTGATTGGGATTTTTTTTTTTTTTTTTAAGGTTTTCATGATCCTAGGTTTTGTCTTATTAGTGGTTTTTGCTCTTTTTTTTTTTTTCTTGGTTGATTATTTTGTTGTTGTTTGCTGCTAGTGCTGTTATTACCACTACTTGCTCTACTATTAAACTCAAAATGATGAAGGCTTATTTATTTACTAATCATCATCTAAAAAGAAAAATAAGTTTAAATGAGACATTTCAGTGGATCTATTCAGGTGTTCAGAGAGAGAGGTCTGTATCGGCTATTCTGGCTGATCAGTAATATTTGTTTCACTTAGTGTTACGGGGCCTTTCTGAGTTCTGTCCCAGCCTCCAACGTAGAAATGCAATTCTCTGTGTTTGCTGTTTTCTTGCTGTGAAAAGTCTCAAGCTAGTGGTTTGGGCAGGTGGGCTAGGCAAAGCACAAGAGGGAGCAAGCACTTATAAAAGCAAGAAATAGGAACTAGATATCTGGACTCCAAAAATGCTACCATGCTGATTAAAATGAAAACACAAAACCTGAGCCTTTCATCTGATCTGAAGCACGAATACGAGTTCATTTTGAGTTTACAAAGTTGAGAACACTGGCATCCTTCAGACTTCTTTGGAAAAGCAGCCAATTCAAACTTCCTGAGAGTGAAGTTTGTGGGAAGTGGTTTAACGTATTAGAAAAGTGTTTTGAACTCCAAACAGAATAAGGTATTATGCTCAAAGATGATCCTTACGCTTACAGAAGGAAACTACAAATTGTGAAACATTTGGGGAATGGCTTGATGTGTGCAGCTCTTCAAAATATTCTCATCACTGGGAACGTCTCATTAAAAGAATCTGTTTGTCCCTGGGCAAATAAAGAAATGGGAAAGAGCTTTCAGACATAATCAAACGTCCATCCTTACAGACCCTTTGGAACAAACTGAACTTTAAAGATTGATTTGACCACACTAGATTTAAAAAGAAAAAAAAAAAAAAGGGTGGGGAGAGGGAGAAAAGGGGGGGAGCCACCCAAACCCATACAATTATCTCCTTGGAGCCATACACGAAATGGCATAAAGGCCTACTGTATAATGCACTCTACAGGGACACGCGAGGTATACAGAGCCAAAGAGCAGGGCGGGCACAAGAAATGATTTTTACCTCAGACAAGCATTGAGTTAGCAGTCAGGGTGCCACCAATCAGCCACAACTGCACGTCAGAACGGGACCTTTGGTTTCCGTCCGTGCTTCTGGTACACGGCGCCACAAACGCTGGTCGGGCTCCGAAAACATAACTGGTGGTGTACAGTCCTTGCCATCTCACTGACATTGACATCGCCATGCCACTTGTGAAGATAGCTATCAAGTCACCCCAAACAGCAATAAAAGACTGAAAAATTGAACTAACCCCCCCCCCTTTTTTTTTATTTATTTAATCTTGTACTATTTTTTAAACAGTGATTTTTAAAGGCTTGTCTTGTATTCCCAGCAGTATAAGTTAGACAAGCAGTAGTTTGTAAACAGATATTCTAACCATGGACATGCTGCCCTTGAGCTGTAGGGCACTGCTCAGCTGTAGGTGACGTGTTACTGTATATTTCTGTATTGGGACAGACTGCCTGCCCTTACTAAATCATTACGTATTCCCCCAAGTTGAGCTGAGTAAATGTATAGTTGAATCTCAGAAAACTTTGTTTCCTTCTGAAATGAATTAAGTGGCTACTATTTTGAAATGTTTTAAAAATATGTAATGGGAACAGACTTCTTGGTGCCTATTCCAGAATTAAAAATTGCTAAAAGCACCAGACTCCATTTAGCATCATGTACACCTGCACATGTGCGCTGTTGCATCAAGCATAGATATTTTTGTAATGTTAAAAGATTAATTTTGGAATATAGGTGAACGTTTATCTATAGGGGTCATTAACAAAAGCTGATGTGTATTTCTAATAGTTATCTTCTTAAATGAGAGCTTTCAGTCTGCCTTAGATATACATATGCTATACTGGCAAGTCCATGAGACTGGAAGTCTGGCTGTCCAGGAAACAAAGCAGTGAAAGATGTAGAGAAAATGTCCAGTCAAGGGTACAGGGAAGAACAATTTCTGTTCATGAATTCTTGGAGATCCTTCTGCTCTCAGCTCTGTGTCACACCTTTTTCTTGTTGGGTCAGAAGCTAAGTCTAGCTGTCTATTTGTGTGTTTGGCATTTAAAGATGCAAAAGACATTTTCTGAAATGCTTTTCATATCATTCATCTGGCTTCTGATACTGATGGTTAGAAACAAGCATCTCAAAAATGATAGGAATATTGATTTCATGGTCAGAACGCCTCACAGGTACCAATGGACTAACTTTATGCATCGGCTATATCAAAAGCGATACATGTGAAATTATCTAAGAAAACAGAATGTTTCTAGGCTTGTGAAGTTGTTTTGGTTGGTTAATTGCTGTTTTGTAAAGTTTTATTTTCAGTAATTGGGGGAGGTGTCTATTTTTGCAAGTTGCCCAGACCCGAAAGGATGCAAGATTTTTTTTCAGTAAAGACAAAAGCCAGTTGTGGGGAAGGTAATACGCTTCCTGAGGATAAGGTAACAACAGGTAGTAGTGGAGAGAGATCTGTTTCTCTGTGTTTGTTCAGTGGATTAGGGTCCTTTTTTCATTTAGTCATCGACGTTCTCTACTAGAGGGGGGAATAGGATGTGATCAGCATGTTACACACAACCATTTCTTGTTGTATCTTGTTCAGAATCAAATCTCTGCAAGAGTTTTGATTTCTGCTTTCACTAATCTGAGATGAAACCTCCAATTCTTGCTCATTTCTGGATCCAGGGCTGTTCAAAAGAGTGTTTTTAATGTTTTTACCCTGCTACTTGGTTGCTTTCACTAGCTTTTTTGGAAATGCAATGCTGTTGCATGGACAGAAATCAGATAAGAGTGTTTTGTTCTCTGGTATTTAATGGATGAGAAGGGAAGATTTACCATTGTTTTTATAACTCCCTCTGCAAAAGTTCTTGAAACAAGAAAGCCCTTTCCAGCACCTCCTCTACTGAAAGCAATGTGGGTATGTTCTGTTGCTTTTCAAGTAACAGAATTTATGAGGCTTTGAATGTGGTGAAGGCTTATTGGAAGGATATCAAAGGCTTCTGTGACTTTGTTTTCCATCCACGGTGTAAAGGCCCTTCATGGACATTGAGCAAGGGACTGTAGCACTCCCCATCCTCTATCAGAATATCAGCACTGTACCTCACTAAGTTCTCAGGATTAATCATGAGCTGAAATTAGTTTAGCAGCATTCGAAAATCTATAGTGAGAGTCTCCTCAATGTGCAGTAGTTTGGCTTAGCTGTCTGTTGTTAGCTGGTTTTGTAACAGGGAAGAAATTCTGCTGAAATTAAGACTTGCAGACTAAGATGTTCCTTTGGGCTGAAGCCACAGGTGACTGCAGAAGCTCAGCTGAAAGCTGACTGCTCTGATAGTTTCAAACATACCAGAATAAAACCTAAATGGATTTTTTAACTTGTGATTCTAGTTTTAGACAATGCATATGGCAATAGGTCTGGTACATGTTTAAAAGGATGCGTCTTCTTCCTGTTCAGTAATACTGAAGGACACACCCCTTAAGACATTCTGCAAGATGCAGTAGGTGCATCTTTGTTTACTCTTTGTTACGAGTCCTTTCACATATCAGGGACATAGCTTAAGAGCTGTGCTGCATGAGACTCTAAACTAGATCCTTTAGATCCCTTCCTCTCCCCCCCCCCCCCCCCCAATATCTCGTGGTGGTGAGGGAAATAGATCCTGGGATTTGTATGTGCATGTGGTAACTATTAACCCAGTGCACTCAGTGCCTCGGGATCAGTGAACTGGTCTGTTCTAGCCTATGCCTATACCTCCTGGAAACATGTACGACTTCCCATGGAACTAATTCACCCTTTCAGAAAATTGACTGTGAATTCAAAGACTGAGTAAGAATCCAGTAATTCAAAATCATAAGGATCTGAGCAGAAGCTGGTTGTGTGGGTGAGGCAGGAGGCTTTCTTTGATGTCTTTCCATCTTCCCTGCCTGGATGTGTCTGGCACCGAACACGCTGTCTATGCCACACTTCAATCTCTTTTTCCAGCCCTGGAAGTCACTATTACTTGCCTGCTCACGCCCGCCTGGCCAGCGGCTGCTGCATAAGAGGAAGCCCCTAAGGCTGCTGATAGTGCATCCTGCCTTCTCCTCTGCCAGCGAGGAGGATGGGGAAGGAAGGCACTAAACTGACATCCTTCCTTGTGTGCTGTAGCTTTAGCCAGCTCTACAGCAATGACTAAGAGTTTTTTGTGCTTCTTATCAAATCCAGTTTGCAATTTCAGTTTGGGCACTCGGCTCCTACCACCAAAACTTGTCCTGTTCTATGCTGTGAAGTGAAAGGTCAGGGTTGCAGCTCTAGCCAAAAACAGCACATGAGACAGGAAATAGCCGGAAAACCAGATTTTTATTTTTATTTTTTATTTTTATTTTTTGTAAAAAGTTAATGTAATCTTTCATTGTGAGAAGAGTAGTGAAATATTTGTAATACTATTTGATACATGTTCACAGAGTGGGACAGTATTTTTATAAGGGGGTGAAGAAGGTGAGAGGAGAGAGAGAAATGTTTAATATTTATAAAAAGCATATACAGTGAGTAGGTTCAATTCTTTTTATCTATCTGCTTGCATGAAAATCAGTTCTGTGAATGTGTGCTCTAATGGGAGGTGAGAGAAGCACAATCCATATGTCTCAATATTACAAAACAAATGCCTGTGATGAAATTGATTTTATACAACTCTTCTTAATGTTATTTGGTGGTGGGTTGCTAGAAAGAAAATTGGAAACAATTGTGGCATATGCCTAATTTATTATGTTATTGATTTCTGAGGGATTACAGACATTTGCTCTTTATTGGCATACTCCCTCAGAGAGCTCATTCTTTTCCCAGTCTAATTATTTTCCTATGCACTCCATCTCTTGTTCTCCACCTGTAATGGAGCATGCTTAGTCCATTGAGGAGGTTCTTGTCTTGACATGGAGAGACAACGTTTTTCCCCTCATGGAATATACTACTTGGAAGTAAATAATTTATGGAAACAGTTCAGTTTCAATGATGTAATTATGGGCCGAGGCTCCTGCCAGCCTGTCTATGAAGCTCCTAAGTAGAGTGGTGGTGGTATGAAATGGATCCTGAGCTGGAGGTCACAGCTTCCATACACAATGCAGACCTCTGCTGGTTTTACAAACCATCAAACCTAAACCCTTCCCAACGTTTTAAAGAAATAAAACATAAAAATTGAGCTTATGACCAGTTATTCTACAGCACTACAAAGCGCTAACCTACAGGCCACCAGAGCAATGGTTGCTTGAATGGCCAGAGGCTTCAGAGCAAGACCTGAAGTCTCCACCTGAGGGAAACGTTCCCTTTCAGTTTTGTTTTATGTGTAGATTAGAGCTTCACTGCAAACCTTCATTTCAATCTTTCTGCTATCTGTCCTGTCCTGGTTGTAATAGCAGTAGTGATTTTTTTATTTTTTTTAATAATAATATATATTGGACAGTAGAAGACAGCTAAGCAGGTGCAGTACTACACAGTAACTGGTGGGCTTCTCATGAATTTGTTCTCCATGCTTGCAAAGAACATCATGAATATAATTCTGTTAACAATGGCAGAGCGGGGATGTTTTGATGGGAAAACTTTGAACTGATTCATTCTTATTCTGGAAGCAAGAGAAAAGAGATTTGATTGATACAAAAAAGAGTCCTGAATGCAGAAAGTAGATGTAGAATACACCTCCGCTTGGAGGATACGTTGGATACGTTATTTGGTGGTTTACATGTTTTTCTGAGTTTTCTTCTAGTCTAATACTCTTTCTCCTTGCATAATGTTTATATTCAAAATAATCCTTTCTAACACTGGCTTACACTGTTTGTTTGTACAGGCACCTAGTGTTGAGAAAGTTACACTCAGATTTCTACATTTTTCCATAATTCCATAACAGCAAGGTGTGCCACTTGACCTGCAAAAAGCCACAAAACCTCTCAAAGGGAAGCAACCTGCTTACCCCAGCCAGCACGTACCGGCTATGACATGCCCTACCCTGCTGTCTTTGCTAACGACAGTTCTGTCTCAGTTTGGTCTTCCCTTATGTTATGAGCTTTGTTATAGAGGGGGATATTTTAAGAAATAAGCCTTCCCAAATAACATCACTTCCCAGCATTCCTAGCAGGGCTGAGTGGGAAAGGACAACCAGGAGCCAACACAAATATAATTTGAAAGGATGGGACTCACAAAGGACTGAAATAAATATCAGTCCCTAACAACACTTAAAAACTACATTCTGTGCAATCATATTTTTCTGGTACTTCATTTTAAGTACCATTTCTAAAGGTAAAACTTCTACCTTTAGTCTAAGTTAACTAACTTTGGCTTTTTATTTCAGTAATGTGTATATTTTAAAAAAAGGAAATATTGTTAGTTTAGTTAAAATGATCATCTAGTTGCAATTGTCTGTTTTCATCCTCCAAATGAGTAGTGTAAGGCTCGAGCTTTTTAATTTCTCCCACTTTACACAGTAGATGAGCAAAACTAATTTTAGAGGTAATTAAGAAAGGAGTAAGGCCTCAGACTGAAGTTATAGCATTCAGGGCCATAGCACTCACCAGGAAACACACATGGATGTATAGCCAGTGAGGGGAGATACAAGTACGAGTTAAGACTATGGATCCTGGTCTTGGTTCATCCTGTTAAAGTGACGTGGCAATAAATAACGCCCCCAAATGAGTGACTGTTACTCACCAAGTTGTTCATCCTTTTTCCATGTTCTACCTGTCCTTTGGGAAGAGAAGTCTACTTAAGCTAAAGCCAAGAACTTGCTTGCATTTCAATATCTAAACCACTTCTAGGTTCTGCTGACTAACTTGGCTTTGTTTAAAGAAACCAAGCAAACAAACATGGAGAAAGTTAGCTTTGTGCTTTGTACCATTGCCCAGAGTTGAGTGTGCATGTAACCAATATCCATAATTAAATGATAAAGGAAATGCTGCATGCAGTATTAGTTGGTGCATGGTAGTTTTCATGCAAAATCAAAGTCTACAGTAAGTATGTCTGTAGCTTTTTCCTTTTTTTTTTTTTTTTTTGGAAGCTCAAAATGTTGGGTTAGGTTTTTCTTTTTGAAAGTAATTGTCTGTTTCATTCTGCAGTTCCACTGCTTTTTATACTGAAAAGGTTTTAACCTTCTCAGCTGAACACAAAAGCATTTCATTAACAAATTCTCTTACAATAGCCAAAGTAAATGTAAATCACTTTATCCTGATTTTTTTTTTTCCTTTTGCTAATGGTTGTAAGCCATAATACTCACATGCTTAATAAAATGAACTAGGGCATGTGAGTGAATGCAGTTTCCTAAAATACTGCTCAAGTATGAAATGTGTTTAATAGTCTTCTCTCACTAGGAAGAAGATGAGAGGATTAATAGTGTTTAAACTTGAAAATGACACTTGATTTCCATGTTGTACTAATTGAATGCTGAGGCTTCAATCATAGTGAAGCAAACAAATCTGAGAAATCATTTGAGCACGCATGGATGTGCAATTTCTTACATCTGCAGGCTGCAGAATATAGTTATATATACAAAAGGATTTAGATGTATCAGTACATACATTCAACTACTTATAAGAACGTACTTACCTTGTATAAGTGCCTGAGCAGCCACAGCCTAGTACATGGGTCCTGCTCTGGGTGGGTCTAGTGGATGCCTCTGTTCTGAGTGACTTCTACTCCTCAATAAGCATCTGCAAGCAAGTCATTATTTAAACTGTGAACGATGCTGGCAAGAAGGAGACCCTGCTCCCATCCTGGGGACCTGAAAACCGTATTCAATTCGCAGTGACTTTTGGGGCAGTAGTTCTTCATTTACAGATTAAGGATTATACTTCCCTGTGACTGTGAAATGTTCAGATTCTCCAGGCATTGCAGTTAGCCAGCTTTTCAAGCCGAAATCCTGCCCCTTTGGGTCTTAGACAGTGGTAGGCAGATTGTAAAATTGATGCTAAACTGAGCATTGTGGTTGAGGCTTTAGCAGCCTTTCTAATCTGTTTTTGTTTACTGTTGTTTAAATCCTATGTAAAGTAGCTCCAGCTGCTGACGTGTACTTCTGCAGAAGGAATTAAGAATGGAGACCTACTTTCAGCTTGCCTTTTCCTACAAAAAATTAAATCAGTAAAATTTTACACAAAGTAAAATAACGAGTGGTGTTAGTGTAATGATGGATACATAAACATATTGTTACTATACATACTATTTCATATTAAGAATTAGCAACCTATATTTACATAAATGATTTCAGACAAAATGTTAGATCTATTTCTTTTGTACTCTGTCAACAGCAATTCAGAACAGAAAGAGCACCTGCCCCGGTAAGCTTACCATGCTACAGGGGACTGCAGGGAAGCCTGGGATGTAAACATCTCTGCTACTAAACTCAGTGCCCAGGCTTCTTAAGGCTTCTCATTTTGCCTTCTCACTTGAAAATTGTTTACCAGGCCTAAAGTTGTAAGGCAAACAGTATTTGTGATATTTATGTTTAATCAAACTGTTTCACTAAGAATTTAATACATGGTGATATTCAAAAACACTGTGCTTATGACAAAGAATAATTATTCTGTTCTCACCTCTTTTTTTTTTTTTTTTTTTTTTTTTTTTTTACACCAAAACTGCATTTCTGATCCATATACTTTTGCATAAGCAAATTAGAAATGGTTATTTTAAAATCTGTAGCATCACTTTCTTCATAGGCACATATCCCAAAATACTGATGATATTTATTAGATACAGTTATCTAGAGGAATGCATAGCATCATATTCAGTGTTGTGGCTAACAGAATAATCTTTACAGACTTATTCAAATTGTTGCCCTTCTCTTTGCAGGTCACTAAGGAAACAGGCAGGAGTTCACACCTGACCTACATTATAGTGATGTCCATTTTTACGGAGGAGGACTCATTTGCACCATCTTTGAAGACATCAGTTCCTGCCAGTGGTTCAAAGTAACAGTGACCTGACCTGACATGTCTTCATTCCTGCAAGCTAAGTAATTTTTTTTTTAATTGGTTATCTTAGTCCTATTTATTTTTTCCTAGCTTTACAGATTATTCCTGTTCTGTTTCCAGTTAGTGTAAACTTATCTACATTATTAGTACAATGTTCTTATCAGATATGGCTACTTACATTCTAAGAATGACAGAAGCCACGTTAAACATAAAATAGAATTTCCAGATGTTCTTCAAGTGTGCGATGAGTCTTCTAGGAAATTGGATCAGTTATAATTCTAGAAGCGTAATTAAATTTGGCTTTCTTGGTTGTGTTTTTTGTTGTTGGGGTGATGGTTGTTCATTTATTTATTTATTACATACCACTGGAACAGAAAAGAGGAAGAGTATTCGGTTAAAAAAAATAACTACAGGCTCCCTCTAATACATCATAATTATTTTCATTTAGATCAGCTATTAATAAGTTGTGGGTCATTTCCAGTGTGATTCAAAAGAGAAGTCATTGTTAAGAAATGAGGTGGTAGGTGAAGGATCAGAAGTGGCATAATCTTATTTACTATACTCACTATCATAAAAAACACATGAAAAAGTTTCACTGGGAAGTATACTTGTATTCTTCTCTGGGAAACCTTTGTTCCATTCCCAGTTGTTGTCTAAACCTACATTTAGAAGTAAATCTGTGCCACATCATCTGGGTACATGTTTGCCATTCTAAATAATCATGCCACTCATCTTTAAGATCAATGAGCAACTGTATAATGCTGCTCTGTGGGCAAGCCCTAGATAGATAATGCTCCCACAGGTAGTGACTTGATAAATGTAGTTAAGTTTGAGAATTAGCTAGGTGATGCAGTACTCTTTCTAAAGACAGGCAACTGAACAGAGGAACTCACTTCTTTGATCTTTCTTGTCAGATGGCACAAGTCTTCCTTGCTACCCTTTAAAAATGAGAGGGTTTAGCCAGTATATACCTTGTTCTTGCCTCTACAGTTCAGTTAAAAGAGAAAAGAAAAAAACAAAACAAAAACACTGACATGGCACTGAATTTAGTGTAGCAAATACATACTCATACTATCATGCTTCTCAGCTAGCCCATGAGTACAAGAAAATACATAAGTGAAGAGTAGCAACAATGGCAAGACAGACATGATAACAAATCTGGGAGGAATAAAAGCACACTGGAGAATGAGTGTTCACTGGAAATTTGAAGATCAAGTGTTGGCAACAGCCTGTATGCCTCAATTCATAATAAAGTTGTCAAATTCTATAAGGCTAAGGTTTAGCATTGCATCTAGACACCCTTCCTCCCCCTGGTCCTCTCTCTTCCCCTCCCCTCTCAAACCAACAGAAGTTGGAAATGTCAGCCATTTATTGCTTTTTGAATGATTATCAGATTCCTTTAGACCATTTGTCGCTGTTCACATCCAGATAACTTCTGCAGAAGATGTAAACCTATCTTATTCTTCTGGTCACAGATTTAAAACAAACAAACAAACCTGAAATAAATAGTATAAAAGTCAAATAGTACATAGCTGATTTAAGGAGCAAGTCTGAGCAATTATTTCCTGAAAATAAGGCTTCATTTTTGTAAAGTGGCTAGTCTAGCTTCCACTGCACAACAGTCACAGAGATTACGTTTCCTGTGTGGCCCATTACTGAGGCTGGATTTGATAAGGTAGCTAGTAATAAGTCTCCTGTGTGTAGGAGAGGATTTATGTAGGATTTTCTCCATCAAAATCTTACCGTACTGGCACACCCTGAACTATAAGTTACAGTGCACTTGAGTCCTGACATTGTAATGCATAGAGCAGGACACTTTGCTGTAAATTGGATTCTCTAGGAATGGAAAAAATGGAGAAATCCAGCAATGTTTCATTATGGAAAGCACTCAAATGTGAGAAGTCTAGCCAAACGGGGAAGGGATTCTTTTCCAACTCCTGCTGTTGAGGCCAACTCAATATCATTACTTTGCCTTGCTCAGTAAAGGGTCATTTATTTTTGCCATTTTAATAAGACTATCTAGCTATCGACTTCATTTTACTATTTCAGGCGCTTTTCTGAATACAGAGTGGAACTAACAGTCCCTTTATCCTGCTACCTTTTTGACACAGTATTTGAACTGCTGTCAAGAGTTTGGGAGTACAATTTGCAGAGAAGGCATGGAAGAAAAAGAGAGCAGTACGTGCTGCCTACCTCCATGAAGCAGTTCCAGGGCTGCACCGTCTGACACCACACTCAGGTAACAAGGTGTCTCAGGAAAAAACAGTTGAGCAAGCCATTGGAGCTTTTTTACTTAAACTAGTGAAGATCAATACTTTGTACAAAAAAAACCAAAAACCCTCATGCTCTAGTACTACTATAATGCATTTTCAGTTTCTTGTTTTCTAATCAGCCTCACACTGCCCTGTTTTTCCACATATAAGGATGTGTTACTGTGCCTAATGGAACTCCACACAGTTCTTCATCCCTCATTCATGAACTAGGCCTCATTAGATTGACTAGTTCATATTTTATAGTTACATCTAAATTGACTTTTTTTTGCAAACTGTTCACAGTTTGCAAAAAATGGACAGGAGTCCATTTTTGATTCATATTCACCCATCTCTATATAAACTCCTTAGGGATTCCCTGTTTACAAAAAAGAAAAAAAAAAATCCTCTCTGAAAAGCTGCTGCAAGGAATTTGTTTGTGCATATAAAAAAAACTTGTTTGCTGAAAATCCATTACCTGAAAGTAATTTATTTTACTTGAATAAATAAAAGAATTAACAGCCTTCCATGCTGCTGATTACATGGTTATACCATCATGAAATTGAGACCAATCCTCAGTTCCTTACTATTTCACCTAGTCATATTTGTACAAATGGACTTTGGGGTTAGATGATCTTTAATGTTCCTTCCAATCCAAGCCATTCTTTGATTCTATTCTATGATTTGCTAATGCTTTAGAAGCCTAGCTTTCTTACTTCTTGGTCCAATTCACATCTCCAAGTAGCATTTCTAGATGGTCAGAGGCATTATGTTCTTTGTTGTTGTTGTTTGTTTTTCTAAAGCATACGTTATCTAAGTGTAAATAGGAACTGAAGCTCCTATTCGTAAATGGATCACTCTGTAGTACACTAGTACTCTGTTGCTTATTAAACTCTTTGAACTTTGGAGGAAGGGAAGTGTTCTGTCCTTTTAAACCCAAGCTTTACCCCCCTTCTTCTTTCCTTACATATGCTGCTTTCTATTATTTTCTCTCCCGTTTTCCTGAAGTGTGATACAAGTACATAATTTCTGGTATTGACAGACTGGTTTGAACTGTCTTCCATGTCTTATTCTTGGCATCATATCTTAATACTTCAGTATATTGTGTAACTACTACTTTTGATATCTGCATTATTCATCTCTCTTGTTCCAGTACCACTTGTTCTAATCCACCAGGAGCTTGTAGCACCCTTCAGAAGTGCTCTCTTTCAGCACAGGATGTTGGATGGTACTCACAGTTTTCTGGGAGACTCTCTGATCATTCAGTCCATTCTCTTCTGGTGGGCTTTGGCTTTTGGATCACAGATGCTCACTTCATTCCTCAAACGTTTAGTCCCTGAACATAACAATAACAATTCATTAAAACAAATACTCCATTAGAGTACTGGTTGCCTAAGAGTCCTGGTTGCCTACAGCCGTAGGTTAATGAGAGTCTTTCGAACAGGTGAGTCCTGCAAATAAATGAAGAATATGTGTCTCAAAAGGTTCCAGTTCTGGTCCAACTGAATAGCGAGCATGTTACTGGTACATTGTGAGATAATGTAATAGTTATAGTATGATTATTTATTTATTTATTTATTTATTTTAAAAAAAGGTTATAAATAAGAAATACCATTTACAAAAATGGTATTTCTTAATGGAACTTTGCTAAATAGCAAAGCTCATAAACATGAAATTAATCATCTTTAAGAAAATAGTACTAGCCAACCAAATTGCTGTGGGTTGGAACTTTAACATGTGCATATGCAGTTTGCTTTGGGAAATTGAATGCATAGCTCTCTCAGCCTGAACAAGATGTTCTACAAAAAGACGAGAAATGGAGGAAGAGAGAGCAGTAAGCTCCTCATTTTGGCTCTTTGGCTTTCTTTTTTTTTTTTTTTTTTTTTTTCCCAATAGAAAAAAAGTACCTAGGTTACACAGATGATGCATATGAGCTACATTAATATGTAACATCTCAAATGATGCTTACCTAGATTGAATGCTTTCAGATTTAACAGGGAATTCGTATTCTTTTTCTATCTACCAGAAGTGCGAGAGAAACAAAGTTGGAATCGTGAGAAACTTTGAACAGGTCATGCCTGTTGAGCTCTGAATGAAGCAGTGAGTGCACCAAGAGCTCATTTCTGGATTTAAGTATCTACCTTTTCTTATGGAGACAGAGATCTCACACAGCAGGTGGAGTACAAATTAATGAACATCATCTTAGTGGAAATCAATATGAATAGTATGCATATTTTTAGTAGAAGGCTATGCACTTTCTTTTAAGTGGAGCTCTGAACTGCTGGTTTAGTTACTTTTTGTTGTTGTTTTTTTTTTTTTTCTTTTGATAGGCTACTAATTATTTCTCACATTTCGTAGTCATTCTGAGTTTTGCACAAGTAGTAACAAAAAGAACAGCTGTTGTCCTTAAACTGTACTTCCTTAGATAATATTTATAAAACTGAAAAACAAACCTAATCTCAATGAATAAATGACACAAATGGTAATTCTGACACCTTAAGGTCAAACAGAACATAAAGGCCCAGAGACCCCTTTTCACCATTTGTTAATTGTCATTCCTTATGCTTATTTCTTATGCTTTATTTTGCACAGCAGTTTGCGTACAGAAGGACAACACATCTAGTTGGGTGGGGAATGCTTTCTAGTCTTTTTTCAGCTGGACAAGATAACCATTCCTGAACAATTTTAAAGTACACTGAAAATCATTAACACTGCAGAGTGTGGATTCAATAGGTTCACTAGTAACATACCAATAATCAGAACTCTTTTCTTACTATGTAGGTATCTTAACTTCATACCAATCTAAAATTAAAAACAAGCAAACAACACTTCCATCACTCAAGAAAAGCAACTTTTCTTCTCAAGATAGAAAAAATTATCAGGTGAAGGAGACAAGATACCTAATTTAGCCAATAGTTAAATTATTGATCTCAGGAGATAGTGTATTTAACTCTGGATTCTCAACAGGGGATGAAGGGTTGTGCTTGTTTTTTTGCTGTTTTGTTCACTCTCCACGCTGATGAAGAAAAGAATCAAGATGAGCTCAGCCTTCTGTAAGGAAAGTTGTCACTATGGTAAGTAATCCCACCACTGAAGCCACCAGTCTGATGTCCATTTTCATGAATACTGAAAAGAAAGGATAAGATCTATTTCCTCCTTCAGTCCTGTTAATCCAGGCAAGATAGCCTTTACTGTGAGGACATTAAAGTCTACAAAATAGCAGCTGAGACACAATTTGGAAGGTTTAATTTTTTTGTGCCCCAAGAATTATAAATATTAACACATTTTTTGGATCTAGCCTTGGTTATGACATTCTGAGATTTTTGTCTAATAAGGGATTTTTCATTCATTGGGAGTGTCTTTACTCTGTTATTAAATGTGTTCAATTTCATAGGTAATTGCAATAGTAGGAATTTGGATCGAAAACGTGAATGAAAATACTTGTTAAAATATTGTTTGCTTAAAAGAAAAGTAAAATGCAAGACTTAGATGCCTAATGTGAGAGTGAAATGGAATTTAGGTGTTTGAATACAAAACTGAAATTTTTCAAAAACCTTAATAACTGTGCTTTATCCTGGAACCTGAACTACTGCAGTCCTTAGCTCTCCCCTTCAAAGTTCTTGTCTGAATTCTGGCCTTTGAATGTTCCCACATGCATCTCATTTTGCTAAGGACTGGATTTCCCAATTGAGGGGGAAAAAGAACAGATGGTAAATTGTGAATTATATAGCATGTAGATATTGAAGTTCAAGGCAGTAAAACCAGCAGAGATGTAAAAACAGTAACTAATCTTCTATGTGTTTAAGCAACCAGAAGTCAACACACACCTGTATTTTTACTAGCAGAGTGAAAATGATGACTAAAATTATTCCGTAATTGTGCACTGCCAAAAACATTGATATACTTTGCTACACACCTTTTTGATTATCCCACATATGATTTGGGATTCACAAATAAGTTTTCCCTGAATCTAAAGCACTGAAAGTTTGATTTGGTGCCTGTGGTCAGACCATAGATAATGTTGTGCAAGAATCAGGCTGAGGGAGGATATTGTTATATTGTTTCTGCTTTTGACACAGTGTCTTTACAACAGTGAATGTTAGATGTATACAGTCTGAGAAAAAACAAGTATTGCAAACACAGTGGTGAATTGTCATCCAGAACCAGCAGTACTGAAAGTTCTAGTTTTCAATTCCTGCTCTCAACACTAAATATATTACTTCAGCTACTGTTTAAACTAAGATGCTGACATAGTTTGGGATATAGGAATCAGAGACAGCTATTCTCCATTCCAGGCAGATGACAACCACTAAGCTAGTAAACTGTCACATACCTCCTGATGATCTCTCTTGGGTTTACTGATCAACGATTTTTTTCCAACCTGCAGGCTGGTGCAGCTTCCACAGGAGTAAAAAGGGGCTGAATTCCTACTTTCCAGGACAGCTTGTAGTCTTCTGATTCCATCACTCTTCAGGTTTGGGAGAAAATTTTCTCACCTGCTGGACAGGCAGCCTAAGCAGAAGGCAGTTAGTTAAAGAACAGATTTTAATTCTTCCTTCAGAAATAAGTTTGAGAATAATTTACAAAAAGAGTGTTCTAGATTGTGGATTCTAAGTGAAAAGAGATGCCTAGAGAATGCCAAAAAAGATAGCAAGAGAACAGAAGGATTAGATGCAAAGAAATAATGGGGACAGTTTACTAACTGACTGTATTGAAAACTAAAGGTTTGGATTCCAAATCTTCCCTATACTCCCCACGGTGTATGGGTCTGAAGTTAGTTTTTGAAGAACAGTGTTATCACATCAAAATTTCTATCTAGAGCAACAGAGAAATTCTTAAGTTACTTCATAGGTTCTTTGAAGCCATGTAAAGTACCATCTTAGATCTTCTTGAAGAATTCTAATCCATTTCCCATGTTCACTTGCTCATGTGCTATAAAATAAAGTTTAAGAATTAAATCTTAGGTACAAGGGGTCTTTTAGACTCTCTCTCTCAAAAAAAAAAAAGTCTAGGAGAAACTAGAGTCTTGAAATTTCTAGGGCAAACAGTACATTAAAATCAGACCAAACGAATTGCTATAATGAGACTGAAGCTCTGAAATCTTTACTACTGTATGGAATTAGCATTATTTTTCTCTAGCTTCACATTAAAACAGCTGTTTGTATTCTGAGCTTTTTGTTCACACAAACTATGCCCTTATTCTAGAAAAGGGAAGATGTTTTAAACAATAACCGCATTTCCAAAATAGCCATTTTAAAGAAGAATAAATGAGCTTATTAGTTAAAATACAAGGTGAAGAGGGTATATCTTATGTGCTCTCTCTGTGCCAAAATTTTTAGTAACAATAGCATTAAGTAAGATGGTCTTGGCAAAAGTAGGAATAAAAAAAATTCTAGCACACAGCATTTCTTTTGTTTACTGTCAGTATCGGTCTAGAGAACAAAAAATGAGATGCCAGAGCTGCACCTACTTGTCTGCCAAGATACAGTGTACAAGGCTATACATTGTCAGTTCTTCCATGGGCATGTATTGCTATTGTCTCTCTCTCAAAACAAACAAAGAAACAAAAAAACCCACACAATGAAAAGCAGAGAACATGTTTGAAACAAAGAACAAAAAAAAAAAAATACACAAATACCACTGTGCTTTCTGGCTCAAGTAGTTAGTCAATAGTTAAGTTCTTCACCTCTAGGAGTAGTTAATAAGCAAGTTTGGCTACAATCCTACATAGCAAGAATATACTCCTTTTCATTGCCTATTTTACAAAGAACAGATACAAGACGGGTCGGTTTCTCTAATCACAGATCAAAGTCTCTTTATAGCTAATGCTCTGCACTGAAAAACTCCCTCTCTCAGCTTCTTAATGGGGAACTAAACACTTCTGAGTCTCTCCTACCATTTCTGCATGGTCTCACAGCTGCAGGATCACAGCCTCTCTTTCTCCATTATCAGTAGGTGATGGGTGCTTCATTTTGGAAGAGAGATAAATCTGCATGATAATACATTATCATTAACCTGCAGAACTTATCAGATGTAAGAGCTAACCAGTATAGAGAACATCCCTACACCTTTGCCTAGTGATAGGTAAATGGTTATGAACAGCTGGTTTACAAATAGATCCATAATTAAAACACACTATTATAAACTATCTGCTACTACTTTAACTTCCAACCATATTGCCAGTCTGGTACTATGTTCAGATAGGGCACTTACTGTACAGGTTTCACTTGGTAATCAACAGCCACCTGCAGCCTGTCAAATGAGATCAGACTTACCTGTAGGAATGGGGCCTCCTTGTTTCCAATGGTAAATTAATTCAAGCTGGCTGACTGGAAACACTGGATCCAGACGAAAGGCAGCAAGTGGCAGCAACCAAGGCTTGTCAGTCGCGGCTCTTGGAGTTAAGTACATTGCACTGCACTGAGGCTTGGAAAATAAAAACAGACAGCTTGCCTTAGATGTTAGTGCCTATTGAGCGGTGATAGATGGCAGTCCTGCTATCTTTGAATGGAAATTAGTGTTATCTCCTCCATTATGTTACACTTCACTAGCAGCTTATGCTAAGCTGCAGACTAACAGGATAGCACAGATGGGAAGATGAAAAGTTGGAACATACTTCCCAGCAAAAATGAGTCCAATTGCAGTGGGAGCAGGAACACTTTTACTCCTCCTGAGCATAACAACATCATGCTGCAGCTGAGACCTGTGCTTTGCTGCCCCCAGGGCTCTAGGTGGATGAGGAGCACTCCTGCTGTCTGCTGAAGTCTAACCTGGCAAGTGAAAAAGTTAACTCCATCCCAGCCATACCCCAAAAAGTGAGGGACAGACAAAGAGAGGAAGGATAGGAAAGAACAGCTTCCTAAAGTACTCCACTTGCCTATGGGCTGGAAAGCCAGGCTCTAGGTTCTCCAGCATGTATTAAGACTCTGGCTCTAGTGTACCACAGTATTGTACCGGGGAGCTAGCACTGTGCCTGGTGGCAGATATAGGCCAGAACAGGTTTCATGTAAGGAACAGATGAAAATACAATCTTTAAGTTTTTCTCTGTATAGCTTACTTTAGGACTGAAAGCAGAGCTTGAAGTGAAAAGCACTTGCTTCTACTTCCAGCTTTGAAAACCCAAAGATGAAGAAGTCATCTGCTGACAAGCCACTGTATGTACCTTAGCAGGATGGGGATCAGAATCAATTTCTCTGGAGTTTCTTGGAAGTCACAGGGTCTTCAGTGGGGCCACAAAACATTGGACTGCAAATGGAAGAAAGATTTGGATCTCAGCAAGTTGGAAAGCATACCATTTTATTTATTTTTTCTTCTCCCATCGATATGTCTGCAAGAAGACAGAATTAATTCTAAATTAGAATAGCTACCCCCCCCTCAAGCTCCATGTCAGTTGTCCAAGTTCCAAACTCCTTGTTTCAGGGAAAATAAAAGTTGTTTCCATTTGCCTAAGTACATTTATCATAAAAAGTTTAGTTGCAATTTTTGTGGGTTTAAATAATAGGACTCAGCATCCTTGCCAAGACAGAAAGGAATGGCTCATGGCTAGGTGGCATGAGCAGGCACACGCGAGCATTCCCTTTGCAGTTCTACCAATACGCATCTGATTCTGCCATCTGCGTCTGCTGTTTTAACAGAGAGATTATCTTCAGTGACCAAAATGTACAACTGTTTGCGCAGCAACAATATACACAGATTATTTTTAGTTGAAACATGTGGCACTACTCATTGTGCAGCTGCTTTCATGCATTAATGCATTGTGATACAAAACCCTAACTGCAAGAACCCAAATTAATTGCAAGCAACGAGACATTTTGGACTGAAAACCCCTTTTGGCTACATTAGAATCGAGTTGTTGACTTTTCAAGCTAAAAGAGATATGAATCATGGAAAATATTTCATTCTTAACCCCTCAAAGTACCCAATATTCCTGAACTAATGCAAAATGCAGTTGTGTGTTGGCTTAGAAATTACAACTTCTCTGCCAAAGGTTAATTTAGACTATTCATCCAAGATTAGTTGCAAGTTTTTAAAACTGTAAATAAATTCTTGTTCCTAAACAGCACAGGTTTTCAAAGCAGGGAGTATAACCCACAGCCTATAAAAGGAAAAGATTTAAAGCAGAAATGGGACATTTGACTTCTGCATATTTGGAACATTTAATCACCCTCTTGGTTATATGGAATAAGTTAGACTGGCAGCTTTTTCTTCAGCTCCTTCTGAAAGTACATTTCTTTAATAGAGCTTTAATGCTTTGTAGGATGATTTAAAACCTAGTCCTGCATCTTTTACAGACAACTGTAGAACTCCTCTTTATTTCAGGGGGAACAAGTCCAAACATTGTAAGTGCCTAAATCTATGGCCCATAACTTTTTCTCCCAATTGCACAGTAGTTGTATCTTTTCACATTCACATTACGAGTTATTAAGCAAAATAACATAGGCACAAACCAATAATATTAGAAGTAGTAGGACAACCTTGATATCTCATTCTACTAGATGTGGAGGGCTATACAAAACTTCATCTGTTTTTAGCTGTAAGCATAGGAAAAAAAAAAAAGTATTGAATGACTTTCTCAGCTCTTATGCTGCTATAAAGAAACACAGCTGGGGAGGCAGAGAGTAATTTTTTATGAGACTTAGGTCTCAGACTTTGAAATGCCACAGCCAAATCTGCCAAAGATTGAGACTTAGGTCTCAATCTTTGGCAGATTTGGCTATGGCATTTCAAAATGTTGCTACTGTTGAGTAACCTCATACTCTCATACTGTCCTTTTGCTGAAGACAACTGCCCACATAAAATGACTGTGTTCCTGCATCTTCTTTACGTAGTATAATTGTAGCACGTGTATATTCACCGCTAGTATAGGTCAGTTAATTATTCATGCTGCCTATTACAACATTAAAATAAACACACATTGTTCTACTGTCTTTACTGTAAGATTAGTTTCCTGAGGAAAAAAATGGACAAATCAGGTCATAAAACTCTCCAAACAGCCACACCCACATTAACCAGAGATTCTAGTGTAACTTCATCTCATTTTCACATTTCATTTCTACCTCTGAAATTTCAACACATTTGCCTGTTGTTTCAAATGAGGGAGCAATCGTTTTAATCCTGTTTAGATTGTGAGCAAAAGGTTTTTGTTTATTTTATTTTTTTTTCTCCTCTGACAGGTCTGTAGTCAGAGACCTTGTAGTCAGCAGTTTATTATTCACCTTGAGATGTAAATATAAAACTAAGGACAATATTACAATACTTAAAATAATTCTTGATGTCATTAGAACAAAATCCTCAAAGTTGAGGATCTTGTTATTTGTGTGAGGCTGCAAAGTCCACATCAGCTTACCACAGCCAGTGGTTTTGCCAGATGAGCCAAATCTAGCAAAGCCTCAGCTTGTACTATTTGCCTGGTAAAGGACTGAACCAGACTGTTCCCTTTTCCAATAGTTTGCATCCAACCTGCACTAAGATGATGGAGTTTTGTTTCCTGCAGTGTGCAGAAACCAAAGTCTGTGGGCCTAGGCTATTCAGTAAGGATCTATCCTGTTGCTGTCTGAGCTGGATGCTCTTTGTCCTTTCTGATTGTCACTCTACCTTTTGTATCACACCTATGATTAAGTCATCTAGGGTTCCTTAAGTACCAGCACACTTCTGTTGACTGCAGTGCTCAAATTAAGCAAATATTTACAACATTGCACCTAGTAGGGCACTGCATCCCTCAGAGATCATCTGGAGCCTGATATAAAACACAGCGATCAGCAGCAAATGCCTCTAGGTTTGATACTCTCTCATAGCTCTCCCATCTGATATAACCTGATTTGGTTTAACAGCAAATCTACACATTAACCGGGTAGGATAAGTTAGCACATACATTCAGAAACACATTTCAACTAAAGCAGAAGGTAAAGTAGCCTCACTGTCATGACATTGTCCTTGTTCTTTCTTATGCACAATGCTAAGGTTTTGGTGACTCACGACATCCAGTTTCACACAGTTTAGCACTCTTTCCTGATGGTTGCTGCCGAAAGCATCTCTCAAACGCTGACACAGCAGCCATCAGCATATTCACAGCCCCCCATAGCATGAATCCAACCATTTTCTATAACCAGCCTACGTCACTGCTTTGTATCTTTTGCACAATGCTTAAGGGCATCTTCTAGAAACAGTCTGAGGCAGCTGTTAAGCAGATCAGTAACCCAAATACACATGACACTTAAGTTTCTTACTGTTGTGTTTCTGTAGTGCTGTGAGGAAAGATATGGATAAATATCTACCTATTCCACTCAGCCACTTACTTCATGCAGCACCACCCACTGCAACAAGACAGTGCTCCTCATTGGAGAAATCTGCATGGAAGAAGGTGTTGTTTAGCCACCCATGTGATGGAAGGATTGCCTGTAACATGACTGACTTTTACTGGGATGCAGGCTCTATGTCTGCAGTATGATACACTGGGCACTAACATGTAGGCAGTTGCTCTTTAGCTAGCCAAATTTTAGTGAATGCTGGACTTTTGGAGGAAATCCTGTTCCAAGCAGTTGCTAACATTCTCTGTTCTAGCTTTTTGTTATTTGAGGTCTCTACATCTATACAAAGTTACATATAACTGAAGGACTGACTGCATTTTTTTTTTCTTCCCTTTGTTGAATTTTTCCAACTGCACAAATGTCTGGCTATTCAGACATGATAAAATGGATCAAGTGATGAAGATTGACAATTTTTATTGCTGCTTTATCCCTTCCCCATTCAAAATGAAAAGGGAACTCAAGTCAAGGCTGTCCCAACCTTCCAAGCTAAGTAGAGAACAATCTCCACATGAACGTCACGTACAATGTTACCTACCCACAGCTTTTCATTATCCAGTTTCTTTTGAGACTTTTTCACCTCTAGCACATGCTGTGATAGAAATACTGTAATTATAGAGTACACAAAGTAAGCCTACTTTCTCCTCCTGAATTCAGTGATTTCATAACATGAGAGACCACCTTCAGAGCTGTCAGTACCGATAATGGAAGAGAAACGCTAATACTCAGAATGAACTACTTGAGCTTTGATAGGATTAATATCAGCTGCTGGTCTGACGGTTGCTCCTGCTTGTGTATCAGTACAAATTTGCACTAATATGCCAGCTAGCACTGACCCTGCGTGGGATCCTCTGCTACTCTCACTGCAAGTCATTTATAGTCAGGCTTTACAGGAAGGTTTTGTTTTTTTTTTTTTTCCTTCCATATTTTAGCCATTTTCACTGTGTGCAATGGTTTAGCTTGTAAGCTGAGACAGTGCAAGGCTACCAGGGAGAATAATCATAGGAATATGAGACTGATAGAGATCCTAAGGTCAACTGCCAGTGTAGTTGACTGCAAGACCCACAAGATAAACTTTTCACTGGGCTGGTAAAGAGTTCCCTGTAATTGCTGTTACTGACCTAGAAGTTTTGGCAAAACCCACCAGCCAAACAGGAGGGCAAGAGGAGGAGAGGAAGTGCTGCATTTCCAGCACTGACTCCTTGGATACCTTCTTATCCTAGGAAACTGACCCTTTTTCTAGTGCTGTTTGTATTACTATATTCAGTAAGCTGTTATTAATACTAGTGAAAAATGAGTTTTGAGCTGCCCTCAGGCATACTTACTCACATTGAATAGCACATACTGAAATTACGTCCTGATAGTTATTTGGCTAACTGCGTTTTGTCCCAAACACTTATACAGTCAGTGCAAGAGCTCTGGTAGTCTAATCTGTAATACTGCTTTTAAATGGGAAACTATAAAATCCCCTTTTCTCTCTTTATTCCATACATATGGTTGGAGTATTTTACTTGGATGGTATCCTTCTTACTTGCCTTGCCTTTAAGAAAAAAAAAAAAAAAAAAAAGATGTTAAACATCTTCAAACCTTTCTGTACCTTAGATTCTTCAATGTATTTACCAACAGTTAAGCAGCTGTCCTTGAAGTTACCTTGTGATCCCTCCATTAACCCAGGTCCACCTTCTGTTGTTTGTACAGAAACAATTACCAGTAGTGGTTTTGCACTAAAGATCCTGCTTTATCCAATGCTTATTTCCCTTGCCTCTTGGCCACATCATTTAAGACTGCAATAGTTCCCCTCTCTTATTCCCCTCTAAACAAATGTAAGACCTCAAATTAGACATACTATGATAATGTAAGCTATAATGGAGAAGCAGCGATCACAAAGAGAACTTAGCGGTTGAATAATCTGATTTGTCAGCATTACTTTGGTACATACAGGATGTCCTAAAGCACAGGGATTATTAAAATATAGAGACAACTACATCCACTGGCACAAAAGTCATTAGCAAAATGAATTTCCAGGAGCAATTATTGTGTAAGTATTGCCCAAATGTGCATTAAACAATCAATCCACTGTAAATCTGTATTTTATGAGAGTCAGCTAAAGTGGTTCAGGACAGGCCTCATACATAGTATGCTTAGTCACATCTTTTGTATTAATTACTTTTGCCAACTTTTAACTTACTTGCATGACGTTGCATAGCAACAGATTATTCTGTTATTTGTTTTCTCTTCATTTTTAAATAGATAAAAGCAGTACAATCTCTAACGTTTCTGACTAAAAAGCCTGTTATCTGATGATCTCACATATATTCAGAACAGAATAAAACACTTTTCCAGACTTGTGTTATCTACATATTTCTTTTTGCTAAATGCCTGTTCCTCTAAAGATCTGCAATAATGCTTTGTGACTTACTAAGCATTAGGTCACCACGACTGAGCCACATTAAGGAGACTTCAGGTGGGACTGAATCGCAATGTGTAAGTGCGGAAGTCTAGTGCAGTTTTTGTACTGTACATAAATTTGTTCTTATTCCTGTTTGTGGCTGAAGGCATAAAGCTTCTAAAATGATCACTGTTCTTAAGGCCTTTCCCTCAGTATCACAGTATGTCACAGCACTTGTTATTTCCTACACAATAACAAACTTCAACAATCTCTTACTTTCCCGGTTTCTTCATTTCCATTTATTCTCTTCAATTAGCAGATTTTAAGCACCATTACCAGCAAATTCCTTTGGTTACACATTCAGCAGCCAAGTACTACGCTTTTTCTGATCCACTGCGAATACAAAGTGTGCTCTACAAAATGAAAAGCACAAGGACTCTGGAGGAAAACCAACCAATAAACAAACCCAAAACAACCCAAACTCCCTGCTATGTCCAGGCTCAGTGGTGGTGGTTAAAGCTGCAGCTCCAACAACAAAAGCTGTTCAGAGCAATTCTGGACAGGTAGCTAGGCTTCCAGGAGAGAAGGGGGCATGCTAGCAACTTGACTTCAGAGATCACAGAGCTTATTTAAAAGTTATTGGCTCCTGCTAATAATGGTCTTTGATAAATGTATCTTACGGAGTTGTAAAAACACAGATTTAGACAATTTCTTTTATTACTAGTATTTCCAGAAAAAATGTAATCACGCAGGTTGTAGGAAAGGGTCTGGCATATACATGTAGAATCATAGAATCATTTAGGTTGAAAAAGACCTTCAAAATGATCAACTCCATCCACGCAACACTAGTCCAGTGCTAAAGAAAATCCCTAAGCGCCACATCCAGATGTCTTTTAAATGGGAGGCAACTCCACCACCTCTCTGGGCAGCCTGTTCCAATGCCTAGCCACTCTTTCTGTGTAAAAATTCTTCCTGATACCATTCTAAATCTCCCCTGGCACAAATCAAGGCTCTTGCAGCAAGATGCCAAATACGCTATCTCATAAACATCTACTTTCTTTCAGGGCCTTATCCTCACTTATAAACTCTGGTGCAGGTATGTTCTGTAATTGAACTGACAAAAACAGGCATTGGGACAATACCTGATAAAACAATGCTTCACTCAGAGTATGAATGAGGCAGACTTTTCAAATGATGACGTTGAGTCAGACTTGAAAAAAAATGACTCTGCCAGCTTCTCTTCTGATAAAATGCCTAAAGACAGGATTAAAAACTTGGGGTTTGCATATTGGCATTAAGACATTGTATTTTTATGTTATGGAGCTAACTGTGTAGTAGTATTGTTATCCACCAGTTTTATTTTTACTTGAAATCTTTTAATATTAGGGATACCAAAGAAAGCAGATGGATGCTCTGTGTTTGGGCTTTTGAACAAACCATGAGAACTGACACTAGCATCCTGCAGCAATATGCATCATCACCTTCATTTTCCCTGTTTTCAAAATGCCTGGTAAATCAATTATCCTTTTTCATGCTCTGAATCTTGAGTACTACTAGGGCTGTCTTCGTTGATAAAAAAAAAAATCAGCGTCTTAAGTATATTATAAAGATATGTAAAAAAATATTAGACCATAGGGTCTACATTCACCTTAGAGCTTGTCATGCTCTATATCAAATCCAGCGATATGATATAGCACATGCTAATCCATCCAAAACACACTCTTCCATGGGTGACCTAATGCAGAAATGGCTACACAGCATCCCTCCCAGTCCTGTGCCACGTGACAACAATTAGCAGCTGCTGCATGCATCGGGCTTGCATTTCTCACCCTTACATAATAATTGCTTTTTCTTTCATTTTTAGCACTGCATCTGCTACTTAATAATATGGGTGCAGGATGGGGTGATGATTTAGCTAACCCTATGCAAATTTGCTTGGTAGCACAGACTATTACTAACATTTTGAGCTTTACTATACAATATTATATGGGACATTGAATTTGGCTTAAGTCCTTTCCACTCCCTCATCCCACTGGGAAGTTTCCCTGCTCTAAGCATGTGATTCCCCCCACCCCACCCCCGTCCCCCAAGTAAACATGAAGCTGTTATAATTGAGAAAGAGCATTTTCAAAAATAATCTTTTTCATTCACAGAAAATTGCCTTAGGAGCATGTAAAACCAAACATGATCTCTCTCTCTCCTACCCCTTTCAGTCGCTACTTCAGCAGGTCAATAATGCCACATTTTGTAATACTCTTCCCAGGGCTAGAAGGAGAGGAGAGAGAATGAACTGATGTAGCCGGTCATTCTTCAGTGAATAAAGACATTTTTGGCCTTCAGTGAGCTATCAGATGAGAGACAATTTTTTACCATAATCCTGGAAGTTTTTACAGTTTTTACCCAATAGCTTCCAACGCTGTTGGCTTTTTCAAAGCACAACAATGATATCAGTTGTTTATCCTTTACTCCCGAGTCTTATTTTTCAAGGGGCCACTTTGCCTGTTCCTCTGTGTCTCATACATCACTCCAAAAACAGCAGCTCCACAGGACCGTGAAGCATGGCTTATCCACTGGAGAGGTAGAGAACAGGAATCTTCCACTTTTCAAACTTGCCTTTTCCATTCTCGGTTACAGAGTCTGTCCAGCTCTTTACAGTTTTGAGAAGAGCTTGTAGCAGATAACATTTAAAAGCTTTTTTTTTTTCTTTTTTTTTTTTTTTTCTTTTTTCCCCTGTGCTCCTTTCTGAAGCAAAATCTAACCAGCTTTCTATTTTGAGAGAATCGTATTAACAACTTCAGAATTGTTGTGAAATCTACAACACAATTTTTTCTGGGAAATTTATTTTTAAAAATGCCCCAAATTTTCAGCTTGGTAAAGTTGAATGGATCAGACTCATCATGTGAAAGAAATAAATAAGCCCAGAATTTGCACAGTAAACTGACAACAAATTTCCCTTATTACTTGCAATCCATGTTCTTGTTTTTATACTTTTTGTTCTAAATCTTTTTGAAGCAGGGGGACTTCCACCCTCTCCTGTCAACTTCTTTCTCTCCTCTGTTTCCCATCAATCTTACTGTTACATTCATTTTGGGGATTTCCTACAACTTCACTACCCAGTTTGCTGACTGTAAAAGCTGACTGTCTTCAGTTTTCCTGTCCTGCACAGAGCTTACAACGCCCTTTTTCTTCTAGATGTTCCCATCCCTAACACCCAAGTTTAGTATGTAGTTTTCAGCAAGTGATTCAGTTCTTACAAAGTAAGGTTGAGGACTCTACTTTTAAAAAAGCACTCCAGAAAATAAATAATGAGGTGTATTTGGAGATAAAAAGTGTAAAAGAAAAACAGAGAAGGATTGAACTGTATGACTACAGAGTTTAAAGTCCTACTGCAGTACTGGCAGGTTTAGAATAGTCTATTATCAGCAGACCAACACCATTTTAAATTAAAAATATATGCTAGCAGAGCACCAGGAATAAATAAGGGGCACAGAGGATAGCTGCACAACGTCAGTCATTGATAAGGTATTAGAAAACCTAGATGGTATAACAGTAGAAACAAGCACCACTATTGTACTGTCACCTAACAAAAAAACAACTGAGTTTAAGAGTTGTTATGTTCTTATACTGGTCGGTCATTATACAGGTCAGTATAGCTGACCTGCTTCTGGCTGATCTTTCACCTGAGGAAGTCCCTTACAAGCTGTGTCTCAGGAGCCCACACCAAGATTTCTCTGTACTGTCTTGCTGGTCAAAAATAAACTACCTAGTCAGAGCAGTTCAAAGCTCAACATACCAAATGCTATGTCATAAACACTAATTGAGTTGTAGTATCCTGATTTATAGCGATATCCTACCTACGGATCTCCAAAACCACCTCACACTGATGATTCTTCCCAAATTTAGCAATAGAAAACATGGTAACAGCCCCTGTTGGCTTCAACAGAAAGGGGTCTGAACTCAGATTAAGAACCAGGTTTGAATTTTGCTATGTCATCTGCTTCCTGAAGAGTTCGCATTTACATAAGCTCAGCCTTGCAATATTAATACACTCTTGCAGTTTACCTTCTGGCGATTATTTCCTTACTAGGTGACATCAGTGGAAATCCAGACTGCAGTAACATGCATAATTAAAAACTTCAGAAGAGGGAGGGAACCAAAGTGATGCATTTCTTGACAAGATCCGCTAACATTTTCCAATCGGATTGAAACATGTATTGAAAGACCATGATATGTCTATCAGGAGCTTTCAATATACGTTATTGCTTAATCTGCATCAGACTGCCCATACATCTTTCAGTGCCACAAATATTGTTCCTTAAATAAAAGTCAAGGCTCAGAAGATGCTGTTTTATGGGATTTAACTCTACCCCACAGGCATCACAGACCTTCAGGAAAACCAGTGCCCTTCCAAGATGCCACCTAACCATGAAGGAGTTGATCAGGTACCGCTAGCACCCCACAGCTCCTGCTACCTTGAGACCCCCTTCATGCTGCATCTCTTAAGGTTTGGAAGGGCTTATGGAGGTGCTCCTCTGCCTGTCTTACTGGGGATATTCCATGCACCCAGACATATTAAAACTGGCTGTGCTCCCATCCCTCTCACTCAAAGAGATTGGTAACAGAGAACGTACGTAGCCTGCTGCGTGTGACATGGCCCAGAATATAAGCCTAGGCTTAGTTCCCTGTTCCATATAGATCACTGCAGAGAATAGATTTACACCTCTCCCCCCTCCTCCCCATCAAAATAAAATGCTTTTGACTACTTTAGCTTTGGCATAGGCAACATAAAAACTGGTGTAATGAATACCACTATGTTCACAAGACTTAGAAGCAGAAGAGCCTTGGGAAAAAGCATAGGATACACAAAGGAAAGTGATGCATCTTTCATCATGTGTATGGCCTTAAGACTACCCCTGGTACCATCTTAGCTGTCTACAGCTACCCTATGTAGCTGTAGACAATACCTCTTATATACAAAGGTAGCTGTAAAGGCTTGATCATCCACACATACACACACACACCTTAATTTTGACATTTCTTATTTTTCCTAGTCCCTGATGTCCAGAAGACCTGACATTAAATACAATTTTTTGTGTGTATGACCTTGGTGTCCAGCAAGCTATTTTTAAGCAGAAAAATCTCGCATCCCAATAAAACATAACAGAGCAATTCTTCAGACTGCCTATAATATTTGCTCCAGTACCTTCAGGATGAATGATAAGCTATCAAGTTATTATTTCAGGCATTGTTCCTGTGGGATATGATTCTCATTTAATGGCACAGCAGTAGAGCTCTATGGATTTCAGTGCAGTACTTACCTGTGCTACCAGCAGAGCTGTCTTGCTTTTATCAGCATAGTTATCAGACTAAAGTAAACATAGATCAATAGCAAGATTATATACTTGGATGTATCCAAGGACTTGCCAAACCATGTTGACACAATTCTGCACTTATGTGATTGAACTACAGAGTCTCATGTTGTCATAGCATATAAAGTCCTTTAAATAAAGGGAACATAACTGCAGCAAAATCAGAACATCTATATACACCCATAAAATTGCAGCATTTTCCATGTGTCTACAAATCTAGAATCCAAAACTTTCAAGCTTCCCCCCCTTCCCCTCCTCCCTGCAGCGTATAAATGTTTTCTTTCCCTTCAAGAAGCAAGGGGAGCATTTCAGCTGGGTTGCATGGAGCAGCCTGTAAGACCTTTCCAAGTTTCCTAGAAACTTAGCCACCCAGTTGGTCAGACCTCCTCCAGGCAAAAGTACATCTCACTTAACATTTCTGATGGTGAGCGAAGATAACAATTCTGGTGCAGTGTTGTGCCCTGTTCCCTTTGGACAAATGTAACTTTGAGACAGTTTAAAATGCAGAAAACATTTACTATGGCCACTCTGTGCTCCCTGTTTCTTTGTCAGGGAGAGGTCAGCACAGCTACAGCTTCTACCAGAAACCCAGTTTCCTCCTGCTGATTCTCTTCGATCTAAGAAATATAAAAACCAAAGACTTTTTTCCTGTTTGTGCTGATTCTGTGAGCTCTACTTTCTGTGGGGACGTAATCACAAAGGACAATGCAAAACTTAGCTGTTTATGTGTTTAGCTTTGTTTTAATACAAATAAATGCAAGCATTTCCTTCCAGTCATCTCATGCCTTTAAACCAAGTTTTTACTCAGACTTGTAGCTATACACTAAATTTGATGAGCTGTTTTGATAAGAAAACTACACTGTCAGACACTGTTGTAAAATGTTCTTTCTGTTGTAGCAGTTTAGGGTCACCCTGAAGAGATGGGTGTGCAGAATTTTTAACAGTCATCTGTTTACCTGAACGAGTTTATCACATAGATTATTATTATTATTATTATTATTATTATTATTCCTTTCTTTTCTTTCTCACCTCTCCCTACCCCTCCATCCCCTTCTAGTAGCCACACTTGGAATAAAAAAGTATTATTACCCTGAACCCTGAAATGTAACTCATGCCTTCTAAGGCCAGAAGCATGCCTTCAGGAAGAAAGCTGCAAGATAGGAAGGAATAGAACTCAAAATCTATCATATATGCTAATGCACAGAAGTACTGAAAATCTAACGTAAGCCAAAATAAAAAGTGTCTTAGTTGCTAGGCCACAAGTTCAGATAGAAATGTGCAGCATTTGCATGTGAAATATTCTTAGAAAAAGAGAGGAGTTTGATTCCATGCATCCCAGTTCTTTTATTAGTACACTTAACTCACATGTTAGATATAAGCAGGATTTTTAAAACCTAATATTTGCCAGAATATTAATCGTATATAATTTAGCCATCAAGAAACAGAATCAGTCTGTGCAATATGAATATTCTTGGCAGCCTATTCATGTGAGAGTTAAAGAAGACAAAAAGGTAGCAAAAAAACTGAAGGGGAAAGGAATGAATTATGACTATTTTTTTCAAGGCAAGAATTTCTAAATCAGCTCCACTTTTTAAAATAGTCCTATGAATATGCAATATCCAATCTGGAACAAGACAAAAATTTCTCCAAAGGAATGCAAGTAGGCAACTGCTTAGGAGTAGTCAGGAAGTCTATTTTAGCTGATCCAAAGCAAGCTTTATAGTCTGCTTTCCCCATTAAATCCCACTAGACCACCATTTTTAAACAATTATCTTTATTCTACTTTCTTTCAGTTAAAATAAAAGATTGCCAAAGAAAATTTATGATTTTATGTAGGTTTTATAGGCTGTAGAGTAATTCTGAGGTATTCTCCTGAGAGAGAATCTTTTCAGAGCCTAACAGTAAACAGTATTCAATACTTTCCAATCCCATGTTTTGCTAATCCTTGATAAAACCAGACAAAACTAAAAATTGAGAAAAGAAAGAAAAACAGAATTATATATTTGTTAATGTGTGATATTTAAAATTGTTTTATATAACTTGGCACACCGAGAGATCCTTTGACGCAGCTGTATCTATAAAGTTCAGTGGCTTTGCATTCATATCTACCAGGGGCAAGCAGCCTGGCTGCTGAAGCAATCACTGGCCTTCCTAATTTTTTGAACATAAGAAACTGCCCAACCCCCACACCAAAATATAATAAAAAAACTCACTACATATCTGGAAAAATGAAAGTCAGGAATTGTTACAGTACTGTATAGGCCCACAGAAGATTTACTAGTGAGCACTAAATCATTATGCAAGTAGTGTTCAAAGCATGTATACTGCCCTGGGGTTCAACATATATCTTAAAAGTAGAAAATGTGCAGTAAGTCATGGCAGATCTACAATTTAGCTACACAGAGGCTCAAGCACTGACTTCTACTTGGATGCACCTGAAAGCAGGAACCAGCAGTAGCTGCTCCCTGAGAGCGTGTGCTCGAGGTAATCATAACGCAGCTGCCCACACTTCCTGACCACAAGGAAAACCAAATTGCGCTGCTGGCAGAAATTCCTGTATCAGGTGCAAGTCTGCTGTGTCCAGAGAGAGGGCTCAGCTTTTTATTGGCTTGCCTGCTGCGGCTAGCACTGGGAGGAGTGCATAACTTACTTTTTAAAACTGTTATAGCAGCTCCTGCTGCTCTGCCCTCACACAGAAATATACCTGCTCCTGTCCTGTATCGATTTAAAACTTGGACTCACCAACTCCTGGTGGATGCACACACACTCACATCCTCCCCTTTTTACCATGGTGTAATAACTGACCTAGAGGGAGAGCAGGAGCACACTGCGCACAACACAGAACAGAGGAGGCTGGGGCAAACGGGAAAAGCAGAATGTAACACACAGAGAAGGTGGAGAAGGTGGATGCCACAGTCACGGGCTGCAGCTGCATAATCATTGAGAGATATTTTCCTGAGGAGAACACCTGCTGTGCGCATACTTTGTGATGCAGGGTGGGGAAATATGCATGATGATAATTATGTGCAAATGGCACACAGGTAGAAGTTAGCTGCTGGTGTACAGAAATCCAATGTGTAGATCCACTTGGTTTTCTATAGTACAGACTTTGAACATTCACCCTAGCAGTTTACAGACTTCATAGCAGATTCAGACTTTACAGAGATAATAAGATGTCAGGACGGTATAAATACTTGGTATTCACAGAGAATTAAAAAAAAAAACAAAACACTACCTTGTATGATTACACAAACATATGAACAACTTAAAACACACAGAACAAAAACAATCAAACAACAAAAACACACAAAACTAATAAACTGCCCCAGTGACAATTCTTTTATCAGCTTTCTCAGAGCACTTGTTCGCATTTCTAGTGCCATCAGTGATGATGACAATTAATAAATAATCTTCAAAACAAGAGCTATTTAATATGAAAGCACTGGACAGCAAGCATAGCTGCTCAAAGTTGCTTTTTTTTTTTTTTTTTTCCCCTTCCCTGAACTAGAACACACTGCTGACAGGCAGAGCAACCAGAAATACTATAACATTAAAACTAGGGTATTTCTCATCTCTCTTTGAAAGATGAAGCATCCAGTCATAATGGTGGGCTATAAAGAAAGGGCTGAAAGCCGTGTTTTCTAAGTGGTCTGAAGGAGATATATGCCATAGAAGCAGCTTGCAGTTGAGCATCTTACTCCCTTTGGATGTCAAAAAAAAAAAACCAAACAAAAAAAAACAAATAATGCAGCCTAAATGGTGCCTCAGCAGCGATCTCTTGAAGGCTTGCATGACAACCCAACACCTATGCCAAGAAATTATCATCCCTTCTGGAACTCAGTAATCCCAAACATACTCAATATGGCAGGTAAACCAAAAAGGGGAGGATGGGAGGTTTTGTGTACGATATCGCAACATGAAGGAAGTCCCCGGGACTTCCTTTCCATCTTGTGAGCTGTAAAGGTGCCGTGATACATTTCAACTAAAACCATAATGGAATCCCCTGCATTTTAAGATCTTTGTACTCATATCTGCCATCAGCAAGCAGAATCCCAGTTTGGGGCACAAGCACTTCACCCTCCCAGTCTTCCCACTTGCTTAGTTTCCTACTCCTTTTACAAGCCCCCACTCTCCTGGGGGCTCCACTGGGAGAGAGGGAGCCCTGACTCCAACTCATTATTCATAGTCTGAATTCATCCTTGGAAGTGCAGCCTGCTTCTACCTACTCAGAAAATGCTCGTGTCCCATGGCTGTACAAGGTGTGGTCATCTGCCACCCTAAAACAGATGTTTCACTAAGCTCTAAATAAATCATTAGCCCACAGTGAGATGAAATGCTCTTTCCTGCACCATACAGAAGTGTTCAAGTTTTAGGGTGAAGGCCTTCCACACAATTTAATCATGGGAGCATCCATCCTGAATCATATTTCAAACAAGCTTGTGAACAGGATCAGTGCACCCAGTTTACTACAGGGTGTTGATTGATTTTTGTTTGGTTTCAGTCACTAAGAGGCAGTTTGGTCTTTGAAGGACAACTTACCAATGACTTTTTGGAATAGTGGCCCACACATGAAATCCCACAATAACGGCATATTTTAACGTTCACTTTCCTGCCCAATGAAACCATCAGCAAATAGCTGAGAAAGATTAGGTTTATCCATATTAAGTGGGAGGGAAGCTAGACCATTTCATTTTAAAATTAGCAGGAAATACTGAGCTTGTTATGCAGTAGGGACTTTGATAGCCATAGTACTTTCCTTCTTATCACACCGCTATGGTTATGCTCATAGAATTTTATCTTTTTAATTGAGAAGGCAGTAAATATGAAACAGGCAGGGTTCTTCCTACGTAATCATAACCTGGGGGCACGGCAGGATCCTGTGGCTGCTCATCCCTTCAGGTCTGGGGATACGAGTGGGACAGGATAAGGAGAGAGCATACATTGCTTTTGTGACCATACAAAGAGTTACAAGAGTCACAGATTACTGCTACTTTCATGTCCAAAACTCTGTAAAAACTGCTTTCAGGAGGGGCAGTGTTTGCAAGCTGTGGTTCTGCAGAGCAGGTGACTGCTGGCCTCCAGCAAGGGCACCATGGTGGGCCTGCAGTGCTTACGCGCTGCTTCGGACATAACCAAGAACTGCTCGGGTGCATCCCCTGGTATTTGCCCTCCTTCACTGCTGGACTACTAAGGCCATTTACTGACCTGATCATAAGCAACCAGAATGAAAAAAATCTGCTTTTAATTTTCTTATTCTCTTATCTCTCAGAGGGTTCAAAATTTGCACACTAATTATAAAAGAGAAAAACACCAATACTGTGTTTCATCTTGGCAAATATTCAGACATTTCAGTTTCTGTTTTTAGCTATGCTGTACATACAACTATTCTTCCACCATCAGAAAAGATACAATAATTTCTGGTTTAACTGACAAGAAAAATACTATTAAATAAAAGAAGCCATAAATAAGATTATTCTATGACATAATTTTAAGGCAGGTTAGAAAAAGAGCAAGAGTTTCAACAGGTTTCTGCAAATACTTTGGCTAGTGTAACTAATAAATATACCCTAACTGGAAAGCAGGTTGCTTAACGTGCTTCTTCCTGACAGCATTTTTGTGTCAGACTGTATCAGGAATTTCTTTTGAAGGACCTTTCATAAATGGAGTCATATCAGTTTGAGCTAATCCTTATGTACCATGCTATGCTCACTGCACTCTGGAGGAAAAATTTAAATATCTAACTTCATACTGATATGGAATCACCTCCTGTTAATCTTGTCCTTGTGAAAGGACTCATTCCATTGATTTATGCAAATAGAAAATGTTAAAACACACACAAAGATTTGTTAGTATTCCACTATATTGTATCAGTTTAACCTGTATATCCCTGTCCTCTCAAAGAGCACTTAAGTGCTGGTTAGGAAGGTGATTGGAAGTCTAACAGATCCTGTACAATTGTATGTTCATTGCATTCTCCAAACATAGTGCTGTGCACCAGTCTGATTTTCTACACTATTTAAAATAAAATTAGTTCTATTTTTGTTCTTAATGGGGCCAGGTGGTAAGAGAATAGGAAGCAAAGCCAAAAACAAAACAAAACGCCACCACTAGTTTTGGCAAGTATATATATAATTAAACAAGCTCTGCTCAACAGTGCAAAGAGAAGTTAGTTCCTGGAAAATTTTGCTAGGAGGCATTATATACTATCTCCTAAGTATGTGGGGTAAGGGCGGGCTGAAAGGGGAGTGATCCAAAGAGAGTCAGGGATTAGATTCCTGAGAGATTGCGAGAGTCATCTAGGGTTAATAAAACGAACAAAGGAAGGAGAAAACATTGCCTGTAATGAAGTCTATTGATTATGAAACTGCCTCCAAAGGGAGTGGTGTTTGCCTTTTGAGAATACAACCAAAGCACTAAAGACGGGCTTGTAAAAGGACACAGCTGTACTAACAGAGAGGGACTTGACCTAGGAGAGTTTTAGCTTTTTTTTTTTTTAATTTTTATGTGATGTGGTATTTAGGTATGAATGTATACTGTACTAAATGTTTTTACCTTTCTCTACACAAACATCAGTGTCATTCTCTGCAGCCACCAGCTGATACCACGGTTTGTACGAACAACCTCCCCACCCCATCTGTCACATGTCTGCAGTAAGCGTAGACAAACCTGGTGTTCCACGTGCATTTTACTATCTGGAAATGTCACCATTGTAGAAAGTTGCATTTTACTCTGAGTGCTCTAAATCACTGAACTGCAGGTGCCTATACTTGATTAATTTTGTCACAGGTTTCTTTAACCAGTCATGGAAATTACATTACTTATAGCAACATTCAAGCCCACACTGACTGGAGGATACATCCATCTAAGCAAAGCTAGTTTTTACTTCACTATACTCACAGATGCTTCATCCACAGATCTATTTATTTATTTATTTATTTTTAAGAGGGAACTAAGTTCTTGGCCCCATGGGAAGTCCCAAAGATTAATTCTGTATTGCATAAGGCAATGGTGTGGGTTTCTTTTCTGCTTTACTAGAACTCACATGTAAGAAGTCAAAGCACACACAGAGAAACTGCAATAATTCTATTTCTTCCCTGCTTCTACCCTCTCCCCTGACAAAATATTTCAAGTCAACCCAATTCTTGACCCAAACCATTGATTTAGGGTTTACTCAGAAAAGACTTTTTGGAATTTTAGCAGCCATATGACCTAGCCCTGAACCAGAAACAACATGTTATACACAGATAAAAAATAGACTGAAGAAAACAAAAACTAGCTTATTATCATTTTCATAAGATGATCAATGAGATTAAAAAGCACATGTTGTCTCAATCACAAGCAGTCACAGCAGGAAAAAGAAAAAGAATCTGAAATGCATGTCGATACACCTCAAGTCTCAGAGAGCTTCCCAAAGAAGCAGCACATATAAGAACCTACAAGCCCAAATTCATTACTAATATACCTGTGGTGACTTTGAGATCTTGATCAATCCTATTGAGTTGTATATTTGGTTACACTAGTCCAATGTCATCAGTTCTGCCTATCTTCAAGGTTTTGAGGGAGCTCTCCTCCTCCACCCTCACTTGCATACGTATTGCATTATTAGTTTGCATCTAGAGTTTAAAAACAGTGGTTTGCTAAACCAATGTGGAAAAAACATCTGGTTCTAGAATCAGATTTAGGCTCTCCACATCAGCCACAGAAATTGTGATGATTTGCTACCATAGCCTCAGAAATGAAGGCTTGTCTAATTGAAACATTTAGTATGGGGACATAATGTTCCTCTGTAGGCTGCTACAAAGCATTTTAAAGAAACGCTCCTGGCCTTGTATCTGAAGAATTATAGCTGACCTTGTCGGTGTGCCGTGATTGTTGCACAGCCTGTCAGAGCTGAGAGAACTAGTAGGATTTTTACAAATTCTTAAGAAAAGCCAGTCAGAGAAACCATTCATCTGAAGCTTATAAGAACAGTACAATAGTGGCTATTGCAATAAAGTAACAACAAAAAAGGTGATGTTACAAAGTAATTAAGCATCTCTAATTCTCTCAAAGAAAAAAAATAAACAAGTACAACTCAGAATTTCAGTGCTGCCAGACAATCAACCCTTAAGTCAGAGGATGTTTATACCTACCCTTAATAAAGTTTCACTTAACATCTCTAGAGAACTAAGTTATTTCCAAGATGGGACTGACATGTAACTCAACTTGCTGCCTCTCAGTCACTCAGTAACTCTCTACAAATACTGTGTATCACTCAGTGGGATTAGGGCAAAATAAATCATAAAAGACATGAATTGTGCAACTATGAAGCATTCTGATCTCTTATGGCTTTAATCATAACAGGTGACCATTAAATTTCTGCATTGGAAGTGCATATCTGATGATATTACAGTGCATATTGACTCTGTCTGTTTGCTGGAGATAGAAGTGAAAACCTTGGAGAGAGCTGGAGTGAACTAAGACCATGCAAAGTAATATTTAAACTGGAGTTAAGGGATTTTCATATCTTGGTTAGTTATTGGGGACTGCATGGTATTAATTATTTCTAAATGTAGCTATTTCATACAATATCTGAATAGAACCTTGTGGCATGGGTTCATTAGTTAACTCTTAGTTAATTTATACCTGAAGGAAGTGATTCAGTCATTTTCAACACAATGTTTTCCCCCAAAAGTGAAATTTCTGTTCTTTAGTGATAAGTTACATGAATTGACTATCGTCTTCTGAGCTAATGAAAGGAAAGCTAACTTCTCTCAGATTCCAGCTGTAGTTGTAACAGTTACCAGAGTTTCTCATTTACACCCTAAAGAAGGGCAGAAAGGAGAGAGCAAATCTCCTCCTGGTATTTATTATTCCTGTTTTCCAAATAAGCACAGGTGGTCAGTGCTGGATTGAAGCATGCTCCTGCTTCAAGTCACATGCTCTTTTTCAGATGTATCCAAGGAGAGTTAAAGATGGCTAATACTTGAATCACACACCATGCTGGATCAACAAGAACACCTCATCCCATACAACAGCAAACAGCATTTTCCCTGACCGAGGAAAGCAGACAAATCCCATCTCTGTAAGAGATCAGGCCACACAAGCCCAGCTGACAGGTGACAATACAGAAGCACATTACCAGAATGAAAAAGAGCTTTTGGAATTAGAAGGTAAGACTTACTTATCAGTGTTCCTGAGGGAAAAAAAAATAAATAAAAAATAAAAAAATAATATTAAAAAAAAGCCACGTCTAAACCTAGCATTCAGTCATAACAGAGCATGCCTAGACTCCCTCCCTTATTCTGTGGTCTTTGTGGTACTTAAATATCCAAGGGGAGGATGATATCACAGTGGAAGCAGCTAACGTGTCCTTCTGTGCCTCTATATAGGCACACATTTGCAGAGTATTATTCTCTGGCAAAACTGTGATTTTTCTTTTTCCACCTTCCAAACATGTTCCACATTGAAAGGACAGGGCAGAGAGGCAGTGAAACTCTACTCGTTAGCACCCAACTCAGGACAATAAATTAGATTTCAACCTCTACAGTTCCTTAGATATTCAACAACATTGTTCCTTTAAAAAGGAAGAAGAAACAAACAAACAGCAACTCAAGATACAAACTTAAAAAATAAAAAGTCGTGGTATTTCCCCCCCTTTTTATTGCTCAACATCCTAAACAAGACAACTACTAGTTAAGTCAGACTGGGTAACTAGATGTACTATGTTTGAACATATACCCAACCTAACATTAAAAGCAAACTCTGCAGCAGCTGCAATATTTTAAGCAGTTACCACTAGATCATTTTCAAATATATCTTCCGATCTTCCCAGTAATTACTAGCTGTATGCAACGTACCATTTTCTGTCTCGTTAAGAACCCAATAGTATAATTAGATATGCAAAACCCAAAACTGTTTATCATAACTTGTTATAAAAGATATAAAAATAACAAGACCTTTGTCTCTGATAGAGGATTAAGGAGACGTATTGAGAATATACTTGCACAAATCAAGAGCTGATCTCACAGATACATCCAAACCAAATAGTATTTGAGTAGATCAGTTACCTGTAGCAATGGGATCGTGTTTAGTACCCACAAAAGAAATTGGTGATTTGTTTAGAAACCACAAACTTTGTAGGATGTGTGTAGCAATGTTTAATATTAAAGAAAAAAAAAAAAAAAAAGCCTCAAAAGTTGAAGTGAAGGCACCGTACAACGTCTCAAGCTGACTAATGTGACACTTAAGGAATCAAACTATCCTGTCAAAAGAAGTGCTTCACTTAAATGCCAATAAACAGTGTATCAGTTGAGAGAGCAGAAATCCTACAGCTTTTCTACTTCTAGCTGTCATTTTTCTTCATTGCAGTTCATCTCTATCATAAAATTTACCTCCAAGGCAAGAAAAGGCACTGGAGGAAATGATTGCAAAATTCTGGAAATAACGTGTTGCTTCACACCAGATTCCTAGCACTGATGCTGGGGTAGGAAGAAGTCCAGGCTGGCTAGGCAGCTATAGGTCTGTGCCATAAAAAAGATGTAGCTTAAAGCCTTTTTTCTTTTTTTTTTTTTTCTTTTTTTTTTTTTTCAATCTTTTCCCTAAAATCCTGTTTATAAACACCTGTTACATAGATCTTTTTGTTCTACTGTTAAGCCTGCATACAGCTGGCGTAGGGAAGAGGAGGATGGGAAGTGGATCAGAAAAGCAGTGGGGTTCTTCACAGCCTGCAGGGGCTAAGGAGTGTTCCCTGTCAAGGATCAGTCTGCAAAGAGCCCGGGTGGGACTTGCACTGTTGGTGACAGCTTTTGGGAAGGAGCTCCCTCAGGCAGGTATAAATCAATAAATACTCTATTGCAAAGTAAAGGTGGTTGAGAGACATACCAACAGTTCTAGATGAACTGAGTATTATTATAACCTTAGGCAACACAAAGCTGACAAACGATATCACTTGCACTCCCAAATGGGTGGCACACATCCAGGAAAATGCACTAAAATGTTAAGGACCCTAAAAGGAATGGGCACAACAGCATTTATTTTAAAATCTGAAATCCACTTCCAATGGCTATGCTTAGCCACTAATAATTTTCAATTGTTAGGAAATACTAAATCATGCAGCTGGATGCAAATCCCCTGAGTTTTTCTTCCAAGTTGTCAAAAGCCTGACACAGAAGACAGCCTAGGCCTCCAGGAAGCAGGTTCAAGCCTGAAGAAATATCACCATTTTCTCATGTCAGCAGATACTGCAAGGACCATCTCTTCTGCACTGAACTCAGGTACTTTTGGCTTTGCTGTCTCATGCACAGCAGCATGTGTATGCCGGCTCTTTCACCCATACACACAGAACATGAAACACATAATTCACTTCCTGGAGAGAAGATTGAGGGGTGGAAGGAGAGGAAGGAAAGCATCATGTGAGAGACTGTAGTCACCTTCCTTACCATAATACTAGCAGATGCTCAGACAGCATGGCAGAGACAAAGTATAATGGGAACACAACTTCCTTCCTGGAATGTGGATGTAAAAAAAGAAAACTCAGGTGAAACCCGGTTCTTTGAGAGGCCTGATTCTCTTCATCATGGAAGTGCCCTCACAAGGAAATTTACTGGCAATACATGATAGCCTTTAAAACCATTATTAGTAGGACAAGAGGCAAATTTTCAAGTTCTGACACTACTAGAAATGCAACCATAGTGGAACAACAAAATATTAAATGCTTCTGTGTCTGATCCAATAAAAACAAACTTTGCATTTCACTTATCAGATAATTAAAGTTGTCCAACTGCTTTAGAAAATTTTTAAAACTATTCAGTTGCAAGCATGACATTCATAACAGCATTCCCACATAGTCAAGAAAAAGATTCTCAAGTTATACATAAGACAGGCTGAGACTGATCAGAAGCACAGTAAACAAGAACCATAAAGGATTTCTTCACTGTTTTCGCTGCCAGCTTTTACAACCCATCTTTGTTAATGAACATACTTCATTTAGTAATTGCAGAGATGAGAAATATTCCAACTCTAATATGGCAGGAGGAGCATCAGCTTTCATAGAAGACACGGCTCTTTCCACCCATCAAATTGTACCTGCTCTGGACAGTTTCAGGTCAAGCCAAAGTTGACTGATCTTTGTGTTTCATATTTAAAACAAATGCTTTCTACTTAGAGGCATTTTAATCACTTAAAGAAGCAGATATGCTGGGATGAATATAAAACATAGGTACACAAGACAAAAATCCCTTGTTTCTCTCCCACTTCAGAGCGTTAGAAAAAATCCCTAATACTTCAACTGTTACTCCTGATTGCACCTTGGTTTTCTTCCAGAGCCCTTCCACTTTTAAGTGTAGGCTCCACATCTCCACATTTAAAGCTTCATAAATCTCTGCCCTACCAAAATCTGTCCTCATTGCCTCATGTACCATGTACCTTGATCCCCTTCATTAAATCTTTCATCTCCTTTTCTTCACATGCTTTTTCATGCTACTATTCCTGTTCCTGAAGATACCCAGTGCATGTATTGGCTCATTCTCCCACATAAACTTCTCCTAAGAATTATTTGAAACAAGACCAGCAAGATATGTCAAACACTGAATTCAGCAAGCTTTCTTCAGTGTAACACCAACCTAAGCCTATACTGGTGCCTGAACATGTTTGTTGTGGATCTTTTAAAGGGCTTTCTCTTTCTGGAACATGAGTTGGGGGAAAAAAAAAAAAAAAAAAGTAGCATTTACTTGGTTCTGCCTAGAGTTTTCTCTGCCTCCCCATTCTTCCTGCACTTTTTATTGACGTTAGTTACGGACAAAGCCAAAGCATTTGCTAATAAGGTAATTATTGAAAATAGCTATTAACATCTTCAGAAGCACTGTACTTAAACCCATGCAAATTTGATGTTTAGATACAGAATTTTTCACAAATGACTATGTAGAATTTACAGGACATCATAACACAAACGCCTTTAATCACCTCAGTATTTTATGCTACATCCTGGCATGTCACACTCTGGATGCAGAAAGGGAAAGCAACGACAGTATTTATCCCTTGGAATAATGTAAATAGTCACAAAAGGTAAATAATTATTGCTTTAGACGCTGATTATCTGCAAAGCAAGAAAAGAGGCTTCTGTGAAGCCTCCAGTACTTGCTGCCATAGTAATGCACCCAGACTGGCCAAAGTCTGCTCCTAGAATGACACCCGGTGGCCACAAAAATGAACAGCAAGACATTCTCCTTGCCCTTCAGTATCACTCCCTGCTCTGAAGGATAGGGGCCATCACTGGAAATTCTTCACAGGAATCCGCAAAACACATGAAAATCCTATGCAACATTCGTATTACTATACATACACAGGCTTACTACATAATGCATGGTGGTTTGGACAGTCATGTAACTTTTGTTCTTGTTAAAGTTGTATAAGAGCAATACATGTAGCTAGTGGTTTCAGAATTGCCAAAGTGAAATTTCTTCTTTTATTCCGTACTTTCATTTTGGAAACAGCTTGAAGTGGGTGAGTGGCATTTTCAAACTACCCTTCCAGATGTAGGATTCAGCCATAAACTCATCTTCCCCACCTTGGAAAAGCAGTTTATCTATTTATTTAAAGTTATAGGACTAAAATGCACTTATTCAGCTTTAGGATGAAGATATCTAAATTAGAGACATCCATCACTGTGGTTAAAATACCTTTGAACCAAGCAAAACAATAAACTGTTTAAATAAATTATTATATCAATGAAGGCATCATGCTCTAGAAAATTAATTGGCAACTGAGCATCAGGGAGAGTTAAGAGCTTCTTGCCACTTATTTTATCCAGCTTAACTACCACATGAGTCACAGCACAGCTTTTCTTAAGCAACGTCCTGGACAAAATGACGTGATAATATTTTGTAGAAAATAAGAACTGTACTGCTTTAAGGGAAATAAGCAAAAGCACTTCAGCACAGATTTTTGCTGTTACATTCGTAGTCCTTTTGGCAAGTTAAATGGAAAGGGAATATTTATTGCTCGTCAGTTTTCCTTTGTCTCATTTTATTTCTCACTTCATAGTCAAAATTCCTGCTGATGCCTTAAGCTCCTTTATGGATACGGATATTACAGAAGACCATTGTCCTTTTTTCTTGTTGAGAAATACCTAATTTTTCTCCAGTAGGTACAAAGCCAATTACATAAAGCTTCCCAGACATCCTTGCACAACAGAAATTCTTAAGGCAAGGGCAATTCTGTGCTTCATTTGGCAATCCTTGCACCATTACCCTCACAGGGCACCAGTACAACAGAGATAGCTGGTAGGTATCGAGCCGTAACCCTGCAAACTGCTTTACTGTTTTCTCTTCTCAACTGTGCCTCAACATCCCTGCTTAGAAAGATAAGGGTTAAAATACCAAAGATGTTTGCTTATATAAGCATAATGAAATTATTCAGGTACTTTGTCTGAAGTAATGGTTTATTAAGATACATTAGCATACAACATCTGAAAGAGATTACCACTGAACAGAAAACGGCACACATATGGCAAGCGTAACAAACTGCACTAGTCTGGAAACAACGACAAAAATGTGTCACTTATCAGTAAGTTATACACGTGTACTTACTGGCCAACCAAGTATGCAAGAATGTAAAGCTTGTGGCAGATCCAACAAATGAGTGAAATCTAAACAAATAAGAAGCATAGCAATGGGAAGAATGACCTCCCACTGTATTAAGTTTAAAGCTGTATATTGCCAAGAGACATGTAAAGCTGCTAGAGTATGCACAGAGCTAATCCTTGAGATACCATGGAGCCAGACCAAAGATAGCACTGGGAAGGCAGAAGGAGGGTTAAAACACAGCCATGCAAACTGCTGCCAGCTGCCAGAGCTGGGTCAGGATGCAGAGCTCTGTGTTGCAGCAAGCAGGGCTCGGGCTGAGCAGCCTTCAGAGGATAGTCTGAGAACCTCCTTTCATCTCATCCCTGCTGTCATGCTGCAACAGTAGGAAAGTTTTAAATGCTTTTCATTTGCTTGCCTTTTGTTCGCTGAGGAAGAAAGACCAACTTGTGATCGGCTGGGAAATGTCAACACTAATTGCCAAAGTACTACTAGATTTTTCTACTCCCTCTTCCACCTGTTCCTCTGTGTCTACAGACTGCTGTGTTAAACCATATCATGATTTAAATGCAATAGGTCCAGGTCTGGGAAAACAATGTCTTCATGGATCAATGCAAACCAGATAAAAGGTACCAAAAGATTAAATCACATAGCACGGTGTTTCAGACTACTGTATTTACACCCACATATACTAACTTTATGCATATGCTACCATCTTTATACAGCTCCATCCAAGTTAAGTCTGTATTTCAGAGGAGAAAATTAAACACATGCATGCACAACCTCTACCCAAATCCTAAGACAGACCTGAAGGTTCCAAAAGCAAAGTTGTGAAAACAGAGGTAAGGATCATCCTCAAACCTGTCAGAGGCAGGAAAGTGCAAAACTCAAGCTCATCACATCCCTGGATGTCTTCTGAACCCATTCTTAACTTCCAGATAACCAGGAAATGTTGCTTCACAGCAACCACCAAGGTATGATGTCTACCAGCATTCAGTTGCTTGCTCAGTAGATCACCTTCAACAAAATGCTTATTTTCAGGTGATCATTTATTTTTCCTAAAACAGTTTTAACACTGACAACTCCCACATTTTATAAATGCTCAGAATAACCTATTCTGGTGCAACTTTATGAAGTATCTTGACAAACCTCTATGAATCTGACAATAGTGAAGTTTCTTTTTCCTTAGCAAAGATTTCTTTCATTTTTGGCATGGCATTTACATTCCCTAACTTGACAGACTCAGTAAAGTTGGTCTTGGCATTCACTGTTAAATGACTTTGGCTCATGTGTTCATTCATGTACTCTGTTTTAAAGAATTCCCTCTGGCTGTTACTGCTTTTCAGCAGGACTCTGCTTTTAAGTACTATTTGCTACCTTTGCCTGTATCTGTGGAAGAGAATAATTGTTGCCACAATCTCAAATATTTTATTGCAGATGTGTTGATCAATTTATTTACCTCTCGGGATAATTCAGTATCAGTTCTTTAGATTCATGAAGTCTGAAAGAGAGTTTTTTCCCCCCTTCATTTTCCTGTAGTTTGCCCTTACATTCAGTTAATGCCCTTTCTTATATAATCACATTTGCTTGTAATCCCTTCTCTGATTTGTACATTCACTATCTCTTGCCCTTTAAAAATATTTTTATTAGTAGATCCATAAGCTCACTTGTAATTCCAAGAAGTGTATAACCCCTCACCATCATTCATAGTGTGCAATGGAGATCTGCCTCTATTTTGCCCACCAGTATACTTTTCTTTCTGTTCCATGATGAGCTGATGACACTGCATTTCTAACACTTGATTAACAAAAAAAGAAACCTCAAATGAAAAAAAAAAAGGTGGTAAAGTAGGGATAATAAAGGAGTTCTCAAGGTGTGAGAAACAGTTGTATTAAATCTGAAGCAGAAAGCACTCCCTTACTTCACATGAACACAGCTGCCTTACACAGTTACTGCAAGCACTGTGACAGCTATTTATACATATTTCTCTGAAAAATCCCAAGGACAAGAGAGAGCTAAGTTGTACAAGGCTGACCCCCAAATAAATTGATATCAAGAAGTAAGATCTCTCTACCATTATACAATTTGAAAATCTCACAATATGTGGGGATTACAAGAATATAAAATATCAATTCATTGTACTATCCTCTCCTAGATCATTTTTCAGTATCTCATTCCCACAAGTAAACGAATGCTGTATCTTGTGTTTGTTGAGCAGAACTCAAGGCATAAGATGTTGTAATTGCTGTTTTTCCCACAATCAACTATTTGAGTTGTAAGCTTTATCAAAGTTTTACTACTTGGTAAGAACACTTGCAGTTGATACTGCATTGCAAGCAAGTCCTTCAAAGTTATACTCATTTGCAAATCCAATTATAAAAGAAAAGGTGAAATGGACTGTGTGTCTTGTGTGGCAGAAACAAAACAAACTCTTTATACAGCTATTAGAACTGCTAGTGCTCTGGAAACAAGCATTTAAAAAGTTGAATAATTTTGCTTTTAACAAATTAGCAGAACAAGTCAAATGGACAATCACAAGAGTTGAGAAGTGTAGTAATACAGGAAATATCGTTCTATTAAGCATGTGGATTGTGCAAATTAGGTGTTCTTCAGTGAATGTACTTGTTTTCCTTGTACTAGCAGCTCAAACGACTGTATAAATAGCAACTATTGGAAATGAAACTAACTTACAGAGACCAGTGTTTCCACAGCAACTACGAAGATGAAAGTTCAACCGAGATCTTGATTAGGAAGGTCAGGAAAGACAATCTTATGTTATGCTTGTTCTCCCCACAGTAGAAGACAAGTGCTATCTGTGCCACCTGCAGATAGGCTAGAAACACAACTGGGAAGGGAAAATCACAATAAGAACTCAACTTTCTAGGAAGCCTTTCTGAAATAAAATGATTGTCTTCCTGAGGTGGCAATTGGATGCCTTTTACAGGTAACACAGAGTAATAAATAATACAGGTAATAAATAATAGCCCTAAGTAATACAATACTCCATACTACAGCATCCAGTTCTTTGGTGTCTTAGATACATAACAAACACTTTTCTGCCATTGGAGAAGTGCTGCAGCTGCCCATAAAATTAACGGAGGAAATTATCTAAATATATAAATAAAATAAATATAAGTTCCTGAACCAGATGCACAGGGAATATCCACATGGCACAAAATAAGATAGTAGTCCTGCTATACATAAGCTAAAATATACCCATGTTTATTCTTTTCTACAGCCTGCCCCAAGAGAAGGCAATACCCTTATTGTGGGAATAGCTCTGGGAGGGGCATCGATATCCCAGAATACCAGCAAATATTCTACTAGGCCATCTGCAGAAGGACAACTTCTGTTTTTGCCTCTTTCTTCTTGGATCAAATGGCAGGCCACAGTGAAGGCACCAAGATTCATGCACAGCTGAGCCTTACGGACACCTCTGCAATTGTTCTGAGGCAATTGGTGACATCTAAGTGGTGGCTGTAGTCATTCAAGTGCCTCTGATGACCTCTTCAGTGATCAAACTGACCCTTTGTCATTCAGTCATTTGTATACAACTTCATAACTTCATACACAGAGTAAACACAGTCTACATGTATGTTGCTTTCACCTGACAAACCACCGAGGCTTATTGTAAGTGACTGATGCTGGACTTCAATATATTTTCAAGAAGGCACAACATTACCATTCCCAAAAGGGAATGGCACGTTGAATACGTAGGGGTCAAAGGAACTCATGGTTGTTGACATGATTAGAAATAGGAAAGATGATCCTTACTGCACAAAACACGTGGCCTTCACGAATATTTTCCCTCATGAAATAACACCATATTCTTATCTGAGTTAAGCTTCTTCATACTGATCACTTTAATCAGACTGAATTAATATGAAAATGCTTGATCCAGTTCAAAGCTGGATCTTCAAAACCTTAAATCCACCTTTTCTATGCAGAAAATGACTAATCTAGAATTCTGATATATTTTCTCTAATAAGATGTGCCAACTGTATGTCAAGGTTGACTTAATTAAAAATAAATATACAGAAAAAATAAAAAGCTTGCTTCAGTCTTGTTACAAATTCTCACTAAAAGTTTCCAGTTATATTTGGAACATGTTTAGAAACACTTTGTCAAACCCTGACACGGAGTGATAGTCATTAATCAGTTTCCATTTCAATGGAGTTCTTTTCACTGTCAGAACATGAAATTGAAGTGAGATCCTTACCTATCAGTGTTGGTCTTTAAAAACATGAAATGGCTTGCTTACACATCATGTACTTCTGCACAGGTTTTGTGATAATTTAATCATTAAAGTTTTATCGTTTAAAAAGAAAAACAAAAACAGAAACAAAAAAGCCTTAATATTTCTAAGTAGAACAAAATTTCTAATTCCTTTGGACATTATTAACTTTAGCACAGTGCTTTGACCATTTACTAAAGCCAAAATAAGTTCCTAATAAGGAAGAGAAAGAAAACATAAGAAGTGGGCAAATCTTGCAGACCCTAGGAAGTTCTGTGTTAAACTGGATAGAGATGGCTTTAGTCCCCATGAATATTCCATGAAAGAAGAGATAAGAATACCTGTCTCACTTCATTTTTGAACTGGAAAGAAACATTTCCTCCTGGTAAGAAAGTCTTATGACTTGACAATAAAGGGCATTTACCTGACACAAATTCTGCCAAAAAAAATTTTTAATGACAATGTTTCTACTATGGGAAAGTGAGTGTTTCAAATGAGACTTTTAGAAGTCATAATTTTCATTTAAATTTATTTGTAGGACTCATTTCAAAATAATCTGGCATTATACTAAACAATATCAACTGGATGTATTGCCACAGTGCCTCTACAAGTTTTTAATATACCAAGGATTGCCAACATGTGACAGAAGAGTCATTGCAACAAGCACTAAGTATCCTGAATTGAAACTCCTATTTAAAAATGCAACACTATTTATGTATCAGTAATGTCCATTAGGAAAACTACTGAATCTTTCTTGCACACATGAAAACCACTAGTATATGGCTTAGTAGAGCTCTAGTTCAAATTTGTACTTAAGATCAGTTTACATGCAGAAACCAGAAAGATATTTCTGACTCGTGTCCTAGATGTATCAGTACAGCTTAGGCTACTCAAACAGCAAAAACCCACACAACACCACCCCCCACCACCACCCCCCCCCCACCAAAAAAAAAGGACAAAAAAAAAATAAAACAAACAAAAACCTACTCCAAGAGAAGAAAACAAACAGCAAAACCCCAACCAACCAATGAAACTGCTTGCAGAATAATCAAGTACCCACCCAATGCTGAACTACCACAATTTTCAGACAAAAGCCTCTTTCCTTCAGTAAGGGCAACACCAGTACAGCTATAGGTACAACACCGATCATTTCAGTCTTCATTTATCCTAATATAGTGTGGAGAAGAATTAGACATGGTGTCCAGCAGATACCACTGTATAAGGGGGTTTTGTTGCACTGGTATCATTACATGTCATGACATTTTACATTTGACACTCAACTTCCTAGAAATGAAGCCACTGATTGCTCAGAAGAAATTGCAATCATTCAGAGGAAAACACAATGAATTTATTTTTATTTCTAAATTTAGGTCTTGTGGCAATTCAAGTAAATAAAATAAAAGACTGCTCAATAAGTAGCAATCCATGTAACTCACTAATTATCAGAAACTATGGAATTAAAAATCTATAGATGTGGGAAAAATTTTAAAGTAAACTACAAAAATCTGGTATGATTTAAGGACACATATTAAACAGATATGCTTAATGCTTAAGACATTTCATACATTCTCAGTATGTGACTGAATTAAGAGTCTACAATACTTCTCTTTAAATAAATTATCACCTGATCACAATTTCACATATAGTCATGAAGCAATGATATCATGGCAATGACCATCATTCAGACTATTGCAAAATGCAAAATGTTACAAAACATATGGAAACACTATGCCTATATACTTTCTGATGAAATAAAAATTGGAAACATTCCAGAGAAGAGTCTTTCATATTCATCCAATCTCTTAATTAAAATCCAGACAATGCCTATAAAACTACAGATTAAAAATATGGTGATGATCAGGTAAATTTATTGATATGAAATACATGAGGGGAAAAAAAAAAAAGTAACATCTTATATATTTGCTAAGAAACTCACACCTTTACCAAAATCATGTTTTGACAGCCCTGGCATGTTTTTCAAATTTTAAATTATCAAAGTGCTTTGTTACTGAATAAGAGGCAATTTTAAAAAGCAATTTGACAGTCATTCAAAATTATTAGAGGGGAAAAAATTGATTGTGAATTGATCTTTGAGTTTGCCAGTCCTGGTGAGGGTTAAAAAGCCTTCTACAATACAATAATATGTTAATAAAGCAACCTTTAGGTATAAATAATACACATTATTATCAATAAATGATATATATATGTATATATAAATAAAATAAAAATATAAAAAGTATCACTTTATAAACTTATGACTAAGGCATAAATTCCCATTTCTTTGCACTTGGTTACACAAGAGTTTTAGAGGAAAACCTCTAATTTACTAATTCAACCAAATTCTTTCCCAAGAAAATTTGTTCAGTCTTATAAGAATATTTTTTCAATCCATTCTGGTTTCATTGACTTCATTAGTCTTCCAAATCCATTTTATACTGGTTCCTCTGCCTTCAGTTCAGTTATTCTCAGTTCACTGTTATACAAGTAACTTCAAGTAAGCTCAATGAGTCAACTGTGTAAATCAAAGTTATGTTAAAGTTATTTAACATATTATGCAAGAGACTTGGCTTTTAATGGTTGACTTGAGCTATGAAAACCAAACTGAAGGAGAGAAGAACAGCTACATTAGGGCACCTCTGACACCAGCTGAAAAACAACGCATAATACTGACACTTATGATGGGATGGTAAACATCATGCAAATTGTTGTTCTGTTACTTTAGCTAGGGTAAATTCATGCAACTTCACTGCAGCTAAGGGGTAGGTAAGTTCAAACTCAAACAAAAGAAAATGTAGAACAGGTGGTTTGGGTTAATACAAAATAATTTTCTACCAAGTAAGAAGTAAGCTCTTCTAAGTAGGTTATCTAGCATTTCTCATTCCACCCTGACATTAGTTTCAGCCATTTATGAATTTTTTGTGCATGCAGACTTACTACATTCAAGGACCCATTTGGAAGGTAACCAGCTACTATTAATTTCCGTATGTTTAAACATCAAGAGATAAAAATAGTTCAGAAATAGCTTCCAATATCCAACAATAAGCATATCTATGCACAAACATACATGTTCCCACCCCAAACCCCCTTTCTCTTCCCACTGTTTAACATGTCCTAGGAAAAAATCCTGCAGGAATTTAATCAATAGAGATCACAGAAATATGATGTTCCTGCTTCCCTCTTCCCCTTCTCCTGGCAATGGAATCTTAAAACAGTTTTCTTGCCTACCAAGCTCTTGACCTTTTTGTCAAGTTGACAAAGACACTGTAGTAAGCAGCCAAACATGCAAACACAGTGAAGACACTACAGTAGAAACCATTCCTGAGTCTTTAAAACAAAGGTATATTTGTGAGTAACAAGATTCCTTATCTATCTAGGACAACTTTTGTCATCTAAATAACCAAATATAGACACGACAATACTATGGAAACAATACCATGGGGATTTACACAATAAGGATCCTCCCTTACGAATAACTGCAGGATCACTTCTGTAGCTTCTGATCGGGGCTATAGGATACTGCAAATAAAACAGCATTGTACCTTGAAAAACAGAATTGGTTTAGATAATAGTAGCCTACCACACTGCAAATGGAAAAAGCCGTTCATACTTCTTTTAGCATAACTGATAACAAAAAGAATTCAGGGAACAAATATTGTGATAGAAATGCTGATACGCATAAATGGAAAATAGTAATTGATGTAGAAATCTGTTCTGTCTGACATGATAAAAGCGAGGAGACACTAGCACCAATGTGATAACTGCTGTCATGTTATGCAACCATTTCATTTCAGTCTAAGACCTAAAAATTCTGTGAAGACCTAAAAACGGACATGAACATTTTCTGCCAATTACTGCTTGTAAGGGTGTGATTGATCCTTCAATATCAAATCAGCAGGTACATTTGAACACGATGACAGAAGAAAGGAGATTCCTGAAACAGTGCTGGTTTCATGCTTTTTGCTCATTCTAGTTGCACAGATAATGGTTCAAATAGGACATAGGACAGGAACAAAGGATCAAAAGATACCACAACAGACTAAAAAGGAGTACACCAATTAACAAGAAAAGGATACACTGTGCAAAAGAACACTTTTTGCTGACAGGAAGGGAGAAATTGTCAAGGTCATAATACAAGACCTCCAACCTGTGCTCTTCAATATTTAACCTGATATGCTGTTGGAAGAATCTATCTGTAAGTGTTCCATTCCTTTTATATTTGGGGCAATAATAACTGCTATTTAGAGTAAAACATCAACAACAACTCAATGTATAAATACTCAAATATTACCTTGTCCTGAGATATCAAAAATATTCCTTCAATTTCTTAAAGAAAGCGTTATCAGAAACAGTTATCAAAAACAGAAACTCACTGCATCTGCAGTGAGTCTGCCAGACATGCTGGAAATAAACATTTTGCCACAGAGCGCAATGGAAAATTCCACCAAGCTCTTCTAAATATTGATGATGTTGCCTAATAGGAAGCACTGATTCATTGAAATTTGTCACATCTGGAGAAGGAGCCTGTGATAAACAGGTAGGTCATCTGTTTATGTAGCCAGACACCGGGGGAAGAGTTCAGTGTGTTCTCAGTATCCAAACTAGTTTTTGTGAAATCCATTACCAAAGAGAAAAATAGAGTACTTCACTGTATGAGTAGCTGAGAGAGAAAGAGAGAGAAACCCCATCTAAGGCCAGACTAATTTTTTTCCTGCAAGTACTGAATTCACTGTTTTACAATGGCCTTTAAAGTCATTAAGAATGAATGGAATAAAACTGAGTCAGCCTGCTCCCTGAAATGAACATAAGACATATTAATATTTCTGTCTAAAGTATATCCTCTTTCCATGGCAAAGCAGATCAAATTGCAGAATTAAAAAAAATAAATAAATAAAAGGAAAAGAAAAAAAAAGAAAGAGGAACACTAGCAGATACGTTCAGGATAGATGTCAAGTCTTGAAAACCATCTATAATTTAATAGATAAATATGATCATAAAGAATTCATTCTGGCAAACAGGTAAAAAAGATGCAGCACAACATATGTCCTAACTCCATAATCAACCATACATGTGCATGCTTACATAAATCCAATAGGTTTACTCAAGAGTGATATAGCTTCTATCATAAAATAAATGATTTTTCACCTTTGCTATACAGTTATTTTCAGGTAAATATAGCATCTACAACCATTCTAAATAACATTTATTGGCAGTTAATGATTTTGCTGTAAAACACCTCTTGCCAGTGCACCAAATGTGGCCCTTCTGTTTTCTACGTAAGGAGAAAAGGAACAGGGAGATGGATATGCAACACGAACAGTTATTTTGCCTAAATGGGGCCTGGAAAAAAAGAAACAAACAAACAAACAAACAAACATTTTTTTAGCAGAATTTACTATTATTTAGGTGGGAAGGAATACTCTATCCTCTCTGTCTCCTCCATTCACTGTTTTCTAAACAACAGTTATCTCATTTTTGCTAGTCACATGGGAGAAAGCCCTAGGGTCAGCCTTAAGAGTTTAGAGGAGTGTGGAAGGGCCTCTATTTCCACATAGAATATTAGTGAGAAACTTGGTAAAATGTAAGAATCATAGGTACAGCTGTAACAAGAAATTTAGTACAGGGAAAGACATAACCAAATCAGCCCATATATCATGACATGTTTTTGTCAAAAATAACCCATATTTCTATTGATAAATCAATGTTTCTAGAAGGACAGAGATGGTAGCTCAATGGAAAGTTAATAACAACAAAACGAAGGTGCTGCTCAGTATGTGTAACTGTATTTGAACTGGACAACAGAAAGAAAAGAACAGTTCCATAGCAGTTAAGAAGAGCACATCTATCCTGTGCCTTTGGAAAATCCCTGATAATAAATTTGAATTTAAGAAAAATTAGTATTTTCACTTTAATCAAGACAGCCAGAAAGCCATCATTTCTTAAAAACAAATATGTTTTGTGGTGCCATTACAGACTTCTTGAAACCAAATTCCATGTTGCACCTGTGAGAGAGACTGCAGCCTTGCACCGAACCACTTACAATTTTCTCACAACACATATGCTCTAGGAGGAAGTGCCAATTAGCATGAATACCATCTTGATTTGCAGATCCGATGAACAGCACAGTTACAGCTTCATGAACTGGCCACATCCACCAGGTAGAATGCATTGCCCTCATATTAAACCACCACACTTTTCTCCTACCTGCAGAGGCATTTATTCCCCAATTGCCAATAACATCACTTTGTGACAGATCCTTAACTCTCCCCCTGCATGCTTGGAAAATAATTCTATATCCAACAAAAAGCTACAGGACACTGCAAAAATGATTCCCCCATCACCCTTACTGAGGCTTTAGTGTGAAGCCTCATAAATCTCATTGACAGCAGAGGACCCTGATACTTCCTTGTCATTCACCACCTCCCTGCCGTGTCCTAAGGAACTTCTTCAGATATTTTTACTCTAAGTTTTGCATGATATTTAACTGAAATTCAGATTTACTTAATTAAAAAATAAAATGGCATTTATGCCCTCAAATGGTTTGCTTAGTTTTATAATAGTTGCTAAATGGATTTTGTTAACATGACAGGTTCAGATCAAATATCTTTGGATAGAAACAAAGGATGATTATTACAGAAAACCAAAGCCAGATCTTATTTACTTCAGTGTATATTTGTCAATGAAATATTCAGAATAATTCCACAGAACACAGAAATTCATATAATCTAGTTAGAATCTTCCTCCTTACCAAGATGGCTCACATTCGTCTATGAAAACATCTGTCATGAAGCTGTTAAAGACTAAACATACAGCCAGACCCCTCTCACCTTCCCACTTATTTTTCTTCCATTGGGACTACAAATAGGATTTTAGATATTTATCTCACAGGGATTAATGCATCTCTGCTATAAATCTAGCTCCTGTACTGCTATGTAAGTTACTCAAGTGCTCCATAATCAAAATGTAAGTATAAACTGCAACTGATTAATTCAAGCTGCAGAACTGAAGAATAGATTGCAAAATCCTTCCACAGATCGCAAAGTTATAAGCTTTCAGATCCACCCTGCTATACAGTGGGTCATGTTGCAGAGTTCACATTTAGATTTATTATGTGCTTATGTGTACTCAAAAGTTTTACTCATCAGCTTTTCTTTATAAAAGCCTTGCAGTCTCAACATCATTGAGATGCAGAAAGGACAATTTTTTCAGCAAGATGTTTGCCTTTTTCTGATCCATCCACCCAAGTTAGAAAAGGCATTATACTCAAAACAAAACAAACAAACAAACAAAACAAAACAAATAAACAAAAAAACACAGAAAACTTCAATCAGGTAGTTCCCCCAACTATCATATCTATATGTCAGATGGTGGAAGCCATGCAAGAGCACAAACAAAAGGATTTTATGTTCATCCTCTTTCTTCAAAAATTCATTATTCTACACCAGAGATTATTGCTGCCCACCCTGAAGTTAGATGAAGCAATTTATTAAAGTTTACACACAGGTTAAAACGAACAAACAAACCATCACCTATGTATGTGAAATTAAATCTGTAGTTTTCACATCTTTTGTTGTTTGTTTTGGGTAAATAGCAAGAATGTGGGTTTCTAAATCTCTGCATTTCAAAGCCATTACAAATTCCATTAGGCCTTGTAACTTTTGTTGATCAGAAAGTCCACTGATTTTAACTGGTATTGGCTCAAGCCCAGAATTCTTGGTTATTTAGTTGCTTTTTTATAGAGAAAACTAAACGCGCTGCAGGATTTAGCCTGAACTCCTGGTGCCCAGACCTTGTCCTTCATTTCGGTTTAACTCTGAACCTTGTAGGAAACCATTTCATAAGGCAGAAGTGGTAGTCCTGATACATGACCAGCAGGCTGATCCATCAGGCCTAGGGTAGTGAATGAAGGATGTGCTGTCAGATACCTTGGCCCCATGCCTTGGCTGGGGGAGAATGCGTCAGACACCCAACAGCTCATCTGTCTGGTCCGCAGCTCAACTACACAGTGGCAATAGTTTCTGCAAACTTTTCTCCCTCTCTTCCTGAAGATATTAGCAGGCTGTCCTTTCTGGAAAGCAACTGACGAGAGCTGCGCTGTCCCAGTGATGTATACTGTGCATGCAGCACAAAACACTTTCAGCCCCATGAAGGGGCAACTGCAACAGTTGCTACAAGGCACCTACACTGGAAGATGACCTGAACACTAAATATCAATGCTAAATAGCATCCAATGATAACAGAAACCCATACATTTTGCCTTGAATTCAGCAGGGCAGGGGTGGGTGGGGAAAAAAAAAAGAAGTATAATTTAAAAGAAAAAAAGCACAACTAAGAAACCTAATAAATGTATTTGTTCTTTGCTGAAAGTGATTTTCAGGTACAACTGATCAGCTTCCAGACTTGTGCTTTTATAACCATTACCAAAAAGACAATATGGGAAAACAAACAGAAACAAGCAGAACCCATAGCAATATACCTGGTAGTTTATTGTGGTCAAGTGTAAAATAAACATGAAAAGTAACGAAATGCCTTAGTAAAATGCTGTATTTGGATGATTACTCTTTAACTATTACTTTCTACAGGCTGAAAACTTTTACACTGATGAAACACTTAGACTTGTTTTCTTTCAATTCTCAGTCTTGGTTTCTGTTACAGAAAATAAATGTGGTAGGAGAGAACATTTTTCATATCCTTCAGTGTATTTGTTTTGACATGTGTTTAGTTCTCCTTTCCCCACCTCCATCCACGAGAATACAGGCTTGCATTGTCCTGCACAGCCCTTTGGATTTTTCCACTCCTTAGATGTTGCATAAGTTTATTTTTAACTTGTTTTTACATCATTCTGTATGCACTGAAGCCCTTTCATCATTACGTGGTTTTCTTGTGAATGCTGCAGTGTGAACATTGTAAATGTGACCGCGTACAGACACTGTAGCATAAGCAGCATGTGGCAACTTTAGCTACTGTATACAAGATATTTCAGAAAGCCTTTCTACCAGAGTGCATGCACTTTGTCTCCAGCTTCCAGACAGCCTATCATATAGCACTCAAGGCAGCCAGGGCTTTTATGGGAAACACATGGTAAGAGAAAGTCACGACCTACTTAGTAGCTAGAGTGAAAAGCAACTTTAAAACTAGTGGGTCCCGCTCCTTCCTCAATTCCCATGAGAAACAGAAGTCACGCCACTGAAGTCAGTGGAACTACAGCACTGAAATCCTGATATTAACCCCCAAACTCAAGAATGCTGCACAGCTGTGCTTGCGACAGCCGAACATGAAAAACACACATTTTCATCCAGTGAGAGTTCATGCAAATAGACCCCTCGCAATTACTCCATCTGCAAGCTAGACAATATTTGCTCCTTCTTCACAGATCCAAGCCACAGAGGTTTTGAGCAATTCAAGGAGAGGTTATAAAACCATGTCTGCATTAAGGCTCTAGACTGCAGCATTCAACGGCATCACACCTCCACTAACTCTGCTCTTCTGCATTTGCTCACTACCGCCCATTTCCAGAAATCTGGTTCAAGGAACAGTAACTGGCAAGTGAAATGAGACCTGATGGACTGTAAAGGACAGCCACTACCAGGTTAGGGGAACACAGAAGCAACATTTGACTTATCCCTTTTTCCACTGCAATCTTGACCTGGCTGTTAAGAGTTATTTTCCCTAAAAATATGTAAATTTTTAGCCTTTTGTGTAGAAGACAGCTTTTAGAACATCAGGCAGGCATCATCTTGTTGAAAACAGTTTGGCTCCTAAATCTATGCTGCTGTACCTCTTTGCAGGAAAGGTGCTTGGCATTTTACAGGCTTTTGCACAGAAATAACTATTTCAGAAGATGTTGCAAGAATGTAGTTTGCAATCAGTAGTTTAGCACAGATGAAAAGCTGCAGAACAAGATATTTCTGCAAGTTCAGAAAAAACTTCCTGAAGTAGATTGGTTGCAATCCAATGTTAGGTTATAATGAAACCATAAGGTACGAGCTCTCATAAACAGAAGAAGAACAATATGGACAAGTGTAACTCCCCCAAACACAGAAGATAGCTCCTTATTAGGACAGGCAGAGTTCCTCCCAAAGAGACAAAAATCTCCCTTGTTCATTCTGGGGTAGCAGGAAGCTTTTCACTTCCCCTTCTTTGAGGAAAGAAGAACGCAGACTCCCGCCAAAACCACAAACTTCCTGCACACAGAATAGAAAAATCACTTCCAAACATCAGAGTGATTTTAGTATAGCAGAGCTTACTCAGTGTAACACTGTGCAGAAGTAGGAAAAAATAAAGGTTAAAGAAGTGCATCAGTAGCACAACCAATATGAAAATGCCTGGAGCTTAAAACAGATTTATTCTCCTTCCTGTCTTTATTCCCTCTACACAGGCTACACATTGAAGATTTGCATTTGAAAAGGACTTGCTCATCCTCCCCAGGGGATCAAAGCAGAAGGAAATCTTACTGCTGACTTTAGAACTTCATTAGTTCCCACAGCAACAGCCCCATCATACACACACCCGTCAGCTCCGGGAGTTGCCTTGCAAGCAACCCACATCTTGTTTGTAGCAACTGCACTTTGCAAAGAAAAGCGCACTTCACACAGAGCTGCGGCATGAGACAGATTCCTCTGGTAAGCTTAGTGCTCTGCCAGACCTCTCCTTAGCTAAACCAGTCTACAGCACTTCATGGGTAAGTATTGAAGTTGGGAATTCATCAGCATTGCATTGTAAACAACAGAGTTCCACATCCTACAGAACAAGACCTCTAAAAACTACAAGATAAATCCTTCAAACTATTCCCTCTAAAAACTACTTCCCAGCAAACATTAAGATCCCGTTATCATCCCTTTATCTCTGGTCTCTGCAATTGCTGGGTTGCATGTTTCTTCTTCATTGCACATACCTAAGGTCCTAGGCACTTTGGTTGACCTGCATGATCCAGGTGTAACTGATGATAACACATCTGAATGTGATTTTATAGATGTACTCTCCCAAAGAAAAATGCCTATATCTGTATGCAAAATCAGGACATATAATCATAGAATCATTTAGGTTGGAAAAGACCTTCAAAATCATCAATTCCAACTGTCAGCCTGACCTATATACCACCTTGCCTTTTACCAGTGTCACAGAAGAGATCACAGCTGCTGGCATCTGGTGCCCTTTTCATTTTTTGTGAAGGAAAAAAAAAAAAAAAAAAAAAGTATTTGCATAAATATCTGCTGTAAATGTCCTCGGGGGGAGACAGCTTAGTCCTAGATGATCCACTCAACTCTCTTTTGAAATAAAAAGGAAATGAACACAGACAAAAAATAAACTTTCTTTGGTCTTGTATCTATAAACTCTATTGATTATTAATACCCTCTGGAGTTGAATGTCTTGTACAGGAATCACATTTATTGAGTAGCAGTATAAAAATTGCAGGCTCCTAGTGAGGCAGTCTGAGAGCACAGGAAGGAAGGAGTTTCTTATCCAATTTCTCTGAAGGGAAGCACTGGAATTTTCTCTGTGGAAGCTGCTGAATACTTGCCCCTCTGAGCAAAGATCTCCATGGATACTACATATGAAAGATTTCAGAGAGGTGGTGAACAAAAACATTTAGTATCACTTTCCTTCTCAGCCCATGCAGGTAAAAGATTTCCGATTGGAAACAGACTTCTTTATTTTGTGCTTGTAGGTCACATAGATTTTTCTAAAGTCATATCAAGAGGTATTTACAATGCTAACATAATATATTTGATATTTTAAAATCAATTCCACTGCTGGATGGTGGTGTGTTTGGGGAGACTAGATCAGACCTAACCTGGGAGGCTGAGAAATCAATCCATAGAATATAATGAAATACATACAGCATATTTGATTTATTATAACCTAGGAAACAAATACACTGCCCTACTTACAGACTTGTTAAGCTGACTACTGCACAGAGCAACAGACCACTGACATTCGTTTACTGAAAGAGCTCAGCCCGTGACACCAATCCTGCCCAAACTGCCCTGGACTACCACAGTTCAGATCAGTTCAAGACAGGACAATGAAGAATGTAATAAGGAGGAGGAAGAGGAAGCAAGAGGGTAAGACAACTTGATAGGAGACAGAGAACCATGCTCCAATTGTTATCCTAATGCCAACATATTTATTGAAATATTTTGTCCTTAAGCAAAGTGATTTTCATTAAACAACACTTCACTTTTTTTGCCCTGATTGAGAAACATGGTGTTTTCCAATGACTTAGAAAAAAAAATATCTGCTAGCACAGAAGTATTGCTCTAAGCAAAATGAATTTATATGACCATATTCACAATGTAAAATATTGAGATAGTCATCTAATACCTGGCTACCTTGTTCTCCAGGTCAGGCACCTCTGTATCACAGTCTAAAATGAAGACATACATGACGCATACAGATTTAGAGATTTTTACAGAATCGGCACCAGGCTAGTTTTTAATTACAATTATTTTATCTTTTTAAATAAATTAATTAACTTGTGGTACAAAGCAAATTATACCTCTTCAGATCCTCCAAGCTCATGGACACAGTACAATTCACCAATGCAATGTATGTGTAAAGATGCCAATTTAATGGAATTTCTACATCGAATGTAGAGGGGTTACTGTTTTTGAAGATACGTTTTCCGTCTGATACTCAGTCCAAATGTCATGAGCTTGAACACACTATACTTGAGACCATGTCATTTAAGACACATTCCATACTGGACAATTTGAGACTCATGAATAGCAGGTTTTAGATTGTGATACCTTCAAAAGCACCAATTTTAAAGCCTGTAGTTATTTTTTTGTTGCTGTTCTTCATAAAGTTTGAGAACCCTGCATTAGGACCAACTTAAATGAAATCTAAGATTGCTTTTCCCTCCCACTTGCACATAGCTTTCCAAAATGCAAAGTCTTTCTAGCTCTTAGTTGTTGTCTTGAATAGGCTGGGGGGAAGAGGAGAGAGACAAAGGTGACAACTTGGAATGAGTTGGAGCAAATACAGCTACCAGTATCAGCACTGAGGATCAGACAAAAGGATCTGCCAGTAATTTGTATTGTACTTTACTTCATCAAAAGTTTTATATCAAAGGTGATCTAAGTGTACTGGATGACTGAGCTTAAGGTCTTCACCAAAGAGCTAAGAACAACTGACAGGGATGCTTCTTCAGTACAACAGTAAACAGAATACTTCCTTTGGCGAGTATATATATATATACACAGTTTTTAGATCTCAAACTTCACATTAGGTCTGTTAACATACTCAGCTAGAAAGTATCTCATGCTCTCTTTGATGGCTAATTACACCATTTTGCTCTTTCCTCTCCTGTAACTGCTAACAGTAATGCAATACCAGATGTTTTTTTTATACAATGAAGTCGCTGAAAAGAACCCTCCACACAGCAGCCACCTTTACTCTCCACCATTTAAAATAAACCACCAAACCCACATAGGGCACAGCTGAAATCCTTTTAACATTATTGTCAAAGAACTCAATAGGCTCCAAATCAACTTAGGTGAAACGTCATTAGATTGTGGGGACAAAGCAGTGACACCAGTCAAAGAGTTCTGAGACCAACAAGAAGAATGGCTTCTCACCATCCCTTCCCATGCAAATGCATTCAGATGTAATGGGGATCCTACATCCACTACTGACCTTCTCTGTGGATATTTAATGACAGTCGCATTTCACGTGTTCTCTATTACCTTACTACTTTTTTTTTTTTTTGGCAGTCCCATTTCCTCCCTCAGAAGTTTCATTTATTGTCAGTTGGTTTTGCTGGAGAGGGAAAGTTATCCCATCACAAGAGGACCTACATCCCATAATACCAGTAATGAAAGTGTCTAAGGTTCTGCCAAAGTATTCAGTATGCCTTTCCTTCTCAAGAAATAATTTTAATTATTTTCTTTCTTTCTTTCATAGACCCAAACTTCTGACCACAGTCTGATGTGCTCCTCAGATGTTTATAGGGCTACATAATTTTATTGAATCTTCAAGAAAGAATTTATAGGCTCTGTGGAAACTAAAGCACTTCAAATAAGAAAGATGAATGACTAAACGAGTGTAACACATTTCTTGGTCTCCTGTCAGCAATTTTTGCTTACCCTCCTACAATACTCTTCTCAGACTGTGAGTTTACCTGACCTGTCAGTGAAAGATTTTTGGTTTTCAATGCCTAGTAAATGGAATTTTGCCAGACAATTATTGGCTTTGCTTTTCATATAGCTTGTAGATATTCCACTGGAAAAAAAAAAAAAATGTATGTCTGTATTGATGTTCTATTAGTTTTGGTTATATTTATCCTTTAAAACAGTATACGAAAAATAGTTTTCAACATCTTCCATTGATCCATAATTATGTTTCTTTTTTTTTTTTTTTTTTTTCTGCCACATTAACACTTCTGAGATATAGTGACTGCTAGGTTCTTTGGTGTTTGGTTTGCAAGTCTGAAATCCTTTAAAAAGTCACGCTTGAGAAACATACCCATTTGCGAACCATTCTAAAAAACAGGCTAGACATACTTTGACTACACAGATTTGAGCTTGACAAACACAATAAAAGGACTATGAAATGCGTTACTGTCCATACCAAGTGCCTCTCTGAACATTCAGTTGAATGTTATTGTTTTTCTTTATCATCAGTTCTTTTACCCTGTTAACCTCTATGTTCTGATTGAAATCCAGAGGCCTGTTAGAGTATCTCCAGATACAAGAGGAATTTTTCTTACTATTAAGAGTGGGCCACCACTATATCCATCTGGAAGCCTAGCCTGGTCTTAAGAGTTCAGCTCTGAATGGTTTCAGCATTAAATCCATTATCAATTCTGCACAGAAGTTACTAGGGTTCAGATCAATAAAGCCTGCATGCAGCAACGTGCTTAGAAGTTTCTCCTGGTTTAAAAATGTGTAATAGATCACAGTAAGCTATTCTTTACAAAACAGAAGGTTACAATGTACTTGGCAGTTATATCAGTCAGCCTTAGTTCAGCTTCCAAACTCTCTGCATTGCTTTAATGAAATTCTCAGCCAAGGTTGATATAATAACTACTAATTCTGAAATTAAGTGCTAAAAATCTCCACAGACAGTCCTCTCTCCTTCTGCTTAGGTTGCTCGTCTACTTCGCTTTTCGGTGGCATAAACCATGACATGGTTTCATGGAGAAATCAAGAAAGTTGTTGCTATCTTTAGCATGATACGAGACTTTTATAATACAGAATCAAACAAGAGTTAATACCAACTTGCTTTGACAGCTCTGGAATTTAGTTTTCATGATGTTCCATTTTCACTCACCAAATCCACTGAGACTAACAATGCCCAACATCCTAATTGTACAGAAGGAAAATTATTGCAAAGTGCCATCCTATAAAGGACATCTACCATTGTTGTGACAGTTTGAATCATGCTGTTGAAATTCTTTTAAAAGATTAAGAAAACGTGCAACTGATTGGTTCTCACAAAAATTTAGGCAGCATTAGGTTTTTTTTGAAAGGCTGTTCCATACCAAAGCCTATATATGCTGTGTTTGATGAACAAGTACCATTTGAGAAAGTTCTTATAGGCTCCATCATATTTTATATATTTATAACCTTACTATTTTATTTGGTCTTTCCAATAAATGGCAAAAAGGATTATCTACCCCTGCGAATCTGAGAAAAATTAATTATTGCTAGAAATCTAAACACTTGTACATATGTAGATACATGAATATAATACTATTGTACTTTTCTAGCAGGTTTGTATCCTCTAGCAAGCCCAAAAAAGAAAAAAAAAAAAAAAAGCTTTTCCCATTTTTTTCATCTATTGACAGACTACCGTCCCTTTGCAAGTTTTCTTTTTGTTCTCCAAATTACAACAGCTCAAAGCAGTCTTGATAAGTATAATATACTTAAAGAATAATAAGTCCAAACCCAACAGGATCTTTAATAACATTCCCTGTAGTCTATAACTTCATTATTATTCTTAGCAACCAGACAGTGGTTAGTGTTTTCCCTCTGCAACATTAAAACTAGTTAATATTACTCTAATATATAGTGCCTCATAAAATGGTTACAGACCCCAATTCTTCATTCTTTCATCAGATACCTACATCAAGTAGTCAGGCAGTCAAGAACAGCCCGGTTAGTCTAAAATATCTTCTGGATGACCACAAGAATTGTATATACAACATTTGCCCAATTCCAGTGACCTCAATGTGACTCACCACCCTTGCTCTCAAAAGGACACAGCAAATCCCATCTCTAAGTACAATACATATCCACCACAGAGCCCTCAGATTACTTTGCACAACCAATCATAAAAACATGAACAATGTCTGAAACCAATTTCAAACCACATCCCAAATTCTTAGGCAACAATGTACTCTCCCCTCAGCAAGTATTAATGACCAGGGCCTCATTCTTTGTTTTTTCAGTGAGCCATCTGTAAGCCATATCACCTCAACATGGAAAATGCATGAAATAAACACGTCTGATTTCAATTGAACAAAACCAGACTGACTGAGAAAGCTCCCTGGCAGAGAACCAAAGAGTAGCTTTGGAAAAGAAATATGTTTTTTTTTTTAACTTTTTTTTTTTTTTTTGGGGGGGGGGGGCGGGTGGTAGTTTATTGGGAATTTCTAGCAGGTGCCTTCACTTACCAGCTACTCACATTCTGTCAGTTTACAATGGCATACAGAAAGAAACTAGAAGACGCCAGTCCCTGTGGTATTTGAAACTCACACTGCTTCCGTATGAATACACTTTCTCTATTTTTTTGAATGCCTCTAAAGACATTAAAGGAATCCTATTTATTTGAAAAAAGCTAAAGAAAACTGGGATTATGTCTCGGGGAGAAGTGTTGCAGTTTTTTTGGCAAGATGTACTGAGCCACAAATTAGACAGTTTTCATCTGTGAAACATATAAACTAACAAGGAGACTTCTCTTTGATTTCAGAGATTCATAGGTTCTTAAGTGTATTCTCTGTCTTGAGTTTTTACTGTTGGTAAGGATTTATTGGGTGAAAAAAAAGGGGGGGGGGGGGGGGGGGTTACCAGATAGCAAAACTCACAATGAAACATATGATTTACACTACAGAAAGGAGAAAAATAAGAATGATCTGCTACCGAGTTTTCAGTCTGAACAGATTTTTTTGTTGCCACCAGTTTCCCTGTTACTTCATCATTTCTAAGTTTTGCAGGTGAAAAGGAAGCAGGGCCTAATTCTTTTATAAGATTACATATACAGTTCCATTAGTGTGGCAAATGGATTCAGAAAGCTGAATCCTGAAAGCAAAGGAGGATAAGCTTACTAGTGCAGTAGTAGTGTAGTATCTGTACTATAAAAAAAAATAAAGGCAAGCTACAAGACAACATTTGCTCCCCACATCCAACAGCTTAGTCTCATCAGAAGACTTCCCACCAGATGTTTAGGTACACACACAGAACAGTGGTCAGGTGGCTCTCCTCTTGCATTTAAGAGTTTTTCCCTCTTGGCCATCTTAAACACAAAAAACATTGAGAAAATGCCAAGAGGAGCACAGAGATCCTGAAAGTTTGAGACTGGGGAGATAGAGGAGGGACCTGAGAAAATATCAAAGGCAAACTGCTGCATCTAGATGCAAATAGCATACTCAAACTGCAGCTGGAGCTAAAGCAATTTCACTTTCTAAATACAAATCCACCACTAGATGGTCAATCCCTAGCAATATAATACTGTTTCTAAAGGTCTGAAGGCAAAAAAAAGAAAATGCAGAATCTTGGACAATACAGTTATATACAACAGAGTACACTATCAGTTTTTGTGAGCATTTAATCTAATTCTCATTCTTCAGGCTATATGGTAGGTGTCTAGTAAAGAGCAATGCACCTTCCAAGGATCATTTCTCTTTGACTTGGTAAAAACATAGTGCAGCACCTGACAGCTTTTCTTTAACAACAGTGCCAGTGGCATAAATAAAATAAATAAACTTTTGTACAGAAAGATTGCTACAGGTAGCACTGAAATAATTGTCTGTTGAACCCCTCATTTTTATTAGTAGTTTTTAAAGCTGTGTGCATACAAGCAGGAGAAAAGCAATTGTTTTACTGTACAGCAAGGAAGTCACCAAGGCTGCTAGTTGACTGTATACATTTTAATGCAACCAATAGTGGAAGTGGAAACAGAAACTTTAGAGTATTCTACAGGAAAAACAAGGCAAAACCTTTGATGTTTAAGTCATTATAAAATGGTAGAGATGTAGCTTACATAGGAACTGATAAATTGCTTTGTATTAAAACAAGTTGCACCTAGCACTTAGATTGACCTTCACAATTTGCATTCTTTACCCTTGATGATTTTGACTGAAAGCAGACCTTGGATCATAAGAATTCAGTTTCACAAATCCAGAAGTATATGAAAGTTTTCGTAAGCCAGAACAAGACACAAGTGCAAAACCCAGGATTCCTATGTCCCAGCCAAGCTCCACTGCTCCAACTATTTACAGTACTGCCAATGCTTGAGCACTAAGCCCATGTAAACAGAAAGTTGCTCTCCTCCAGAACACACCTGCCAAGTATAACCTAAATTTACCTTTCTTCTTACTTACGGCATTTTTAATAAAAGTCCTGAGATGTCTCTCCAACACTGACTCCTTTTTCCATTGCCCCCTAAACAAAACACAAACTGCCACCACCACCACCACCATCAAATGTAAGTAAATAAATCAAACCTCCAGTTTTCCAACTGCAAACATTTTGATACTGCAACTCTTCATTCTAGAAAACCCAAGAAGTTGCATAAAAGAGGAGACTGAGAGGAGGAAAGCCTTTCCCAGATCTATACTGAAACGAACTAACTCCAGCCTGCAGACTAAAACTGCAGTAATCACCATTTACCTCTCACACCTGGGCTTGCAGAAAATGGTAAAAGAACATTATTTAACCCTTCGCATCTTTTTAAACTGTGGTACTCTTTATTACACTGTTGCTCATTTCTAGGTGTACAAAAAATCACTTTAGGCAGATAAACTCTTTAAAAATAGCTCTCACATGCTTTCCATTGTGAAGTTGCACAACACAATATTTTTAACATACTAAGTTTTGTGAGAAAGACGGTTCATTAATTGAGTGCCAGATATTAATTTTATTGGGGTTTATAACAAAGTTTTTTTGTGAATATTTTGTTGCTTTAGAAATAAAATAGTCTGAAGTGATAATGTCTGTGCAAAGGAAATAGCTAAGGTAATGCAGAAGTTCAAGGTGTGGCTAAGGCTATGGTCAGGCCAAGATAATAACTAATTGAGAAAAATACATCCCTAGCCTTCAAAATTTTTAGAATGTGCCATCATGCATTCTAAAAACAGGTTTGATTCATTATTTCTTATTTAGGAGTAAATTATACCACTAATATTTTGTAAATACTTTACATTGCAAGTTACATTATCCTCATATTCACAAAGACTTTTTGTTTTAAGATGCAACAAAAGAAAAGGAGAGCAATAGTCTCTACTAAAAGTGAAATGGAAGAAAGTCTGTAATTAAATGCAACAAAAACAGTAACATATAGTAGAGATTTTATTATGATATTTAGACAAAAACACACACTGGAAAGCTTTACCAACTACTGCGGCTTAATAAGGAATCAATATAGGCAGATCACAGAAGTGTCTGCAACACACTCCCCTCAGCAGAAAAATTACTTTTCAGACAAGCAAGTTAAAATATTTATTAATTGGAAATCTCGGTAAAAGGTACAGCAACACCAGTTCCAGGAAAGTTTTTAAAAACTAGCTTGATCTAGTAAACTAAATTTCAGCTTTCAAATTATCATCTGTGTAGGCATGCAAAGGAAGGCAGGCTACTGTGTAAGAAACTTTGCTTTTTCTCTGCTTCTGCAAGAGAGGAATTGGCACAGCTGAAAGTCTTCAGCTGTTAGGAATATGTGTAAAATGACCCTTCACCTGTGCCAATTTCTCTCTTCCAGAGGTAAAGTTGAAGTCCTTCAGCTGCTATGAATATATGTAAGATTGCTCCTTACACGTCTAATCACAGAAAGATAAACTCAGCATCTTCATTATTATGTAGCAAGTTTTTATCACAGAAAATAGTAACTGCATTTTCTGGTTAAATATACATAAAATAATATCTTTTATGTGGGACCCATTATACTCTGCTAATTTAGGAACTGTGTTACCACTTAACATTAAAGCCAACCCACAAGTACCTCTTATATATATGGCTCTCCATACCATACCATGAGATCAGTAAGATTTTATACATGTATAAGATGTCCATACCCTGTGCATGATTGTAGAGTTGAGCTCCCCACAGCATTTTCTGCAGTTTTCCTCACTACTGTCTTGTAAGATATGTGAACACTGTTGAGCCAAGCTGAAGTGTGACAGAAACTAAGAAATATATTCTGGAATTGCCTGGAAATATTTGGTAGAATGGAAAATCTAGTTCATATCTCAAGTTCTAGGTAGAGTCTAGATTATTCTTGTTCTCCTTGGACTTCTTTGGCTGGTGGGGAAAGAAAAAAAAAAAAAAAAGGCTTCTGTGCCTGCAATATATGTAGAAGGCAACAGAGTAATTTTTAAGTAAAATTTTTAATCAAATTTTTTTTTAATAAAGTTAAAGCATATTGTTGACTTGTATTAGAAGACCTGCAAAAGTCTTAGAAAAAGATAAAGCTAGTATTTTTCCAAAATCTTTCTCCTAGTTTTCACAGCTTTTTCATTTCCTATAAATTTGGTTCTGAGTGCAGTTTGAAAACTCTCTTCAGTTGGGGAGAATTGAATTTCACACATTATACACTACCATATCATAGTGTCCCTATCTATAATAAATAAAAAGATTACTGCCATATTAAAAGTTTATATGTCTGTGTCTTTCCACTGTTTAATTTATTTTATTTTTTTTTTAGCTTTTTAATGTAGGGCTATAACACATCAGCCAAAAACCTATGTAATTTCTCTCTGGTCACAGAATAGCAACCTAAAGACACAGTTAATTCTAGTTCAGCAGAAGGATCAGCACTATTTTGTGGCATGGTAAACATACTTCAAATACGAAATAAGTTTCATACCTGAAATATGAAAATATGGATTGTGTTACATAAAGAATGAGCATGAATGTAACTGTAGCTCTCTATGAAAAAATTATCCTGGGGTGGGGGGGGGGAGAATGAATTTTTCCTTCTGTGTAAGACCTCTGTGTTTTATCCAGCCCTGTGAGAAATCACAACAATGAAATCTCATCCTTGCCTTTCCTATGATTTCTGTTTAGTGATCACAGGATCACTGAGAAGGCAACTCAAGATGCCTGATTGGAGAAATTAGCATTGGTATATTGTTCAGTTAGGAAAGCTAGAATTAGAAAAACAGACTCACACCCATTAAAATGTCACAAACATTGCTGCTTGGCAGCTGCATTCACTTACTTGATCTCATTGCTTGTTGGCAATAGCCTTCCTAAGCTACAGCTTTTCTTTTTCCTTTTGGGACTTCTGTGTCAAGCCAGTATTTTCCCCTGGCATGACAGTTTACTACCAATCCATTATCCATTACCTTCCTGGCACGTGCAGACTTCAGAAAAGGCTTGTCTGGGATTTGGCACTTTACCCAGTGTCTGATAAACCTTTTAAATTATATTCATTCTCTTGTGCAAAATGGAAAAAATATGGCATGCAGCTATGCCAGTGTTACACTGCCCTCTGCCAGGGTTGTTTTTCACTATAAAGTCCCCCAAAAAGAACTGAAATAATGTAGTGTCTCTAAGGACACCACAATAGAAAAGGGGGAAATGAAAAGTAGTAGTTATCTGAGGTATTTTTACTTTTCTGAGCACACCAAAAGAGCTTGTGTTTAGAAAACAAAGCTGCTTATTCTAAAAACTGAAACTTTGCCTTTAAATCAGTAATTTATCATTCATTTCTCAGTGCACTGAACTTCAAAATCAAAGAGGCTTCCTTAAAGACACAAACTTTGCCACAACTTAGCCTTAACTACAGAAAAGCAAAGATTCAAAAATAAATGAAATAAAATCTGGATTATAGAAAGAGGTGTCACTCTCACCACCTAACTAGAATGCATATGCACTCATGAAAGGACTCTTGACTCTGATTAGTTTGCATATTGGGTTGTTCTGAATGATGAATAATAATCATATTTCTCCTTCAAAGAGTAAAACAAAACTGAAATTAATTGCAATAATGATAAGAGCTCTACTAAAAAAAAAAATAATTATTATTTTGATGAATTTCCGTAGGCTGCTGCTAATCCTAAAACACTCTTTTGATGTTAATAAAGAGTATGAAAATGTTACTGTTTCCGTATTTTCTAACTTGCACCTTAGCTTCTATAAGTCACACCACCTAAAGTAGAAGTAAAATATCACAGGATTCTTATAATGTCAACTCTCAATAACCTGTCAATTCTCTACTCAATTATTTGCTGATTGTTTCCAATGTGCTGAATTAGCTGCTTACTGTCACAAGGCTCCTCAAAGTGAAATTACAATTTTACTACTAATGAACATATTAAGTAACATATTAGTCTTCCAGATCCGATCTTCAGAAATCAGGTTTAAAGGTGAAGAATTGTCATTTTGGCTTGTTTCTTTTCCCAGTAAAATCCATATTACTTTGTCATTGATTTTCATACATGAAAATTTTAAAGTGCCACTTCTTAATATATGTACCACATGATTTTCCCTTATAATTGGCATATTTTACTGCTTTATGCAGTTATATTTGAGAATATAAAACAGAATAGTTGAATTCTGTATAAGGTAATTTGGTTAGTAACCTACTGTGATTAAAACAGCTATCAGTAATCTAACACCAACATATCTGTGAAGAAGGCAATGAAAAAACTGCCTCCTCTGACAGAGGGAAAATTGCAATCATGTTAGTTGATGTTTTGGAGAATAGGAACTCTGAAGAATAAATGCTCAAATTCACTGTGATCCAGAATGTGTGTATTTGTCTAAAATAACACTTGCTTTATATGCTGTTGGGCATTTGCAATTCCTCTCAAATTCTGTCATGCTGAGATTCACCTGAACAGATTTCTGCACTCATCTGTTCTGTCATGTCCTGAAGATGCTCTGAAAGCATACTCACTAGGCAAGACCTTCATAAAGAAAAAAAAAAAAAAAAAAAAAAAAAAAAAAAAAAGTTTGGGCTGAAACTAGATTTAGAAGAGACTTTATTTCTTATTTTATTCAAAAACTCATTGTTTTAGCCATTCATCCTGCCCTTATCATCCCTGCCTTGTCCAAGCTAAATCAGACATTGAATGATTAGGAAAGGAGATAGAGACAGACATGCACAAACACACACACCATCAAAATGTGAGAATTTGATTTTTTGGTCCTATGACCATGATGCTGAATAAGACCATGGAAAAGAGATGTTTAAACCACCAGACTGAGAAATAATCCTCCCAAACTACTTGATGTTTGTGACATTTCTTAGAGCACGAAAGACATACCATCAAACTCTTATTCTAATTCAGAAAATGTAAACTGAAACTGGATCCCTGTCTCATGTTAGTAAGTATCCCCATCGCTGAGCTTCTGTGAAAGTGTGTACCCCAAGATAAATGCTGCATAGTTACTGCTAAAAGTTGTGTTAAAATACTGAAGGTTTTCTTAAAGGAGAGGGCACTCCATTTTTAAGTCTTCTGCTTCTTCCCTTGAGCAATCAGATACTTTGTTTCTCTGACATTTTGCAGAAGGTATCATCCGTCTATCTAAATCTGATTCTGTGTGATTCACCTCTATCATCAGCAGAGTATGATTCTTCTCCTCTTAAAACAAGCATTTAAAATAGATGAGAGAAATTATGCCTTGAAAGTTTCCTCCTCTCTCCTAAAACAGTGGATGAATATAATTAATTCAAACGCAAGTGTCTACATAGTTGAGATTCAGAGTTATAGGAAATGTGTCCCAGTCTGCTTAGGTCAATCTAAATAAACACTAACTCACTGTTTAAACTTCTACTGAACCAATACATTTTGAAAATCAAGTTACCTATAAATATGGTAAATACATAATAAGATTGCAGTACATGGTAGTTTTTGTTTGCTTTCCTTGAATCCTGTAATTATAAAACATGTGAATTCCTGTTTGCACCAATGGAGTTCTTCAGTCAATCTGTTTATGCATCTTGTATCCTACAACTTGGGACAGGTCATAGAGTACAGCTAGTTTTGCACATTTATGAAATAAAACTTTTATAACAAAGGTAAAAATAATCAGGAAAGAGGCATCTTAATACAGCAAGCTTAGACTGGCACCACAGGTTCAAATGTTCTTGCTGATTCAGCCACTCAGAATCTTCATCATTCAAAGGAAACAAACTGAATGTTTTCAATGTAATTGTGCCTAATCTTGCACAATGAGAGCATAAAAAAAAAATAAATCTGTTTTCTAATTTTTGCATGAGCATTAATAATGCAGTGGGACCCTTAGTAGCAATAATGGTTTGCCCTTTGCCTCTGTCTAGAATTTTGATCATTGTCCTGACTCTTGTCCTCACCCCCAGCAGTGTCTGAATTTCAAAGGTGTTACATTTCTGTAAAGTGAAGTATTCTGGAACTACTTTACTTTCATAAAGTGTTGCCAATGTCATTGTTACAGAACCTACCAGTCAGAAGATGATCTTCATATGAAATAGGCAAGATTATAGGCAAGATTATAAAGGTGAGAAAATCATAAATAACTGAGAGTGAAAAAGCAAGAAAGGAATCCTATGTATGTGAGGACAAGAGAAAATCACAAGTAATATCATTCCTGAGAATTAATGTTTTAGCTTTTTGTCACAGAATGTTCTCATTTTCCAACATCTAGTCACAATTGCATTTATGACATTCAGTTTATTCCCTTTTCTTGCAGGATTAATCATCTAGCCACAGTAAAACAATAAACTACTATAATCTATTTCATTTTTTATTTTCCTTTCAGCCACAAACAAATTGCAGGTCTATCCCTTTCAGCCTCTCTTTCATACATTAGCAGCTATGCTGTTTGGGACAAAATTGTGGCAGGCTCATAAAAAATCTGAGCAACTGTGCATGAGATTATTCAGAAAAAATATACTCATGACTCAAAGCAGGACATCCAAATGTGCCAAGAAAGGTAAGTATGCAGCAAAAGAGGGAGTCACTAAAGAAAAAAGATCAACATACCAATATTATTCTGGTACCCATTTTCAAAAGCACCATCTCACACAGGTGTTCAACATGTCAGCAGAAGAAGTGGGTGTGGAGTTTAGAAGGGCTGTAGAAAGGAAAAGGTTTGTTAGAGCACTCCTCCTCTCCATAATTGTTTACAGATTCACATTTACCATTGGGTTCTTTTGAACATAAAAGAGCTGTATCGCAAGCCTCATAACTTCACATACTAGATTTGCTTACTATGTCCTAGTTAATTCAACAGTCTAGAATAAACAGTTTTATTAAAATTGTTTTTCTGTGACTTGAGGCTTTGTTGAGGCTTTTGGCTGATACATAAGCATACCATTAGGTTACAGAATTGTGCATCTTGTTTTTCATTTTTCCTATGCTCAGAAGTTTGCTAAGCCTGCCTGTCGTATTTACTTGCTGATTAGACTTAAATAGCCTCAAATCAAATTTTCATCTTCATGTCATACAAACAAAAGAAAATGTCATTTTTTTTTTTTTCCTGTGGTATGCCGGTCTGCTTCACAAACATGCCAGCCCTTGCAGAGTGCAGAAATTAATAGATATCAGGAGCCAGAGTTACATTCCAGAAGCTAGTCATTCTTGTCAACTATTTTGTATTTGCCTCGCTGATGGCCTTACTGGTGCATTGTAGCATGAACACTCTCTTGGTGTGCATTTAGGATGACCACGTGACTTGCCTGTGTTTTTGCCAATTATGAGTAATGTAAGGTAATCCTAAATGAGTGTTAACAAAACATTTATATCACCCCACACTTGCATGAATTCTCTAACACATAGCATATTGGAGAAGTATTTCTCAATTCTTAGAAGCTTTTTAGAAGAAATTGTCCAGATCTTTGGATAAGCTGGATAAGCTTTTTTATGAAAGCCCGTGCTAGGAGAGGTGGTTAAATGGTGTTATTTTCTATGTTCATGCTTCTCTAGTCTTGGTTTGGTGAGTGCAACCCTTGCTTTTTCTGGCTGCTAACATTTGTGCCAAAACAAGCCAGGATCAGCTTTTATGCTGGTAGATGGGAAATTGCTGTCAAAGAAACTTTTATAGAAGTTCTTTGCATAGTGGGATCCTGTAAACATAAAGGAGTATCTTGGAGCCTGGATAAACATGGTGAAATCCTGTCTCCATTGGGATTTTTGCCATGCATATCAGAGAAGGCAGGATTTTTAACTTCTGTGTTTAAGACTGCTTTGCTTCACAGGTTGCAGTGCCTGTCCAGTGACTTTGCAGGTCTAGCAGGGATGCCAGGCGGGAAAACCCCACTGTTTTTAGTGTGCTGAGAGATCTTTTTTGATTCAAAGAGCTGTGCCATTCCTGGAGCTTTTATTCACTGCCAAGAGCTAACACAACTTAGGCAAATAGCAGACACTGGCTGCAGTTCTTCAGAGCAGTCCACTTTGTTCTATTTTTAATTGAATGCCAAAACACAAGCTTCTGGCCTTAAGGAGGAGAATAAAAACAGTGTCCAGTGCCTTCAGATTGCAGGAAGTTCTGCTCTTGCATTTACGACAGAAGTCTGAAAGAAGATTTACTAGCAAGTAAATATTTTGGAATAATTATTTTGCCCCACAGAACTGTAAAATATTAAATAAATGTGAGAATTCAAAACATAATGTATAAAAGCCCAGGTATAAGCCCTGTAACTTTGGGATATATTTTGTTCTGCAGCATGACTATTACCAGAAGATGATACAAAAATTTTGTTTGAAGTTCTTTATACCAATTTAAACATGAAGCAAAATCAACCAATTTACTTTATTTATTTATTTTATATATATATATATATATATATATACAATTATTATAAGGTAAAGAACACAGGAAATACTTAAATTCTTTTCTGATAGATGGCCACTTTAATTTTAATAGAAATATGCTCTACAATGTAGGCACAAACATAATGTTATAAGTCCTTAAAGAAGAAATTCCACTATTTATTAGCTATCACAAGTATGAAGGGCATTAGTGACAGTAGTGACATCTGTTATAAGAGTCCTTGGTAAAGACTGAAATTTAGACACTGATGTACCATATATGTTGATAAGCCATATAACTTTTAAAAGCAGGCAGCTAGAAAGTGACTGAAATTAATGTTAAAAATTACTACAGGCTATTACACTTCATTTGCTAGCCTGGTAAGAGAAACCTTACATCTATTTTCTTAAGCAAGAAGATTTTGAAAAGGAGAATATAGGTCAATTAAGAGTTATGGCACGAAAATAATAGAACATATTCTAGAAGAATGGTCAAGATGATCAAACAAAATGGCAATTCATTTCTATTTCATTATGATAAACATGAAGGTCACCCATCTATTAATCCATAAAACAATTCATCTCATCTCATGTCAACAATATTGAATTATTTAAGTAACGTAATCATGTATCATAAGTTTAAGGGGCCATGTCATCTGAAACTTTGATTTAGTTGATGAAATCATCAGGGGAAAAAGAGCAAATTTCTTATGAACACGTCAGTGTTACATAACAGTGTACCAAAGGAGCAGCTTTTCTGAGTCCTACCAGATGTCTAGCATGTCCTAGATGTCCTGCACCTTCAACCACTAGCTGAGGCATAAGAAAGGTGTGAGAAACATTTCACTGGCATATCTTTCCAACTGCACAGGAATTTCCCTGAGTTGGAAACAGACTGCTTTATCATAGAATGTTATCAAAACATGCTTAAACTGAAATCCAAATTCATAGCCATGTTACTGAAGTACATATCTCATTTAACTTTTGAGTAATTTTGTAATTTTTCAAAGAAACAAACAAAAAAAATACACAAAAACCATATTAATTGAAGATTGCACAGAGAACATTAGCGCATTGTGATCTGGTTGAAGGACCTGGGCCTGCTAAAATTACAATACTAAAAGTTGTGTGTAGATTGAGGTATTAGGGTGGAGCCCAAATCTCCTAGTTTATATTAGATTCAATAAACTTGCAGATCACATGCTTACATGAACATTGATTCAATGTCCAAGTTTACCCTTGAATTCCAATCCCATTGCTTGAATGGAAGCTCTTTTTTATTTCCTTGCATTGATAAATAAAAACCCCACAGGTTTACTTTAGAAGAGGAAAAATGCATAGCGTATGTTATTAATCATGTTATTGTTATTTTTATAGGGCAGCACCTATGAGTTACCAAAGACTTGTACCCCTTTATGCTAGGCATTTGGAAAACACATGCACAGTCCCTTCAGCATAGAGTCTTCAACAATGCAATGGAATACAATTCCAATTACAGAAAAAATAGTAGAAAATACCATAAAAACAAGAGTCACACCAAAGATCTACTTAGTCTATATTCTCACTGACAGTGACCGAAAGTGGAAAAACTACAAAATGGCTGATGTTGGCATGGTCCTCTGGGTTCACCTGGTCCAACCCCTGCTCAAGCAAGGCCCTGTAGAGTAGGGTGCCCAGGACCACTTCCAGGTGGCTTTTGAGAATCTCCAAGGAGGAGACTCCACCACCTCTCTGGGCAGCTTGTGCCAGTGCTCCATCACCCGCACAGTACTGAAGTGCTGTCTGGTGTTCAGACGGAACCTCTTCTGTTACAGCTTGTGCCCAGTGCTTCTTTTTCTGGCACTGGACACCACTGAAAATTGCCTGGCTCCATCTTCTGTACACCCTCCCTTTAGGTATTTATAGACATTGATAATATCCCCCCCAGGTTTTCTCTTCTCCATGCTAAAAAGTCCCAGCTCTCTCAGCCTTTCCTCACAGGAGAGACTTTGCTATCCATAATAATCTAATTATTAATCTGGGGACATTTTTACTCAATTGAGCTCCTCACAAGTTCTGTATCAGCTAAGCAGAATATTTCATTACTATACACTGGGCTATGCCACACCTGTTGTTCAGATGAACCCTTTTCTGGCAAAACTTCACCATTATTTGCTCATCTCTATGCTGTTTAATTAAGATGTATTACTTTTTCCTTGAGAAGTAGGGCCTAACATTATCATTCTATTACTTTTGTTGTGAAAGGATTGAAAAAGTTGGCTATTTCTTCTCATAGTTATCAGGCTCTGAAATAATTTGAAAAAATATTTTAAGGGATTATTTTTAGTGTGAATGTTTTAAATTTTACACACTTCACATGATAAACTGCCAAAAAAGTATCAAACTATTAGGTCAGATTCCTAAAGATGTTAGTGAGTCAGATTCGTAGAGATCTTAGTGACAATATTCCATGCTCATCACATATAGGAAAAATAGTCTGGTGGACTTGGGAACTATAATTAATCTCATGCTAGTTAACTTGAATCTGACGATTAAAAAGAGCTGACACAAGTAAATCTCTTATTTTGAAATTTTAAGTTAGAAAATACTTGAAAATATTCAAGTATTCAAGATGGAATAAAAATATTCAAAGGTATTAAATCATTAATTTTCACTTTTCTAAGACTTTATATATGCACACACTGCAAATATGTTTTGTAGTCCACTCTTTTTTTTTTTTTTTCTTCTTTTTTTTTCCAAAATTTTCAGTAAGCTCTGAAGAAGCTCTGAAGTGTTTGAAGGGCTTTGTTTTGCTGCAACTAAGCATGGAAACATCTGCCTGGTCAATGTAATATGCAAATAGTTGCAGTAGCCTGAATGAAAATCCATCAAGGAAAACAAAGATATAGTGTAGGACAACGCAGTGTTTTCCAAACAAGTATATTGCAGAGTCATAGCTGATATAGGAATTCCACAACACCAGTTCTTATTCAGGCTAAATTTCAGGTTTTGATTAATGAAACAGTCAGGCTAAAGGACTCTGTTAAATGAGGTATATCTACACTATGCTTATTTTGAGACCGTGTGGCTGCCTAGTAATGCTAATGCTTTTCTGACACTTCTTGGGCAGGAATATTTCAATAGTACCTTATTATAAACTGGATCATTTTTGGAAAACCAAATGATATATCACATGAGACTAAGTGCATTTTTAATGTATTCAGGAGTTGCAGGCTCATTTATTGGAAATTTGTTTAATTGTTTCTACAGGTCTTTCTTACATATATCTTCAGGAAACTGAAGGTATTTTTATATGTATTTAAAGGGATAACTCAGATTTTTGAAAATGTTATTCAGAATAAATAATAATTTGTATGTTGAGTTGGATTTTAGATAAAAGCAACAGGAACTTGATTTAGAATCATAGAATCATAGGATATTCCGAGTTGGAAGGGATAAGGATCATCAAGTCCAACTCCTGGCACCGCATAGGTCTATCCAAAAGTTTAGACTGTGTTATTTAACACAGAAAATATATTATATTTTTGACAACTACTATATATCTGTAATATCCAGACTTCTTATAGGCTTCATTGTTTCTATCTAGACATGCTCAAAGAACTTCAAAGGGTTCTTTTGTACTCTAGTATAGACTACAAAGCATAGTGTCTTTGATTATGAAAGTCTAGCAAGATTCATTTCAAATATTACAGTAAGACTTCCTCAAAATTGCAAAAGGAAAAAAAATATGTTACTGATACAGTTTGTGGATGCATCAGTTGCACATATTTGTGTAGCTTATTAAAGTACATTATGGCATAGCAAATGCATTTCCACACGCTCCTTAGTATTCCCTACTGTTCATAAAATCACAAGATATTACTATTCATAACTAGAAGTTAGAACAGATGTGGCATACCAATCTGGAAAATGCTGGCTCCTGATTATGAGCACTTCTGCAACACTTTCCTTTTACTCCTGAATTTTAATAATGACTAGACTGTAAACTTTGGAATACAACTCAGCTGAACTGAAAGATCAAACGAAAAGAGCAACGATGTCAGAAAGTAGGTTGGATAGAATACATACTACAACATAAAATAATATATATATATATATATATATATATATATATATATATATAAAGTACATAATTAATGACTCTTTCTTCTCCTAAATACCCATTCTCTTCTATTGCTGTTGGCAACCAGAGTGGGTATTCCCTTACTTCATTCGTAAACTCCCACTGCTCTGTTCTTCACCTTAGGAGTGAAATAAATGTATTGAAAGTACCTCAGGATTCAGTTCAGCTATCAAAACAACCTTTTCATTCACAAATACAGAGGCTATGGATGGATAAAATTTAGAAAATGTATCTGTCAGTTTAAAATATGATCTTTTCCTTCCTAGGATGCAGTCTCAGAGCTCCTGTTCCTCTGTGTACGTGCATATGTGCCTGTTTGCAGTCACTCTGAGCACACAATGAAGTGGCAAATACAAAGAGGGTTCTAAATTAGATAATTGCCCTGGAAGCAGAAGCTGCATAACTCAGCTCTGTCTAAGTAGATCTCTCCATAAATTCTCAGAAACCTGCAAAAGAGTAGTCTCACAAGGCAGCATCAGCAGGGAGTAGGGGCTGTTGCAGTGTTATCACATTTTAAAGCAAAGCACAATGCAAGCTGTGCTAAACATGAGCTTCTGTGACTGGAGAGTATGTTGCAGGTAAGCAGTGCCACTTCCAGGGACTCATTCTCCTGGATATTCCATATTTTTTGAATGGGTCATTGATGGTCTTATTTCTAGCTTTCCATGGATGAAAGCATGACTTTCTTATGAGAACTTGTGTAAACTCTGGTGCAAATATCATTGAAACTGATGTCTGCCAAGAATAATATTTTACAGGTTCTAAAGCCTCTGATAAACCATGTAATACAACCACAATTTATATGCATCACAGAGGTATATTATCCCAGAGAAAAACTAGGTTTTCTTCTTTAATCAGTATTATGTATACGATCAGAATTATTTATTGTTTTTCAGTAAAAAGCTGCTTCTTTGATCTTCAAACTGTTAGCCAAAGTATCTGAATTTCTTTTGTAAGGTTGAAAGTCACAAAAATTGTAAAATAATAAGAAATTACTTTCAAATATATATATATATTTTTTTTTTTTTTGAAGAGACTAAGTTGTTATGGAAGAAATGCAAAGCATTACTTATGTTCTTCAGATATTTAGTTTGTAGGTAAGTTTCAGAGTGTGCTTCAGAACATTTTCAAAATTAATCTAAATTTCACAGCTCCATAAGCATGTAACCTCCTGCTTTATTACCTGTCACCCTATTTCTGTGTCTTGGAAGTTCCACGACAGTTAGTTCATCTGGCACTATTTCCTAAGACACAAATCATGATTCCATCCGAACTTGTCAAAACACAAATTAAGTCAAAAATTTTCTCTATGATGACATCTAGAATTATGAAAAATATACTCTACTTTTCACTAAGTACATTTATGAAAAATGCAGTATTGTTTGCTACACTGTCAGAAGCTCTCTGATTACACACAGCACATACGCATGTGTTTCATAAATAGCTTTGTCACTTACAGTCTGATTTCAACTGAAATTAAACAAAAAGACATTGATCTCAAAGATTATTTTGTTTACATACATTTTGCAGAAATAGATGGTCAAACTGAGGATTGAAACCATATAAGCTTCGGCTGAGGGAAAGGCTGCAGAAGGAGTTCACATTTTTTTATGACCCCCAAGAATCTGCATGCCAGCACTTATAAATATTCATGTCATAGGAAAAGCTTCAAGGTTTTAGTACCTCAGAAATCAAGGCCAACCAACCAGAAGGCAACAGTCCACAGGCAATGGGGCTTCATTGATTCTGCAACTCTACATGCCACTTGTTAATTATATGACTTTTTGTTAGACATGGATTTATGGGGGTAGGGGAAGGGGCGTGGTTAAGAAATCAGCCTCCTTTCTTCACACAATAAAGTGCTGTGCATCTGTCCGGAATTTCTGAGGTCTGAGCTCAAGCCAAGTTGCCTGATGTCTGGAAGCCGTGACCAGTATCTGAAGAACTCACTCATGGTGCATCTGCACGAAAAAAGTCACATACTATGGGTCTACTATGGATAGAAATTTTGTGCAATTACCTTGTATAGCAGCATACCCACCTTTATCTACCAGTTAAGATCAGTGGGGGTGGAATTTGTTTAAGCAAAAAATTAAGCAATGAAAACAATCACTCATTTCCCATGTTCCACATACACATTAAGCAGATAAGAGGCAACACCATTTTCCCCGGTCCAGTGACCACTTGGAATGGATGAAAAAAAAATGCTACTTGAAGGTTTTATGTTCATTGGGAGAAGGGGTAATGGTGCATTTTGCAAACAGAGGATGGTGGAGAATGCATGTACAACTACCATGTTCTAAGTAGCATTGTGACTTAGGTAACGGAAATTAATATATACTATATAGTGAATAGGGAGATTAGGAAGCAAGCTGACAGTTGAGGGAATTCATTTTACAAAACATTTAAATTTTGTGCCATTTATGCAACTGAATCTGGGGCACTGAAACAAGTATATTACATACAGTAGATCCTTTCAGCTGATGGCAGCTGCTCCTGCACCTCTGGATACAATCAGGTCTTCCCATTTTTGAAAACAAGGGCAGAACTTCCAAGTCTGAAAAGTGGTGCTTTTGTCTTCTTCAAGGATTAACCCTAAGAAAAATTCTTCCTACTGGTGAATTACATAGGTAGTCTTTAACAGTGAGCTCTGAGCTGTCATTTTAGGCTGTGTGAAGGATGGCACTAAGGTAGCTGGAGTTTCTGCCCTGTATTGGGTGTCTCTGCCCTTCTTCAGCTAGCACAATCAAAGTGTGCTCAGACCTGCCTGCAATTGCCAGTGTAGGCATGCCCTCCTTCACATATTTGTACTGTGATTTTAGGCAAGTTATAATCAGTAGAAAATGGGTGGTGCTGGAAAAGGGTTAGAACTTGTCTGGAATTTTTGGTTAAACATCAAGAAATTCTGATTCTTGAAAACAGAGCCTTTTCATGGAAGCATGTTAATCCTGAAATGGAAAATTCTCAAAAGGATAGTTCAGATTGAAAGTCAAGTGTCTGGATGAAAGCAAAAAAAAAAAAACCTGAAAACTTAAATGATCATGGAACCAATTAACAACAGTTTTTATCTGGGATTTAGGCAGCCAGCATCTGAAATCTCTGTTTTTGTATCAGATAGAGCAGAGATTTAAGATCTGGACTCCCATATTACAAATATCAGTCTTCTTCAGGTCAAAAGTAGCAACACTAACAAGTGAAGAAAATTCCCCTTTGAAATTACAAGCTTACTATTCTAATGTAGGTTCCTAGAAAGATGTTGGAGAAAAAAAAAATAATTTATAAACATTAAATGAATAATGAAAACAAAGAAATAAACAATATGAAAACAGCTAACAACAAACTATCTAATTGGGTATGGCCAGGATGGAGTTTCATAGCAGCCGCCATGGTGATGTGTTTTGGATTTGTGACTAAAACAGTGTTGATAACATACAAGTGTTTTGGCTGTTGTTGAGCAGCACTTGCATACTTTGAGGCTTTCTCTTTTCCCTGCTCTGTACCTGTTGTTATTATTTTGAATTTAGTATTTTCATTCTTAAGTATATTTAGATTGTCTTTTGCCTATCCCCTTAATTTCATTAATTCTTTAAAATAACCTACAATGGTTAATTTCATGTAAACAAGTAGGGTAAAGATAGAGGGTAATGCCCAAAAAAGCAAAAGTTCCTATAACAGGTAGTATTACTGTAAGTAAAATTTTGTCCAAAACATCATCCATTGGCAAGCTTCATATTTTTGATCCCTGCTTATTGTACATTATCATAGTATTTTAAGGAAAATTAGAAAGTGAAATAATTTAGATTAAAATTTGTGATAAAAGAATGAAGCATAAAATGGCTGGAGATGGCCTGAATGATGCCAATGAGCATTAACTCTGTATCAGAAAAAAAAAAATATAAAATACATAGATTTAAGTGCAAGATTAAGTACTTTACCCTACAGACTAAACACAGGATTAAACTCTTTCAGTTATTTAGCAAAGAAGAGAGAGCTAATGTAGAAAGTTTCTGTCCAGAATTACACTGAAAAGCTATGCTTAGTGACACCAAAATTACCATCCTAAAAGAAACAGTAGGAAAAGAGTGTTTTACAGAAATAGTCTAGTCCATGTTTTTGCTGGATTGAGTTCTTAGGAAAAATAAAGAAAAAATAAAAAATAAAAATCAATCTCTGGTGTTTATTTTCAAATAAAAATTTATGGGGAAGTCGAATTTCCTACCAGAAAAACTTGGAATGATGCACTACAGTATGTTTGGGTAAAGAAGTCATCAAAGCATCTACACACCTCTCTATATATGTGTACTAAAGCACAGGTTCCTCCACTTTTAAATTAATCCTACTTATGGATAACATTTAAATAGTTTCCTTGAATTTCTCAGAAAACACATTTTCTTGAAATATAAATCCAATCTCCAGTAAATGCCTTGAGATGGGTATGAAATATTGAAAGCAAATGAAAGCAAAGTAGCAACAGGCACAGATCTGTGAAGACAAATAATTGTGGCTTTGGTCACCTTTCACTAGAGGATTCTTCTTTTTGTTGAGAACTGAATATTTTTCATATGTGTTTATGTGATATCATCTTTTATAGTCTTAATTTCTTTTACAGTTAAGTTTACTGTTCCACAAAAATACAATGCAACTGCAATTTGGCTTTATAATTCTTTTAAGAAGTACATTGTTGTAACTTTGCAAATGTACAGTAAAAATGTAGGCAATTTAAAAAAAAATAAAATTAAGTAAACTATTTTTAACAATATTTTTTATATTAGAGCACACTGAAAATAGATTCCCATATTTTATTTTCATAGGCAGACAATCTGGTGGTTGCTTACAGAGATCAATTTTAAATTTTCAGATAGAATATTTTAGTAGGCAGTGGAATAGTGTGCTGGTTATCATTTTCAGATCACTGAAAGTAAATTGGAAAAAATTAATAAGACCTTTCCCTAAAGCCCTGAAAGCTTCAGCCAAAAGTATTTTGGCCAATTTAATTAACTACTGTGTATATTGGTTCTACTACTTCAACTTCAGATGAACCCTTTGCAATTCCTTTGCCAGGTGGCTAATGGCAGCAAAAATGGGCTGGATACAATATATCAAAGGCCCCTCTCAACAAATAAATAAACCTAGCTGAAGTCCACTCTAAACTATGGAAAAACTATACACCATCTTTATATGCACCTTCTTTATATGGCTACCACATATAAAATCTCTGAGATAGGCACCTACTAGGAGAGCAGGAAGTAAATGTGTTTAAGAATTTTTCAGAATAAAAACACAGTAACATGGGCAACTAAATAGTTAGAGACTTATTTACCCATGACGAGAACTCCGGCGATGGCACTCTCTTCCCAGACACCAGTGAGAATATCCCAGAGGTGACAGTTTCCTGATATTAATTCATCTATCCTCTAGTGTCCATTTCTAAATCGGTACAGAACACAACAGAAATTGTAGTACCTCTCTGTTAAGGTCTGCTTCTATTTTTTCAAAGTGCTTCTTGCTAAATCCCAGCTAGAAGCACCATTCTCTTCCTACTGAATTAACTATATGACAGAGATAGGTATGGAGGTAGGGTCCATGAAACATATGTCTCCTTATAATGCCTTCCAGCTATATATAGCTCCCCCAGTATTATCTCATGCCATCTTTGTTTTGTGTCCTCAAATGAATCCTCAGCTGGGGAGCAAAAAGGAACCTAGGACAGCTGAACAGAATCCCAGGTCGGCACTAAACCCCACCATTCAATCTATTCCTTCCCTTTATTCTCTAGCAAAAGGCATCACCCAGGTTGGGCTGCAATTATTCACAAGACTTCAGGAACTGCAAGCAGGCAGCCTATGCAAATAAAATCTATTCCTACAATTTCACCTCTCCTGGAAGGTCTGTTCTTCCCATTCAATACTAATATTTCTTTAGGCAAAAGTGCCCATAAATGAGCAAATTTCCAGCACTGGAAATTTACTAAATTTATTTCAAGAAATGGAACACTTTGGAGGCTGTTTTCCAAAATAGATGGTAGTGAAGAAGCCTAACCAGCAGTAATGACATTTTAATAGTAAGTATAGACAGACCATCAAGGTTCAGAATTGCAAGTCCAAGGTGTTAAATTAATTCTTGGTCAGGGATCTATTTGTTCAGTGAATCTGGCCTGCTACCTTCACTTTTCAGAGGCCAACTTTTCTCTATTCCTTTCATCCCAGTTCAGGTGTTAGCTGCTCACACATCTTAACCACACAGCCCCCCATAAAGGGGCTGTTTTCACACAGCCCTCCCTGCTATTTACATTTTGACGCCTCTTTCCCATGTGGAATCATTAGCAGCTAAATACACATGTCTGACCACAAGGCAAGACATAATGAATTCATGCTTTAGCTGCTAAATACACATGCCTGCTGCACGTGCCAACTGTGGATTGGTGGAAAAGCACTGAATATCTAGGAAAGGGAAGTAATTACTTAGGGCTGGTATAAGGCTCTTGCATATGCACCACAGCAGCCCAAACCAGGCTCCAGCTTCTGCAGCAACCAGGACTGTAGCATATCAACCCTCCACTCCCCCAGTTATCCAACCCATTCTCAAGATGTCTTGAATGGTAGTATATTGGAATGTTTAATTGCCACTTTTAATGCATATCTTATCTCATACTTGTTTTGAGTCAGTTTCTCATCATCACTTCTTTATTGTGCCATTCTAATTTAAAGACCTTTGTTACCCTTTTTTCCTCTCTAGAGATACATAACATTTATTATTATTATTATTATTATTATTATTATTATTATTACTATTACTATTACTATTATTACTATTATTACTATTATTATTATTATTAAACTGGAAACTTCAACAGGCAAAAACATAGAGGAGGAAGATGGCTGACAGAAGTCCATATCATATTGAAACAGTTTAGAAAAAACATAAGAGGATCACAGCCCAACTATTCCCAGAATCTCAGAATGGTTGAGGTTGACAGGGTCTTCTGGATCAATCTGGTCCAACTCTCAGCTCAAGCAGGGCCACCCGGAGCAGGGTGCCCAGGACACATCCAGGAAGTTTCTGAAGATCTCCAAGGAAGGAGACTCCACCACCTCTCTGGGCAGCCTGTGCCAGTGCTCTGTCAAGAGTAAGAGGGTACACAGTCCCATCATCCTAGATAGTTAATGAAGATATTGAACAGAATTGGACCTAGTACTGGCCCTTAGAGTACACTACTAGTTACTGGCCTCCAAATAGTCTTCGTACCACTGATCACCACCCTTTGGGTCTAGCTATTCAGGCAGCTTTCAACAGTGCATTGGGTATCCATTGAGCTTTCTGTATTTCAATGATATCTAACTGCATACAGTGAAGTAGCTCAAAAAGAAAACAATCATAGTCAGACAAATAGCTGGAGAAGGCCATATTCTTTCAGTATGTATCTCTCAGAGTTTTATCTGGCCATATGGATGATTCAGTGATGGCTTTTGAGGTCATAATATTCCTAAACATATGCTGAAACATACTAACTGCGGATGTAAACTTTGTTGAACTGTGATAGTTGATAATGCTGAAGCTTCTGACAAGCACTGGGATGATACTGAGAGCGTGAGAGAACAGGTAGGACAGCTGGGGCAAACCACCACAGTTGTGATCACACCCTTGGATGTGCCTGTGGATGCAAAGTCAGAGTGCCTGTGCCCCATCTGCTTCACTGGCAGAGATCTTGTAAAAGACAAAGTAGCTACGGTCATTATACTGTATGGGCTTTTCCTACACTTTTCTTGTGGGAAGGTGTGGACAGGGTAGGGAAAAGCTATACTTCAGCATTATTTCATGTATTTAGGACTTCTTTCTTATCCAGTACTTTATTTAGAGGTCCTAGCCGATAACCATGGAAGAGTCATATTGAAACAATGCCCTGCTTCTGTTTTGAAAAGCAAAGTATAATTAGAACTGACACAGTGAGCTTATGGCTCAAACCTTCTCAGTCAGTAATCCTTCCTCTGGACATGCATTTTGAATTCTCATTCTCTTGCTGAGTAAGAGATCTAGGATTTATAATTAATATAAAGAATTATTGCATCAATTATGGTGCTTGTAAGACAGAATTTCTCCCTGTTTTGAAATTCAGCTGAAAAACTTTCACTTTTATTGTAAGAATGCAACAATAAAAATCCTTATCAAAAATAAATTGTGGTGTTTTTTTATTCATTTACTCAAATCCTTTTCAACTGTTAGGTTTCTTACTAGATTTTTATTTTATTTTAATTTATTTCAGGCAAACACACTATTTTTTGAAGCTAGTTAGATCTTCCTTTGCAAAGATGATGCAAAACGTGGCATAACATTATAACATTTTATTTCCTACATGCTTATTTCCTCACAGAAATATATTTTAAACATGTATTTCATAATAGACATTTTCTTAACATTTTAAAACTTCAAAGGATCACTATTTTTATTACTATTTTATCATATATTTTACTTTCTTTTACCTAACACTTATTAGCGCATGGAGTATGAGTGCTGCAAAAAGAGAAATGCCGTTTATTCTTCCAGAGAAGTACAAGCTGCTTTTCTCATTCTTACTGTGAGCTACTTTGAACATCATTTCCATTGAGCATGCCAACTTTTCATGTTTTGTGAGCCAAGGCCTCCTAATTTCATAGCCAGCTTGCATCACCATGCAAGTTCAATTTCTATTTTCTACCTTAAGGATTACAGTGATGAAATCTGACTCGGTTACCTTAGGGCTAAAAAGACTGAAGTTTTGATCAATGATCACTGTCAGCTTTAGGACACATTTTCTTTAATCCTATTTAGCGTGCTGGAGCCATTAGGATTGTTTTGCTGTAGTTAATTTGGGTTTTTGGAATAGAAACAATCCTTAATTTAATCATAAAAGTTTGTTCATGTCAACCACATTTCTGGATCTGTTAAAGTTTCATTAAATATGCTGCCTGTTCAGCTGTGCTTTGAGATTTAGGTGATGCTGTCTAACTTTCACAGAGCAATTATTTATAACTGACAATTTTCTGTCAAGGTCCTTGAACAACATAGCTTTGGATGTATGAAATGCAAGACATTTATTTTAAACAAAAATAAGATAAGTGACAATACTGCAGGAAATATCAAGATGTGGAAATAAATGTAGTGGAAAATGGACAAATAATCTCTAATTGATTGCATTTCCAATTAATCCACCTCCCTTACTGCATCCCTCATCCTCTCAAACATGTAAAAAGAGAAAACTAATATGAGATTTGTCCTTGTGGTTAACGAAGCAGAAGACAACCAGAATATCATAGATGGAACTTAGTGCAAGCAATTTTATTTTCAATAGAGCTGTTTCACTTTTATCCTGACCTACAGATTGTGCTGATATATTGTAAATCACCACTTTTACCAACTTTTACCAAACCATTAAGTGGTTTGGTAATGCAAAGTAACATGTTTTGAGGGCCAGAGTAGGATTACCAAACTAATTCCTGCAATGGTTATTTTATTTTATTTTAAATGGGAGACCAGTTCACATTGCTGAGATCTAATTTCATTAAACTTAACACCCTTATTCAGCAGGCTGTGAGTTTTAGTTATTTATTAATCAAGAATCCTGACACAGTGCTGATTACTTTTCATTATTTCCTAGCTTATTGAGGTTTTAGCTGTGTTTACAAGGATTACACTATTACTTCATTGTGTCTTTGTTCGCTTAAAAGGACAACACCCCTTTATTAACTTAGCATCTACTGCACATAATTATTTCTAGGCAGAGTTTACCTTGATTAAGGGAGCCCATGCAAAATCTCCATACTGCAAGACTGCACATGGTTAGCAATTGATGGAGCTGGCACACACTCAAGCTAGGTAGATACCACATGGTTAGAACATGCATACCAGCTTTAGTTCTGCTGTAGTTCAAGGGAGTGTTGGAGAAAGACTTAAAAAAATGCAGGGATTAGGTGGATATGTTATTTCAATGGCCCATGAACCTAACATGAAAGAGCAACTCATGCTTCTGAAAGTAAATCCTCAGGATGCTAAGGTAACCTGTGACGTGACCCAAGGTTTGGGATAGCTATTGTCCCTCAAGTGACTTCTACCACCTCACATCCCCTAAAAAAACAGTTCTTTCTTATTGAGATAAAATAAGCTTTATCACACACATTAATTTGAGTGTGACCCTACTTAAACAATTCCAGACCATAAGCTACAATACAAATGAGCATGCAATTTACTAGTTTTGCACATAACTGTGAGTGTTGGTTTTATATAATGTTACTTAAGTGGGAAACAATTTGTAAACTATTGTGATATTTGGATTTCTAACAGCCAGTCAGGAATCTTCAAGCTTCTTAGCAGATAAAACATGTGAAGAATTTAATTTTCAAAAACCCTGTATATGCTGCATTGCATCTTTGAAAACATATAACCTGTGTTTTTTCAGTTGAACACGATTATGTATTATACACTTTCTTTTTCAATTGCAGCTGTAGTTAGAAGTATTTAGACTATAATGCTACAGAACTTGCATAAATAAGAACCTGAGGTCAAACATTCACATTATTATCTGAAATTTACAGCTGAAACCTTATTTTCCCACAGGTCTTCCTTTGTAAATATATACGTAACTCCTTAATATCAATCCTCAGGCTATACAAGTGTGTACAAGTAGTTAATATTATTTTTACTCCACTATTTCTGCCTGTTTGCTAATCTGGAAACAGTAGAGGTCATTTAAACAACTACCCAGTTAATGAGTCTGATTAAAGATTAGCAGAAGCTTTAGTAGTCTACATTTGGGTAAGCTTCCATACCCCAAAAACTATATTCAGCATTTTCTAGTCCTTTACTTTCTGGGAATTTCATCATAAGAAGGTGTGAGGGATATACTTCTATTCCTCCTTAAATGGATGAGCATATGCTTTATTGTTAAAACACATTTGTACATCACGTCAAAATCTGTTCAATTTTAAGTATGGCATGTTTAAGAAAGGTTTAGGAGATCATACAGTTTAAGAAAACTTTCACACAGAAGAAAACTCTAAAATGTTATCACTACCAGGAAGAACTTCATTCATTTTATCCATAATCTTCTTGTGCTGCTGCTTCACTTACAAACATGTCACTTAAATATCCTCCCACAAAACCTTTTCTCATACTTAACCTGCAACAACAGTGATACAATTGCCCTCCCATTACAAAGGGGAGCAATTTGATGTCTATGAAGCAGGAGTTACTACAAAAATATTAAACAATACATAAAATCTCTGGTCCAATTTAAAGACACAGAGAATAAAAAAATGCATCCTGAAATCAGCTTTTACCCAGTTATTTGATTAAAATGAAATAGCATCAAAAATACTCTTCAATATTAGTGGAAGTGTGAAGCCAGTACTACAGCAAGGAGTCTTCCAAATTCTATTTAATTCTATGTTTGGGCAAATAGATTTGAATAGCCTTTTAACCATTAGTTGCAATAAAAGTAATGTAACAGCCAAATTAGTTTATTGCTTGTGGGCTCATTTATAAGTGTACATACACATGAGCAAGGGTGTATTTTTATGACTTGTGTATTTGTGTCCTTTGAAGAACAGGCAAGAACAAATAAATAACATATTTTTCACAAGACTTTTCTCAAGTGAATTCACTGGTGGATGTTTTACAGGACATAGCAGCTCATTTTGTATATGTGATATTCCAAACGTGAACTACAAAGGTGGAACTTCAGCATCTTTTATCTACTGCTTTTACAGATTAATTTCAAACTGTGGTTCTGATCTAGAATAGTTTAAATGGCCAAGGCCTGTGTATCCAAGATGTATCTATTAACATCCAGGTTGTGGAGCTGTAACAACACAAAAGAGGGGAATCCCATATTTGGATACATCTTCTGTCCATATGGACACAGTCCATTATTTTCCCTCAGTCTGCAGACAATAAAGCCTAAAAGTAATTTCCCGAAGGTTCTGGAGCAGGAAGGACATAAAAATTTCCAGCAGACATACAGGAAGAAATGTCCTGGTTTTGACTGGCTACTTTCTGATTACTGAGAGAAGAGCTGCTCAACTGCTTCACAACACTTCCTAGGATGACACTTACATGCCCATACTAAACTAAAGCAAGCTTAAAGGTTCAATTTCTAAAGTCTTCCTCGTGATACACCTATAAGAACAGATGGATTCTTCACAATTTCCTGACCCTTTCATATATTCCTCCAGAAGCGCCAAGTCACAATTGCTCGGAAGCTCCTACTTAGCAGTACTCGCCTGTAGACACAGGTACTTTACCTGAGATTGTTACAGAAAGTAAAATCTATCATGTCTCATTGGTATCTCTTCACCTCTTGTGTCTAATTTAATTTTTGATATCTAAACTCCCTCAGAGTTCCTACTCCTTAGCAGGCCTTGCAGGAAATAGCACTTCATTTCATACCAACTGCAGGGCCTGTTTTAGCTTAATTCTTTTCTGTTGCTCCAAGATTCACTCAAGTACATAATACAGAAAGATAACACAAGCTGGAACCTATTTCAGCTGTGTGTGTTGACCTATTTTATATTATTCCTATAGTGGTATTTATCTTGGCATTTAGGAAGGAGAAAGACAATTTTACACAAAGGCACGTTAGAATATACACATACATTTGGGATGACATGGTATGGTAAATGAATATATTTGTGTGCCTATATATACATACATAGTTGATAGAGAATACGTATGGGTGTAGATCAAGTGGTACTGAACTTGCATAGTATCAGCCTACACACTGAAAATATAAAAGACCTTTCTTTATCGTTCAGCTGTCACTAATACAAGCCTATGAGCTTTGAAGGTAGTCAGCAGCGCTAAAATGAATCATTAAGTGCTATTTCATGTAACTAATGCCCTATTTTCCAACGCAAAGGTTCACTGAGGGAAATGGATATAAATATGCTATTCAGGGAAGAAAGGACAGTAAGAAAGAGTAGTTACACCAAGACCTAATCTGGTAAAATAAGAGGAAGGATGATCAAGTAAAAAGTGGAAGAGAAAGAAAAAAAAAAAAAAAAAAAAAAAAAAGCTTGAAAGAAAAGCAAAGGCACTAAGGATATGAGATGAAAAAGAGCACAGAAAAAAATATGAAAGAATGTAAGTCCAGGAAGGAAATAAAAGTACTGCCAAATGAATATCAGGCTATTTTTTCTTGCACTTCTTTCTTTTTTTCTTTTTTCTTTTTATTTTTTTTTTCAATATTTAATTTTTGTTTTCCTAAAAGTATTTTGGGATCACACCTGCATACATCATCCCTCAGATGTTCAGTCCTTGAACATAACAATAGGAATTCATTAAAACAAATATTCCATTAGAGCACTGGTTACCTAACAGCCACAGGTTAATGTGGGTCTCTCTAACAGGCGAGTCCTGCATGTAAATGAGGAATGTGGATCTCTAAGGGTTACAATTCTGGGCCAACAAAGCATGCTATCAGCACACTGTGAGATACTATAATGGGTAAAAAAGTTTTTCCATTTCTAAGAGCAGAGCTATAAATAAGAAAAACTATTTTGCTAATAAAATAGCACAAATCGATCATGAACACAAAATTAATCATCTTCAAGAAAACAATATTAGCCAACAAAATTGCTGTGGGTTGAAACAGTCTTTAAAGCATGCATACAATTTTCATTTTCTGTAGCAGTTGCTAGGATCCATTTCTGTTCCCTAGCAACATAATTTTAACCTACTTTCCTAGTACATCTCTTACAATGAACAAAAAGTCTTTTCAGAATGAAATCTTTAGCTCTTCTATCAATACAAGAATAGGCACATAAATTGAATGTCTTTCTAGAGGAGATACTGAAAATTCATTATTTTTTTCTGAAAGTAAGTGCAATGAATGGAAAATGATAATTGAGTATCCATGAAGAACTGCAGATTTTCAATGTTTAGTGTCCCTGTAATTCTCAACTTACTACTTATCTTGCCAAAAAATATTTTTAGTTCTTAATGGAAAAATATAGTGTTTTGGGGGAAACTTATTGGAGAATTTTAGAAAAGGACTTAATGAAAGCATGACTTCTTTAAAAAAAAATTAGAATATTTCCTTTTAGATTGCACAGGGATCTTTAGAGTGCCATATACTGGATATTAAAGTTCATAACACTTGGGCATATTTTGAAGTCTTATGAAAAAAGAACAATTGAATAAAGATCCCTTTTTAAAAATTCATAAGAAATGAAGCTCTTTCAAGGGAACAAACTAGGCTCCCCAGTTCCTGTATCATTCTCATAATCATTGTTTACATATCATCTTGGTAAAATTAAAAACCTCTGGTATTTTTTTCAGAAGCAGAGTGCTTCTGACCTGCAGCTAATTAAACAAGAATTAAAAAAACACTACAAGTATAACATTATTTGCATGTTCACATCTTTTCATTTTCACTTCTCATCAAATACACTAAATGAACCAATATCATATCCAAGTCATATCCCACAGCACAATAGGAGCACCACAGAGCTCTTTTGATATCAGTCTGCAATGAGAAAATTATGGTATCTTCCTTCTGAGAGTTTGTAAACAAACCTTGCATGCCCCATGTAATTTAGAGAAATCAATCTATGCAATGTCATTAAGTCTCTTTTCTAGCAGGCATTCCCATAACCCATCAGCAAGACATACACTTTAAAACTCAGAAAAACTCAACAGGCTTAGTCAATATGGGTTTCAAAAGAAATACTAGAACACCTTAAACATGTCTCAATGCCTAGCTTATCAAGCTAATACTTGGGTGCCAGAGAAGGCATAGGGAAACTAGGGACATTGACTAGATGGGTGACACGATAAAACAGTGCAGATGTGCATGCGTATGCATGAGCTCAGTCCTATTCTTATTATCAGTTTTAGTATAAAGATAAGTACCGATTTTTAGGAAAAAATAGTCTTTAAAGTTTCACTAATGTTAGAATACATTATTAAAAAATTGAAATGTATTTGCTATTAAAATTATTTTTTTTTCTGATTGTTGTTATTTAAACAATTAAATGAGAAATAATACCAGGTGATATGACGTACAACAAAAAGCATAAAGTTCATCGGCAACACAGAAAATGTTTTTTTTTCACAAAGTAGTCATGGAATTCTTTGCGATATTCTATCACTTCTCTGAACAATTTGCAGGGAAACAAAGAAAAAAGATATACTTGATACATTTAATTGCAGTTAATGATAAATGATCAGCTCTAATATTTATAGAAAACTCTCCTAATCTATATAAAATTTATTTCAATTGGAAAAATGTTCCTGATGTAATTAAACAGATAATAAATTGCTGTACTTTACTAATTCTTCTATATATTTCCATAAATTTACCATCATTATGGTGTGCCTGTGTTGAGTAAGAAGCTAGCATAAGCTTGCAAAAAACATATTATTACTGATTAACGGAATAGCTCATGATTGCAACCCCAGATATCTGGCAATTGATCTGTCTGGTATGCACTGTGTGGTATTTAATTTATTAAGATACTTTTACTGGATAATAAATGCTCATTCCTGAGCTGCTACTGAGGTGAGCTGTACCAGTATGCTATACAACTATAGACTCATAATTCCTGCTGAAGTATTATCCCTGAAAAAAATATTTCTGTTTCAATACAGTTACCTTCAGATGTACTGCGGATTAAATAGTGGTGCTTCAGCAGAGCTTTCAAGCATATTCCATTTCCATAGTGGAAGGAACTGTGCCATACACAATTCAGTAAAGTTATTTTAAAGAAAAATATGCCAATATTATGATCATTTTATAAAGGTTAATACAGTAAATCATTTGAGAAATCATACAAACACCTGCCCTTCAAGGAAATATTAAATACTAATAAAAACTGCATACATAAAAATAGAGCATGGAGTTTGGAAAGTGTTTAGCATAACTCTCAGACTTTACTTAGTTAATTAGCCGTATTTTGTAAATCATCACAAATCCACAAAGGAATGTGAGAAGCCACTGCCTTTTCAATATTGATTTTTATATTACAGAACACAGAAAAAACAATGATCAGAAATAAGACAGACAGGAATATAAAAATATGGGAAACTTCAAAAGAATAGAGATGCCTTACTGCCTTCCAAAGCAAACACCTGAAGATTAAATGAAATGGTTTTGTAATACATGCCAAGTCTTGTCACAGAATCCAACACCTTTTATCCTAATGTTGTCCACAGGAAAAGACTGAAATAGTTGAGGCCTGAATTAAGTATGAAACCACAACATTGCTTTCACAGTCATGTTACTGAGCACCTGAAGAAACATGAAAAGAGGTTGACTTTCAAAGGCCACTCAGAGATAGAAAGGCATGGGATTTAAATTCAGATTAGGTCTACTGCAGGAAAGGTCCTGATCAGACGAGATTTGAGGGAGCTGTTTTTTCCTTAGCCTAACGTCAAATATAAGTACATTTACACTTCCTTGGTTGTAAAATAAGGCATCTGTGCTTGCAAGGGAAGAGAACCAACACACAGTCTCATAAACCTCAATATTTAGAGACTTATGCAGATATTAAAAATCTACGGATTAAAGATCTGAATAACTGTCAATATATAACATTTGAAAAAAAAATCTGAAATCAGAAAGTCAATTGATTAGACAAATTTTTTCTTCCTACCCTGATTATAATATTTTTTCATTTGGCACAACATCCATCTTGTGTCCAGTGATTTCCATAAAATATTACAGACTCAAAATCAGGCTTGAGGATATGCATCTTGAGCTGGAGCACTAACAGTCCTTTAAGCATCTTATGATACAAAATTTGGTCCATAAGTTCAAACACCTAGCAAGTTAAGGGCATAAGTTGCTGAGACAAGGGGCTTCTTTATGAAAAGAAGTCCCATCATACCATTTTTCACAATGAAATATTGGCTCACTGCATTATCTCATCACTCGTTATGCTAAGGAAGTCACATACATGCACGCATGTTACTTCTGCAGCATGGCAAAACCCTAATATTAATGGCTGAATGCTTGAATGGTTCTGTCCAAAGCTTCCAAACTTGCCAGACTACTTGCAAGAACATAAGTATATTCATTGTGCATAGATTTTTATTAAATATTATAAGAATTCCATCTGTACAAAATACACTGACAAGTAGCACTTAGAGATGATACTATTTTGCCAATATTTTCCTTTCTCTCATACTCATTTAAGGCCTGTATAACCATTTTAGTCTTAACATATTGATTCTTGCGTTACTGGGGTACAAATTGGAAAACTGTAACATCCTATGCCTTTCCTGGAACTTGGAACGATGTTTTTACGTTATTTGCATGTGCAGTCTCACAGTTCATTCTCATGTGAAGTATGTTTATTGATGTACATACTCTTTAAGCCAGTGTATTTGCTGTCATAAGAACAAAAACAACAGCTTTTTTTACATATATGACTATTGTATGATGTCACACTCATTTCATATTTCAAGAAAAAGATGGGAAAATTTACTGAGCAAAAGACAGTGATGCTGGAACCACAACCTGATAGTGGAATTCAATAAAAACATTTTTTGCTACTCTGAGATCATCATTGCTATGGTAACACTTGCAACATTTTATTGCTGCAAAATCTCTCAGAAAAAATGGGATTGCACAAATACAATTTCAGAAAATGTATCTACACCCACACAACAGTAAAATAAATGCATCATGAACAAAGACTCTTTGGGCTTTAATTAAATAGAGCACTTTGAGATATATCCCCATAAAAATGTATAATTTCAAATATGCTAGGAAGAATTTCACTGTCATTTAGCATTGATTACTCTTAAACTAGGCATGAAGAAAAAGCATATAAAAATGTTTATAAGTGTACATTCTGTTGAAAAAAAAAAAAATCACATTGTTATTTTTCTCGTTAAGAGACTCAGGCCCTGTAATAACATGACATAGTTTAATAGGATGGCAATTAGAGACTGCTGTGATTTTCAGATGGCAGAGTAGACCCTGTGGGCATTTTATCCATCATCAGAATTTAAAGCGAGTGCGAAACTGCTGTCAAGGTATGACTTCACTCTGGTTAGGGGGTGTAAGGTTAGCAAGAGTAGGTTTACCTATCCCAGCCTCGTTCTAGAATGGCTAGCAGAGGGAGTGAAGAGAAGAAAATGGAAACAAGCATTCTTATTTCCAGTCCTTGTTGAAATTTGGGCTGACACTAGTATTACCTATCCCTGCTGGTTAGATTAAAGATGTAATTAAAGTTCCCCACTGCAGTGGAGACTTACCTAAGCCACTCCAAGAGCAAAATCAATTTCTACTTATCATGTCAATTAGGGAAATGATCAGAAGGTAGCATACCCTCTGGAATATTTGAAATACAATGTCTCTTATGATTCCAAATGCTTAGCCTGGTAAAGAGAACACTAAATCCCAACTGAAAGGTCCGGCCCACACAATAGTATGACTTCTTGATAAGCTTGTATTTCTGATAATTCATAATAACCATGAAAACAAAGATTCCATAAATGTGCAAATAAACTAGAAATATGGCTCAAACTCAAAAAGCTTAAAAGTCATATTCTCCCTCCTCCCACCCTCCCCCCTTTTTCAATGAATTTGTTGTTTCCTGGAACATGACTTTTGGTTGGAAATAATACCTGTTTTCCCTTAATTCCCAGCACTGCCATATCACACACATATTTAGCTCTTGGTCTTACAAATACTCATGCTTTGCAGTCAAAGAAACTACTCACAAGTTAAATGCTATTTTTTGCACAGCTTTTGCCAGACTGAACCTGAATGTTGTAAACTCACAGCTGCACCTAACCCATTCTAACACAGCAAAAATCACCACACATCAGGGCTCTAGCATTCCAGGAACTTCTGTTTAAGTAAGAATATTAATAATATCAATGCAGAACAACAACAACAAAAAAAGTAAAATATTTAGTTGTAAAATACAAAAAAACTACAATTCAGCCTCAAGAATTGCTTAAGTATACATCCAATTTCTTATCAAAATTTGTGGATTCACTTTAGCATCTCCATATTTCTCATACTACAGCCTCAAAGTCATATATTTATTTTGCATTCTGACCTTTTTTATTTTTATTAAAAGCAAGGTAATTTTTGTTTGATTTTTTTTTTTTTTTTCTTAGTGCAGACATATGTACTTCCCAGAAGATTAAACATTCTATTCACCTGGAAACTTGTGAAATGTTATTAATTTACTGAAGATTTCTGCAATGAAAGTATTTTCCACAGTTGCAGCTGAAGTCATAAATAAGTAACAGAAATGTCCTCTGAACTGAAACATCTCTTCAGCTTCTTCTTGTTAGTGATTGGAGATAGTATAGTGAACATTTTTCAAATATATCTGACTGTAAGTTCTAAAAAGAACTATTAAACCATAAATCTAGCTTATTCATTCAATACATAACTCTTGGCCTTAAAGGACCATATACATTATGTATTAATCATAACAGTTTCCCTTGATACAGAATAAATGCATATCATGTATTGCACAATACTTAAATATATCTACTATATGTTTGCTATTGAGACATGGATCTCTTTAGTCTCAGTGGTGGCAACAGTCACAGCATGCTATTCTTATGTTTTTTATACTTATGTTTTGCTGAAGTATTTATTAATGTGTAATGATTTTGTATATTGATATTAACTTCATAAAGTAAATTTTGGCTCAAATATTGACCCTTTCTTAGGGAGAAATCTAAATAAGGTGTTCCTCATAGACCACAATTTAAGGGACCATCCAGAATGTAGGCTAAGCCATATTCAGAGCACTGAAGAGTAAAACAAAACAAAACAAAACACACACACAACAGGCATTAGAGCAGCCCAGATAAGGCTACAAATGTGAGTCCTTTGGTGGCTTTGTATAAAAACTTTATAAAGGACTCTAATTTAATTCATAAGAGTAAAACGTTCCCTGTAATCTGTAAATGCTACTTGTTACACAAATAAATTTTAAAAGGGAAGGGAAGGGAAGGCAAGGCAAGGCAAGGCAAGGCAAGGCAAGGCAAGGCAAGGCAAGGCAAGGGGTATGCTAATAAAGAATATACTGAACATAAAATCTCAGAAACGTAGAAACTCTTCATTACAATATTCTGACTCTTCCTTTCTGCCAAGTTCTCTACAATAGCAGACACCAGAGCTGGCAGTCAGAGCTAGTAACTGAAACCAAGACTCTACTGAGGTCTCATTTTTATTCTCTCACTATTATTCAAGAAGAAGATTTACTAACTTGAATGAAGAGTGGACTAGATTTGGATATGATGAGTATGAGATATGACATGATGCTATACATGCAAATTTTCTGAGTTTCAACCATTATCTACACGTTACCACTACACCATTATAAAAATAAAATGGAAAAAAAAAAAAAAAAAAAAAGAAAAGAATAGCTTAAAAAAGAATACTGAGGCAATAAATGGAATAATTGTAATATCTTAAGCACCCATATTTTCTCAGAAAAAGAAACAACACACTTTTTTTTCAGTAGATCTGCCTTGAAGTCTGATCAGCCTGATCAAAACCTTTTTCTTTCAGTTCTTCCGTTGTTCCAGCTAACAATAATATTCCTCCATTCCTCGCTGTTTCTTGTCACCCTCAATTCACTGTTCAAATCATCCCTTTCTCATGTTTCCTTTCATACCATCATACTGAATATAGCCAATTTGTTTTAAGAGAATAGTGATAAAATTATGTGAACGCTTTCCAGCTCTACACAACTTGCTTTCTTCCTATCCCTCAAAGAACTATCCCTAAATTCTCCCATAAACCATGTGAAAGCTTATCTCCTCTTCTCCACCTCCAAATCCTCTCCTCCCCTCCAATCTCTTGCATTTCCCTACTTTTCTCTTACCCACATCTCTTCTCTCTGTATTTCTTTTTGGCCTTCTCCTTCTTTCTGACTCTTTCTTGTCACATCAAGGATGCAAAGAAATCTCTTATTTTTACAAATCTCACTTCTTGCCTATTTCCCTTGCACTTACAGATACCATCAGAAGCCTCCTTACTTCTTCTACTGTTTCTCCAGTTCAACTTCTGTCTCTTAGATTTCACAGAAAAAAAAAAATAAAGAAAAAAAAAGCTGTTCATATCCAAGTTGTTAATTACCTCTTCCTAGCTACTGCTACCTCTAATGCGGACGATGTTCCTCAAGTGCCTTTGGTTCAATCAGTCAATTACTGTCTTCAAATTTCATTTTCCAGTGTTTCCCATGAGAGTACCCTCTTCAGATTCCTCTTCCACAAAAACGCATTCCCTCAGTATCTTGTGAATACTACATAAGCATCTGCTCAGATCCCTCTTTGCTTTCCATAGACTTATCTAGATAATCCCACAAACAAAGAAACAACTCTCAGCTTTTGGCAGATGTAGCCAGACCTCTTTCTTTCTTTGCAAACACAACTACTTTTTTTTCTGGTATCTCCCTGTAGCTGTCTAGTCACCATCCCAGACAGAGGCAAACAGAGCATTTTTTCCAGAAGCCCTTCTTGCTCCTTCCTCTTAATTGCTGTTGACAGAAATGGCAAGGCTTGCTCTGTATCCTTGTCATTTAAGACCACGCCAATACCATTGATTTGGGCACCTGTCATTTTGGAGATTGAAATTCCATACACTTTTGGTGGCCCATGCATTAACAAACCCTTTGCTAATAGCTATTAAATGACTGAGAAGTGCAGCAACACCACCACCATCTATGCTTCTTTAGTTTCCAATACCTCTTTCAGGAGCATATCCAAACCTGCTTAGCCAGTATCTTGCAGCTGGATATTATGTGGGCTCTGGTCTCCCTATGGAAATGGCACAGACAACATGCACTTTAAAAGCTCTTTTCAGCCCCATCACCCTGCTTATCAGCTTTCATTTACTACCTAGCAGTGACTCCCATCTCCCAACAACTCATCACGCTAACCTTCATCATGAATTTGGTAAATTTTAAAACAAGTTTGCCCTACCCTGCTTCTCATTAGCACCTAGAATTCCTTAGTATCTACCATTCTATTTCGTAAACTTCTTTCAAACACTTGATTCACCATTCCTGTAGTGAACTTGACAATGGTAGGCTGAGGAACAGAGAGTTGGTTTGCTGAGACTGATATCTAACAAGCTGAATAATATCCTACCTATTTCCTCATATACCTGGTCCTAAATTATGCTTTAGATCACAAGATGTTTGAGGATTAACTCTTTGATTTATGTTTGCTTAGTCAGTGCCACCCCACCTACAGCTAGGTATGAAATAGTACAAAAAGTACAGAACAGAACACTTTCTTCTGAGGACATCTTTGTTATTTATTTTATTTTATTTTATTTTATTTTATTTTAACAGTGTCCTGAGTCAGACAGAATCTTATAAATATCAAAAGGAAAGTCAGAAGAGTCAAGGAAATGATAACCACCCTACAAAATCAGATTTTACTTCTGAGTCTGTCACAAAGTTTTAAGTCCAGCTTTTCATATGCAACAACTGATTTTACATTCTATATTTTTTATGTCTCAGGTCTGAAAATTTAATGATCTGCAAAAGTCCCAGGCACCCCAACAGCAAAATAAAGAAATTATCTTTTGCAAAAAGAGTCATCATTCTGTATCATTAGGCTGTATCATAGTCAGAACTGAGGAAAAAATGCATTTTTTGTTGTTGCTGGCATTTGTCTTGTTCTTAAGCAAAAACAAAAGTCAAATTAGTAAATATTCTTGCAAGGCTAAAAATATAAAAGGGAATTAACTGATTGGTATACTTTAAGTAAACACCTACAAAGAGCTACAATTCAAGTTTTTATTTTTCCATTTTGATGTTTTGATTAAATATTAAATTTTAAATAATTTCAAATCTTAAATTGAGTTCTTTTATTTTGAAAAGAGAATGGAATTATTCAAGCGATCCTTGATCCTTTATTCTCTTGCAAGGATAACTGAGAATAAAAATGCTGTTGAAACTGGTCATTTTCTGAAACACTTTAAATAAAGTGAAAAAAAAATCCTCAGGATTTCTAACCACAATACATGTACATTTCCTAACCTCTGAGTACTTGACTTTACAACCTGAATCTTTTCTTTATGCATTGAAGTCTAAGAACGTGCACATACATATGTATTAATACATAACTCTTGTTCTAATTATTTATTAATAAGTAAAGCAATGATTTGACAGAGGTAAGCAAATTGTAAACTTATTTAAAACTTCGTAATAATAGATTGTAAATACAAGCAAAATTGCTTATGTTTAGAGTATGGCTACCCATTATACCACATCTAATATGTTCACTGCCTTTAAACAAACAAAAAAATAATATATATATATATACATATATATAAAAGTGCTGTTTCACAAATCACTGGCTCTTTATAATCTCCGATTGACCAAATTAAGTTTTATGTACTGCTTCTGTTTTTCCTTGGCGTCTACAGGGCATGAGGAAAACTGAAAGCTTTAAAATGCAAACCCAAATGGTCAGCGTGTGGGGCAGAGAGTTTCAGTGGGCTAGCTGATCAAACTCTAGATGTCTCTCTGAAATCTCAGTCCTACTAGCACTGCAACTATATTCCTGCACCCACTTGAGGAAAACAAAAACAGACAAACAAACGACAACAGAACAAAACACAAAGTGAAACCATCTTCCAAGAATTCTTTCAGACAAACAAACAATAGAAATATTATTTAGACATTAGTTTTTTAGCAGCTCCAGCTATTGAAAGAGGATGGTATTTCTTTCAGTCTTTCATGTTTGAACACCTGCACAATGAGTAGGAAACATGAGTTCAGGCTCTTTTTTTTAAGCATCAGATAATTTACACCTTTTTTACATGGATAGCCTAGCAGTGAGCCTCTGGGGAGTGTTCATCACACCTCTTGATAAAGCAGAGTTCAAGATTTTCTATAATGCAATGCTATAGCAAGATTGAACTTGAGTATATACTGGATGTGGCAACCTCAGCTGAGAAGAGCCCAGTATTCAGTCTGTGCTACAAGGACTATTTCTTTGTTTTATATAATGAATGTTTAATGTATTCAATATATATAACTATGAAACCAGTAGCATCTGAATTCTGAGTGGTTTTAGTTAGGAGACAAATGAGAATTGCCTCGGGCACTTAGTAAGTTGAACAAAACCAGATAGTGAGATGTCTAGAGGCTTTTACTACTTAAAATTATACACATTCAAGTGTTATTATGGGGAAGTTATGGAGTCAGCCTCTTCTCACAGGTAACTAGTGATAGGACAAGAGGGAATGGCCTCAAGTTGCGCTGGGAAGGCTCAGGTTTGAAATTAGGAGACATTTCTTTTCACAATGTGTAGTCAGGCATTGGAAAAGGTGGTGGAGTCTGTGTCCCTGGGGGTGTTTAAGGAAAGGTTGGACATGGTGCTTGGGGACGTGGTTTAGTGGGTGACATAGGTGTTACAGGGATGGTTGGACTAGATGATCTTGGAGGTCTTTTCCAACCTTAACGATTCTATGATATTTTATTTTATTTTTTTTGTCTTGTAGCTTCAGTTTATTCACCTTTATTCCTCCTTAGCTCTGTGATGTGCTTAAATTATTAAATAAATCCAATCATTATGACACTTCCCTTCTGCCTGCTAAAAACAGAGAACAATGGAGAATGAATGAATATATCAGTAAAACTCCTAGTCTCTTGTCAATGCATTTACTTCCATACACTTTGTATTTAAGCTGACATAAAATAAGTGATAAAAAAAAATTAAGTATACCCTGACCAGCTCATGAGTAACAGTTAAGTTGTAAACCAAGAGGAAATGAAATGACTTCATCAAATACTGCTTCAAATTTACACCTCCAAAGGGTATTGTTCACTCTTACTATGCAACAAGGGCTTGTTTTGGCCCACATAGTGTGGTGAGTGTTGCAGCATTATGACTTATACTAAGTGGTTAGGTTGTTACAGCTGCAATAATTCAAAATACAGTCAGTTCTGAATTATCCCTGACTAGTTTATCCAAATTGCACATGTTAAGACTTCCAACTTGGCTCTGTACAGTGCCACCTTAAGTCCAGTTTAGTTTATTAGCTCATAAGGTTGTTGGTAGTGTTTCCAGAAGATTTATTAGCAAGAGTGTAGTGCAGTACAAATACATATAGCCATCCCAAGTTTCCTCCTTTCCATGGGAAAGTCATTTACACCACCAGTAGAAAAGGAAGGAAGAAAGGGAGATGGAAAACTAAGACACCCTAGACTAAAATAAGATGCCAAATACAGATGAAATTAATGTTTGGCTATAGAGAAACTGGGGACATAACTACAAAACACAAAGACGTAGGTAGCTTTCATCTAGATAGCAGAGAGAACAGTGATGAAGACAGAGTGGCAACACTGCTCCCAGGAACCCTACCTTTTCTAGCTTACACAAATGAAGCTATCTTCACTGCTATTTCTACCCAAATAAGTAATATAAAAACCAAGTAAGGTCATGCTTGTATAAGGTGACAGATTAATTCTTAGTGCCTGTTCTGCCCCTTTTTAAATGTGCAGATGAAAAGGGAAGATTAAAAGTCTGTTTAGAGAAAAGGTACCTTTTTTTTCCCCCACATGTCTAGTTCATTAGGAGGATCCTCCAATTTGAGGATCCAATTTGTGTTTCTCTTTGATCTTCATGTGTATTCCAAGCAAGCCAAAACATGCAGGTGGCTAGTAATCATCCATACTTATCCAAATACAGAGGTAGAACCTAAGTGGGCATATTCTTTGAGATATCTCAGAGTTCTGTGGTTTCCATGTGATGAAAGAAGTAAAGAAGACCAAAGAAGAAAGTGAAGTCAGACGATATGGAGATTAAGGCTGACCTGACCTAGAACTAAATGGAAATATCCTGAAAAAAATATATATATATATTTTTTTTCTTGGAGAATTCTAAGTTCAGCAAAATGCCACTGTCTGGCTGGAAAATGTTTCATATGCAAAGTGTATCATCAGCCTTTGTAAGAAAAAAGCAATTTACAGATGCATGCATATGCTTAAGAAATAGATTCATTTGACACATCACATCCTCATCTTTCTTCATCCATGTTACATACATTATAGGTTTTTGGCACTGCAGTGAGGGAGACTCGCTGAGAGACTTATGAGAATTTTCTCTTAAGGTAGAATTGTTGGAAGGAATTAAATGAAATAGTTTGTGATTAGCATTTGCTTTACATGTAAAATATAAGGGCTTTACTGAATAAAAACAAAAGAAATAAATGAAAAATCTTTCCATTCTTTTAACTGGCCACTATTAGATTGTGGTAGTTTGTTAGTCTTTATTATTTTTAATTATTATTACTATTTTTTAAAATTTATTTTTCCTAACAGTTCAATATCTTTTATGAAGGTGTTTTACAAATGCCTACCAATATTTCATATCTTACTTTTTGCTTTGCTTTCTTCTGTTTTATTACATTTTTGTAACAGTATTTTTGAAATAGCCTTGTACACAGGCCTGTGTTCTTTAGTCAGAGTGTTATCTATTTTGAAGACTAGATTATGAGTGATTTAATTGTCAATAGATGTTTTAATGATTTGGTTCTAGTCCCTAAGTATTATTAGTAGTAAAATTGATAAGGATACATCCTGAGATACATCCATGAGATACATCTTTCACAGAGAAGATATTTATATAAAAATACATAATATTTTAAATATTTTAAATGAGTGGCGTAGTGTAGCGTTAAAAATAAGACAATTTTGCTTCAGGAAATCTTGATATTCACTCTAGATTTCGTCGATGACTTGGTATACCTCATATTTTACTTTTTGATATATCTAAATTACTGTCATTTATCCTCTGATGGAAGTATAAAAAGATATATAATTCAGCCATCAAAAATCACACGTTAATTAAACTATCCAGATTTGAGCTATGGGTAACTACTGCTCAGAGGGCATCTAAATATCTAACTTCAAAGCCTAAATTAAATAAATAATGTAGGATGCTTTTCTCCACATAAAATTAATGGAGAAACTTAAGATTCTGCACAAGTAGGAACACATTTTATGCACTTTTAGTCACAGAAATTGGATCACTGATGCTGTTTGAATGTAGCGAAGATGTGCAACAGAGTCAGAGACGGGCCCTAAACTACCTCCAAAAAATCTTTTTTTTTTTTTGTTTTTAAATTTTCATTCATGACACAGGTAGAAAAGGTTCTGTATGAGGCAGTTTAGTTGGGTGTATAAAATCAAGAGGTGTGAATGAGTCCCCAGAAGGAATACTCTTTATAACTTGGTGGTTACTTTGACTTTTAGAGATTTATTGTAAAGTTCAGTATTACATGTTTTCCACTTAAACTAGAAAGCTGCAAGTGAACATCTGAGAAATACTGGAAGACAAACAAGCATAAGCATATATTGTTCCTAACATCATATCTAGCATGATATAAAAATTATTGTTATGCTTTAGTGCTACCTAAAAAGGAAAGAAGCGCAGTAATCAATGGTATGTGGAGAGCTATTCTGCTGAGATCTGCATTTTTGCTGAACTTTGTCATGACCTTGAATGCAAATCAATCTGGGATGCATGTATCCTAAAGATTTATTGCTGTGGTTTGCTCCAATCTTTCCTTAATAAACTGAGTTAAAAATAACTCAGACAGCTCATTAGTTATAGCACAATACATTTTTCTCTTAATTTGGGGGATGGCAAATGTCTTCATTACTCTTAAAGTAACATTACTGTGCTGTATAATACCCTACCACAAAAATCAGGATAGCCCTCCATGCACCGTCTGCTTAAAGAACAATAATTATCCTGTGAAGTATTTATCTTCTGCTTCCTGCCTCACACTGTTTTCTGCCTTGTGACATCCTTCACTACAATAATGATTACTTAGTCTTGAGATTTATCATTCCTCTCCTCTGAGTGTTACCCAGAGCTATTAATAAAATTCAAATAATCTTTAGCCATATTTGGGTTGTCTGCAGTGTAACTGAAAGGAAACATTTTAAAGAGTTACCTCACTGGAAACTCCATCACTAAGAAAATTCTTATGGCATTAGCATCAAATGTTCTATGCAAAGGAATTGTTTTTCTTCAAGGAATTTTCCAGTAAATCACTATGGAAATAGTATTTCTCTTGATGTTTCCATTCAAAAGTAGCGTAGTTTTGCCAGTTTTTTTTTTTTTAATAGACATTATGTAACATAAAGACTATGTCTTCTTTTTAATTTTCCATTTGTTCAGTGTCCTGTACCTAATCAGAGCTAGTTATGTCTGTTTCATTTGCATATTAGCTGTAAATATGCATTTCAAGGGGTAGCATTAGTCTCACTTAAGCAACATTGACATTGTTTCCTTTATCACCATGCTGACTGTTTACTTTGAAAACTATACCTCTGCACTGCTCATTACTTGCTCTTGTCCCTTACCCAACTTTTTGTGAGCACTAAGACACTCTTCAAACAAACCATAGGTAAAAAGTAACATATTTTGCCTACCATACCAATCCACTTATAAACTACCTGGAAATTTGAGATGATCTTCACTTTCAGAATAGGAATTAAACATGATACAACCTACTTAAAATAAATAATAATGATAATAATAATAATAATTAATAATAATAATAATAAAAATAGTTACAGTCTTTCTCTTCTTTCTAAAACTCTCTTAGGTCAATAAATCCCTGCTTTGTCTTCTAACTTTGATACAGTACAAGGATCCAATTCCCTTACACTTCCACCTGCCAAGCACATTTCTGTAAATCAGCTAAGCCATTAGGTACGAGACCTCTACGCTCCTGCATAAATCCCACCAGCTTGGAGCTACTTACAGAGGTGCATGGTTCTTATAGCTGGAAGGAAGCAGCCTCTGGGGCAGGGGGTGGGGAATACATACTCTTTTTGCACCTCTGTGTTGCCTATGACTTAAACTCCTTCTACAGAGGATATTGTAGAAACCCTGTATGGACAACAGTGCACACAAGCTTGTATAGCTCCGTAACACGGTTTCTGAACACAGAGCAAATTGCTTTCCAGAGGATTCTAAGAAGAAATTGCCTATATTTAGGCCTGTACTGTGATAATGACATTGCAATGAATTCAGATTCCAAGTTGACAAAATATTTGACTCTGCTAAAGAAAGCTCTTAGAACCTGACATTACATTTCTTAGTATGTATGAAATCTCTATAAAAAATACAGAACATCCATTGGCTGAACACTTTTGAAGTGAGGCCTGGTAAACGAGCTGCCTAATTTTACGCTTATGGTGCTGAAAAGTTTGGACCTAACTACAGCCAAAAGTGAATTACTCTATGCCTTAATCAGCACAGAAAAAAAAAAATAAAGAAAGAAAAAAAAGCTCAAAATTTTGTCATACTATAAGTAGGTACAAACTCCAAATTTATCAGATTTTCAAATTTTTAAACTACTGCTGAATTTTGTACAATAGCATATTTCTAGTTTTTACAGCATTCAATCACCAGACTGAATATACATCCTTATGATGAATAAATGCATCCTTATTTAATGACTAAAAATAATCCTTATTATATGACTAAGATTTCCAAAGCCAAATTTATGAGCAGATTCTTCCAATGATCCAAAGTTTCTTTAGATAAATTGAGAATATAGGTAATATTAATTATATTTTACTTGAAGTGGGCAACTCTGAAATAATCGAAAAAATCATAATTCGGCATTTAAGTCCTAGCTAAGCCACCGATTTACTAAGTGATCTGAAAAACTTTATTAGTCACCTGATTTATAAAAAACTGAGAGTAAACTAGATCAGTTTTGAAAACCAAAAGCTCAGCTCATTTCAATAAGAAATAAGTTTTATATAATTCAATAATATTTAGTGATACAAAGAGTTAAAACATATTATTATGAATGTAAAAATACCACCAAGGTGAAACATTCTTCAGGAAAATTCTAACTCTTAAGACGAGTACACATACCTTTTGGCTGGCTTGACAGTGATACCCATTCTTCTCCCAACAGTTTTTAATACTTTCCATAAGAATAACTTATGTAAAATTTTGCTCTGAGAACCAGCATTAGATTTATAAGGGCTACAGAGACCAAAAGTTAGCCTCTCCTTTTTTCTCACATACCACATGACTTGCATTAATGCCTTACTTCACCAAGTGAAGTCCATCCATGGCCTGGTGATCTAGACAAGCGATTGCTTAGTCTTAAAAGCTGCTGTGAATATTGCATTGAATCATGATGCACTAGTAGTTAAGAGCACTAATTTACTATCAGAACAAAGAACTATGAATTATGACATGTGAGCTATCAAAAAGACTTATTAAGTCACTGAAAGGTATTTGTTGTATAAATTTGGCAACAAATTCAAACAAACATTTTACTTAATCTTCAAATCAGAAGGAGAAGATGAGAACAGGGAAAACCAATGTATCATCATCCTGTTTCTAAACTTCTTACTTTTATGACTTTTAAGGCTTGGATAAAAAATAGCAAATAATAGTGATGTTGGACCATATTTTTGGTGAGTCACCAACACTGACTACAGACATGATTAGCCTGTTAAACTGCAACCTAAAAAATGGATTAGTAGTAGTCACTTTCAGAGCGGATTAAGCCAATGTGTTTCACTTTACATTAGTCATGCATAAACACAAATGGCTTATCTAATGAGTTGTAGATTGTTAAACATGGTAAGGCAGTGGTGAGTCAACTTCTGGACAAACTCTCATGTTAATGTTTCAAAATTAAAATAAAAGCATGAAAACTTAAGAGATTTGCTATATGTGAGATTGAAATGAAATTATATATTCTGTCCTAAACCAGTCTGACTTTGATGACAGCTATTAATTTTAAACAGTCATCTGATTATTAACTGATTTCCTTAATTGCTTATTCCTGGGCAGAAATCTTCTGTCACTTGTGCCTTATTTTATTCTTGCAAACTTTTAATGGTAATTTATACTAAAAGCTTGACTAGAGAATTTATTTTGGTTTGTTTCAAATCCACACAAAATAAGGAAACAAGTCTATCACAGTGAAACTGAAACTGCATTAATCACTGTTTCATAAAAGACACTTGAAATCTTGTCTCCATTAGTCAACTGGTCAAAATATCTCTATCATATCATTATACTCCATCCAATTCTCCAGCTGATTTCAGGAGTGAAGATTTGAGTCCATGGACCCAGATTTTTTCTTTGGGATACAATTCCTACTAATGTCAAATGATTTTTCACTTCCCGCATGTCAGGACAGACAGGCAGATACACTTAGGCATTAGCACCCAACTGGAGCCCTTTGGAGGTTCCAGAAGGAAATATCAAAATCATATTCAAATATGTTAACAAATGAGTACAGGTGTTAGCATGCAGGACATCAGTCAGAACAGTCTAATGTAACGCACTCAAGGATGCTGGCAGTAGGCAGAAGAAACACATTTTCAAAAGGAATTGTGGAAAGAATGCCTTTGAGTCCTATTTATATTAGCAGGAAACGCTGACATCCCTCATGAAGAAAATGACATCTTTGGTTTTTTAAGGTAGCTAAATCAATTTCACTTGCACTTACTTCTATCTGAAATATCAGCATCTCCAGGTTTTTGACAAATGGCATCACATCTGTTTTTGTAAGCTTTATATCACTGCCAGAAAATAAGCCAAATTCTTTCACTTTTTAACCATCTCTGAGATTGCATATATGAGGCATATAAAATTAAATGGCATCCTCATGGAGCAAAAATTCTTTTCCCTATTCTTATTTCCTTTACATATATTTTACTTTGTACCAGTATTTCCAATGTAATGGTGGAAGAGACTTAGCATATGTTTTTTACTGTGACATTTTTTTTTGAATTAGCTATTAACACAGACTTGGGCTTTCGGGTATTTCATTAGTATAGTATATAGAAAAAGACTATATTATTGCTTTAAATGTAAAGGTTTGCCTATTTCCTGATCACAGTATAGGGGCTCTGGAGAAACTTTAGATTAGGTTCCATTATGATTTATTCTTCTTGCACCCCTGTGAATGAACTGGTCTCTGATGGGAAATTTCTATACCCTATATGCTGGAATTTGCTTTTTTAAATGAAGTATTGTTCTTACTAAATTTTTAGGGAGAATGTTTTTAACATAATTTTTCTACCCATCACTACATCAAGACAGAGAAAATGAGAAACAAAAATAGGATCTGAATGCAAAGGAAATAGCATGAACCAATGGCTATGACAATACAAAAGGAAGCAAAAGCGAAATGATGATACAGTTTGCAACTTACTGGAGGTAAAAAAAAAAAAAAAAAAAAAAAAAAAAAAAAAAAAAAGAATGAAAGACATGTAAGGAGTCATTTTCCTTTGTATTAACTTGATCTCTGAAAATCCCATTAAGAAAAGATAACCCTAAAAATAAGTAGGAATTTTTGTGTGTGTGTGTGTGTGTGTGTGTGTGTGTGTTTTTTTTAATCTGTTAAAACCAGTGTTATTGCAGAAAACACTGATGATTCACTGAACATTCTCCTCAGATAGGAGATAAGTGATAGTAAATATCAGTATTGTGTTTTTGCTGATATATTTGTAATTTGTCTTGGCAAATGCATAAATAATTTTGCAGGGAGACAATTTTGTTTTTTGAAAATGTTTTGAAGATAATCTCCTATCTCCTCATTGCCATTTTTTAGTCACACTCACTTCTATCTCCCATCTTTAAGGGTCTTTACAGTTGTACTCTGAAATAAAATTTAAAACAAACAAACAAACAAAAAAAAGAGTATTGATCTGTGATCTGATTTTACCTGAAATGAAAAGTCCAGAGATGTAACATTTCACAGGCATCTGAGCTCAGATGAATATTTCAAAAAAATCTGTTCAAATAAACACAGCAAATTAGAGAACAAATTACTTATTGCTTGTTTGTATCGAATCTGAGCTTCTTTTGTAGGACGTGCCTCTACTCCAAATATTGGAGAACACGTATAATTGATTGAACTTGCAAAAACTAACACAAATATCTTTTGCCACTCTCTAGGATGAAAGTTTAACTGTGAGACCACTTCCCTGTAGACATTTTGCCCCAGGCTCATATTATCCTAATTTTAGATAAACACTGCTGTGCATAAAGGAATCTGAACAATTTGTTCATACACAAAATGACTTTGTTGACTTAGCTTGGGTCTTGTCACTAACATTTAACAAAATTGCATGGCTGTTTTTGAAAGCTGACAAAGGCCATTTCTTTTCTGATGCAAGCTCTAGGCATTCTTTTCAGAGTTACCTGAAATATGCACTCTTGCAGAAGAAAACATTTTATTTGGCTCATCTTCCTTCCAACCTTATCAAAATCATTTATGTTAGGACAGTAATGGATGATGTGTTCATATCTTGCCAGGTATTTTAATGACTTTAAGACAGTCAAGGCTCCAAGAAAAAATCTAAATCTGATTAATGATATACCAAATTCCTAGAATAGTGGTTAAGTATGCAGCTGTCCAAAACCACACAGGAACAGTTTTGCAATGACAAACTGCCCCTTAATTGAAGAGATTCATTATTCTAGAGCACTAACTCTTTGCTACATATGATTCTCAGTGTCATATGAAATTCTTGTGACCCTAGTTGTGGTTAGTTATTATTCTTTGTGCAGTCTATTACCCTGTAAACAAACCCATCTCTTTGTGGGCATGCCTACATGGTCACGATGCAAAAGATTAATTACTTAGCTCAGGCTCTGTGCAGTCCTACATGGCTACCTGGCTTGCATCCTGGAACCTAGAAAAATATGTGAAGCCACTTTGCATTTGACTTTACAGATGTATCTTAACTCTGTCAATTGAAAGTGCCATAAAATGAATAGCTTAAACTTTGCCACAAGCCTATCACTAGACAATGTTGAGTACATCTTTTTATTCAAAATTCATTCCATTAAATGTAATAATGCATGGAAAGGGAGAGAAAGCTGGCTCATCTCGGAATTCTTCTAAGAATTGGCTGCCAATCCTTAGACAGTTATTTGTTCTTTTACAGGAGCAATGTGTCCATGAGCAAAGTTATTTTCTTTTAGAGGAAAATTTGGTACAGTTTGATATATCAATGACAGTTTAAAAGATCAAGGAACAGTAATGTTTTCACTTTAATTAATTAAAAAGTATAATATGAAGCCATGATCACACACATCTGTGTATAAGGTCACCTATCATTAAGTTTCTCATTGTGAAGCTGTGATGCCAGATAAATCTTATATGGTACCCTGCATGAGGAAGAGTTTGATCCACAGTGGCTGTATGGGTTTGGCTTTTTGTTACTGCAGGGACCAGCGTGTGAAATAACAACACATGCAGATGGCAGCATGGACTGGAGGCCACTGTCTCTCTGACTTCAAAAACTACCACCTGCTAAGTCATTTAGAGATTTCACAATATATGCTCGTGTGGGAAAAAGACTACTTCTGTTTTAATGTACCTTATCCACAAAATTATATTACACACCTCCCAGAAGAGAAGTTCTAGAAAGAAATCAGTTTCAGAATACACCAAGGATAAGGATACAAAATCCCAGACAAATATGTAAAGAGCACACAGATCATATTAAAAGAAATGTTATTGCTTGCTATCCAGTCATCAGCCGAAGACACAAGAAGATACATTCATACTGTGAACCTGAAAACTTCCAATGAAAAAAGGCAGCTTACGTTCTGGAGAATAAATGGAAATGTGTTCATAACAGCTGAAGTATACATACACACAGCACATAACATATACAGCAGGTTATAGTATGTACAATCACAGTCACAGATTTTTCATTGCTAAAAGGCTGAAGTTGGTTTAAATGTACATGAACAATTTGATTTTGGCTACAAGTCACAACAGGTTTCCTAGTTCAGACTTTATTCCCCCTGTGGATATTAATGTAGATAAACACTTTGTTTCACATCTACATTTTCTTCTGACACAGAGAGATATCTTACCTCTGGGTACTTGTGACCTTATCCATATTAGGAAGAGAAAGGAATTTTTGCAACATCATATAATGAGAGAAAAAGTAGCATAACATAGATAGCAATGAGAATAAAGCTTATGAAGGTGTGAATAATGAAGGAATTTGAAATGAATAGTGATTAAATGATATTAAAATCATCTAACATGGGAACTTCCCAACGTGCTCCAGAGCAAAGGAATGACAGAAAAAAAAATCAAAGACCAGGTTACAGCTGAATTATATTGGGCAGATATATATATTATAATTATAATACATATTATTATGGTGGTCAGACAGACGCTAGGATTGCACAAAAGAAGGGCTGTGCAACTTCCTCACTGAAAACTGGCTAAATCTACAAAATGCATCACATTGTTTATGATGTTGCACTTGTCAACACTTTTGCAAAAGTACTTTAGTTAAAAGCAGGATGCAAAGTGAACAATCATTCTGCCAGCTTCTTGCTACCTCTTGGAGGGGCTGGCAGTCTCCATCACACAAACATGCCTCTCTTATCTTGCAGGCAACAGAAGAATGGATTCTGAATGAATCCCAGGCACTACTATACATGTAGGTAGTGTAAAGGCAGAGGTTATTGCAGTGGAATTCATCATCAAGCAAAATGCCACAACTTCAGTAACTATTTGCTTGTGATGCAATGTAAAATGCTAGCAAAAAGCGTTAGTGCAGTTTGCATGGAAAATTCCTTGGGATATCATTACAACCCGCATCTTTAAATTCAATGACAAATGAACTAGCATCTGAAGTAAATCTGAGCAACAGAACTTTAAGATAAGTAGTAACTGCAGGACATTTCATAGTCTTGTGGACAGTACAAGCTGTGCCCAATTAGAGAAGATACTTCAGATCTAAATATTTTACTGTTTTATTTGGCTGAGCAACTAGGATTTTTGGACCAGCATCTGAAGATCAGGAGAAAAGAATTTAGTGTCATCACAAGAATCTTTCAGAGTCATATATTGAGAGACCAGCAAATGATTTAACACGGGTTTTAGGACAGAATATAACTTTTTTTATATTTACGTTACTTCATTAGTTTCCGGAAAATATGTGAGGAACATCTGGTAGGAACATAAAGGACTGTAATGCTTTCTAAGGAGTCAGGCCCTATGTGACAAATCACTACTTTACTTTCATGAGGCATATAATCAAAAAGCATGGATTAAGTTTCACCCCCACACTGAATGGAAAATTTCTACAAACCTCAAGAAGAATCAGTAGGCCTCTGTGATTTAGAAAGAGCAGGCAGCATCATTATATGACCTAAGAGAAAATTTGTCTGGAAAGGTGAATGCTAAGAAGATATTGAAGTCATAAAGGGAACTGCTCTAACTCATGCTAAATCAAAAATTCCATATTAATCCAATCTGTAGTAGTCTATAATGCCAGACATACACATCAGCAGTTGAATAAACTGATGTGAGTCTCCAACACGAACTAGTAATTTACAGTAACTGCAAATTCAATCAAAGAGACACCAAATATTCAGTCACAAAACTTGAGTGCTGATCATAGTGGAGACCCTAAAGACCTGAAGTCCCAATTTATTGGCATATAATTCATATTCATTTTGCAGCATTTTTAAATCTAAATATCTACTTTTATCACACTTGGAATGTATAGATATACATAGACATTGAAGGGGAACTTTATTTAAGAATACAACAGTTTTGCCTTTTGAATGAATTGCATTATCCACTACCTGAAAGGAAGTTATGAAAAGAAGCTGGGGGTCAGCCTCTTCTCACAGGTAACTAGTGATAGGACTAGAGGAAATGGCCTCAAGTTGTGCCAGGGGAGGGTTAGGTTGGAAATTAGGACTCGAAAACAGTAGTCAGGCATTGGAATGCGTTGCCCAGGGAAGTGGTAGCATCCATGGGGGGGAGGGGTTAAGGAAAGGTTGGACATGGTGCTTAGGGACTTGGTTTAGTGGGTGACATTGGTATTAAAGTGATGGTTGGACCAGAAAGAGACCTTAAAGGTCTTTTCCAACCTTAATGATTCTATGATTCTATGACCCCACTAGTTATGATAATGAGTGAATTAAAATGCACAGCTTGCTTTTTGCACAAATATTTAGAGTGATCATGGTAAGGCTGACTACTTTTATAATTTTGAGAAACTCAAGATAAGTAACTACCAAGTCCTCTTTTAGCAAAGTTTGAAACGAATTTTTAACTGTGTAACAGTTAAAATATTAATATCATACTGTGTAACAGAATCATAGCCCAACATAACATTATAACAACAGCATGCAATGTAAACTAAATATTCTGAACATCACAAGATCCTTTAAAACCTGTTTTCACTTGTCTACACTTTTAAAAGGTCTGAGGAATATAGATATTCAAAAGCATAATTATCCTAGACAATTATGGGAATTATGGAAGCATGACATTTCCATTCACATCTTCTATTTTCCTCTGCCACAGAAGGAAAAACAATTTTCATTTTAACATCAAATATGCCATCTACAGTGTACACCTTATTCATTAGTTCTCAGAATAGTGTTTTCATGTCTGTTAAATCACATTTTCGGGACAGTCTCACAGCTGTGTGTCAGAAACAAACAATAAAAAGACTTTTTCTCACAGGATTATTATCTGAGTTGATCATGTGTTCAAGATTTAAAGGTTATAAATGATTATTTTTTTCAATTACTAAATATTAGGTTCCCACATGCCTAGCTTGTCAAATCCTTTTAGAGATCAAATGTGATCCTTTTATTTATTTATTTGTAAGCTTCTTTGTGCACAATGTCCAGAGCAGATTAACTATTCCTTTTGTATGTCAGTTTATCTTGAGGTGATATTCCTAAGTGTCTTCCTTCTTCTCATGTATCACCATAAAGTTATTCTTGGAAAACACTGGAAATGTTACTATAATTTAGATAATAATTTCACAGAAAATTCCTCCTCAAAAGTTTTCTGTTATTACCTAAAATTATTGTTCTATATCAGGAAATCAGATGGTTTGAAACAAAACAAAACAAAACTACTCTGCATATTGTATCAGTTTGCCCATCTTTCTTTTGGCTTTTAAGACACCGGTGATGTGAAATTATATATGCTAGTTTGCCTAAAATATCAAAAATATCTGTTGACATTTAAAAAACTCATTTACTAGAATCCAAATGTAGGGATTCAGTGGAATAAAATGTGATTATGTTTATCTAAAATAATTGCAAAAAGAACAATCACACTAACCTTATTTTCTGCTTTAAATTGTACCAGCATACTTCAATATTTATTAACTTTTATGTTTTGCTCCTAGAGCTTGCTAGCATGTCTTCCTTCCTGCGCAATCTCTGTCTTTACATTATGGGTTCAATACACTCATTTCTATAGTATGGGTCATGCAAGAAAGAGCTAAATCTGTGTGATTCAGGAGGAATTACTGTTTTCAGTTGTATCTGTCAGTACCTATGAAACAATCCCCTTACTCTGGAGAAAAGTCCCCATACTCTAGACACAGAACAAAAATGTAGCAATACCACTTCTATGCTCCCCATCCCTAAAATAAGTACCTCACTTTTAGAAACCCAGAACAAGGGTTTGATTAAAACATAATTGATAAAGAAACTTAAATTTCAGGTACACCATTAAGTTGCTGCAGCTTAATAAGTAGCCATGCACTAGCTGAGCACAATTAACAGTCTGTGTATACCCTTGGTCACGTTTTAAAAAAAAGTGTTCAGTAGAATTTAATGCAGAAAGAGACAAAGACAAATGGGAGACCTGCAGGTGAGTATCAGATCACAAGGCAGACTGAGAAAGTGGAAAGCTGAGATCTTGGAAAAAGCTCTGCAATTCATGGAAAAATAGCAATTCTATAAAGCTGGATTTGCTAAATTAATATTTCTTTCAATTAATGTGAATCAGTAACTTCATACTGAAAAGCGACATAACACAAAGTCAGCTATTAACTCTCCATCATCTTATATCCATCTATAAATGACAGACATTGACGCAGCACACACTTGACTTTTGACACAACTTGCTGATGTATGCTTGGTTTGGAAAGTCCATTGATTTATGTATATGGGAGACCACTATTCAGGTTTTACAAGTGTAAGAGGTTTTTCAAATCTGCCAAATAATTTGTTTACCCCAGAGAGGAAAAATGTTGGACTCCGTGGTAAATAATACTTTATCCGATTGCCCAATTATTCTTTGAACTTAGCAGAGAAATGGGAATTAGTCCAAATAGTTACAGTCCTTTGTAATTTGTTACACTTATTCAAGCTTTCCATGATGGGTTTCAGAGAAAGAAATGATACACACACAACTACATATATATATATATATATACATATATGACATATGTATTCAAAACTAACACAGGTTTTTCTATTTGCTAGACCTTGAGACAAGTGGAAATTAAATTAGTACATGAATACACCCAATCACACAAACATATTCAAACAAATATCACCAGATGACAAAAGTGTTGTTTTAAAATATGGTAAAGTCATTTAGGAAACCTTAGGAACAGGTAAAAAAAACTCTACTTAAGAAATCTATTATAAGAGTTACAGTCTTAAAACATATCTGAAAAAGAGAATTCCAGTTCTAAGCCTCAACCTCAATGGATAGAGAACTTTTAGTAGCATCAAAAAACACATAATCAACCACTGTGTTCTATTAATTATGTGTTCTAAATTCCCTTATCATAATTCTTCCATAGGATAATTCTAGACTGTAATAACAAGATGGGAAGTTAAGATGAACAGTTAGCTTGTGGTATCATTGTTATTCACGGTCTTCTCACACAAGATCCCAGTTTGTTTTACCCCCATTTATCTCCATTTATTCATAAGCAATAGCATGGAAATACATACATGCTCAATGCAATATGACAAAAGGTTTGTGCTGAGATTTTGTTAATGTCTGAACATCAAGTACGGAAATAGGTTATTTTCTTGTTGTTTGTCATTGTTTTTTAAATCCTAAATGCATTTTCAGGAAAGGAAATAAGACTTTGACAAAATATAAAGTGCGAATTGCCCATCAGTTGTGAGATACATAGAAACAGTGTCACCTCTCTGAAATACCATTACTAGTAATGAATCCCTGCTGAATTTAAATCGAAATATTGAAACAACTTTCCCTTGGGAACTTCCACTGTGTAAGAAATATCTTTGGAAAAAATAAAAATAAAAATAAAGTCTTAAAGCAGAAACAGAAGGTGACTAAGCTTGAAAAACATTGTCAACAAAGAGACCAAGAACTTAGTTTCAGTGTAGTTCCCAAGTATATAACTCAGATCTTAAAAGCCCCTGCTCAGATTCCACTTTTCCCTGAGGTAGTTAAAGCTCTGATGTACATACAGCCAAGAAGTGATGATTCTCTTTTACTTTGCATCATTTAGATAGTGTTCCTTTTATACAAAAGACAGTAAGGTTCAATATTTTTTTTGACTAAGGAACTATGTATCTATCTCACAATAAGGACCTTGAATACCAGGCTATGGTCTATTCTGGAATGAGGTGCTCTCCTTACAAAAAATGTTTCTTGATGTGCAGAATAATTACAGATGAAATAAAGAAAAGACAAAAATCTCTCTCCAGGTTGTCATCTTTCTCAATAGGTAAAGTAGAGTAGAAAGAACCTGAATTCAAATCTCTATGATGACTAATAATTATTACCCATTTTATCCCAAGAATTCACAGAATGGTTAAGGTTGGAAAGACTTCTGGAGGCATCTGCTCCACGCACAAGCAGGGCCACCCAGAGTAGGGTGCCTACGACCTCATCCAGGCAGCTTTTGAAAAGCTCCAAGAAGGAGACTCCACAGCCTCTCTAGGCAGCCTGTGCTGGTGTTCTGTCACCTGCACTATACAGAAGCGCTGTTCAGGGAGAGTTTCTTGTGTTTGTTTGTGTCCATTGGCTCTTCTGCTGGTGTTGGGCACTTAGGCTATTTACTTTAACACACGGCTTACAGAAATAGTCAAAGATCCATTTGAGTTTGAAGCTATGACAATTTAAATTAAAAATCGGATTCAGTCTTACCAACAATCATTCAGTAACTACATACCTTCAAATCAGCCCATCTATTTTACATTTCTGTCTCAGCGAGAAGATGCATATTTTTCTACTACAAGAAGGAGTCTAAGGACTTATTGACAGCTAACTTTCAGATCATTAAAATCCAGCAGAATGGAATCTTATTCATTGAAGAACTTAATGATGTTCAGGTTCTCAAGACTGAGTAGAACTATACTTCGCTTTTGAAAATGAGCAGCACTGACTAATTCCTCCCTCACCTGAATGCTAACACTTGATGAAGAACATACAGGCTTACTTTACCTTGAATCCAAAGTAGCCTGTCAAATTGATTCTTTCTTTTGACTTAAGTAGGTTTTGGATAAGAAATGTAATGTCAGGAATAACATGCTCATGCTCAACCAACTTCTTATGTAATTATTTTATGGTTAAAATGCTGAGATATGGTGCTTATATAATGCTAGTGAGCCAGAAAATATAATTTATAATGAGTCAGAAAAACAAATGTAATGTGTGTAATTTGTCATTCTCAAACATTTAGGACTCAGTGCTCCATTCAGAAACCTCTCCAATGTTTTAAAGTTTATCAAATTACGTATAATGAAACAAACGGAAACCCTTTATATGCTATTAAATATAATTACCAGGAAATGTTAAAATTAAGTACAGTAATTAACCAAAATTTTGTGATTGTTTATTTGTCTATTTCAAATTACTTTCAAGGAAAAAAAAAGTGCAAGTCAAAGAGACATAGCCTCCTGGAGATGTAGTTCAATTCAAATGCTAGCATCTTCATTCAAGCTACCAATAAGCACAAGTACACACTTTTTCTTCTACTTCTAATTAGCATTTGAAACAACGTCCATAAAAGTATATGGATAATTATATTTAAAATTAGGAGTTGTATATATCGCTTCCGAAGAGATGCACATTGAACACTTCACTGTTTTTTGGAGCCCCTTGAATATTTGGGCCTTTCTCTAAAACACTTCTGTTACTACAGCCACAGTCAGAGACTTTTTATAAGCTGTGAATCACTTGCATTCTAGAAAAGAGATTATTGGGTGTCATTTTTCAAATCTGATTACAATCATAGTAGGTGCTGGAATACGATTTCCACCATATTGGCTGACAACATTTGATAGTTCTAGTGCTAAAATAATTTAACATATTACTACAAAAAGGCACTTTTTGAAGTACTCAAAATAATTGCATGTCCCTTAATGGCTGACCACAGAGAACAGTATATAGCTTACAGAGCATAATGACATGAAACAGCGACTGTAAGCATGAAATCCTAGGTGAACAAATCACCGTTGAAATATGTCCTTGAGAAATTGAGCTCCTTTGGTTTCTCCTTGTATGGCTGATTTTCCAACCTTTGAAATATTTTTGTAGGTCCTTTTACACCCTACTACCTCTCTCACTACCTCCATTTAGTCAATATTTTTTGCTTTCTTAGACAAATAAGGGATTTTCTCAATCACGTTGCATGTTAGGAGATTTCATATGTATATATTCCAATGCAATAAAGTAAAAAAATAGCAAGAAATGTGTATTGCTATTAATTGGCCTGCAGTCTTGTCTAGTAGCTTTGGAAAGCGTATATTGTAACCACACTAGAAAGTATACACAGTAAAAAAATGTTGTGCAAATATACTATTAAAAATCTTTCCACAAAGAGGCTATCAAGAAATAGAAAAACATATGCAAGTTTCAAGTCTGCTCAAAGCGTTATGATTCTAATGAGATTTTGCACCATTTATAGGAACCTCAGAAAAACTAAGCACAGCAGGGATCTGTATTGTCATTAGCTGCATGACCACGTTACTGCACAGTAGCAGTAGTACCACTAGCTTTGAAGTAACCACACTGTTAGGGCAAAATACCATCTGGTATTTTCCCTTGTTACTCCATAAAAGGAATTTGTATGCTGCAGCTACTCTAATAACGTATTTTCAAAAGGTGAAAACACTACGCAGATGTTGGGTCAAAATGAATTGTTTATATGGCATAGACTTCACAAAGGCAAATGAGAGCTTTAAAATTATTTTTCCTCCTAATATTATTACACTGTAAAGTAAACACACACCATAAAACAAACAAAACAAATCCAACAAAGCAAAACAAAAACAACAAAACAAAATCCACCAAAAAAAAAAAAAATAAACCAAAAAGTAACGCTTATCTAGAAACAGATATGAAATGACATCTTTGGAATCCTATCTACAAATACTGAAGTTGTTTATATGGAACAAGCGTTTTATAGAGGAAAGTCTTCCAACTAATTTGTATATTGGTAGCAGGCAGCTCTTTGTGAATACTGACTGTTCCATCTGTGTTCTTCAACTGTGTCCAGGCAAATAAAGGGTAACGTCTTAGGCTTGTTTCCTTAGTGGACATACAAATATATAAATACTGTGCATTTACTACAAATGTTCCTGCTTCTGTGGTAGGTAGAAAACATGGTATCACCACTAGTACCATTCAGCTTTACTTTACAGACAGAAAGAAGTCAAAGAAGTCAACAGCATGTATTCATGTATTTGTCGTGGTTTAACCCGGCCGGCAGCTAAACACCACGCAGCCGTTCGCTCACCCTCCCCCCTCCCTCTCTGGGACGGGGGAGAGAAATGGAAAGTGAAGCCCGTGAGTTGAGATAAAGACAGTTTAATAAGACAGGAAAATAATAATAATAAAAATAATAATAACAATAATAATAATAATGATACAATGGTGATAATAGGAAAGTAATAATAATATGTACAAACAAGTGATGCACAATGCAATTGCTCACCACTCGCTGACCGATGCCCAGCCTAACCCCGAGCAGTCCGGCCCCCTCCCCCCGGCTAGCCACCCCTATATATTGTTTAGCATGACCCCATACGGTATGGAATACCCCTTTGGCTAGTTTGGGTCACCTGTCCTGGGTCTGTCCCCTCCCAGCTCTTACTGCACCCCCAGCCTGCCCGTTGGCAGGACAGAGCAAAAGGCTGAGATGTCCTTGGCTTGGTATAAGCACTGCTCTGCAACAATTAAAGCATTGGGGTGTTATCAGCACTCTTCTCATCCTAAGCCAAAACACAGCATTCCACCAGCTACTAGGAAGAAAATTAATTCTGTTCTAACTGAAACCAGGACAGTATTCATGGAAAAATAATGCATAATTGAAATGATACTGGTTTAAAATAATTCATTTAAAATTTTATACAAATGTCTAAAGAATTTCTGAAGAATATTTTAAGTCTAATTAAAACTTTAGACATAGTCACAAGAAGAAAAATGGCTCTGGTGCCAAACTGGGGACTGATTTAAGTACTAACAGTATGGCTGTTCCTTTATGTGTTTATAATCATACAAAAAAAATATGTATAATGCACTTTGGTTCAAATATTGAATGGAAATATAACTTCAGCTTGTCTCAAAATGCATTCCATGTCTGAGACACAGAGATCTGAAAAACATCATACATCGTTTAGAGAATCTTCTGACCTACAAGATAGATGTAACTAAATAAGATGAGCTTCCTAAAAAAGAGAGAAGGAAATAAAGTCTTCCTGGAACACCACTGACATTTCAAATCCCCATCTGGACATGTATTTTATAATGCTAAAAACTGCAATTCACATTTTTAAGCTATGCTTCTGTTGTTCCACTTATCAACAATTGCATTATCATTGTCAGGCTATATTTCTTTCTTTAAAAAAGCAGAATTCTGTAACTGCTGCATCAGTCATACTGACAGGACTAGTTCTGCTAAATTTACCCAAAGCAAATTAAGGTAGGGATGCAGCACTTGGCTGACAGTTAGAAGACTGAAGTTTTCATCATCTGTATGACAATTGTGTGGTGTACATTATAAATCAGTGGTGTACACCAAACCTCTTTTGAGTGAAATAAAAGGATTTTTCTAAAGCTGACAACTTTCATGGCAGCTGGACAGCAGTCAAGTGCGGCTGACTGTTTTTTTCTCAAATAAGCTGGCTATACTTATGTGAAGAATGTGAAAAATTAAATGGATTTCATAGTCAAAAAGTGATTTCACTGCAATTACAGGAAGAAAAAACAAAAAACAAAAACAAAACACAAAACAAACAAACAAAAGGAACCCAAATACAACTCTTGCTGCAAAGAAAAAGTAGTCATTTGGCACCAATAACAATTCAACAGCTTTTGGTTTGAACTGACATTTCAACAAGGTGATAAATAAGAAATTTAAAAATATTCCACAATTAGTTACTCTGCTGGAAAAAGAAAGCACGGTGTGGAGAAAGCTTCCACTGGTATTTTTTCAAGCACCATTTATAGATAATCATACTGTACATGCTGTGTAATTTACAAGGAAATTCTGCATAAATGTACAGTCAAACAAATTTTGAATTCTCTTCTCTAACTTACAGCCAATGGTTATTTATCTCAATAAGGACATTAAAATATTAAAGAATCTCAGTGTGTTATGCTTCTTATAAATGTCATAAAGCAATCCTTTAAGATACTAGTCATCATTTTTTCCTCATAATAAAAGTACTTGTTATACTTATGTGTATAGATATATTTACAACACATATGCTTCAGTTTTAATATCATCCTAAATAATTAAGTAATGTGTATATGAAGTTTTTAAGTGCTGTGGTGTCCACTTAGGAAAAATCTTTTTAATTTTCCTTTCTTTTCTACCTCCATGGATTTTTTTTTTTTTTTCTTACTTACACAGTTTCTCTCAGGAAGATGTATGGCATTACAGCTAAAGTTTTAGAAAGGGGAGAGGTAACAAGACAACAAGCAATTGTTGCTAAATTTGGTAGTCATTCCACCACCCTACTCTTAGATTGGCTCAATCACCTTATGAAATTTCACCTTGAAAGCACAATCACTCCCTTGACCCAGGAAATTTGAGCCCTTAATTCGTATCATATCACATCAGAAGCTCAATTAAGTTACACTGTTCAATAAATTGTGATATTAGTCTTTCTTCATCATACTTCTTTTTAGTTAATTTATAGTTAATTTATTAATTTGGACAGATTGTTACAATTATCTACCTTCTACTATTGGGAGCAATGCTGCTCTGTGAATGATTCCCACAGGATCCCACAGTCGCAGAATGGTATGAGTTGGAAGGGACCTTGAAGCTTCTCCATATCCACAGTTCTTTACACCAAAAGTTTTACCTGCATGTTTGCAAAAGTAAGCTTTCAATCTTCTTGTTTTTTGCTTCTAAATATTCTGCCTATACAAGCACTGACTAGCAAAAACAAATAAACAAACAAACAAAGAAACAGTAAATTTACTCCACAATGAAAACTCTTAGAATCCATTAGAATCACCATCTTACTGGTTTTAGAAGAAAAAGAAAAAGAAAAAGAAAAAAGTTTCATCCTATTTTAGCTCACATTTGATTTTCTTTCACTAATGTTGCTGTATTTCCCACAATACTCTTGTGCCATCATCTCACTTTAAATGAACATAGCAATACCAGTATTTCTCTCGGTCTTAGAGGTTTCTTGTTTCATTTCATTTTTAGCAGTAGTCAAAAGACATAACAGTACATCTTTGACAAAGTAGCATTCCTTACAGAAACATCTATATATTCTAGCTATTCTTGCAGACTGGAGATGAACAAGTACTTCTGACATTACAAGGACAGCAGAGAAAATGATGTGCAAATTTTGCATGCTCTTTTCTGCTTAACAGTCCAATAATGCATAAGTTTGAACAACATTTTTTCAGTACTCTGCAGACAGCATTACTTGAGACAAAGTCAAGATCCATACATTACAGCCATAAATTTAGTCCTCAGAACTGACTTAGCAAAATAAGCTGTAATATTAATTTAGCATAAGTAAGCAAAACAATCAAGGTCTAAAATAGCTTTTAAATCACTTTTGAAGGGTGTTGGTAACAAAGACGTTCCTGTTCTCAAACCCAGAATCCTGCTTGCAACCCTTCTCATAAAAGCACCATAAAATCAGAATCATTCTCTTCTGAATTAAGACTCAAGCTTCCATTTCATTTTTCCATTGTAAACTTTACTTTTCTTGATGTATCTCTGAACACACACTGAGATATACCAAGAATGGAGATTTTGTGGTAGTGTATTTGAGTTATTTCACCTTTCTTATTTTTTTCTTGCTGTTTCTATTGGATGTGTCTTTACTTTCCCACAGCTTCAAAAATCATGGTGTGGAAGGACTGTTTATTACACACACAGAAGGCAAACAAGAGAAACTGGTTAAAGCAGGTGAAAACATGGAAAATCGGTAGATAGCAAAGCAAAATGGTGACTAAGGCAGTTAGATAACAAACAGCTAATGAAGTTTAGGATGGAAGAAAGAAAGGTTGATGTTTGATATATGTATGTATGTATGTACATTGCCTGATCAATGAAAATGATACAGGAGTCACAGAAGATAAGAATGAAAGTAATTATTTTGTCCTGCCTGAAGACAAAAATCAACTTGGCTGATTTACATGCAATTATTTCTTAAAGACTTCTAAAGTGGGAATTCCTTATAGGCAGGTTATTTCAGTTCTTTATTATCTTCATCCTTAGAAAGTTTCCAGTAATATGTAGCAGACTTCCCTGCTGCAATCTGAACCCGTTAATTCTTGTCCAATCTTACTCAATTGTTCATCTATGTTATATGATGAACAATTCATTTAAATTTTGTGCCTTTTATCTATTTGAAAAAATAATGTTCTCTGAGAGCCTTTTCTCTTTAGGCCAAATAAATCTGTGTCACTCAATTTTTCCTTCTAGAAAGAATTTTGATAATTTTGGTCCTATTTCATTTCAACTTCTATAGTTTTCAAGGTGTAGGGTACTGATGTAGTGTATTTTGTATCACTGGTCAGTTTGGAGAGAGTTTATTATCTCATCAAATGAAATTCCCCTGATGCCTGATTTTGTGCAATAAAATCTAAAATACTGTGTATATGTGCCTATTGATGCTGAACATAGTCCTACAGGCTTTAAGTGATTGAATGGCATTGCTAAAATTACAATTTAAGTAGATACGTACAAGACCATCTTCTTACATTAAAATTGAGGTGTCACAAGGTACAATAAGAAATGTCAAATACAGTGGCTTAGCTATCGATATATTAAGGACTGTCAATCTGATCTGCGATTTGTAGGCATAGTTCCAGTTATTTTCATAATAACAAGTGTAAATACAAGCAGTTTGATGTCTATACTTACATAGCTACCAGTAATATTACATCCTACTTATCCAATTAAATGATTACAGACAAAGCAAATTATATCATAGATATGGAAAGCTATAAAAACAATTATACAACCTACATTTGTCACTTTTTTTTTTTATAATACAGATAAACATAGATTCTAAAGACTCGTACTTCTTTTCTTGAAGTTGTCACCTCAACTTAATAATTCCACATAGTTTTTACAAGTTTTATATATCTTAATATAAACAGCAACAAAACCACAAACAAACAAAAAACAGAACATACAGCTGTAGTTTAACTTATCCTAAAGCATTTTACCAACAGTTATTATCAAAAGAAATAGATAATTAACTACTTAGCAAATCTAATAGGCAAGTCCTGCAGAAATGAGCAAGAAAACACATGAGGAAACAGTTGTGTGTGTTTTTTTTTTTTTTCCAAACACAAAGTAGAAATTTGATTCTCTCTTAAAGCTTCAGGTTTTAACAATTGAAATGTATGAAATACTAGGACATAATATGGATTAATGCACCCAAACTTCTTACGTACCCCTTGTAACATGCATGTACCATACTGGCATAGAATGAAATAACATGGTAAATTGGACCAGCTTGAGTCAAGTAGTTTTAAAGGCTATCTATCTATTAAATTCCAAACAGGCATACTAAAAATATGCCTGGCATAAAGAGAGCTCTGAAAAAAGATTCTAATAATTTGTTCAGTACCTGATGTCATTCTCTCAGCCCCATGACTGAAGCAAGCTGGTTTATGAAAGAATGCATCTAGGCCAAGTAATGAGATTGCCTGACTAAATTAGTACTGAGAAAAATATGTCTTCAGAGAAATGTACAGCAAGCAAATAAAAGTGATAAATAACATTAGCATAAAACATCTATATATTTTGACAAAAATTAGAAAATACGTATAAAAATTCAAGCTTTCTTCTTTGTGCTAACTCTCCTCCCCCCAAAAATAAATAAGAAAATCAACTCACAACTTACTACCATAAGAAAAAAAATAAATAAATAAATAAATTTGCAGGTGACTCTCAACTTTAAATATAGTAAAATATTTTAATTGCATAATTACATATTTTAATGCATAATTACAGATTTTTCCTATGGTAAAATCTCATTTTAAAGACTAGCTGTTGCTCAGTGCTGCATTCAGCTGTAAGGAAGCTCATCCTTGGAGTAGATACCCTTGGTCTTCAACAGACATCGATACAAAGGTGTGTGAGTTTTCAACAGTGTTCGGTAGAGAGCAAAAATGTAATAAACTGCACTACTATGGTGCTGCTTATGTTTGGGCAATCTGCTAACAAAGGAAAGATTTAGGTTTCTAGTCTGCTCAAGTAGTCAAAAGAATTGAGATGAAAGACATCATGTCCTTGAGGGGACTATGAGGAAGATGTGGCAAACTAAATACAGTAATTTCTAGACAGTAGGACAGTATGATCTGCTTCTGTGATCATCCTGTCCATACTGTAGATCTAATTAACATACCCCTCTGCCCTGTCCCCAGATTTCATCTCCTCTTGTGGAGCCACATAATTGTCCTGGAAAGTCAGGAAGTACTCCAGGTCCTGAGGGTTAGATATGGCCATCATTCATTTTGTGGCTCTAGATCCTGTCCTTACTATCTCACTATCTGCTGAATTTTGACTGATTTTAAAACATTCCTAGAATAATGAAAAAAAATATATAATATTTAAGGCATTAACTATTTCCTTAAACAAATACATAAATTTCTATTTGTGATTCTGGGTTTCACTATCGCCTTGCAGTATGGAGAAAATCTAATCTGCAATTCTGAAAGTACGGGATTTGACTTATCTTAATAGAAAATTTGAAGCGGAGTGCTGTTCTTAAGTTGTATTAAACAAATACTAAACTTAAAAACACAGGAATAGAAAGGAAAATTAGGCTCTGCATGCTTATAGGTTCCTCTTCTGTTACCTTGACAACCAGGCTGGTACTCAGAATAGACAAGGCACTTCTTCCTTCCATCAGATAACATTTAACATTTTATTTGGTTTGTACTAGTAGGAACATGGAAACTAAACCCTCAAACAAAATTAAGTTCATATGTGCAATAATGTATATTAAATCCAAAATAAATCAATATACCTGAGTATTGTGGTGTAGCCCCAGCAGGCACCACCCAGCCACTTGCTCACCCTCCCTAGGTGGGATGGGGCGAGAAAGGGAAAGGTAAGAGTGCGAGAGCTCAGGGGCTGGGGCAAGGACAGCTCAGTGGTGAAGACAGAAGCCATGTGAAGCAAAGCCTGACCAGGCCCCACTGGCTGCTTCCCACCAGCAGGCAGGTGCCAGCCGCTCCAGGCCAGCAGGGCTCCTCACATGGGGTGCCTTCTCGGGGAGACAAACAGCATCGCTCTCAACGTCCCCCTTCCTCATCCTCGGCCCTGCCTGTCATCTCTGACCATGAGGCTGGGTGGTGTGGGTCATCCCTTTGGGCAGTCTGGGCCAGCTGTCCTGGCTGTGTCCCCTCCAGTTCCTGGGGTACTCCCAGCCCCTCACTTGCAGGGCAGCACAAGGAGTTGGGAAGGCCTCACCTCTGCGCAAGTGTTGCTCTGCAACAGTGCATTGTCACCACTATTTTCATCAAAGCCAAAACCCAGCATTGTATAAGCCTCTATGAAGAAAATTAACTTTGTCTCAGTCGAAACCATGACAATGAGAAAGACCATTTTGAGAAGGGGAAATAATACATTGTATTGAATGCTAAGGAATTGCATTTATTGATAGAAATTATCTGGAGAAAAGAGATTGCAGATATTTCACCAATGACTTAATGTTTTAGAATTTCTTCCTGAAGTATTTTTTAAGCTTCTATGCATCTATTTGTTTTACAAGAGGAACTTTTCAGACTTAGTGCCTGAAATCTCCATTAGAAAACTGTTATCTTGGGGCAAAATCTTGTAGAAATAGTTGAGAGGGAAGCTGAAGATTAAGTCTCTGGCTTTGGTGAAGCTGAAATGCAAGTCTCCCCTGGCTTTGGCTAGGCTAAACTCCAAATCTCCTTCCACAACAGTGGAAGGATTCAGACTCAATGTCTGAACACAATTCTAAACCACATAATCAGCTAATCCAAAATACCAGATGATACACAATTCTGTTAGGAAGCATTCAAAAAATTATTGCATCAAATTAGATCAACAGTTAGTCGCTCTCTACAGATACCTTAAAGGAGGCTGTAGTGAGGTGGGGGTTGGCCTGTTCTCCCACGTGCCTGGTGACAGGACGAGGGGGAATGGGCTTAAGTTGCGCCAGGGGAGTTTTAGGTTAGATGTTAGGAAGAACTTCTTTACTGAAAGGGTTGTTAGACACTGGAATGGGCTGCCCAGGGAGGTGGTGGAGTCACCATCCCTGGAAGTCTTCAAAAGACGTTTAGATGTAGAGCTTAGGGATATGGTTTAGTGGGGACTGTTAGTGTTAGGTCAGAGGTTGGACTCGATGATCTTGAGGTCTCTTCCAACCTAGAAATTCTGTGTTTCTGTGATTAGTAAATTACATATTCACCATATTCACTTCATTTTAAGGGATAAAAACTCTTTCCATTAGTTCGTGATTGTTAACAAAATAGTAATTTAGAAATTCCTTTTAAAATTATAAGTGATTTTGCTTGAGGAAAGGTGGTTTAAATTCTGAGCCTGGTTGGGATTTGTTCCATTGCAGTTAAGCTTTTCATAAAGAAAGGTAAATAATATGCTAATGACTTTATTGGTAAGCAAGCGCAACAGTATTGATCAGTCACAAAATACAAAGGACAAGAATAAAGATTAAAGTTTGCAGGTAATTACCCATGTAGATGACTATGTTAAAACAATATAAACTGAATACACTCTTACTCACTGATAGAATAAATTCCCCACATACCTTTAGCTCTAATAAGCATTTTACTTCAAGGATATGAGGAAAAAAAAATAAAATATTTCATATCTCTTTTTTTTTTTTTGTGCCAGTCCTAAAGCCAGAGTACATTGTATGATTGTATGCACCATTCCAATGTGTCACACCCACTTTCAACTTATATAAATAGCCAGCAGTGAATGAAGATGTTGAAAATCTTTATTCTTGCTGCTTTCTCCTCTTTATTATACCCAAAGTAATCTTAAAATACTTTTAGCAGTAATTTATGTCTACCCAGCAAAATCATGATGTGCCTGTACTACAGAGAAGAACTTACTAGTTTTAACACAGGAATTTAACTGATAGTATTTGGCCTAGGAAACAGTAAGAGGGAAGGCATAGCAGTGCTGGCTACAATGCAGGAGTGATTGCAGTAAGGCAATGTGTACCAGTACTGCCTGCCAGCTTCTCTGTAGTGCTCACTGCTGCTTCAACCAAGACAGCAGAATGAATGACGCGTAGCAGAATCCACATTAGCAGTCTTGATAAGCTTACTCGTACTACCAATCACACCTTCATTTTAATGTGTGTTCAAAAATCAGAAACAGGTTTCTGTGATGGCTTCTCAAGTGCTTAGTATTCAATAATACCTACTCTATTCTTTCAGTGGTAAGAATATCTCTGACTTCATTAAGAGCAGCATTCAGTCAGTCATAAGCTCTTGGGAGAATGTCACTCTGTTGTACCAGGTAACCTGGATGTAAGCAGAAGGCACGCAGAATATTTCTGCATTTTATATAGACAAAGGGCTTGAATTTTTCTTATACATGTATGAGATGAGCTTAATCCCCTTAAAGCTTAAACACCGTAGTCATTATTTTCTTTTGTACATAGAAACAAATTGAAAGATTATGTATTTTTAAAAAATATACCAGGAATTCTGTTCAAGGTTGAAAGCGATTTACATTTTTCACATTGTTAGTTATATGGTTAATTCCTCCTAGGACGAAATAAACTGGGTGGTTGTCAATAAATTAGCCACAAAAATGAATCAATTCATTAGCTTATCCAAATCTGTGGAAAAAAATCTGAAAACTGTTCTGATACCTCTAGTTCAGTTACCTGGACTCACAATATGCTTGTTAGGATTCACATCCTAGAATATGAATCTTGCATCAAAAGACTGGACAGTATCTTCCACACAAGAGAGTGTTTTGTTTTGTTAGGACTACTCATTTAGTCACTGCCCCTTCCAATACTTTATGTCTCTAGAGCCTGCCTCAAGCTATAAAGTTCTACTACCACTAATCATCTGATAAAGTTGATTGAAACTGCGTGCAGATACTACTGGTGTGAAACGGGGGGCAGATGTGATTAATAGGAAATTTTGAAATTTTTTAGTGAGCATTTTTTTTCTGCAAATTGACATAACAGATGTGCAGGTATACTACAGAAATCAAAGCTATTAATTGATAAAGATGGTTTTGCCCTTCAGTGAGATTTTGTTTAGTTTACTATACCACAGCATGGTTTGGAAAAAAAAAAATTTAAAAAAAATTGCCAAGCCATAAGAGAGAAATCAAAACAGAGAAACAAGCAAACAAAAACAACAGCAGCCCCAGAATAGAGATAGCAAAATAATCACACAGAATTTCTAGGTTAGAAGAGACCTCAAGATCATTGATTCCAACCTCTAACCTAACACTAACAGTCCCCACTAAACCATATCCCTAAGCTCTACATCTAAACGTCTTTTAAAGACTTCCAGGGATGGTGACTCCACCACTTCCCTGGGCAGCCTGTTCCAATGCCTCACAACCCTTTCGGTAAAGAAGTTCTTCCTAATAATAAAAAAAATGTTCTTCCTAATAATAATAATAAAAAAATGTCCAGATATAGAAATCAGAAAATAGATTTTGGATTAAAAATATTAGAATTTCATCATTATAACATGCATTTACACTTATTCAATATCATGACTTTAAAACTTAAACATTTTAAAATATATTATAACAGCATTAAGCCATTTGTATATGCCTGTTATGGTGCTTACATTTTTTGGATAGTTGGAATTATTTAGCCCTTAACCTTAATGTACATCATCAACATATATGAAGTATATACATACTGTTTACTAAAATATATTCTCTTGTGCTTTCTTGCTAAAGTAATTCATAAATAAGCAGACAGGAAATAAAAATTATGTAAAACTGCTAATATGACAGCTAAGGATTATCATTTATGGACAATAAATGGTTTTTGGGGGGATAAATCTTTGAAAGTGGGATAAAAGAAGCGGCAGTATCTGAGCCTTCGAATTCCAGTTGCTATAGCAACTGCTTGTATTTTTAGCTATCATAACTTTAACAATTGCAGAGAATATCAGTGCTGGTCTCTACCTCTTTTTCCAAATAAAGGTCCATATGTTGCTGCAGCACAGGAAATTCTAAATAGTGTTTTGCACATGTTTTTCCAACTTTGCCTTATGGCAGGGGATAAATAAAATAAAAAGAGGCCAGAATCATTTAGCTTTTTAATGGCATTAAAGAAAAATTGCAACTAAGTCTTAAACCTTCACAGAATTCACTCCATTCAGAATCACTCTTTCTTTTCCAATCCTTTGTCTTTCTGGGTCATGCATGTTTCATTCCCTACCATTCCCTTCTGATATTTCAAGTCATGATTTTCTGAATCTAAATTTGTTTTACACAAATAAGTCATTAGAGGGTGACAATCCAAACCACTAAAAAAAAAAAAAAAAAATAAATAAATTAAAAAATCCCATTAATTTTCTTTTGGATCAGATATAAGTAGACAAACTAGTTCTGGTTTAGGGGAAACTTTTCATACTTGATGGAAAACCTTGTGAAAGACAAGCTGTCTGTTAGATTGCTTTCACCTTCCTTCCTATTTCTATTCCTCCCTGTGGACTAGATTGTGGCTGAAATTCTGCTTCCTAACATCTGCAGAGAGGGCCAAGACAGTTGCTTATCTCAGTCTGTTATTTTCATATATAAAACATGTTAAGTTTTGGCTTTTCCTTAAGAGTACAATTTATTTGTTCTTAATGAAATACAGCCCAAGAATCACAGCAATGACAGGGTAAGAGTAGTATATAACCCGCCTTGCTATTTGTAATAAAAACTCCACAACTGTACCATAATCATGTAGAAGGTGCAATTTGTATCTTCAATAAATTGCATGTTAAAGCCAAAGCAATCACCATAAGTAGAGTGTGATTACACATCGCCTGACTCTTAACCACAGTTTAAACAATATGAGATGCTGCCTTGGCTGTTGTCTTTTCCTTTAAGCACAACAAAACACCTAATCAAAACAAGATGCTCTGAAACACAGCATGCTGCTCAAGCTAAACTCCAAGCACACAAATGCTGGGGCTCAATGCAGTGGGCTGTTTTAAGAACACTCACCGCAGTAGAAGTAACAAGAACTAATAGGCGCTCTGCAAATGTGTCATAAATTACTCCCTGTCTAGTTTCAACTACACAAGTGTAGGCAGTTTCTCTTTGGGTTTGAGCTGTGAAGCAGGAGTAGGAATTGTCTGGTCTGTGATTCAGGTCCTGTGGCAATTATGAAGGAGAGTCAGTACCAGTGCTTTTTTTTTTTTTTTCTTCCTGCTTTTTTTTTTTTCTTCCCCTTTCAAATTCTGGTTTTACTAATAGGGAAACTGTTAATGAAAACTTACAATCTAGAACTAGCAGAAATAGCAATGAAATGTGACTGTCAGATATGTCTTGCCAATCCTTTGTTAGTCCTTAATCTTTCTATAGATGCTGCCACAGAAAGCAAAATGCATTTTAAGTTTTAAGTATACTGGTTTCTCTTGTATCTGCTTTACTTTTAAAAAATCTAAAGTGCTATTGAAGTGCAAAAGAATACGCAATTGAAATCCAATTTTATAAACAGTCATAGAGACTTATTTTCCAAAATAATCAGACTAAATTGTGGGGTTTTATGCTCTGAATTTAAATGAACAATTGAACACTCCAAGGGTGACTATAAATAAAATCCCAGGATGACCTAAAGGCAGCAAAGGGTGACAATACTTTGGTTCCAATCCATGTGCCTTCAAAATTCCCAAATTATTATTAAAAAAAAAAAAAAAAAAAAAAAAAGAGGCCTTCTGACCTTCTAAGTAAAGCCCAACTAAATCCTGCAGATAATGCATAACGCATTTTAAGAGACATTGGATAGTCAGATTGTCCTACGAATGGACTGTGAAGAGGGATTTATAGTCTTTAGTACCTTCCAATTTATTTTTACTTTGGTGAGTGAGAACTGCGACACACAGTACGCAGGTACAGGGACTGCAACTCAGTCTGCACCCAGCAGCATCCCCTTAGTACATCCAGCACACGGCCAAAGGCCTGTTCTCATCACCCAGAACTAATAACCAGTCATGGCTAAATTGCCTTGGTCTTACAGTGGAGCTGAGCATAGCACTGTGATCCATTGAGGGAGCACTGGAGAAATCCCACCAGAGTCAGACTGCCCACATGCTCAAAGCGAATGCCAACCTTGCTGCATTAGGTCAGTACGCTCAGCATCTTTCAGCTTTAAGCAAGAGCTGCCCTTTGCCCTTCAAACATAGGGCAAATGTAGGTCTGCAATTACTTTTTGCTGTCCTTAAACTACATTTTCTGACTTGTCACATGGATTAAATTGAACTATCCTGAAAAGTTACATTTGGCACAAGAAAGCATGAAAGAAATACGCTCTTGAGAAATATATTCCAAGCCCATTTTAACTCAGCCAAATTCATCTGTGGAGCTCAGTGAACTACCTCATAGAATAATTATTTACTGAACTTACAATGAATTCACTTTGGCCTTGGCCCTCCTGCGTTTAATTTCTGAAAACAAAATGCAAGTCAAGATTTACTTCTAGGATACAAATTTCTAAATATTGAAGAACAACTTGGGAACTTTGTCTCCTCCTGCACTGATCACTACTATCTCTACAGAAGGCACTGCTTCTTACATTTGGAAGCAAATTCTCTGTCCCAGATATATTTCTATACATGAGTAAGGCACGTGCAGCTAAGAGGTACTTGCACATAAAAGTAAATCAATGGAGGAAGACGCTATGTCTTCACCCATGACTCAATAAGCTAGAAAATAATGTGACCTACAAAAACAAATGTGCTCTACAAAAACATAGCCATCATGCAAATCCCTGTGCTCACAAATTATGTAGTAGCCTAATTTTAATACTTGTGTTGTCAAAAAATGAGAAACAGCACAAGAAATTCCATGATCGTCTTCATTTCTTTTCTTAAAGATCTAGTCATGCTACCTACTTAAAGCTAGTTTTTGCCATTATCAGGTAACTAAAGAGCAGAAGGAGTACCACATGATTTAGGCAAGAAGTCAGAACTAACAAGCATAACGAGAATGACAAATACACAATATTTCATTTTCATAGCAAGCCACTTGTAGTTAGTTATATTTGTGAAGAATGACAATTACCTCCCAAAACATGTGTTCAGTACATTTTAATAACTGTATTTGAAAAAGTAGCAATCTACATTTTTAAACAAGAAAATGTTTCTCAAAAGCAAATCTATTAAGACATCTATTTTATAAGGCTGTACTTATAAACTTGATAAAGAGATAGCAATCATGGAGAATCAAACATGAAATACTGCAATGATCCATGTGCATTATTAGCTTGTCTGAAGGCACCGTTTAGGCAATCAGGGCCTACTGATGAGTTGTGAGACCTGATGCTCCCAGTCAGAAGTGTCACCATTGTTTCCAGATAGTGTCTATCTACCATTTGGGAGAAAGGTGAGCAATCACAGGCAAATGCAATATATATCCCTTCAAGGAAATACAATATCACAAAACTAAATAATTTTTGTCTCATTTTTTCAGCTAAGACATTTTTGAAATTATCTTTGAGATAATCTTTAAGAAAATAGAAATAGCAGGGAAGAATTAAAAGCCAAGACAAAAAACATTTGCATTAAGAGGAAAAAAAATATATCTGTATATGTAAAGTTTTTCAAACAAGACTTTAGTGGAGTAAGAGAAAAAATAATTTACATAAACCACCTACTTTTGTTTCCTTAAGATGAGAGAATAAATATATGCAAATAGAAGTTCTATCTGTTCCAGGAAATAGCTGTGATTCACAGCTGATTGCCAAACTCACATTTATCAGAGCAGCATGAATCAAAGCAGGTTGTTTCATCTTGCTTTCACTGAATTTTGGTTAAGACTTTATTTTCTGTTGTCATAGAAACATGTGCAGAGTAAATTAAAGCAGATAAAGCATTGCTGCCAAAATAAAAAATCCTATTCAGGCTGTGCTGATTAATGCTTTCTGATATACTTAGGAAAGTGTGGCACCATATACAATTATACAATTTGGTACTATTGAAAAGTATTGAAAGGTACTTTCTGATACTAAAGCTTTGCACAATCACATGTCCAGCTACAGTTTAGTGAAATGTTTATTACTATTCCTAGAATTCAACAAGTCATCTTTTTAGCATATTTCAACATTTGCAATTGCTTCAAATGCACCATCTAGAGAGGAAAGTAAGAATAAGAGTAACCAAAAAACACATACACACAAAAAAAAAATCCTCAAAACCTCAGAGAGAAATTGAAAGAAAAAGAGTGAAAGAAAGAAACAAAGACTGAAAGGAAGAAGTACAAGCTCATTGAATCTATTTATAAATTACAGCATCTTTGTATGTGAAGCTTCTTCCTTTCTCTTACAATCTTTTCAGAAAAGGTCAAGTAACCTTCTAACTTTCCTATTATAAAAAGACCCCTGACTCCCTTTCCTCACAGCAAGTTCTTACTTTGACTTGTGAAAAATTGAAGGGTATATATATATATCCACATACATGGCTGTCAAAAAAAGGTGAAGGTAGGAACACCCAAAGTACAGTTGTGGCACAGAAAAACTGTCCTGCTGTGCTAGATCTCTCCTGAAAGCTGTTACAAGCTGGATTATCCCACATCCAACTAAAGTACAGTGTTAGAAATCCTCTTTCCCAAATGATGAGCAGTGAAATAAGTTAGCCCATAAGCATATGCAGTACCCTTTAGCAAAGTCCCTAAAGATTTATGGTTTGTCCACCTGTCTATCCACAACATAATCTTCTTTTCAGACCTCCAGTAGGGACAACCCTTACCACTTTTCTTCTGTATCCATCGGGGTCGCTCAGTACAAGAGCAAGCTGTGACAGGAAGGATTGCTACTTGCAGAACTGGGTAGGATGAAAAACAGAGGCTGAACATTGGGTGAGCAGCATGAGAAGCAAAAGCCTCAGTGTGCTGGTAAGGATATGGTGAGGACAGCCATGCATCTTGTGCCAAGTGCTCTGTCCCCTGCCTCTGGAAGGCAGTCTCGGCTACAGTCTCTACTACGGCCATCTCCAGTGAAAGAATCCCAGTAAGCTTTAACCCACCCTACCATTGGCAGTTCTAGGTGTATTTCTGTAGTATCCCCTAGTGGGATCACTAATAATTTTTATGTGGTACAATTATGTTACATAATTTTCACGTGGTACAATTGTTAATTATGGATATGGATATGGAACTGACATTTCCTCTGAGAAAGATCTCTGCTGATACCAGCAATAGAGGATCTCCACTTTGTTTTCTCTCACTGACTTCAAGAGCAATTTCTGAGTCCTATATCAATACATTATCTTTGTACTGGAAATTTGAGAATTTATATAGTGTCTGACATATTATCAGTGGACTACCATCTAACATATCCTGGAAAATGCTACAACTTGGAGCAGGTGCAACCTGATCAAAGGTGAAGGTGGCATGAGGATGTCATGATGTGGGCTATGCTGTGCAGGACAGCGAGAGACTCATTTGCTTCCAGACTTGAGCCATCACAACTGAATGTGGGGTTACCCTGGATGATAAGATAGTGGGGGGAAAGACTTCTTCAGGGTCTCACTTTTGGCATGAAGTGTCACACTCTTCAGGTGTGACACTTCATTAGTAATAGAGAATTGATATGACATTAAGAACACTACCCAAGTAAATCCTTGGGAATGCACAGTGTAAGCAGAAGAAAACAAGGCAGCTGCTGTTTGATTCCCTAAAGACGAATACAGTCAATAAGGCCGTGCCCTCTTCACTGCAGTCTCTTGTTTAAATCCAGAAAATAGGAGTTTGAAGCTGGAATTTTTGCTCACCATTTTCAATGGAACATTAGATAGATGAGTCATGCAACTTTATATACAGGCAATGCTATATTTCCCAGGTCAGAAGACCTTGATCAGTAACACATCACACTTCACAAGAGCACATGAACTCTTGAAATCAGATAAGAAAGTAACCTCAGCTGAGAAATTTTCAGATTCCCGAATTAAGATCATCTGTACACCAAACAGTCATGCAAAAATAATCAAACCTTAAATATTATTTTGCTAACTAAGTGGAAAAAAAATATCTATATTATTTCTAGGTTATTCCAAACATTTACATTGACTGCTGTATAATATTTATATGGATAGAACTAGACACAATATAGTTAGTATTTTTAAATTGTACAATATAACAGTAAAAAACAGCCTCTGATCAGTATAAGAATCTTCTTGTAATACTGAAAATGCACATGTAAAGTGAAGGTGATTTATTAAAATGGGAATCTATTAAATCATATGTAGCATGAATTAAAACTTACTAAATATATTAGGTCCAGATCAAAACCCATGTTTTCTTACGTGTCATACTGTTGCTGAAATTGAGATATAGAAGGTATGTCTGAAAGATAATTATTAACTTTTCTCTTTTTTTAATTTAAAAAAAAAAAAACAAATAAATAAATAAAGCAAAACTCTGCTGCTTAGTGAAGACTCTAGATACAAAGTTCTCACCAGAAGGGTACTACTATGTAGAGGAAGGAGTTGATGGAATTGCTAGGAATCATAATTACAGGATGCTAATAGCATTTTAATTATCCATATTTAATTGAGGAGATTGAATTCTGATTTGCATATCAATGGCAGAGATCCTTATAATTATATACCCTTCACATGTATTTCCACAATAGACTGTGTTCGCAACAAATACAAATGAAAGCATTTCAGATAGAATAATGCAAATGTTGACACTTGCAACTTACTAGTGAGGTTTTGTCATTGCTGATCTGAAGTTGGCCAGTTGCTCCTAACACTGGTTTTAAATTTCACAGAGGAATTCTGAGGGTATTTTTGGTTTCTCAGAAGAACAGAGGCATCACAAACTTAGTTTTTAGTTGTTTGTTAACTCAGAAAGGAATGTAGCCTCACTGTCTTACTGACTGGAATTTGAAGTCTGACCATGACAGACACCAGATGCAGGCAGTCCCTGGGAAAAAAAAAAAAAAAAAAAAAAAAAAGACCGACAATTGCTACTATCCTATGGCCTGGTTGTCCTGTAAGTTAATATGTTGTGTGCTAGCAGAATAGACCTCTGAATTTTTATTTATTTATTTTCAGGCTGGAACCATTATGCCACTAAACAGACAATATTACATTCTAGCTCTCAGACTTTGTGGAGGACTAAAATTTTGTTTAAATTTTATTATTTTTAATAATGCCTGTCTCACATTCATTTCAACTAGTAATTATTTGTAATATTTTTGCAGTGAATGCCAGGTGTGATTTGGATCCTATAAGCACATTTCACCCATATAAGCTTAATATACTTAGTGCTATAACTACTCTTTGTGAAGACTAGTGAATATAAAAATGAAATGCAAAATTAATGTATTACCTCTTTCCTATGAATTTCTGACATGCTTGAAGTGACCACAAGAAAGTTTCTTTTATAATTTCAACAGACAAAAAGATTTAACTTTATACTAGAATACATAAAAATTTGAGAGTATATATAAATTAGCTGATTCTATTTTCAATTTAATGGGCAAATGAAAAAATCATGACCATGTGTAATTTGACATCCTGATACTCCTCTGCTAAGAAAAATAATAATATTTAAAACTCACTATGAAATAGTATTTGTGTATATTAACTAAAAGTAAAAACAAGGCTACTCTGGCCTGAGAGATGGTGAGGGACACTTTCAGAGATCCTGTTATTCACTTTTCAAACGATTTAAATAATAGAGCTAGTTAATCAATTCAACTTACTATTAAGTTTCTACTGATATAGAAATTAAGTGAAACTAAAGAAGAAACAAAAAAATGTACTGTTGTAGGAAAAGATTTCTTAATATAATTAATAAAAATTATATACATTAAAACCACTGCATGTCATTTACTTTGGATCCACTAGTGCTGAAACATGATTTGCAAGCTCTATAACGTAAGACCTCTAGAGTATTTTGGTTTTTAAGCATTTCATTTTAAAACCATTTGAAAAATAAAAATGCTATTGAAAATGCTAGAGAGGAATATTTACAATAATCTTTAACACTACCTAGAATAAGCACATTTTTGAACTTTTCAGGCAGCTGTAGTGATTACCATATAGCACCTGAATGTAACTATATGCTACATGGTTGTTGCACAGTTGGCAGCAAATAGCAAATGCTGACACTTTATCACCACCTCTTGGTATAAATCCCAACTGATAAATCCTTCTAATAGATTTATTTAATTATATATATATATATATATACACACATATCATAGAATCATAGAATCATAGAATATCCTGAGTTGGAAGGGACCCTTAAGGATCATCAAGTCCAACTCTTGACACCGCACAGGTCTACCCAAAAGTTCAGACCATGTGACTAAGTGCACATATATACATATATGTATATATACATATATACATATACATATACATATATATATATATATGTATATGTATATATGTATATATATACATGTATATATATATATATGTATATATATGTATATATATATATATATATATATATATATATATAAAACCCTTAAGGATGCAATAAAGTTGTTTAATGAAAATTTCTGAAAATGCATAATCTACTTAATATCAAATACTATACTCAATTTTTAAACTGGCATTTTTCCTGTAATCTACATAAGACAGAGTACAAATTTGCTTTTAGCTTCTAAGATAGTTTGAATGCCTTTTCAACTCACTCTGACAGATTTCTGAGCCAGATGGATGTGGATCAAGAATGTATAAACATATGGCAGAAAGGGTAACCAATATCCTTCTAGCTGTGTATAAAGATTCATTTCAAAAATATATATCCAGGGTTATTAATAGTCTGTCTTGTAAGTCTCATATTTTAAAGAGGTTAAGTTTTAGAGAAGTGTAATTTATTTCATTTTTCTTCAGTGAAGTACCATCACAACAGCCTGATAACTGCCCAGAATGATTTCAATGCTTAGCTACAACCTTTTGGGCAGTGCAACATAACCAACTCATCCTGCATCACTGCATACTCTGTCATTCTCAAGTAATCAAGAGGTATTATTTCACCCACCCTTTTTCACTATCACTCAGTGACGTCAATTAACACTAGAAATAAAGGGCTTTGGTTTGCTTTAACTTGCATATGTGCAAATGATGACATATTTGACGCGAGTCAATACATACGTTAGCTAGACTACGTGTAAATGAAACCAGGAGGCAGTGCCTTCATACTGCTTTTGGAGACCTCCAAATATAATATAAGACAGTGAGGTAAGAAATTCTTCCTGATATCCGAATTAAATCTCCTGTAGCACAACCTAAGGCCATTTCTGCCCCTTGCCTATTGGAGGGTCCTGCTTTCTCCTTCCCTGCTATTCCTCACTGAACTACATATTTGCAGATGGGTATGTAATTAACACACCCAAGCCAACTTTAATCTAAAGAATCCAGCTTTGAAACAGAGGGTCAGCATTTTAGACAGATGTCTGCACAGGCATCCAGGGAGATGAATGAGCTTTTGAAGAATAGGTGACATCCCATGCTGTTCTGGTTTAACTAAAATTGATGAGCAATCACACCTCCTAAACATGGCACAGATAAAGTCAACTGGACCCAAAGGACCCAAATGATCCTTCAGAAAAAACGATAGAGAAAAAAGATCTAATATGGTTGTACTTGATCCCATTTCTCATCCATGGAAAATTCCACTTCTTTCTGAAGTGCTGAAGTGGTCAAGTGGCATTCAGCTACCCTCTTCACCACTGATGAGTATACGAGGTGGTGCAATTAGTCTGTCATACTGTTCTGTGTTCACAGCAAGCTCTCAGAGCACTGAGAGCTCCAATAGCCCAGATTCCAATAAAATAGAAGGAAAATGAGAAATAAAATGAGCTGAGAAGATGAGGAAAGCAAAACCTATACCCTGCTCAACTCTAGCACTGCAGACATGGGTATGTTTCCTCACACTTTTGTTGTATGCTTGTAAATGGCAGTATTTAAAAATAACATTACTTCTACAGTTTTGCTGTAACTACAACTTCATTCCTCTGAAGTTTCCTTGTTGATGTAACTGGCTACTTTGAAAACGCAGTTCCCTCCAGGATGGCATTTTGAGGAATGGAATATAACTGAGCCAAATATGGTTCTAGCATATGATGTTAACTTAAACCCTTTTGGGGCTGTGTATTAGTAATGTTTATGGGAAAACTACTTTAAGCTGTTGTAACCATCAGGCTTTAAAAATGATGTTGAAACATGAGTATGTTTTTTTTGTTCCTTATTTCCTATAATGTGACTATGACTAGGATTAACATTTTAAAGTTTTCATTGCAATGTACAAACAAGATACGTAAGGGTGAACATTCACATTTTCTTTCCAGTATTATGATAAAAAGGCAAGTATCCAAGTGTACAGAATAACAATTTGCTAGAAGTTAATTACACGTTACTCATTTTTTCCTAATTAACTTGATTCTACAAAGCACAGTATCATGCATGTGCTACAGATGTTTTTTCCAAAGTCATAAGATAAATCTTAAGTTTAGACATTTATACTAATAGCTCATATGACTCCATGAAACAGGATAATTTATTCATATGATTACTGGTACATTAAGCAGGATTTGCATGCATACAGTAGGTAACCCCACAGAGAAGATTTAATATATTGAAAGGGAGTCTAGACATTTTCAAAAAGAATTTACTAGAAAAAATAATAAAAAGAAGTAATTATTTGATCACCTGATTAAAAGATACGTGAATTCAGACTTTTCCTTTCTTATTTTCATAAAAATTTATAATTAAATGTGTAACGTTTTATGTGATAAAATGATAGGCAGTTGTAGTGTTGCAAGTTTTTTTCACATGCATAGCAAAAGAATAAAAGTGTTAAAGAATCTGGCAAATAGTCTAGGATAACAGGGCTGAAGTGTCTTCTTGAACATCTTATCTTGACATGGCTGTGTTAAAAGTTGATTCTTACTCATGTCAGGGTATAGAAAACTGCATATTTTTTTTTAGTAAACCACTTTTTTCTTACTAATTGTAAACAGGATGGTCTTAAAAGTTTCTCACTTAGACAGAATATTAGGCTGTGATCCTTGCCAAATCTACCATTTATGCAAGCAGTCCTTCAAAGTCAGCAGCCTAGGTCTTATGCCCTATATAACTGTCCGAAACACATAATTAAAAAAAAAAAATCCTTTCTAACTTCTATGAGTGGAATTTTCAATATATGTATATATGACATTGTCATATGTATATATGACACTGAATTTTCAATATATGTATATAACTTCATGCATATGAAATATCTAGAACCACATAATTTTACACTCCCTGTCCATTTGTACTAATGTCATTAGATATATACATATGTGTGTGTGTATATATATACATATATATATATATATATACATATATATATATATATATATATATATTCTTTCCTGAAGCCATCCTAAACCAGTTTTGAATTAGAGTTAATATTTACAGGACACACTATATCTGCTGTCAATCAGAAAAATCTGATTACAGGAAATATCATAAATAAAGTCCAATCTACCACATCCAGAGGCAGTCTCATTTAGCATAGGAAATATCTGAACCCTCTCATAACACAGGCCTGGAAAGCAACTTAACAGCTATTTCTCCTTCCACCCTATAGCAAATTTAAGACAAGTTAAGCAAAACAAGAAATCCTCCAAATAGGTTTTGAAATCCTCTAAATAACACAGGTCAAACTGACTGCAGGACCAGTGCTTCAGTTTTGTATCTAAAGTCAGGGTGTCAGCATCCTCCCATCAGAGCCTGAAGAGCACACCTAGGAGACGAGACAAGGCAAAGTGCTTTTTCCTATGTACTGCAGCCCTGACTACAAAGATGAGTGAGCAAATCAGGGATCTTTGCCATCATTTTTTAATCTGCCAAGAATTTCTGCATTCTTGTCTCTATGCTAAAACTGAACTAAACGGATCTGTATTTCCCCCTCCTCATTCACTTGTATGCGAACTTCTGTAATTTGATTGGGAGTGGTGGGGATCATGTATTGAGTACTCTGTGAGACTTATATCTTTATTTGTCTTTTGAAAGACAAAACATATATATATTAATGTTATATATATATATATTATATATATATAACATTATATATATATATATATTAGAAGACAGAGTTGCTAAATGTGAAGGGAATTTGAAAAAGAGGAAATCCAGAATCATCTGGTGACCTTCATGTCCGCAGGATTAGCAGAGATAGTACCGTACTATACATATAGGATTAAAATTGTAAATGCACTTTCTTGCCCATCAGCTAACTTATGAATGCAACAGTAAAATAGACAGACCCTGGTAATATGTCACTACTTCTGTCCATGATAAAGACTCAAAGTAAAGTGAGAAAACAAACAGAAGCACTCGGGAAGCCTAAATAATGTTTTTCATGGGGAGAGCATCTGGTAATAAACAGCTTTTTGTTATAAAACAATTGCAGTATCCTCACCATATTTTTTTTTTTTAATTATTATTATTATTATTATTTTCTTACTTATCTTTCTGTAGAAACTAAATGTAGACAAAGTATTAGTCCCATAAAAACAAGGGAGACATTATTATAAATCGATATTCTTTGCTTAATTTTCAGGGCACTTAAATTTCCACTATCAGGTTGGAGTGTTTGCTAGCCCACCTGCAACTTAGTATATAACAAAAATATAGTATACAGCTTAGCACACAACAAAAATACAGCACCACTACACAAATGCAAAATGACATGTTATTCAACAGAATGCCTCTATGTAACCTACATGAGCTTTTTGCTACCTTTTCTTGTGCCAGCGATATTGCCAGTGGTCTCTGGCACACAGCACATATGCTCCTATTATATTGTGCATGTTTATTTTTCAAGTGAGTTCTCAATGCAGATGTTCAAATAATCTGCAATGTTCCCATAGAGACTGCAGGTTAAATTGGTGCCTTCCATTTGAGCCCACGAAGGGGAAGTCCTACTTCACATGTAACAACTGATGGTTAAAAACATTTGTACCACCTCTTCTTCTCTTCTCTCAGTGAATACTGAATCTTATTTTATTTTTTAATTCTCTAGTAATGAAAATACAAGGGGTTAAAAAAAAAAAATCAACATCTAGATAAGCTGAAAAGGTGAAAAACCCATAGTGTGAAGAACCCATCATTGCTCCTTTAATGAAATGGCTTGTGGATGGAAAATAATGATTTGTTAAGGTAAACAGCAGATCTGCGTGAGGCAGTAGTCAAACTCAAATGCTAGGAGTTACTAAGAAAGAAAATAACAAAATAATCCATCATAAACAATTGTAAAAAATATATAATGCTTCTAACCTCTTTAAAATTATACAAAACTCTTATCCCCTCACCTCAAAAAGAATATAGAAGAACTGTAAAAAGTCAAGCAAAGTAACATTTTCCATAAGAACCACTGAGTAGGATAAGACTGTTCAGCTCAAAGAAAAAGAGCAGTTAGAAGCTTGCAAAATCACAACCTGCATGGAAATGGTACAGCGGTAACTGCTTCTGTCTGCACAAGTACAGAGAACGCACAACGCAAACAGGTTGAAACAAACCAAAGGATGGGCTTCAATGTACAGAGCTATACTACACTGTGCATCTCCTAGTCAGAAGACACAGTGGATGCAAAAGGTTTTGCAGTTTATAGGGAAGAACATGCAAGGAGAAATATTAAAGGTTATTAAACAGAAAACGATATTGATACTAGACTCATAAATACAAAAAATGTATCAAGCTTAAGAAATCTTGTGAACGAAGGTATAGTCAGAGAGCAGAAGAATACCTTGAGAAAGTACCATATCTTCTTATACTGATTGTATTCCTCTTCAGGCATAAGCATATGACCACTTCAGGTCAGGATGTCATGCTACTTATACCCCTGGTCAGTAAAGTTGTTTTCATGTTCAGGGGCCAGTTTTGATTAAATTTATAGAGGAAAAAATTCTCCCTACAAGGTGCAATTATAAAACTAAACTAGGAGACAGAAAAAGACCTAATAAAGTAGAAAAATATATATCCTGGTGCCTAGTACAGTTAAGCCTCGTCTCTGCTGTCTTGTCATTTATAAGCAGCAAGTAGAAAATTATCTGTTCTCTGTACTTAAACATTCCTTTCACCAGGGAGAGTGACTCAAGATCTCAGAAGATTCCAGTGACAGTTTTAACTAGCTACACTGACAAGTCTGCCTTTTGGTGACCAGTACAGATAAAAACCAAGCAATTACCCCAAGAGATACAGCAAGGCACCTGCCAGACATTTGATGGTCAGAACATTCAAACAGGAGCCAAGAGAATATTAGCTGAGATTTAGACACTGACATCACCTGTGTTTTGGTGGGGTATGAATAATGCAAGAGCTAGGCAGATGAGCTAATGTGATGCTACATCTGAAATACTTTGCTGCACTGAGACATGAATAGCACTGCCTGGCTGCTGGATTTATGTTGGGTTGCATTCAAGCACTCAGGAGACAGGGATAAAACTGGCATGGAGGTACTCAGAATTTTTCACATTCCATACGTATTTCCAGACTACTAGACTGTTTACAGACTCACTTATCTGACTCTAGTGTGAAAAATTTTGACAGGTCTTGGGTTATTTCAGTACAGATCTGTGTTTTCCTTTGAAGCTTTGGGGACTGGTTCCTGTTTAGAAGTTTTGCCATTTTGATAGTTCATAATGTGCTACACCTACACCTTTTTTTATGGACTGTCATACTCACAAGGAGGAGCTCACCTCTGTTTCTGAGGATGTCAAAATATGCATGAACAACAACAGATCAAAAATTAATCTGCAAACACACACACATGGACACAGATACCCTCTAAGTAACATCTTTCCTTTCTTGATTGTAGATATATGATGCTCATCTAATACACAAATAGATATGCTACCATTGACAGTTATGAAAGGCATTCTTGCCAAAAATGAAATTGAAATACATATATTTGCAGATTTTTTTTTATTTAATTAAACAAATGGAACAGTTGTCACAAAAGTATTTTGCTAGAGACTTCTAACAGATAACTATCTGCTAACTTAACAGATAAATTCTCACATTTACTAGCACTGTGGGGTTGCGTTTCATATTACAGCTCATTTTGGTAGATCTTTGTTCTAGGTCCTTTTGAGGTCTGTGTTACTGTCAAGAGCCAAGAGCTTTGACAGCTGTTGCCAGCTCTGGGTGGTTTGTTTAGAACAATAAGGGAGTCGCTTAGCAACATCACATCACACATTTGGTACCCTACAGTATCTCACATTCCTAACTACTCTGCACATCCTCATGACTTAAAGGGCCACTGTCAAGTTAATAACCATACACAAAAAGTGTACTTACATCTCTGTCCCCCATAATGAGATATATGAGGTGAGAGAAGAAAAATGGAACTTATTTAAAAACTACTTGCACTTTCTTTGCAGCAGTATTTAACTTTTATCCCAAATCAGCAATATCTGTTTTCAGCTGTGGTAAAGCTGATGTTTGGCTTAACAGCAATTTAGTAAAAACCAAACCTTCTCAAACAGTTATTTAAAAATACATATATATTTCTCTGTGTACATACAATTCCTGTCACATACATAATCTCCATTTTCAAACTCTGGATAAAATACTAATTTATGATCAAATTATTGGGTTATATGTATGATTTCTTGCTTTCTGGAGACATTCAAGTCATCAAGGCTGTGAGAAAGCTTATGAAACTTGTAGGACTTTCAGACTTCTCAGTCCATAGATGGTTTAGTGTCCTTGTTTTAATGATCAGCAGGCCTAATGTGTGAAGAAGGCTCAACCTGGTCTAATATACCAGACATAGGAAATATTTCTGCTACAGCCATGCAGAAATAAAGACTTACGATACTTTTAAATTGCTATACCTTTAAGAATGGTAGGATAAGTGAGATATCAACACTCTTTCCTATTTGAAAAGTTCTGAAAAACTTGAATTTAGATATATTGGGGGTGTGGGGGGAGGGAGGCTGTGTACTTTTAATGAAATTTTAAAATTAGGTTTATAATATTTTGGCATTGAACAAATGATTATAACTATAACGCATGTGACTTCAAAATGTCTCATTGAAAATTAAGTAGTAAACCAACATGAATATCTTTACTATGAAGCATTCTTTCATCTGAGTTGCTTTAAGCAATTCATTTCATACAGTGTCACTTCTCTGGCTCCACTTATTCACTGTTGTTATATGATTTACACTTCTTTCTCCTTTAAAAATTGATCCATTTTCCTCTTTATCTTATACTCTCTTGCACTTCCATTAATAAAAAATGATGGGCAGATGTGCATTATAATTTTAATATAAATTCAATGCTTGCCTAACTTTGTTTTTATTGAAGTCAGTACTGAAGCATACTGGTTATAATTGCAGCAAAGCTGAAGCTAGTACTGTTTTGGAAACATCTCTCTAAAATAAGCAGCATTTCTTTTCTTGGAGGCTGTTCACAGCTATTCAGTATCACATTAAGTCACAACACATCATTATAATCCAGATTCCTCTCATTTTAAATACATTATCCAAGACATTCAAGGACTTTCCTCAAAACAGGAACCCAGCTGAAACTTACATGTATGACTTCCTGCAATCAGCTTTCTTTTCAATTAATTAAAAAAGCCTTAAAAATCGCCTGTTATTGCTAGGAAACAGTTCTAAGAGTACGTCTTTGAATGAAATCCAGAACAGAAGCATGAAAGGGGTATTATTAAAGTATTAAGAAAATCAAAAAAGAATAAGGAGGAAGAAACTCATTAAAAGAAGTGAGGAAGACAGCTCTACTATAGGGAGAGACAAAACAAGGTAAATGAAAGAAAGAAAAAAAAAAAACGATAAAAATTATGGAAGATTTGAAGCGTCATCGTAACCACCACCACATCTAGCTTTTTCTAGCACTCATGGTTATGCTTTTTTGTTTTTGAATTTACCTGCTGTGCAGTAGAGGGTAAAATTATACAGGATAACCTTCAAAGATTATAAACACACTGCCAGGTATGTTAAAGTACTTTTTTCTCTTTTGTCATCCACTGTTACACAGTGAAAGCTCTTAATGCATTAGTTGTAAAATTTTCATTTGCATCCAACAGAGAATTCAAAGAGACATACAAGCAATGTAAAATAATGCAAATGCATATGGAAATCGATTGCAGCCCTTGGGCAACTGGAGGGTTGCCAGTACAACATTCAGTCTGTTACTGTTCAGCACTCAAAGTTATGGAAGTTATAGAGACCCTCTCAAAATAATAAATACAAAAAAAATGGTTCCAGAGGTTTGTAGTCTTTGGCTATGATTTGGGACCAACTGAATCAAAAGGTATAGCTACACAAGCACATTGTTTACTGGTAAACTAAGAAACATATGTCTCTCTGAGCATGCATAAGAAATACCCTACTTTCACTAGTGGATGCTTTGTGCCACTTCCATGGCTTTTTCGTGAGCTACAGCCTGAGTGTCTGAGCTAGATTTCTGCATTTTTGTTACAGTTAAAATTATAAAGATAACAATTTTTCTTAATGATGATTCAAAGTATTTTTGAATTCAAAGTACTTTGAATCATCATTATCAGACTGTGGTATTTTTTCTATACATTGTATGCAACTTTAGGTACTGGTTTTGCAAAGTTATAACAATTGCCAAAACATAGACACAGTAAAAGAAAGGAAGAGGCTTGTTGTCACTCCTGTGTTTCAAAGTCCCAGTCACTTGTTCAAATGATTTAATAGCAATGCATTGGCTAGTAATGTTTTTTGTTCATTCATTTGTCTGTTTTTTGTTTTAATAATAATTAACATGAGAACATAAAATGGTATTTCCTAGAACCACTGACAAAGAATAAGCCAAGATTAATGAGAAAGAGGACCGAGAAAATAGAATGAAGCACTGTTTGGCTTTCTTAAATACCTTTCCCACATCAGATGTCTGGAAAGTGAGAATTAATACTACTAAGGAGGAATATTCATAGTTTGATGGAATCTCTCCCAGAAATAGTAGCTGTGTTCCTCATCCTTACTATGAAACCAGAAAGCCCATATCTTCCTTCAGATATGCGTTTTGTATCTGTCTCTTTCCTCTTCACCCCTGCCTTTTGTCAGTACTAGATCTCTCGTCTTTAGGGCAACAGAGCTCTACTTAGTATTGTAGTGAAGGCTGCTGGGATACATAGAGTTACACAATCGATCCCTCTATAAGTAATATCAGTATGAGGAAAATGTCAAGATTCAATCTTTCATCATATGGCATAGCTGAAGAATAAAGAAGAATAAAGATTATTCCTGATTCAAATAGGATTCTGTTCAGTCTCTGGCCATCCACTTCTTGTATTTCCTCATTTCAACCTGCAGCAGAGGAATTCATTACAAGTATAAAAACTATCAATTTGAATATTTCAAATACTCAGATTATTCAAAAACAAAAAAAAAAAAAAAAAAAAAAAAAAAGGAAGATATCAGAGCACTTCTATTGGAAGGAGTTGGTAAAAATCCCAGCAAATTCTTTACGATTTTTGAAAACAAGCCAAACTTAACCCCAAACCCTAAGGCTTGCTCTGCATTTTGGTTCATCCCATAATGATTATGTCAAAAAGTGTACTCATGTCTAAGGTAAGAATTTTCTGTGTAATCTCCACTAAAGAAAAAAGAAAGCTTCCTTTCAGTTTTAACCACAGACCAAACGCTCGTGAAGCTTAGAGTACATCTTGGCTGAAATGACAGTGAGAAGAGGGGAAAAAGGTTTTCAAAGGGAACCTGAAGAAAGAAAGATAGAAAAAAGAAAGTATTCATCCTGGCACATCAAATTTCATTAAATTTCTTCCCCTCCTTAATTCTTTTTCATGAAGAGTAACTGGAAGCTATTAATGTGATTAGCCATCAGAAAATAAGTGATTGCTAAAAAAATTGTTGTCAATCTGTTTTTTTTTCCAATCGTGATCAAGTTCTGCAAAGAATATCCAAGCTTCTTAAATGTTTCAATGGCACTATTAGATTGTTGATCTGAAAATAAATGCCATCTCTCTCTTTCTTGCACTCTCACTGTGTGATACTGATTCTTAGAACCAGTAAAGTTTCAGAAACGACTGCTGTTAGCAACATCACATGGAAGAGAACCGTGATTAAAGTTCAGAAGTCTTGCCTTACATTTATGGGTATTCATTAAAAAAAACTGTCTGCTTTGTACCCAGACTCATACTCTCAATCCATTTAATGACTGGAGGAATTTGGATCTGGACATGTGGTTCAAAGCAATCTCACTTTAACAGGTAATTACAGTTACAGCAATGCAGCAAAATAAGGCCAAAATGAATACAAGATAGTAATATACACCTACAAATATAGATGCAGTAAAGTATGTCGTTGCTATCTTTCACAATTTTCTCTCTAAATGGAAACATTGTGTAATATCACATACACTCTACCATTTCCCCTATTTGCATGGATAAAAAATAATTCTATGAATAAAAATGTTTCATAATAGCCTCATTAATGAGTTGTAAAAAAAAAAATAAAAAATAAAAATAAAAATCAAGAAGATATTCTTATTTCACTTGTTAGAAAAGCAAGTTAGTTTTAAGAGGTATTATTCATACTCAGTTTTGAACTAGATACTAGGTAAAAGAAACTAAAATCCTAATCACTTAAAAATAGGCATTTTCCAATTTATTTATAAATATAGGAGGACACAGTTCATCCTTCTACTTAATTTTCAATTTCTGAGGGCAGGAATATCATTTAGAAAATAATGGCAAAAGTCTGCTTTATGTTCATGTGATAAAAAAGCACTTGAGACTGAGGGTTTATAACACGCTATATCAAGTTAGGTCAGTAAAATGAATCCAGATGGCAAAAGATGGGGAAATAATTGAAGCTTTTGAAATGCAACGTCATATATGCATGTCATGGAAGCTTAGCAAGTACATAAATATCATTGAGGATGGCAACACTTGTTACTTCAGATGACAGAAAAAAATAATATTACCATAATATTAAAGAAAATTACATACCATCTGGAGAATTGAACGTCATGAGGAAAGGCACAAGGAAAGGGTTAAAAGCAATGCAATACTGAAGACTGGTTCTGTAAGGACATTCACAAATAATGACAAGAAAAATAAGTAGAAGTAGCAATGACAAATGGGTTGATGTCACAGACAGGAAAATTTAAGCAAAAGCCACAGTGTTAGACAGCTGTAGAACAAGAAAATACCAGCAGTTTTTTTCTTAGTCTGATTCATCACATTCTGTAGAGCATAACTGTATCCCTAATACTGATGCTTAATTCAGCCACATCAAACTTCAGCAATGATAAAGTTTACCAGCTTTTGTGGCTAGTTTGTTCTCCAGTTTCTTTATAGTTACTCTTCTCAATAAATATTTTTCTTCTTTAGCTTTAAAAATTATGTGAGGTTCTGAATAAATAACCTTCAGTAGGTAAATAACTTTTAAAAGCACATACTTCAGTGGAACTTGAGCACATTCCCCACGAAACTGTGCTTGTGCTCTTTAGATTGTGCTATATGCTTCCCTTCAAAGCTTCCCAGAGTCTACAGAAACGTTTCTGAGCACACCCCAAACTGCCACAACTTTTGTAGGGTTGAGACTAGCTGCTTTCAAGACTAGCTGCTGTACAAATCCATTCAATTTGCATCTATTTTAATTAAAAAACAATGCCCATTCATCAAGTTGAACCTGTCACATTACGTGAGAATGAAATCAGCAGAGCCAAGCTCAAGAGAGATTCTGTAACTTGGTGGCTAGGAGATTTAACTGTGTAGTAACTCTTGCTCTGAAGGTTCAGTTCTCCATTTGATATGGTGGTTATTTTTTGTAGAGTAAGACAGGAGATCACAAATAGCAGAGATCACAATTTTATACAGAAAAAGCAAATTAGGACAAGCCTGCCATTAGATTATTTTTTAATCAGGGAAAAAAATGCAGAATTTGTGTATTTATTTTTTTAAAAATAAAGCGATAAATCCTTTTCAGTTTTCTGAAAGAAGGATTGCCATGGCTGAGCCTGACTAGAGGGAAGGGTTTTCCTGCACCTCTAAAACAGGATTTGATGTGGATTTTTTTCTCTATGTTTCCTTTTGTTTAGGTAGTTCCCCTACCAAGTACTTAGTCTTTCAAAACCTATACAGGAACCTCCTTGCTCCACTCCTTGCTCCACTTCCGAATACTCATAAATGATTCCAAATCTGAGACTTCAAGTCTTAGCTTCTTGATGTCAGAACAGTGGCTTATGTTTGATCAAGATGAATTCTATCGCTATGTCAATAAAGATGCACATACATGTATACAGTCCTGGAAAGTCTTCAATTGCAGTTATCACTGGGGATACACATGATAATCTGCTTTTTTTTTTTTTTTTCTCCCCAAAATGGGCTAGGATATCTATCATCTTTGTTAGTTCACTAGTGAACCAAACTCAGGGCTATGGACAAGTAAAATTTGATGATAGAGAATAGGCTTACACTGAAACTACCATCACTGAAAAGCTTGGGAGAATTCCGTCTACAGGAGAATCAGAACTATTCTTTCTTCTGAAGCAGACTAGTGTGAAGGAAACCCGTCAGACAACAGTCAAGAAGTAAAATGTACAGATCAATATTCCATACCAACCAATGCTGGTACCTAATAAGGCTATATTTGAATCATTTATGATTGGAAAATGTACACTTCTTTCTTAGAAACTCCCTATAAAATATTGGACATTCAGAAAAAGGCCGAAAGTGTTTCCTAGGATAGAAAGTATGAAACGATCAAGTAGAGACAAACAAACAGAACAGTGAGCAACAAAAGATGCAAAGCATCATTGATTGATTTTGGTCACCTCTACAGTAAATTAAGTCAAGTCTGAAAGCAGACAAAGATTTTATTCTATAGAAATATGATGTTCATGGCAATAAAATGAGAGGGAGTACATTCTCCTTTCCTACAATTTTTAAATATTTTTTGGAATAAGTTTTGATTTTATATTTTAAAACAGTAAGAAAGATGAAATTAATTAAATATTCTAAATTATTAATTTCTAATTTATGATTATTTTATTTTTAATAAAATTGAGAGACACACTCCTTTCAGACAGTCTTGTCATTTTTGAGCTACAGTCAATATGTGCTAGTGGGGCTCTCTTTTATGATAAAAAAAATAAAAACTCACAAATGTTTATTTTTTTTGCATAAATACCAAGAATCTGCTCAAACTCTGTAAACACAGCCACCCTGGTATCTATGCACCACAAAAGATAACACTGCTGATTAACACTGACCTTCTATGGCTATATCTGCTGTCTGTTGAGAGAAAACCTCCGCTTAATAATAATTTCAGTCAAGTTCAGGTAATGTTGTGTACCAGTATTTGAGGACTTCCCTAGTCCTGGAAAAATTTAGATGTTTATATATTTAAATGTTTAGATATTTAAAGCAGCCTATGCACATAAAGAAAGGAGGCCTTTATTTTTCAAACATTATTCAGCTGAAGATGACAGAATCAAATTCTCCCTACCCCTCCAAATATTTAAAAAAAAAAAAAAAAAAAAAAAAAAAAAAGTATGAAATGGCTTATATCATTTGGGAGATATTTCATCTTCTTGCACAAACATACATGGGACATGAAGTCTATTTCTTTGCCACAATTAATGCATTGAAACATTGTAGAGTGACAAAATAACAAGTTGGAAAATCTGTATTTTATAGGAAAATACAGAATGATTTCTGTAGAAGAAAAGAATGATAACTAAAACATCACTAAGAGTTACATTAGTTATCATTAGTATTCAATACAATAATCAAAACTGACGGAAAGTTAAGACTTAATTGCCAACACATACAACATCACATTTTATTATATGGTATACTTCTGAATTGCTTTTGGAGGGATATCATGCCAAAGTTTCAATCATAGCTCTACTGCCAAGTTTTAATTAGCTACTGTTCTGAGCAAAGCTGGCAAAGAGAACTTGAAACTTAATGTATCACTTTAAATAAGTGAGTGAATTCAACATACTGGCCAACTCATTAACAATACTTCTGTCCTACCACTGACATACACAGTATGTGAAATTAAATTTAGGATGAAATAAACAAAGTTTTACAGTGTGCCAGATTTAAAGTTTTATATTCCCTTTTCTAAACACTAAGTATTAAAAAATACAAGCAAATATTTAACAACAAAATCACAGTCTTAATGAACTGCATCAAGATTTTCATTAAAGAAAAAGAAAGTCCATTAGCATTTAGTTTGTAAATGCATGTCTCCATATCATCTTAATTAGTTGCAGATAATCATTTTTGGTTCGGCCTATTTGTTTCTCAACATGACTGGTTTATAGTGTTTCAAGATAACTCACTACTACCTCCTTCGGATTTGTTATAATTTAGTTAATTACAGCACATTGCTCCAGCAAGTAGCAATCTCAAGAGAACTGCTTATCCTATTATGGTTGTGTTACATTAAAGTATATATTGAAGGTGTGCTGTGATTTTTCTGATTCTTTTTTTATTACTGTCAAAATCATATCATACATTGTGAGACTAACTGAATAGTTCCATTAAATAAAGAAAAATAGAATAATAACCATTAAGAACTACTACAGATGAATGGCATAATTATTACTAATCTTTTAGTTGTTTTCATTTTGTTCATATACTAAATAGAGCGGAATAGTCAGGCTGCCTTTTAAAAAAATGTAGTTATAGGAAGTGATGGATGGAAAAAGAATTCAATAAAGAATCAAAAGTTTCTAGTGAGAATCTAGTTAAGTAAACGTGGTTTCAATTTGTTCACAATTTGCACCTGAAAGACAACTTTTTGTAACACAGGTGCGAAGTTATAACAGCAAATATATGTATACTAGCTCTGAGTAGGTAGTAGCAGAAAGATCTGTTGCATGAAGCAAAATGTTATTGCTTGTTTTTCTCTCATAGCCATTGTCCCTAATAGTCATAATTTTCTTAACAAGCAGAACTGTTAATTAAATTTAACATTACTAAGAATAAATAAGATAACAAAAGATGAAAGATCTTCAGTTTCATGTTAAAATCATGACTAATGTTAAATATTCACTAACTAATATTAATTACTATAGTGATCTAATTAATGTAGTGTGAAAAGCCTAATGTTCAGATAGATTAAGGTTTCATAGGAAAAAAGATCAAAGTAGTGCATTATCCAGTTCACTGCTTATACCCCATATTATGTTCTTTTATTGTATGGAGATACAGATGTAGAACAGAGCAAGAGAACACACATAAATACCAAAGATCCAATCCTGAAAAGGAAAAAATGGGAGCCTTCATTTAGCACCTTCATTTAATTCCACCTAAAACTACTTGAGGAGTGCCTCAAGTTATAAACAGTGGGAAATTTGCATGGTATTTTTCAATGATTTCAATGAAGCTGTGAGTAAATTTCTAGGCAATCCAATTTTAATAATCTTAAATTTTTAGACTTAAATTTTAGGTGCTAGTAGCTGCACAGGAGATACTGGATGAATAAAGATTATAGCATCCAAATTTTTGGTTTTAATAAAATTAACCAGGCAGATTAACACCTCCCTGTCCCTCTCTCTTTCTCAAGCAATCACCATTCCTACATATTTGCTTACCCTAACTGGAACTCCACCTAATTCTGCTTACTAGAGAATTTCGTATTTTTTCTTGCTTCAACAATGAGTGTAACTGCTGTACTGTAGTGTACAAAGCAAGCATCTAAGCTCATGGCAGTACCATAGTAGTTCACAAAGGTAAAAACAAACAAAATTAATATTCATCTGAAAAACACAAATACAGAAAACAGGGATGCTGGGATAATGGGATAACAATTCTCTACAACATCTAAAGAGTGAATACTGCATGTGCATGCATATTTTTGTGCCAGCATGGGCAAGGAAAAATGTACATTTGGAATGGATCCAATTTATCTGTCTCTATCCTCTTAAAGAAATCATCCACTGCATTCTGTAGGACAGTCTCCACTTTCCTAAGATACTAAGGAATTTAGCTGCTTTAGATCTGCCCTCAAAAATATCACTTGAGCAGCACAAGAGAATGCATGTTGGAACAAGATATGCATCTTCATGCAGCAAATGCTACATGGAGTATTGATGTACTCACAGAGGAAGGGTACAGAACCATGGTTCCCATGGACCCAAGCAAGAGCTAGTGGAGCAAGTCAGCAAAAGGAAAAGATTCTGTTTTATATCAGTATTTTGATGATGAAGACAAATGAGTACCTTACTATTTTTGTCCTTTGTCTTCCCCTTCCAAAACCAAAGTCAAAGAAGAAATGGGAAATTCCTGGAATTTAATCTTAATTCTGGCAAAAAAAACATTCTTTTTTTTTTTTTTTTTTTTTGATACAGTGGAGCTAATATTTAATTTTAGGCATTGAAAAAATTGTTTACATTCCTCTACATTCCTTCTCTCTGCAGAAGCAAAATAAAGTACAAGGATCACACCCTTTATTTCTGTTGCAACTGTTTACCATAGTACTAATAGCTATGTGTGATTTAGCCCACTGTAAACATTATAAGATCAGACCTCATACACTAAAAACAGCATTTAAACCCTCTATACATGTTACTGATGAAGTCCCTACTGGAGAATTGCATGTATTACATTTAAGTGGATCAATTAGAAAGAGTTCAGGAAAAAAAAAAAAAAAAAAAAAAAAAAAGAAAAGGTGCTGTAGAGCAACCTGTAGAAAACAGAACCTGAAACAGGGTTGGCATTCTGATGTACAGGAAGAAAAGCAACCACCAACTCCAGAATTCCGGTGAAGACCTAAATATATGTAAGTGGTATATATAGGAATTTGAGTTCATTTAGAACAATAGAGAGACTTACTGGTAACACTGAAAAGTTTAGTAAAACAGTAACAAAAACAAACAAACAAAAAATACTTCAGTATCACCCAAAAAATTACTTTAAACAACTGAAAACTGTGTAAATTATCTTCTTGAATGTCAATGAAGAGTAAACTTGGCAGTCATTGAAAAAGGCAAAGGATATGAAGTCTGTCCTTCTGGTAGACAGAAGGAAAGCAATCTGCTAGATATTCTTTACAATTGTCCAATTACATGCTACTGTGAAATCCATTGCTAATTTAATAGAATCCAGATTTGAAATCCACACCTCTAACAGCAATAACAGTGATTAATATTTAGCTCTGAGCATTCTTTTCATCAAAGCCCTTTATAAAAAGAAGTTTGAGTAACATGACCCTCTTGTTGTAAATATGAGAATTTACACACAAATTAGGTGGACTTGCTCCAGGTCACGCAGCACTTTGATGACAAAAATAGAGATAGAGATAGCACTCATTTCTACAGTTCTCCTGACCCAACACAAACATAAACACACTATTTCAGATTAATTTTAGTTATGACAAAACCATATTGACATGCGACAAACAGTTTTATCACTCAGTGCATATATCTATGTATTTGGATCTAGCAAGTCTAATAGCTTAATGACAAATTAAACATTATTTTTCACACATCAAATGGCGCTTTATCCAGAAGCTAGTGTGAATGTTTTTTTTTTCTGTTGCACAGTGCGTTTTTCTGAAACCATGTGACAATTAAAATTAACTTTTCTACCTGTGCAAAACCTTTGAAAAAGTTACTGTGATTTTATTATGACATAGTTAGCTGTATTATTCCAAAAAGAGCGTATTTTTTCTAGAACAACTAATAGTAAATTAGTTTTACAGTAACCCGAATCACTGGCAATTTTATGTTCAACAGATTAAGCTACTCAGATCAAATGAACAACAAGGATCAGAAAACTATTTTAAAAGTAGATTTCATTGTGGCCAAAAGAAAGGATAGATACAAGAGGACAGTGCTGACTAACAGACAAAGACATAAAAATTCACTGAGCTGGGGCAAGTGTTCTCCATCATATGCTTCAAACCATTAGAAAGCATTGTTGTATGAGATCTGGGCCAAACCAGGTGCACTAAGGGGTGTATAACAAGAGCACAGAGCCAGGCCTCACTCAACACAGTCCTCCAAGTGAAGGATCTAGTCAATGTGTAGCATTCTCTCTGAGCTAAGAATCGTGTTCCACACACGGGGAGTTAAAATCCAGCAACCTTCGTCAGAAGACACTTAAAAGATAGTTGGGGTATCTAGAATGAAAAAGTACTAAAAGTATCAATTTCTATCCAAGCTTTCACCCAGTCACAACAGAAATTAGTGACAGCTTTGAAAAGAGCTTTTCCTAAATTAAAGATCTTTTTTCATTATAAATGCATGTAATTTTCACTTATTTTCAGTTCAACAGAAACTTGCAAAAAATCCCTATTAAGGAAAAAAAGTAAATCTCTTTTAAGACTAAGAAATAATAGCAATATTGTAAAATAAGCAATATAGTAAAACAATAAATATCCAGTTTTATAAATTCCATAAAGCTATACATTTTTGAAACCACTCTAATGAAATTCAAGTGCCACAAAATGTGTGATAAGCATATTGTGGTGATTAGCCCAGCATAATCACCACACTGAACTCCCAACATAAATATTTAGGTTGGAATATAATACTACTACAGATTTAAAAGCAAACATTAAAGACAACATATTCCATCATCAGATGAATCTTTTCAAATCTCAGCACAGGCAAAAATGAGGGCCATATAGATAATCATTCTGTAATTGAGTATTTTTTTGTTTCTACCTAGAATGGGATTTTTATTTTATTTTTCTTTTTTCACTGATGATAATACCTGTAGCTATTGGCTTACTTAGAAATTGTATGCAAGACCTCACACTCTCTGGATCACAAAACAGCTACTAAATTGAAACTTTTCTGCCATTGAATCTCCATGAAAACTGCAATCACAATATTGTATTACTCATACAGTTATTTACATTCCTTATTGTATTATTTTTTTCCATAGCACCAGTTGACAGTTCTCATATTTTTGCCTTTTAATAGCTGAGACACACCTGAAGTAGCTTTCATTAGACTGATGAAACAGAACTTCACCAAAACAGGCTGCAATACCTCTTCTGACACAATTTAACTTTGCATTAAGTTATTTTAGAGAATTTATTCCCTGTAATTAAGTTACTGTCCTATTAAAGGGGTTGGGACACAATTTAGCAGTTTAAATCCCTCTATATTTCTTTTCCATTAAAAAGAGAATATAGATTTTCAGCGTTCATCAGGGCAGTAATCAATAACTCACATATAACTAGCACTTCATTCACTTTTTTTTTTTAATAATATTGTTAAAACACTAGTTGACCCGAGAAAATAGTTCGTTAGCCCCACTATGAAAGCAAAAATATTTTTTTTCACCTGAGATACTCCTTTCACTAGACTTTTTTGGTAATTTAGAACATAATTAAAACAGATTAAAATTGATTTTTTTTTTTCAATTGGTGAACAAAATTGCCCTTGCTTGTCAAAATTACTGACAGGCAGCATTTTTCTATCACTGGTTAGCTTATCTCATTTTCTCCACAAAGGTAAACATTTACACCCTCCATCAAAACATTTCTCCAGCCAGAAATAATAATCATAAAATTTGTAACAGTAAAAGGAAGATTTTAGTTATCAAATGAGGTAGGAATTCACAATAATTATTGCACTGAACCCCTTGAACCATCAGTGACTGAGGACATGCCCCAGTTAACAGATAAACTAAAAATGCAATAGAATATCTAGGCACAGGCATTTCTCTTTACTATGAAATTGTGAATAAAGCTTAATGTTGAAGGAAAAGGACAGATGAAGAAAAAGAAGATGAACTCCTGAATACAAAACATTCTGTTAAATGACAAAAGGACTCCCATCCAACAATTTTCTCCAATTTCTACTGAAAAAGGAATCGTGTATATTGAAGGCTATGAACAGAAGTACAAGTTTACTTTTAACGTATTGGAAATGTGTTGATATGGGGTTCTAAGCAAAACTCCTACAATAAAAACAAAGACACACACACACACACACAAAAAAAAAAAAAAAAAAAAAAAAAAAAAAAAAAAAACTGCCTGGCTTAATGTTTCATTGTTTCATTACAAACCGGGAACTCAGCCCACATTCACTGAAAGGTTCATATACATTTTGTGTGAACTTGGGCCAATCTACTTCACATTTTCACATCAAGAACACTCAAGATTTTGTGGGTTTTGCATGGTTTCAGTGTGAAATTGGGTGAAACCAATATTTTGCTTAGAGTTCTGGTATCTATCCAACTGAATCCAAACACAAAGTAAAATTCAATGAGCATAAAGGCAAGTTTTGCACACCACCAAGTTTTGCACAGCTATGAATGACACCTCTTTTTCAGATCATTCAATAATAATCAAAAATCAAGGGTAGGATTCACAAGTCCTGGTCTTTGAACAAAAAAAAAAAAACTGCATTCATTAAGATCTGAAACTGTTTAGTCAAAACTGGTACAAACATGTTTTGTGGGCAACACTGCTTAAGTTATATTGTTATTTTCATAGACTTTGCTTAAGTTACTTAGAAAGCAACTTAAGGTGAATTATATACAGAATTTTAACATCTAATTAGGAGTATTTGTTAATGCTATATCAAATAAAAGTTTCTCTAGTTAATATAACTTTTTCTTGCAAGTAAAACATGAAAGAAAGAGAACAGTGAGAAAGGAATGTGATTAAAAAGAAACAATAGAATTTGATTCCCTAGTGCTTATTACATTTCATGGATACTTATATCTATTAAGAAAGGACTGCAAAACAGCACTCTAATTTTAATAAATCAATATATATATATATATATATACATATATATATATATATATATATGTTTTAACCTTTTACAGCATTAATTTCACCTGCAAAGAAGAGTAATGCAAGATTCAGGATAGGAAAGCCTCAGTTTCATGCTTATAACTCATATGATTCAAATTCTGAAATATTACAAAGAAGTACTGTAAAACACTTTCGTGGACATGGAAGAGGAATACTAGTTTGCAAAATGAAAAATGTAATAGATTTGATCCTACTGATTGAAAAAAAAAGTCTAAAACAGCAGTTCTACTGACACTGCAGAACAGGGATTCTTAGACTGAGTTTATATATGAAATCTGAATATGTATCAAAAGGTGTTCTTCTCTTCCAAGTTAAGAGAATTGTGATATAAGGGTTATAGAGATGATATGATTTAGGTTGATTGCTAACTTGTTTTTAGCCTTGAGAAATTTCTGGATTAACTGAAGTTGAATTTATGCTGGTAATATGTTCTAATACAGAATTGATAATCCACTTTTAAAAAAATCAAAAGCATTTATTGTGTTATGTTAGTCAACCTGCATTAAAAAAAAATCTAAAATTCTACTTCAATTTTGCTATGACTGTTCATACCTGTATCTAAGGTGTAACATCCGTACTGGCTAAGGAAAGAACAGATTGAATCATATCTAGATAAATCAGATGTTTTCAAAGTGACTGGGCATGACAGACTTCATTTTCCAGTATTGCATCAAACCACCAATGACTTATCAGATCCATTAGTAATATTCTCCAAGAAGTCTTGGTAGACAGGAAAGGTGCACTGTGGTATCTACTTTTCAAAATGGAGAAAAGAAGGACAAAGAATCATAGACCAATTGGCTTAATTAAATATTCCATTTGTGTCAGCTTTAAGAAGCTTGTTACATAAGAAAAGATTTACTTAGAAAATAAGTTCCTTCCAAAATAAGACTGTATTTCAGTCAATGTGAATGTTCAATTCTTTTTCACTTCCTGGTTTCAAGTCAAACAGCACTGAAATAAGCAGTCCCTATTTAATAGCCACCTGCCTGGCTGACTTTACTCATTTGTGTAATGTTTTATTGAAACATTACAAAACCTCAGTAAAAGGGAATAATTGTAACAACAAATCATGCTATAGCCATATTAAAGAACAGTTATGACATCTTTAACAATATTTGGACTACATATAAATTGTATTTATAGTTATAATACCGGTATCTTAACACCAGCCCCAGTCATTGCTCCTAGTATTAACACTGAGAAGCTTTAAATGGAAAAAATCAATCATTCACCTACTCAGAAAAGATGATCAAGATAACATAATTTATTAACATTATATTAACAATTAATAGATTGTGTTAATAGGTATACGAATAAAAATATCATATGAATAAACATACTGAAGAATAGTTGAAACAAATCTCTAATGAGAAATACCCTGAAAATCCTTTGCAGTTCTCTGAAAGAGATAATAAGCATGTTGAAGAGAGATCAGACCAACAGAGTTATCTTGGTCTTTGAAATAGCTTTGACAAGTTCCCTTATCAATAGATATTAAGGAATCTAAGCATCCATGAAAAAAACAGAGAAGCTCTGTGCATTGGCAATTACATGGCTAGAACTTACGGAAAAGATGTTGGGAATAAAAATCCACAGTGATGGAAATTAGAACTATACTGTTAAACTTCCTAGGAATAGAAGAGACTCAATAGCAAGGTGCCAAAGTTACCAAGAATACTGTTATCACAGAATCACAGAATTGTCTAGGTCAGAAGAGACCTCAAAATCATCAAGTCCAACCTCTGACCTAACACTAACTCTACTAAATCATATTGCTAAATTCAACATCTAAATGTCTTTTAAAGACCTCCAGGGACGGTGACTCCACCACTTCCATGAGCAGCCCATCCAATGCCTCACAACCCACTCAGTAAAAAAGTTCTTCCTAATATCCAACATAAAACACCCCTGGCACAACTTTAGCCTGTTCCCCCTCGTCCTGTCACCAGCGACACGGGAGAATAGACCAACCCCCACCTCGCTACAGCCTCCTTTATTGTTCTTATAAAGAGCGATAAGGTCACCCCTGAGCCTCCTCTTCTCCAGGCTGAACAAGCCCAGCTCCCTCAGCCGCTCCTTGTAGGATTTGTTCTCCAGACCCCTCACCAGCTTCATCGCCCTTCTCTGGACTCGCTGGAGCACCTCAATGTCCTTCTTGTAGCGAGGGGCCCAAAACTGAACACACACTCGAGGTGCGGCCTCACCAGAGCCGAGTACAGGGGGACGATCACCTCCCTAGCCCTGCTGGCCACACTGCTTCTTATACAAGCCAGGATGCTGTTGGCCTTCTTGGCCACCTGAGCACACTGCTGGCTCATATTCAGCCGACTATCTACCAATACTTCCAGGACCTTCTCCGCCTGGCAGCTTTCCAACCACTCCTCTCCCAGCCTGTAGCTCTGCTTGGGGTTATTGTGCCCCAGGTGCAGGACCCAGCACTTGGCCTTGTTGAACTTCATACAGTTGACCTCAGCCCATCGGTCCAGCCTATCCAGATCAAACAGTTGTCTAGTTAACTAGACAAGTTATACTGAATGTTGGATACATATTGAACTGTTATAATCCCACATATAAAACCATGGAATCTAAGCTGAACATTGCCTCTACAGATGTTAAATAGTAGGGTTATTGTTAACCATTCTCTGAAAATTTCAGCTTACTGAACAGCAATCAAAAAGGCAAGCTGAAGATATAAATTATGGTTAGTGAGGAAAAGTAAAATGTGACCACCATTATAAAATTCCTGGTTTGTCCTACCTCAAATATTGTAGGCTAAGTATCTCAAAAAAAAGATATACAATTGGAAAGTACAATAATATACATGTATGAAGCTCTTTTAATGACTAGAGGAGGTTTAGACAAAAAAAAAAAAAAAAAAAAAAAAAACATGATTGAGGTCAACAAAATTATGAGCAGCATGCAGAATGCAGTTTGGATCTGATTATTCAGTACTACTTCAAATACAAAGCTAGCTGGTACAAGATTCAGAGGCAACAAATGTGTGTGACCACACAGTGCTTAATTAAACTGAGGTCTTCCTGAATTGGGAATAATTTTCTGTATATAGTACATGTGTGAAGAAGATACCAGTTTTAGATCATCTCTTTTAGTACTGGTTAGTGTGCCATGCACTCTTGTGTCGCATGGTAGAGTAGACTAACTCTTAACCTGTCCCTACTTCGCTCCACATTTATATTGCATCTCCTTCCAAAAATGCTAGAAAATGTCATGATCAAGCTTTAAGTCAGGATTTACACAAGCTTGCTATAGATTAGTTCTCTTTACCCTGGATACCAATCACTGGCACTTTTCTGTATAGCAACTGTACAACTTTCTTAGAGAACATTTCCATGTCAGTTTGCCTATGAACATTTTATCCCATTAATTTTTGTTTACAGGAACATTCAGAAAGTCATATTATACCTGCTTCTTCATCAAAACAAAACAATAACAACAAAAAGCCAAAACCGAAAAGATAGCAGTGGATAGAAAAAAACGAGCACATGGCTTTCTGACCACCTCTTGTTGCCATCCATGAGTTGAGAGGATGTACTCTGTAAGCTCTGCAGAATGAAGGAAAGGTATTTCCAGGCAAACACGGTGACCAGTTTGCTAAGAACTGTATGCCCTGAAAATCAAAATTCACTCCTAAATGCTACAGAATGTGAGATATTCTGACCAGTATATATTATGGGAAGATTTGTTCATTAGAAAAAAATATTTTCAGTGACAAGAATGAGAACAGGTAATTTTGAACTATATTATTGTGCAAAATTACTTTTTACTCTTTTACTCTTTTTACTAATTTACTTCAAAGTTCTTGGACAAGTAAAATGAAATAAGTCATATTACTTCTGCTTACAGAGATGGGAAGAAGGAAACCCAATTTCTACTCTCAACCCAAAGAACTGGATGTTGCAGAGGTCAGTGGAGACAAAAAGCCAGTCTGATCTTTTCCATCTTGCAACAGACAGAGCAGTAGCACAGCTTCTTCAATAACATGCAAAGACATTAAAACCCTTTATTGGGACTTGATCAGGATCAAGCCCTGAATAACTTCAGGGCTTCATAGCCCTGAATAACTTCTACAAATGCCTTTTCTACTCAACAGAAACTGAGAAGGGGGAAAAATATTGAGTTTGTTTCTTATTCCATTACAGTGCGCCACCAATATAAGCAGTTACAGATTTTTTTCTTACCTGGTGGGTTCCTTCCCTGTGCTTGCTTCTATGACAGGTTCTAATCACTTTTTGATTTTTTGGCTAAGTAATCAAGGGAAGTAAGAATTTTCATGCAACAAACAACAAATTCCACAATGCACATTTGCACTCAACGTGCCTCACTGTGAGAGATGATAAACTGAGAAATGAGGGGGGAAAATGACATTGTGCTGTTAGATCTCTTCACAACAGCAATTGCAGCAGGAGACTTTTCAAACCCACACCTACAGATATTTTCACTTCACAACTCTGAGTAGTCAGAGATTAGAAAGAGCAAGAGCCTCTCTCAGAGAACTGAAACAAACACAGATGCATGTCTTTATATTCTCATAATCATGGAATGATAATAAAGCACACCAGAGATAAATAATGCTTCTTTCACCTTCAGGCAATCTGAAAGTTGAATGGAATTGCTGCCAAGTTGCTCCTTTTAAACACAGTTGTGAAAGAAATTGGTTCTTCTATGCATTTGTCATGAGTGTTTCAATATTATGAATTCTCTCAAATACTAGCTTCCTAAAATTTAAGTGCAAGTGCATGGTTAAGGGTTGGGATTTTATTATTATTTTATTTTTTATATAATATATCTAGACTGTAGCAAGGTCCCTCCACCCTCACCTCACTATCATTTTGAGCAATTATCCAAAATCTGAGACTGCACCATCTGGAAGTCAGTTTGCCTAATTGGTGCTCTCTCGCCTGTGGCACTCATGTGTCATGTGTTTTGCGATAACCACATTCACAATTGGAATTTATGTGCATAGTACAGGGGAGGATTGTTTACACTTGTATCATTTAAGTTCATAAGGTCTATGGGAATGAAGATCAGCATGATGAATTCTAAAGTACTTAAGCAAAACAAGTTTAGTCTTAATGTCTCAAATTCTATGAAGGAAGGCATGTTAAAACAGGAAAAAATATGGGCCACAACTGCTGAGAAATCTGTGTCAGCAGGGACTTCAAATGCTAATATTGAAAGGTTCCTTATTTTTGCTTTTCCTGTGTTGAAATTTCATGGTAGTTTTATGAAACAGGTAGAAGAGGTAAGATGAACTGAAAGATTTATTAGCTTTTCTGATATTCTCATTTAGATCTATGATGTTCCTGTAATGCTATAGTTCTATCTATACTTGTAACTGTATCTAATAGATACCTAGATTTATATTTAGTATGTATATACACATAAATCAGATAAAGCTGTACCTGCATCCTTTAACTAACTGGAATTAGTTTACACCAAATATTTTAAACCTTAGTATCTAAGGCATTTAAGTGGATTCATCCCAAGTCAACTGCCACCACCTGAAGACGGTGCAGCTCCAAAGAAAATCCTTGAGGAAAAAGGGCATAGTTATTCCAGTGCTTGTTCCCATTTGAAAAGAAGTCACCATTTTAAAGACAAGAAAATTAAAATGATCCTTTGCAGACAGCTCAGATAAATACCCTTGGTTTTAACTTATAAATTGTTGAACATTCATCTTCAGTGAGTTCTTGCAATTGAAACAATTATTAAGTAACACAATATTACTAGAATTATAGTTCTGATTTTTAGAATCAGTTGGAAAATCTGGAGGTATCTTTTCACTAGTGTATTCCAGTTCGATGGAGATGATTCAATTCTGATGAAGTTACCCCCTCAAAAAAAAAAAAAAAAAAATCAGAGTCCTGCTTTGATTTTTTTATTTATTTTTTTTTTAAGTTTGCTTGCTGGGCTTCTGGGCTTCTCAGCAGTTGCATTCCTACAGTCTGCAGCTCCATGTGTCAAAGATTTCAAAGATTGTCAACAGGGTTGGCCTTCCAGTATGCACTGTTGCACCTGGACCTGCAATGCTTTGATGAAATCTGGTTACCATTGTCTTAAAATATTCAGGCACAGCATTAGAAGTCTTTTCTTTGTGCACAGCTGATCAGTGGAATTTCCTAGCCAAGAAAACTCAGATCATTCAACTCCAGTAAACAGAATTCCATGCTCTGGTATAAGTGGATCAGTATTAGTAATTAGAGTCCTATAAAAACTGGGAAATTTTCTTTGTCTCCAGCATAAAATACATTACTCATATTGACAATATCTAGCTCATTATTACAGTACAAAACTCTTGTAACACTTGAACCCCAAAATCTACAGATAAGGAGCATACTATCACAAATACATTGAAATGTATCCACTTCTTAAATCTGTCTTTAACATGATAAAAATAACACAGCTATAAAAAGGCTGTGTTACTGTTTCATCTGCATTAAAGGACTATTCAGTGCATTTTTGCTTGTTCTGCAAGAATTTGGATAACTCATACCACTAATTCAGTGTACTGCAGAGACATCTGGTCAACTGACTGTCTAGGCATACACAGATAAATTTGGAGAGGTAGAAATACAATTTTAACTCATTACTTTGTCTTGCTTTATAGAAACGAGTTTTGGAAAGCGTCATTAAAATGTTGTAGGCAATAAATATGTAAATATTACATTCATCATATGACAAATATAAGCATAAACTATAGCAAGCTTGAGAATTTTCAACATCCTGAAGCTACAAGCAAGGGTATATCAGTATATAAAAGACTATTTGCAAAAATTATTTAAAGTATATGAAGAAAAATATTTAATAGTCCATGCCAACTCATTATCTATGAAAGGGCAACGCGCTGTAATTTATTTTGTGTACTTATTGCTAGAAGAATAAAAATAGGCTTAGGATATTTTAGCAAGTGAGATTTTTAAAAAATAATATTCAAGTAGGTAAAGTTCATAAAAAGACAATGCATATAAAGTGAGGAAAAAAGATTGTACAATAAGTTTTTTGCATGATTCAAGTTTTTTTTTAAATACAAATTATTTTAAATAACATGATAATTTTATGCGCTCATAACTTTTTAGATTGTGTCTGTTTTTTCTTTGCAAAATAGTTATACTTTCATAATTCTTTTGTTATGGGAGAAGTTTTGTTCATAAATTTTAAAAATGAATTTTCATATACTCAAAGAGCTGGTTGTCCCTTTAGAGAGGTTGGTTTCATTTTATTTTAAAGTCTTGAATTTTTATTTAACTGGAGAAGTTTTAAAGCAATTTTCATAGAAACATTTACCCTCAAAAGCTAGAATTCTATACTTCAGATAGAAATAAGAACAGAGCCTGTAAGATACTTTTTTTTTTTAAGCCAAAAAAAGATCAAAGAAAGTATCTTAAACCCCTGCATATGAAATTTGAAAATGTAGTTATGAAAGGCAAAAAAGAGTTTGAGGAGCAACCAGATACAGGGATCAAAACTAGCTTTAAATCCTTCTCCAAATGCCTCAGAAAGACAGAGCCTGCTACTGCATATAACGTTGACCGATATTCATAGTATAAAGACAATACTGAGAAAAGATCTTTGCAGTAATCTCATCTTAAGTGAATTATTTGAATTGGCATACTGAGGAAGAAACTGCTGGGGTCCTGACTTGGGAAATCATCTGCAGAAGAGAATACAACTAACCCGGTAAACACTAACACACCACCTGAGCCAGTGCTCAATGACAAATTTTAACAGAACTCAGTAACAAAATACCCCAGCTATTTACATACATGCATTTTCTATGCATGTAAACACTTCAGCACAGAAATGCAGACAAGACCAGGGATGGAGGGGTTGCTTTCCTTCTGATCTCCTGATTCACCTGAATTTTGGCTAGGCTGAGTTCTGTCAGCGTCCTTCCCATTTTGGGGGTAACCTGGCATAGCACATCTCAGATTTTCTTTCGAGCCATACCCCACAGACTGTTCCAATCTTCCCTGTTTACTCAGTTCTCCACAACTTCTGTCTCCTGAATAAGTAGTGAAATGGTTCCAGAGCTCCTCACTCCTTGTTTCCTGACTTTCAATCCCCATTGCATTATGTAAGCATACTTTGAAATCAGTAGCTGTATACACACACAAGTGTATGTACACACAGTACAAGGCTCTTCTGCACCAAACATTAATATTGCAGAAGACTGTAATCCATTGCCCTTTTCATTCCAGTCTTGATATTCTTCTAAATTTCTGTTAAAAGACATTTTGTCATGTTAGAATTCCCTTTTCACCATTTACTTTCAGCTGTCCTCTTCATATATATTATGTCAGCCTACAATTAAATAATTAATCATGAACTAAATGCTGTATTCCTTCTTAAATGAGTTTCAGAATTCAGATCTACTTTTATTTCTTTAAACACAGCCCAGCAAGATCCATTGGGATGACCTATTGATTATGAGCTCACTTGGTGTGGATAGTCACAGCTACTGATTATGTACTGAAAAGTATATATGCATATATTACAAAATGTAGAAAACTTCATTGCAAAACTTCCCTTTAAATCACATAACTGCTTTTGAGCAATGAATTTTTAGAAAACTTTCTGGTGCTCAGTAGTTTCTAAGCATTCTAGCCTTTGTAACAATTTTTGACTATGAATAATATAACCCTAAGAGCGAATGTTTTTCATTAAGAGTTTCTCTTGCTTCTTCACTACTTATAAAAAAAATTACTCTTACTCAGCACAGGGAGGGAAAAAAAAAAAAAACTAGAATATAAGTGGCCTTTCAAATAATTATAATATCTGCATATTCTATACTTTGATATTTGACAGCAAGGAGATGCACAAGGTCAGAGTCCTTGGTTGGAAAGTTAAGGGAAAGTTAAGCTCCCTAAGAAGGACAAAACATACCGAAATTGCAGATTAAGAAATAAATTACAAATATGAGAAAAATAAAACAAGCAGAAAAAGGCAAATACAAATTTTACACACACAAATTCCTAGTCTCCTCTGTCCCACACCTTACAACTATTGAAGGAAAATGCAATACATTATCCTTTGTATTCCAGACTCATTATTCTTCCAAAGGTGTCATGAAAAATATTCTGCAACTGCATAATTTCTTTAGCATTCTTTTCTTTCAGTTGTTCTCTGCTTAAAATATATTGGCATTCTCCAGTTTAATCAGTTATGATTTTCTTTTCAGCTGAATTATGAGTGTTTAAATGGGTGGGGCGTGAGAGTGGTGGGGAAACTATCTGCATTTCACTGCACACTTCAGCAAAAACTCTACAACCTAGCAAAACTAATGAACCCTACTAAAACAAAAGTGATATCAGCTTAAAAAAAAAAAAAAAAAAGTCGATTTTACTTTTATGGTAAAAAGATTACTTGAAATTTTTAGTATAGCTTCTATGGCTTTGGTGGGAGGCCTATCTTCTACAAATCTAATTTTTGTTGTGCTCTGTTTGCTTGCTTTTTTATCCTCAGAGAAATGAATAGATAAATTAAAGAAGATTCAATGATATTTTCTTTTCAAGACCTCTTTCGTTAGATCTTTTGATCTGAAAAATCAAAACTGTTTTTCTCCTAGGGTCTTCTAAATTTTCTTTAATTGTTCAATTATTTATACTTTCCACTGCATAAGACACTATTGTATTTACATTGTTACTGACAAATTATGGTTATGTTTCCTTCCTGGAAATGGCTGCATTTCAGACATTAAACTTTACTATATAACATGAAAAATTTTATGTATCTCTCATTAATAAGGCATCATATGTAAATCATATGATTGCTAATTTGAACACTCAGAAAAGTGTTGTACTGGAAGAAATATACTCAATTTCTGGTGGTTGTTGTGGGATTTTCTTTTTTTTTTTTTTTTGGCGGGGGTGTCTGATAGTTTCAATAACGAGAAAGAAGTTTCAATATATATGAAATATCTGTGCTAAAGATACAATTATAATTCATTAATTTTTCAAATCAGCTGTCTTAGCAGTATATTTGAAGTCAAGTTTAACATTCCATACAATTTTGCACATGCAGTGCTCATTTTAATATGCTGCCATCACTGATAGCTGCTTTTGCAGGCAGCTGGAGTCCATGTAGTAGTCCATGAAACGTAGAAAAATATACTTCCTAATTTATTGTCTTTAGCTTCACTGCAAGATCGTAAGACAAATTAGATTTTCCAATTCTCTTCAGGGAAAGCAGTGACATTTTCTGTTATCCTTTAAGCACTTAAGTAGATGAAGAACAAAGAATTCAATAAGCAGTAGTAGCTACGCCATCCAATATCTAATTACAAGTGCAGTATTTAGAGGTACAATGCTCCTTTATTTTCTAAATTTTCCACCTAATGGCAGATTTTATAGGCTTTTAAATGTTAAGGGGTGGCCATTAAGAAGAAAGAAGAGCACTTCCTGAAATTAAATATTTTTTTCTGTATTTCAAATTTCTTTCTGAAACTCGCATCGAGAACACCGAATATTTTCCTGGTGCTAATCAGATGAGGCCTCCTGAACTATCTACCCTTCCTACCCTTCTCTCTTCTACAGAATTTTCCGATGCTCTTGGAAATGGAGACAATGCTCAACATGGTAGAACAACTCATCCCCCAGATTCTTTTTTGTTATTTATTAGTCTTCAGAACACTATGGAGAAACCTAAATTCTTAGTAACAATAATGGGATTTTTTTTAAAAAAAAAAAAAAAAAAAACATCTTGAGGTGTAAATAGAATTACATGTGGGTTCTTATAAACTTTGCATTCATCCCAGAGTTGAGCATAACAGTCAGAACTCATAAGCCACATTTCTGTGAATGTTTTACCCAACTGGGCAGCTGAACTCCACCACAACCACTTGGAGCTTCCTGTCCTCAAAGAAAATGAGGGAGAAAAAAAGATGGAAAGGGCTCAAGGATTGAGATAAGAACAAGGAGATCACTCACAATCATCATCACAGGACAAAATGTTTAAAGTATGAAAAAATGGAATTGCAGCATAATCTCTACAGGAGCCCCCCAAAAATTACAACATTTTCCTCGCTTTTGTGAGGAGCATCGTATTTAATACCTGACAATCACCTGAAATAAGTATTTTGACTTCCCAATAGTAACTACCAATATTTAATTTTCACTTGTTTACTGCCTTGACACAGAGAAATTTTCAACTTAATCTGCAGCAGGTGATAAAACTGTTGGTGCTCACTAGAAAACCTACTTGACATCTCATCGTAATAGAAAAAAATGCTGAATCTGCTGCATGAAGGCAAGCTCATAGCTGTCACAGAAAATCAATAGGTTCTAACATTTTCCATCTCCTTCCTTTCTCTTCTTACAAAGTCCTATAATACAAGGAGGAATGTGCCCATTTAAAAGGTTAAAAATATATATATATTTTTTAACTGGTTTAAGCCTTGAAGGAACTAAAATTATTTTCAAACTATGGTTGGAAACAGACATTCAGAAACAAGGCCCTCATAGCCTGATGCTCTACACAGGGCCAAAATATTAATGTGAAGGAGAGACAGTTTAGTGTCACTTACAGTCACATTGAATGAGAATCATCAGAAGTGTGATTTAATCCAATTCAGCTTGAATGATATTCATTAGGTGGTATATTTATATTGTTTTTACTTTGAATATTTTTTCCATTTTTACTTTTAATGATTACTCAATTAACTCCGGTTAGATGCCTAACAAAGTGAATGATATAGCAAGCAAAGGCAAATGTGCCTGACTCCATCTCTGTGAAGCACATATTAAAACATAAAGGGGGATATTAGTTTCAGTCAACTATATATAGTGCACGTCAGCAGCAAGATCATAGTGCCACAGCCAGTTTGCTGCCTTAGTATTACCAGACTGTATATCCTGTATCAGCAAACATATTTAATAAATCTTCATGATTAACAAAAGAATGTGTCACCAGACTCACAAAACTTGTTTCTGACTTTTCCACAGTCAGTCTTAAAGATGCGTGTAGTAGTTTCTTGATCTGCCAAAGCTTATTTGCATTTTGGAATGGCTAATTCATTTGATGATGAAAAGGGAAGAGTGCTGTTATTTAGCAGCTACATGTATATTGTAGAGCATTTAGCTCATCTTCTATGACACACTAACTGCTCAACCTGGTTGCACAAAGACTTAAAACAAGAGTATGAAAAAATACAAAGAGTGGTGTTCCACAAATGGATGCTTTGTATTTTCCCCTTTTAACTGACACTTGTAGCTTTCTTATGGACTACCTATTCAAAAATTTACCGAGACTGTGATTTTACTATCCATGCAGGAGTCATTAACTGAACTACATGAATAAAAGAAGATTCTTTATTGAACTCAATTAATGACCTGCCAGCTATAGACTTGTGAATAACCCTAGCATTCACAAGCATGCTATATCACTTCTCAAGTTCAACAGCAGCCTGAGTTCAAAGAGAGATCTGACTCTGAAAATGGGTTTGTGTGAATGAAAAGTATGAACTTCTTAATCTTTGTAACTAATAGCAATACTGTAAGTAAAAACAATACTGTTAATATTCACTGCCTATATGACAGAGCAGTAAAGTAATAAAAGACACTCACCATTGGAATAGACAAATAAAACATGGCTCTGTGCCTTTAACTGGTACTTTTTTGTTGCCACTGCTAATGGAAGAAGTACTGCAGACTGTAGTCCCAGAACATTAATAAATATATTTGTGCTCCACATTTTAAATTTTTCCTTGTGTGAATCAGGAAATTCTGACACTCAGAATCTGATAGGGAGTTACCCCGTGGCTTCTCTTTACCCTGACTTTGTCCAGAGAACACTGGGAAGCAGGAAGGGTGGCAGAATGCGTTTATCATCTTTGCAATTACTTGTCTACCTGCACAATCAAAAATTTAACTATATAGGGCAACAAACTTCAGAGTCCTTTCCTTATCCTTCCTCAACAGCATTGCTTACAGGAATTTATTGGTAATAGTTATTAATAACAACAATAGCAATATGCATTACAGCACAGAGAAAGAACGTAACCAGAGGCATCTGCTAACTACATTTAAATATTTCAATTTATATAAATAACTTAAAAGAAGAAGTGAGTTAATGGAGTAGATATTAAAAGTTTTAAATTACCTTGATTAAAAAAAAAAAAAAAAAAAACACTAAAGAATACTTTTGCAACAATATTACGAGCATGTATAGCTAACCACCACATAACTTTTACATTATGTAATATACCTATATCATACATAAACCATATATATGGTTTATTTTTGTTTTATTTATTTTGTTCAGTTGGCTTTTTAATCTGGATGTCTTCTCTATATTTTTAGTGTGATTTTATATTATTCCCAACTCATTAACAAATCTTCAGTACTTCAAACAAAAGAAGTATCAAAACTTCAAATCTGAAGAATTATCAATTTAAAAAAAGGACACGTGCAAGAAAACGCATTAAAACTATTAGGGTCTTCACCATGATATCAGTCTCCCATGGAAGGTTTTCTGTATTATGCAAGCTTGTCAATAAAGCAGCACACATTTAATCTCTCTACTTAAAAACTGCTTGTCTTATTCTCATCTTCTGGGCTGTATAGGTATAAATGACCTGCTGTTTCATGTTACAGAGCTATGGTAAAAATATTCATCAGCTTTTCATGAAATTATTTGCATTTCTCTGAAAGCAATCTAAAAGTAACTAACTTAAGCGTTCAACATCTTTTCTGAAGTTGTTATAAGCTAGTAGTTATATCCCACCTCCCATTTCACCCACATGGGTATGTTAAATACGCTGGATATGTTAAGAGATCTATATAGTGTTATTTTAAAAATGGATACTACAAAGAATTACAACATTACAGGAGACTGATTTCTCAGGAACTATAGAATAGATACAATAGGTCTGAAACCCTTGTTCTCTGGGAGGGACCTCTTACAGCATTTCCATGTAGTCAATATTGAAATGAATGACACTGAAACATTCTACTCTGAAGCACTCACTGATGTAGTGAGTATTTAATAGAAAAAATCTTATCCATATTTTGTAGCTGTTCTGTATCTATAAAAAAATATTCCCATTGCATTACCAATTCAAACTTTTTATGCATCACTGCCCTTTTCTTCTAATAGTTTTGTAGCACACTGACTTGAAACAGAAATAGTTAGACTGGGTATTTTAATTTGTAAAAGTTATTGCTTGAAATCAAAGCAGAAACAGGTTAAGCAGTGAATGTATGAGGAATACAAGGAAATAACAATAATGTTATTTAATAATAATGTTATTTCCTTGTATGAGGAATACAAGGAAATAACTGACAATAAGCATTATATTTCCCTTATATTCCACAGTTACTGTGCTTTAAGTATACAGAGGGAATAAAAGCAGTAGTAGGAGAAGAATGTTTTGGTCTATATACTTATTTAGTCTGTGACTAAAACTATGTTCCTGATTAACACAATTTAAGCATATACCATTGTGCTAATTAGATTCTTTAGTAAAAAAAAAAAAAAAAACCAAAAAAATCTTTAGTTTTTAAATAAGAAATTGGGGGGGGGGGAAAGGGTGGGAAATGCCACCTGAGGTGTAAAAAAAAAAATAATTATTATTATTTCATAGTTCTGAAAAAATGAGGATATTTTGATCAATGCATAATCAAAATGTGGTTTTTTTTGTTGTTCTTGTTGGTTGTTTGTTTTTGTTTGTTTTTAATTTAGATTTAATTTAAACATAGATTGGAACCAAATCTAGACTAATTCTTAGTTGAAACCATGTACATCTATTTAATTTACGAGTTGTCTTTTTCTTTAGGCAGAGATGTCTTTCTTTTCAGAGCCTATAGCACAACTAGTTAGGGAATAAAATACTATCATGCATGGAAGAATCATCTCTCACAGCAAATGTAATTCACAGAATCACAGAATCATCTAGGTTGGAAGAGACCTCCAAGATCACCTAGTCCAACCTCTGACCTAACACTAACAAGCCCTCCACTAAACCATATCCCTAAGCTCTACATCTAAACATCTTTTAAAGACATCCAGGGATGGTGACTCCATCACTTCCCTGGGCAGCCCATTCCAATGTTTAACAACCCTTTCAGTAAAGAAGTTCTTCCTAATATCCAACCTAAACCTCCACTGTTGCAAATTTAGCCCATTCCCCCTTGTCCTGTCACCAGGCACATGAGAGAATAGACCAACCCCCACCTCGCTTCAGCCTCCTTTTACCTGTAGAGTGCTATAAGGTCGCCCCTGAACCTTCTCTTTTCCAGGCTGAAAAATCCCAGCTCCCTCAGCCACTCCTCATAAGACTTGTTCTCCAGACATCAGCTTTGTTGCTCTCCTCTGGACCCACTCGAGCACCTCAATGTCCTTCTTGTAGTGAGGGGCCCAAAACTGAACATAGTACTCAAGGTGCGGCCTCACCAGAGCCAAGTACAGGGGGACAATGCACACATAGATTAAATCCTTTTGACCTGCTGCAGCTGTGCCTGTGGGCATGCACTAAGTGTACATTGATTAACAAAGAGAACATCTTTCACCTTTTTCTCAAAGATTTCACTCAGGATGAACAGGACTTCAGAACCCACTGACATTGCCAGGTATTTCTCACTTCACCATAATGCTTACACATGTAGATTGAACCACTGATGCAACAGACATTTCTTTTAGAGAGAATGAGTAGAAATCCAGTTTAAGCAAAGATGACAGGACAACTCAGTAAAAACAGGTGCTGAACCCAAATATCTATTCTCCTCATTAATTCCTTCAAAACAATATATATTTTTCAACAGTCACATGGGTCACCTGAATTAAAGTAAAAAAAAAAATTTGCTACAGATTAACTAGATGAAATTAAACGGGTAACTCACAACTAACCATTTTTTTCCATAAAAAAAAAAAAAGAAAAAACAACAACCATGGTGAATGTTCCAAATTCAACCATCAAGATGAAAATCTTCTCTGCTCTTTGAAATGACACAGTCGGTGCTCTATAGTCTTCAATGGAAAACAAAGCTGTTAAGATATCATCTGCCCTGTTAATATTTTTCCCTCACATTGATATAGCAACTAGAGAACAGAAACAAAACCAAAAGCAATACCTAAAGGATCTGGAGGAACTCATGATACCTATTTTATGCTTTTGAGCCCATGTACTCTTCAACGTCCCCATTAATATACTCTCAGTCCTTTCCTTTGTTATTTTCTCTTGTTATAGTAACTGTGAAATACATAATAAGAAGCCCTGGAGTAAAACCAAGAGCTGTGATCAAGCTGAATTCTAGGATGTACAGATACTACTATGTCTTCATGAGAGATGGCATGCCATCATTGCAAATGGGAATGGGCTAGTGTCCCCAGTCCGGGGTCTTGCCTTGTTGATGTCAGTTACAATGAGGGCCATATATTGGCACGGTTAGAAGCACGTGCTAGTTTCAACAGAATTTGTCTTTTTTCTTCAATACAATACATGAAGTTGTACGCTCTGGAAGACAATGTTCTAAGAGCAGCAAGGCTATAAATTTACGCACTTACTGCAAGCACTACATAGATGAACTCATAAAATAAAAACCTGTTGAAAATATTATTTGAGAATGCCCTGTCATGTTTAGAAGTTATGTGAATAACCACTGGTTTTACCTTCTTTGTTATCATACACAACAGAATGGTGTATTTGTTTAAATATGATAAAATACCAATAGGATTAATTGGTTTAGAAGAAAGAGATAATTGTAGACTGTTGTGATATTTTTTCATATTAAAACTGATTCAGTTTTTGCTTATCAGTAAACCTGTAGTTAAAGTGTAGACTTCCAGTTTAGATTAGCCTAGAATGATAGACACATTCCATGCATATGCAGCAGCACAGCTATTAAACTTTCATCAAAGTCCAAAAGGCTCACATAAATTATTCTCAATGCAATAGCGCCATGCCATAAAAAGAAAAAGTGAGGTTTCCTGGACTGTAAAATGTTTCTTTTCTTTCTTAGATATCACAGAAGCAATTTCACAATAGAAAATAACGAGGTTGGCAACACAATAGTTCTTGTTTTTAAGGAAATGAAAAAATATTTTTTTAAAGGAAGTTGCCACTCTACTTTTTTCTTTGTAGCATACCTGATAGCATATGAATATAAAAAGAAACTTACAGTTATCCATAAATACATATTGAAATTCAGAACCCATATGAGCTTTGGGAATCTTTTAGCTTTCCTCTTGGTCTTCCCCTACTTTATAAGCACATCAACAGTTCATCTTCTATAACTTCTAAAGATGTAGTTCCATTTTTCTACTCCAATTAGAAAACTATGTTGTATTCATAACTAATACACTAATAGGGTTGTAATCAAATCTAGTAGGTTTCATTAGTTTGATTTCAAAATGCTAAGAGGCTACAGTTAACTGCTACTGAAATAAAGTAGGTGAAACACTGTGTGGTAGAGAAAAAACATAAATGAGTACTGTAGTTACAGAGGGTTTTGCTTTTCTAAAAGGACTAAATCCCTTGCTCCTTGTCAAGTCTTAGAGAATTGAAGGACTACATCTAGAAGCACAAGTCCCCGTTCAGTTCTGTAGGCCATCAGTATCATGGTTGGTACCATGGTTGATTTGTGTTTTGCTAACAATTCTGTTTACTTCTCTAGTTAGCAAAGTAACTTTCATGTTGATCTCTCTAATCTTTTGTTGATTAATCAGATACATTCTAAGGATGAAAGTTGAGGTAATATATAAAAACTTCATAAGACAATCTGAAACTTTCATAATACACTCTTTCTAAATGATGATTCAACCATGTGCCTGAAATGGAGGCAAGGTTCAAATCCAACATTCACATGGACTGCCTGAAAAAATCTAGTATGAAAAACGTTACTCTAGATCAGAGACTTGAAATGTATTCTTCCATACCATAGGGCAACACTCTGAACTATGTACAACAAAGCCTCAGAAGTGTTCTCTACGTTTGCTGTTTGGGACAATTCAGAATGAAGAACTTCCAAATCTTGACAACTGCTATGAGGTACATTTGTTAATCATCAGTCAGCCCTAAGCATCAGTGAAATATACGTTTCAATAACTAGAACAAAGAGTACAAAACAACAGTCTTACACATGTATTTATAAACTAACTAAATGATGCATATGTAGGTTCTCTTTTCAAGCCAATGGACAATAGCACAGAAGATAACCCCATATATCCTCTGTAGAATGATGTATGTTTAAATATGGCATTTAATACCCCCTAAAATAATTCAAAATGTAAATAAACCCCACCTATTTAGCCTCAACAAAACAGACTGTCTCTGATTCTCTATAGATGTTTCCATATTAGCAATGTTCTAAGAACTTCTAAGAACTGTGATAATGCAAAGCAACTAGAATAATTTGGATTCCAAGATTTACAACCATCTTATTGCTAAAGAAAAATGATTATGCTCTCAGAATGCCAGAAAGGGAAAGTAATTCACAGGAGAGAGGGGAGAAAAACAAAGTAAAACTTCGCTCATTTTCTGTTTTCATTTATGAGACTACTTTACAAAAAGCGCCATCATGATTCTTCATGTTTCTGGGTTTCAAATGACCCTCAGTACAGGCTTCTGAAAGGTTTGAAGTTTTTAAACTTCAAGCAGAATTAACTTTTCTAATTATTACAAGGAGGCCAATATATCTGGATTTGCTTTTCTTTTATTTTCAGCAAGCACTGGGATCTTCCATCTACTTGCTTTTAAGTATTATTGGACATTTCTGAAAGGGTGGATGGTGAATGAAAACTAAAAGGTCACCTCTTGGTCATACAGCCAGATTGCGGCTGAGTGAACAACCTCACGTTACTCATTGCACTCATTGTCTTGGCTAAGGTTCAAAACCAAAGTGGAGCACAAGACATGTTCTGAATAAGTTAGGTTATTAATGTCATTCTACCGTAGTATCTAAATAATCTAGAATAAATCTGACCTCCACACTGCATTGGCTAATAGAACTCTTTTTTCTGTTCCCATTCTGCCGTGTTTATGTTATGAGCCATAGGAATACTAATTCCTCAAAAACACCAATCTATTTGAAATAATGTAGCTCCCTCCTAACCAAAAGGAAATCAGAGGAACTGAGTTGTATCAGTAGGAATAATTTATTTTTGCTGAGATCTATTCTGAAATACCCCTCAGCATACAAAGGAATTTATATGTCAGGATTTAATCTTTTATATTATGCAAAATATTTTTGTCCCCTTTGTGGAGAAGTTAAAAATGTTTCAAGTTATTGATAGCTCACAACAGTAAATCCTTTAAGTCTGATTTTCATTTGCTCTTTAACAAGGTAAGAAGTCCTTAAAATAGGCAGAAATTCAATTTATCAAAATGCCCCAATATAAAGCCTCAGTGAAGTTTCCTGTTACAGTATCAAGTTAAGTGTTCACAAACTTAACAGATTCTGTGAGGCACCCAGAGATATTAAGTCTTAATAACTTCAGAGAATATTACATTTTGGTGCATCTAAAGTTAGACAGGAACTAAACAAGTGCTTTGGAGACCTACATTTTAGGCTTTACAAGCCTGTTTCGCATATACCCTTGCATGTGTCTGGCAAAAAGTAATACGTAAATAAATAAGCTTTAATCTTCCAAATTAAAGGGAAAGGGAAGTCATATTTAGCTCATACTAGAACTCTCGTAACACTCTACCCCCACCCTGTTTGTTTTTTTTTGTTTTTGTTTTTTTAAACCAGAAGAATTCTTTTCTTTCCAAATGCAATAAATTGTATGATAAATTGTATGTAAGTAATGTGATAAAAAAAAAAAGCAAACCATAACAATGTCTCTTATACATTGTTGTGTAAAACTGTAAAACTGGAAGCAAATATTCTACTTCAATTTTACAGATCCAGGGATCCTATTCTAATTTCCTGCTCCTTTCCTTCAGCTTTAATATAATTCTCTTTTGTGCTTAACCATCAACAACCCTCTTGCTTTATTTTATCTGCAAGTAATTTCATTTTAAAGATTAATTTTTTTTTTAGCGTGCTTTCAGTTTTCAGGAAGTTGCCACTGGCTTTAATAGAAGGAAAAAAAAATGGTTTCATTAGCTATAGTGAAATCTGAATTGATATTTTTTGCAAGGGCAAAAATGTTATGCTTGAATAACATTCCTGGTCAGATACTTCCAATATCTGCCATATTTTCCAATTGCAACATTCTTCCTCCTCACTCAGTTGTGACCAGAAACATCAAGGTTATATTTCTGTTTCTGGGTACTTTTCAGAAGATAATGTTCCCATTAGCCATGTTGTTACTCACCAGAGAGAGGCATCAGGTGCAATCAAAGTGGGAAGTAGTCAATAAAAATAGTTCTAGGCTTTATTCTCCTTCTCAACAAGTAACTGCTTGTACCTCATATTCTTCTCCTTTGAGTTACAAGTTTCAAGTTATTTCCAGAAGTGAAACTCTGGAATTATCCTTTAGCATTGGCACCTGCAATGTAAAGTGTTTATTTGTTAAGAACTTATGGATACTTCCAGAAATAACATATAGATGACCTTTACTAATATCAGCTCACAGGACCTGGAACTTGATAAGACCTTCAGTATTTTCCCTCTCACATTGTTTTAGTTCCTTCTGAGCAGAACAAGTATGAAATAGGGAAAAAATCACCAGAGAGAGTGCTCTCATTTTAAAGATTTGATACAAGATCTTATCTTATTTTTAAACAAGAATAAAATGTGGAATAGGAATAAAGCTACTTACATAAATATAAACTGCAAAAGAAGGATTTATTTTCTCGTGTAAATAGTGTTTAACAGTTTTGTGGACAAATTTTAAATGCAATTTCAAAATTTTTAAAAAACGTGTACAACTTCAGCATCTCTTATCAGCAGCAAGAATGAATTAATTTGAATTAATTAATTTGAAATATGAAATAAACTTTTTTCAGTTAAAAATGTAGTCCTTAGAATTATATGTCACAAATATATAGAATGATTACTTTTGTTCTCAAATGAGTTTAGGGACTGCTATTTCAGCTGCCAGTATTGTAATACAGATATGCATTTTGTTAAGTATTTTTGCAGTGGTCCTAAAGGTGGCCCTGCTTATTTATCAGCTGGTTTACAAACCAACACAAAAAGTGAAGTTTTCAGACCAGCAGAAGTACAGAAATTTCTGTATATGTTGATTTTGTTTTGTTTGTTTTCATGAGAAGTCAAAAGTTTTCAAATGGGAAATAGTCACTTAAAAAAAAATAAATAAAATATCTATTTAGTTCAGCTAAAAGACCAACTTTCTATAGCAAAGCATTCTGGAGAAAGATTTTTCAGCCATTTCTGAATGTGTTTGAAACTGCTTTCTATTTAGCACTTGATATTTACTTCATGACTGTAAATGATGTTATATTAAAATGTAATTTTATTTTAAAGCCACATCTGTTAAGCAGATGTTTTTATAGACATAATTCTGATGTATAAATGGGGAAAAAATAAGAGTACAGTGGAAAAAGAACAAAGTACCGTACAAGTTACTCTTGTGGTCAAAGTGATAACTAGCTCTTCCAAAATAAGCACAAGGTCTTTTTCAATTTCTGTCTCTAGCACCAAGGGACAATTGGACTAGGTCTCTTATCCACAGCCATATAATGAAGTAGTCTAGCTAAAAGCATACACAATATTTCACAGATACGACAGGAACAAAAATTAGAAGTTGAACTTTTATTCCTCCCTTAGAAAAGGGAGACACTGCTTCCAGGCTCAGCTCTGCCAAGTGCACAAGACACCCATCAGGAGTACCAGGTGCATACCAAAAAAATAGAAATTCCATTTCAACCATGTCACTGGCATTGAGTATCCTCAGGAACTAATCCTCACCTAGCACACAAATAAAAATTGCCCAGAAGTAATAAATGGTAGTTTGAAAGGCATGTTAAGGTTTCTACATTCAATCATAAATACCTTTTTATGGTTTATAAGATATGATTAACAACAAGGCAATAGCTAATGACTTAAAAAATGATTTTTCCCACTGTTTAGACCACTGTATTAACAGAAAGTTATGACATTAGCTATAGTCTTGAAAAAACACCCTAATGCAAGCAGAACTTGAAACAAAAATGTATGCGTTCCCTTCAGATATGAGGCTGTGTTAGAAATCTAATGCATGCATGACATATAAAATCAAGAAAACTAGCAAGTATGAGAGGCTCTACTAAAAAGACGAACCAAACCAGAAAAATAAATAAATAAAGCAGGCTACTGTGCAATACTCTGATGTATTATCCAGTTACACTATTTACTTAGGTAGTCTGAAACCAAATCTATATGAGCAAATTCATAGAAACAAACAAAAATTGATATGAGTTTCCTTCAGGTTTACAAATTCACTCATCAGGAACAGTGTTAAACTATTGGCATTAATTCCCGAGCTTATTTTTCCACAGAACAGGCAGCAATAAAGGTAGCCCAGCTTTTCAGGGCACCTCAGCTCTGTTTAAGAGCCAGGAGTAAGAACAACTTTTTTATTTTTCTTCCCCTCTCCTCTCCAAGTCCAGCCACTTCACATCCTCGCTGCAATTGCCAGCAAGAGGTGACAAAGTGCAGTATGGATCACCAGGCTAACTACCAGCCATACAAGACCACCCACTACTGCACTGAGCCAATCCAGCAGCTGTCTGAATGTCTCAACACTGGATCTCACCTAGGATGAAACAGAAGCACCTGCCAGCCAGTAAATTGATGGAAACAATGTCATGTTATAGACAGGTGACAGCAGGGAACTGTTTACTTAATTACACTTTGGAGAGGTGTCCAATTGATGTTTTATCGGCCAGATTCTCAGTTTGGTTTTATTTAGACACCTCCCCTCCTCTTTTTTTTTTTTTTTTTTTTTTTTCCTCATTCCCAGGTACATATTTGAAATCTCATGGTTATAAAAAAAATAGCTGGACAGTCACTGGAAAGTCCATAAAAGCAGTGGAACACCCTGTAATTTCCATGCCTTACATGCACACATAAGCACTCAACTCCCCACACATCTGACATGTCTGAAATCCTTTTCACCCTTTTAAAAAACTACTCTTCCATCAGCACCAGGTACAATGTTTCTATGGTGGTTCTGGCCGCTACATTTTTCTATCCCATACCATTTGGTAACCAGAAACTTGGCAGTCCTTACTGACATTCCTCTGAAGGGCCTAATTTTCTAGGCATTTTCTGAGCTTACCTAGCATACGAAGTTCAAACTAAAACATACTGAAAAATGGCATTGTAACCATGTTCTACTAACTTTGGCCCAAAAGTACCAAGTCTTAAATTATAGGCTTCTTCAGCACATGGACATAAACCAATCTTTCCCCTAATCCCAAATAACGACCCAACTGTGAGACTATGGGTACTTCCTCCAGCTGAAACCGGTCTGCCAGGAACACAGCAGTATAAAACTTGTAAGAACAGAAGAGCAGGTAAGAGGGACTCTCCACACCATTGCCTGCTGGTCAAGAAATAGCAGAAAACTCAGCTCAAGTTCCACATTCCCTTGCTTGCTTTTGTGTTGCACAGTAACTAAAAATATAGAATAGAAATAGATGAAAGTAGAATTATATACAGATGAAAATAGAAACAATCCACAGAACATTAACTAAAACCACAGGACCCTGCCTTTTTTGTCAAGCAAGGTTCAAAGATAAAAATACCCTAGTTCGTGAATCTGCGGCCATGAGTTAGCTACATGAAATAGCAGAAGTAACTCCAGGGTCAAACTATCAGAACTTACTGGGTTTGCCTAGATACACCTAAATAAAAAGCAACACCAACAGCCACACCTAAATAAAAAGCAAAACCAACAGCCACACCTAAGAAATTCTAAAGTCATCACTGTGCCTTGTCTTCAAGGAAGTTGTCTGCTGTGGGACATCCTTGGTCCCCTAATTCCCAGGCAGGAAACCAGCCTGAGATGTGCCATGCTTCCTTCCAGCAATATCCTCAACCCCTCCATGTGGTATCAGGATTTGGAATGGAGTGTTGCAACAGAGAAAGTGGTGCATGTTTAGATTCTCCCTTACACAGAAGAGGGAAGCAAACGTGGTGCACATTTATGTCAGAAATGCTTCCAGAAACTGCTGTTGAGACACAGCCACAGTAGCCAGACATGTAAGCAACTTTATACCTCAAAGAAAAGAAGATAGAGGGAATGATCATCGGCTTTTTAAGTGCCACCAACTAAAAGTTGGATTTTGAAACTGAACAACTCCTTAAAATGTTGGCCTTGTAAATTCACAGACTCCACACTGGTCATCAAGGAAAAGATCTCAATCAAATGCAGCTTATTTTTTCTTAGAAGAGTATGGTTGAGTCCATTACTGCTGATCACATTTCTTTGTATAATATTTGAAGAGGTGAGTGTGTGAGGGTTTTTTTTCCCTTTCCCCATCCTTTCAAATATTGGTCTTCATGTATCTGAGTAACTAATTAAAAGATGTTTGTTTGCTTGTTTTTTCTTTTTATATCTAGATTTTGAGTAATTACAATATCTAGGATTTCCTGTAAAATAGAGGAAACTTCTGTGCAAATAAACTTGCAAAGATCAGTTCTTTAGCCTTCATTTCAACCCTAGTACCTTGGCAATTAAAAAATAATTAATTAAGCAAAGCAAACATAGCAAATACGACTTGGGTGCCATAAAAGGATAAATATACATGTAAGCTACATCTAGAGCACCTTTCATTACTGTGGCTTGATTTCTGACAGTTTCTTTTTAATCTGACATCTGAAAAAATACCTGTAACCCATCATGTTAATTGTGGTTCCACTTCTGAATGAGGATTCAATATTTCTAGCAAATAAATATAGATGTCTTCCAAAGCTATTTCAACAGCACTTCTACAACTTTATCCACAGCATTTCAATTCGTTACATGTTAAGTAATCTTCAATTCCGTTATCCCTGCTCTCACACACACACACTGTACATGTATAACAATTACTTTGAATGATTACTTCTGAAATCCACAGCTCCATTTCGTCCCCATATAGGACAGTCATTTTCATCAACTGTTCTTAAGCTCTTTCATCAAATACTACAAACTTTCTTCCAAACTTTAAATCTAATTATATGTTTAAATCAATCTTCTTTTCTTCCTCCTCCTCCTACTGTCGCAAGAAAGTAACAAGCTTCTTACAAGTGGTGAAAGGGATGAATTTGAACATATATTACTTAAATGTCCAGAGAATGCCTAGGATTGGTGAAAAGTGTGTACTGCTTTCCCTTTTTGTTACAATTTTCAAACTCTACAACAAGAGCTCAAAATAAGCATTCAGAATGTAAGGGTAAGAAACTTCGACAAGACAAAAAGCAAATAATGTGTTCTGAGGAGCTGAGAGCAGCTTGAAGTGTCATGCACACACAATTTTCAGAGAATATATAGCCCTGCAGGAAACACCTATTTAATTAACTTGATTCTGAAGAAAAAAATATTAACACTTGAAATAATGCAGGCACTACACAGATTCAGAACAGTAGGAGTCTAAACTGGGATCATTTCATTTTCTACCTTTTCCTTCTTTCTTTCTACCCCCTTCCCACAACCCCTTAGGCATCAATCCACCAACTTATATTTCTGCCTCTGTGTTTATATGAATGTCATGTCTCTGAATATAATAAAAATCTAAAGAACACTAACAGAAGTAATCTGTAACCCTACTATTACTTGCTTTTTCATGTTGTCTCTTTCATTTCCAATCATATAAAATCATATGCAATCAGATCTGAAGTTAAGAGTTGGTAAATAAGGATTGTTCAGGACCTGAATTATGATAATTGATTTAAACTATGTGAGAGAAAAAAAAAAAATGAAAACAAAACCTATACCAGATTAGATTCTCAATTTGGACTAAAAACAACATTATCAACATTAAATATTAATTGATTGTTAACTTTAGTATGAACTTTAATGTCTTGGATGCTGAATTTACCCAGAGGAGAGCTTTGTATTGAAAACCTGACTATGTTTTGTTTCAGAAAGATAATTTTTACAGGCAAATTACTAAAATAGTTAACCATGCTAGAATTGCATGCATTATATTTAGGAGTTTTAAAGGTTTTCTATAGGTGACCATGCCTATATCCTAAGATTTTGGTGAAGTTGCTTCTCATTCCAACAGCAAAACACATCTTAAAACACTTTTTCATTAAAAGCCATATCAACAATCTGATAACTTTTCTGTAAGATGAATCACTGTGTAATTCAATGCTAGCTTTTCTGATGGGTATCAGTTTGGCTCTTTTGTAAACAGAAGATGGAAAACAATACCAAGAAAGGTACACAATGCCAGACTGCTATAAATGTAACATCATTTATATTTATATATATATATATATATAAAACACAAACATGATACATATTTATGTATCTGAACAAACATACACCTATATGTACAAGACTGCAGTATTTCTAAATAAAACTGTTTTGTTTTTGTGATTGTTTGTTTTATAGAAAAAACAAACAATTGTGAATTGAAGAAATGCCAACAGGGCTTTTTTTTTTTTTTAACAATAACTGAAATAAAATTTTAATCTAAAAACACTAGAAGGGTCAAAATTCTCTCAACAATTTATTTTCAAAACACTACCCATCTTACTCATTGTTACTGGTACTCACTGTTAACAAAGATAAGGGTTGACAAACAATGGTACTGTGGAATATAGTGTTTACCGCTGTGATGAAATATGACAAAATGCAGTACTAATTAAGCCAAGACAGAAAATACTGAATATGCAAAAATATATTAGCTAAAATTTCACACAGTTAAGAGTATGACTGCTGGATATTTTGGAGAGAGAAAAGGTTGGCAAATAATCCAGAAAACAAAACAGAAGTTCTATCTACATTGAAGGTAGAAATGAAAACTAAAATTGGATTAGTTAACCTGTACAGCACTGGAACTACTTGAATTGTTTCTGCATACAGGTAAAAGACAATATCTTAATTATACAAGAAAGCCATCTACACATCTAAAATGGAATGAAACAGAACAGGGAGAGTTTAAGAAGCGCTGTAGAAAATAAATGCTGAAGGTTTAAAGAGGCATCATCATGATTCTTTTCATAGGAATGCAGAACACCTTAACAAGTTGCTTCCTTTGCGAATGCTTTTGTTTTCCTGTACGCCTTGTCTAAGACTAGACTAAAGCAGTATGTTCAAGAGATGACAGCGCAGTGTAGTCCTGGACTTGGATAACCTTGGATAACAACTCTACTAAAATCAAGAAAAAACAGGGAGAATACATGCATAACTAAATAATTTATGCTAGTGGAAGAGACATTTATGTGATTATTGTAGACAAATAATCAACTAGGGAGGAGGAAAGGTTCAATAATGGTACTGTGAGAAAGCTTTGCTTCAGGGTTTTCAAAAATTAAACTGACAAAAAAAGCCACTGTAGTTTGACAATAAGGCATCTATCAACAAGTTTTAAATGTTTTACATGATCCCTTTTTGTCATGACTTGCATCTAAAAAGTTAGTTTGTTTCTAACAACTCTGGTAGCTTGCACCTTGTACTCTTCTGAAGTTTGTTCAATTAATAATGTATAAATGTTATCCAAAAATGGGTCAACAAAAAATGTTATTCCCATATGGTAGGATACTGCTTAGAGAAACATCAAAATAGAATTAAAATACTGATCCAGTTCAGCTACATTTAAAATCTTAAGCGTTGCAACAAAGGAAGATTATCCTTTGCATGGAAATTTAAAATTAAATACAGCAAATACTTGGGCAATGAAGTCATTGAACTAAGGACAGCTGTTCAATTGCTTTAGGCAAAGTGAGACAGTAACACAGCAAAATGACATGATCCAGAAAAAAAATATTTCAGTGTGAACAACACTGTATTTAAAGTTGATTTTTGAAATTAAAACTGCAATTAAAAACAAACAAAAAAAACTGATAACCACAGAACCCGTACTTACGTGTACAACAGGTTGTTATAACTGTTTCAATACTTCAAAAAATTGTCCAAAAAAAAAAAATCATCAAAAAACAAATGCAATTAGCAAAGCCAAGACAGATCAAGACCAAAAGACATACAAAAAAGGCCTAACATAGAAGACTATTTCATGTAAAGTTTGTAATGACATTAACACTGTCTTATTGAAAAGAATACATGTAAACTGATGAAATCCAAGCTGTTTGAAGATCACTGTACTTATGAAGACATTTGAAAACAATGAAAGTAAATGGAGGAATGCTATTCCTATAACCACAGATACGAAAACTAAAAACAAGGTTATTTGCTGATTTGTATCAATCTACTACAACGAATTACATTAGGAAAACCAAAGGGGTTACCGGTCATGCATGAAAGCAGCCTACTTCTCCTTGTTGTGCAATACAAACAGCTTCCGTTGGCCTTACTATCAAAGATGAGTGAGAGGTTTTGGATACACAGTTATTTTCCTTTAAACATTTTCTTTTTAAATATGATTTGAAATATCAGCTAACAACAGGGGCATAAGTTTTTGTATGTACTGTGTGGCAAAGATGAGGTCAAGAGTGAAACGAGTTCTCTACATAACATTTGTATTAGCAAAAACATTGGTGAGTTTCTATTATAAGACTATCAGATGAATAAAAGTACGGAAATTATTGTCGTGAACCTGTTAGGTCAGCTTTTGCTATCACTTACTTTTAAAGTCAATGAAGAGTACTGGAACTCAAATTACAATGCATCTGATTTTAGGGACTGTGAACTTCTATAATTGCAACTGATGTCAGTGGAGTCCAAGATTATTCAGCAACAGAAAAAAATCCCACTTCATTCATAAACAAGATTCATCTCTGTTAAGCACAGACTTTTGTCAAAAAAAAAAAAAAAAAACTAAAACTTACAGCTCAGTAGTGATAAGAAATCAATAGTGACTGACAGCACAGAAGTCTTCATATTCCAAATAACAGATTATTCTGAAAATGCATGGCAAGCCTAAATGAAAATATTTTGACCATGAAAAGCCACCATGCAAAGACACAAATCATTTTATGTCATTATCCATGATGTTTTGTGATTAGGTCCAACCTGGCTAACAGAATTGTAAAATAAAACATTAATCCTCTTGCAAATAATATGTAAGAAAATACTGACTTTTCAGTCTATATTTTAAATTAGAACACTGAAAATTGACACAAAAACATGAGACTATTGGCTAAAACCTGGATATAACATTTACATTTTCCATTCCACAAGCTAAGTGAACGCTCAGAAATATGTATCTACAGAACTTCTGTACTGTTAAAGTTTTTCTCTCATAAAATGGTAACCAAGAGGTCCTCTTCTCATTAAGAGGAGAAAGCATGTATTGGCACTATGTTAGAAATTGTTACATTTTTCTGTTTATGTCAGGTTTGAATAATGTTTAGCATAAGGGGATATACTAGAAATAGGATTTCTCCCCCTTCCTCTACTATCTACTGTGATTTTTTAAAGTAACGTTGATTTTACTAGAAGCTGTATTAAAAACTTACAGAAAAGAAGTAGTCTTGCTGCTTTGACAGAAACACTATAGCAATTTCATAACACAAACCAAAAATGTGTGACATCTTTCTTAACCCAAGGAGCTAAACTTTAGAAAGTGAATATAAGTGCTTAGCTCTTACTGTATGAAGTTCATGCCTATAAAGACTTTCAAACAAGAGAGGAAAGAAGAAAAAAATACAATCCTTTCAGAACCTGCAGTAATTTCTAGAATTTACTCAGCAGTTTAAGAAATGGAGAAATAGTCCTGAAATGATATCACCTTTCAGTTTATTATATTGTGTTGTACCTTGACAATTATTCATTTCTAAAAGGCTCAGACAAGTTCCATTATGGATTTCAGATTATGTACATGTTTTAAATATTTTTCTCAGCACATTTCAGAATAATGCCAGTCACAACTAGATTTCAAGTACTGCACTCACAGAATTCTGTTGCTTTGACATTGCCTGTGACAGTGTACGTGACTAAAGCTGAGAGAGAAACACCTAGGCAAAAACACTTTCATTTTCACACTCCCTTCAACACCATTACTGTACAACTGTATTTGGTGTATCTGTGAAGTACAAATGTCTAAGTCCCATTGATGTATTAGTCGCTTAGCTCCCTTGTCTACTCATCTATAAAAGCTCAAGAAATTGCAAGACAAAATGAAATAGAAGTCAAAAAAAAAAAAAAAAAAAAAAAGAGACAGTATATACTGGCACCACCTGTAGGCCTACTCCTAACAGTGTATGACCTCCATGGATGCATCAGGCTTATCTGTCAAACAAATGCCTCATAGAAAAATAGGTTGCTAGCAGGCCTTTTTTCTCCTTTCCTTTACTGCTGCATAGATTAGCACTGATATATAAAGAGATGGAGCAGTACTATTTCTACCACCTGAGAGGATACTGTGATAAACAAATTAGTTTTTAAGGAAAATCCAGAGCTTCTGAATATAAAAGCTATTGTCATATGCCATTCAAATCCCATGTGATGCTCTGCTTCACCTGATTCCTGTTCTGTTGAGAGTATATCTAAGTTCTACTCCTGCGCACATCTGCAAAGACTACAATTATGCTTCAGTCCACCCCATGAGCCAAGTTCAGCATCATATTTTGAAATATATTTGAAAATAAAATATTAAAATATATATATAAAAACAAAGAAAAGAAAAGAAAAAAAAAACAAGAACAAATAAGAAGGTCCAAAATACGACTCTAACAGAATGTAAGGAATGCATCACCCTTAGTTCATCCTCTGACAATCTTTAATTTTGTGCCAACTGAAAAACAAGATTTTTTTTTTCACTGAGTGGATGGAATGACACTATGCAATCTTGCCAAGGAAAAAAGATAATCCCACATCATAGCATGTAATTAAAACCACATGGTTCCCATAGGAACAGATCAGACAAACAGATAGTTTGGTGATGGGCACAGGGAAAGAATATGAACAAAACTGGGTAACTCAATGCTTAATAAATGTTATCTTGGTTATAAGGGAAAGGTTTACAGAACTTTTAAATACTATGAAGGTATGATGACAAGAGTTGACTTATAGAAAAATTAACTTATGAGTTTTGTATGTTTTTTCAGTTTGTTTTTTTTTTAAACAAATTCCTGATGTTTATGATACACAATCAATTACAGACATTTTAAAAATGATTTTACTAAAGAATCAATTTTGTTTTGTTTGTTTTTCTACAGATCCTTCTTCCTTCGTACTGCTGTGGAAAGGACATTTATTCTACAAAATTAGTTCACAGAACAGTATTCTGCATAGGACTTATTCTATGCAGGCAGTATCTCTTCACCACGTGTCAAATTTAACTGTGCTCCCACTCTACAAGTCCAAGACTTTTAGATACTGTGCTTTCTGCAACAATCATAATTGCTTAAATGAATCTGTGCTGAATACGTTAATATTTGTAGATTGGAAGGAAATGTTCCAAGTTCATTCTTTCTGAAAGGTGTTCAGAGAAGGTTAGTGATGGTGGGGAGGGGCAATGGAGACCACAGGACTGGAAGAGAAGAAAATATAGGATAAGTCCAGGAAAATTTGGCTGCCGTTTATATTTCAATTCTCTAATTAAGTCACTCTGTTAATATAATTAAATTATTCTCTTTGAGATTTCTTTAGATTACCATATATTTTCATCAAGAGAGCAGTACAACATTGCTGGAAACAAATGCTGCTTTAATAAGCTAAAATCTATCACACACAAATTAAAAATACAGGTATGCTTTGAATATTCTACTCATTGCTTTATCTGTATTCATAAAAGATCAGTAAAGGCAGAAAAATACACACAAGTCTGCAGCTCATAAATTTTGGGGATTCTTTCCTGATAGCATATCTTTGCCTGACAGAAGGGGAGAAATATCTTTGTGAAAATGGGTTATCCACCTACATAATTCTGGCAGAAAGACTGAGCAGTACAGCAAGCCCATCTCAGGAAATGTGAACATTAGTATGCTTTTTAGATATTCAAATCCTCCTGGATTTATGAACTCATCCTTATTAGTCTGTTTGAAGCTTATTCAGCTCGTTTTCCTTCTGCCATGGTTTTCTGATCACTTCTGCTGAGAGGATAACAAAAGCTGCTTCTGACAACACTGGCCACTCTAATCTGAGATGAGCCGAAGCTGCCAGCTAGTACTGGTGTAGAGAAGCAACAGTGTGCACTGGAACTAGCAGCTTAATTTTTCAATGCTGCTATCTGTGGTACTTATAAAAAGATGAGCAGGAAGACAGAAAGTACAGTTCTGCAGCACAAACTGAGCAGAAAGATTGGACAGAGATATAGTGTCTATTTTGTTCTCATTTTACTACTTTTACTTCAAGCCTTGAAAGTTAGGAGCTGAGCTATAAAATAAAGACTGATACAAGTTTTGTAAATGGTCCCACAAGCAAGCTCCACACAGCCTAGTCTCCTGATGACTAGCAAGGCCTCATCAAGCCATTTCTCAGTCTGATGGTGAGCCCATGTTCATTCTAGCCAACTTCAGACAAGCTGACAAAACAGCTCACCAGCTCAGGAACTCAGTGAGCCTGAGTTCCCAGCAGCCTCCAATCAGTTCCAGACAATCTGACATACTGCTATAAGAGTAGTCACCCTGGAGGTGTTTAAGTGAAGATTGGACCTGGTGCCTAGGGACATGGTTTAGTGGGCAACATTGGTAGTAGAGGGACAGTTGGACCAGATAATATTGGAGGTCTTTTCCAACCTAAATAATTCTATAGTCTATAAAGAATTGCCCTACACTTTCTCAGAACAGACCTGAACCATCAAGAGATCTTTGAGAACAGAACCCAAAATACCCCTCAAAAAGTGAACTCAGACAGCCTTCAAGCCATAGAAAACTGTACTGGGTCAGAGACAAGTAAGGCCACAGCTGCAGTATTGACTGCAACCAAACAGAAAACACCTGGGACTCCAGTTAACAGAGAATTTCAACATCTGTTTTCATCAAGGATATTAACCATACCCCTAAATACTCTGAAAAACACTAGGTAAAACAACTAATATTAACAAGAACTAAGGTTGTAGAATTAGTAGTCCTTCTCTTAGCAGGCTAGTTGGAGAAAAAAAAAAAAAAAAAAAAAAAAGAATAAAAAGCCCAAAAGCCCAAGCTATGACGATTTTCATCTCTTCCCATTCAGGTTTCGAGACCAGACGTCACTTTCATTACATCATTCTACAACCATTTTTTTTATTAGGCAGTAATGTATGACTGAAATTTACCTCCCCATTCAAGAAGCTGGACTCAAACGGGTGAATTTTACTTCAAAGACATAATAACATACACAAACCTTCAGTACTAAGGAGGTTTAATTTAAAGTTTCTTCAATTTCTTTATAGACAAACATATAAAACTCTATCATGCAATCAAATTATTTCTTCTAAATGCTGAGAAAGCAGAAGTTAGAGATCATTAGCTTTTATAACATCTACAGCTTAGTTTTTGATAATGACAAGAATATAGGGCACAGAATTTCCATTATTTCTTTTTGTTCTAAGGATAAGATCTTCTGAATTAGCTAGGTATTTGGTATGTTTGATCAGTACTCAAATAGCCCAGGAGAAATTTAAGAAGTAGAAAAAAGTGTTTAACACTAAAGAGAATAATTTTTTTTTTTTCCAAAAAATTCTGTAAGAATCTTTCAGATTTTGTAAATTATATGCAATATGGGCCTAGCAAAATCCAAGGGATATAATCTAGCTGGAAATACTTTTATTCTAGTAATTTTTAACAATAAGAACTAGATCTGGAATTAAATTCAAGTATCACTTACGTTTCTAAGAGAAGAATCTTTATCAGTAGTGGTTTTTACCCATATATTCCAATAGCTAAAGGTACTTGCCTGAAGTGAATATTCTAAATCTTTAAATGATACAGATGTTGGAAGCACATCCTGTGAAGTCGTCAACAACCTGGAGGCAATGGGATTATAAGGACCAGTCATCCCTGGTTAAATCATCCTACCTTACATTCTTCATGAAATTTAAACATCCCATTTAGATATTTTTTTTTCATCCAACCTTAGAACCTAGGACCTGCACTCCAAAAGAGCATTTCTTTTTTGCCAGTTTTGTACATGACCTCCAAGTTCCCCATCCTTGCCCTATCCTCAAATGATCAGGAAGTTGTTTTAGAATGCTGAATTGCTTCACCATTCAATAATGTTTCTTTTTCTATTTTTTTTTTTTATGCAGCTGAAGCTAATTTGACCCAATTTTGCAAATACTGATAGCAGTTAGAAGCTGGACTTTTAGGTGAACATATGCCTTCTCAAAGCAAATATTACCCAGCTCTGCATAAAATACTAGTTTCAAAATGTGAACTCTCTTCCATGGCACACCAAGCACCAATATGATATGCACAGCCCATTAGACAGTCACCTGACATTACTCCCAGTTCAGGGCATACATGCTGTTTGAGGTCCAATATAATTTATTCTCACTTCTGGTAAATGTCATCCATAATTGAAATTGAGACCACCTGGCTTTTTTTTTTTTTTTTTTATGCAGAATGAACTACAACAGGTAATTTCTTACACCTGTTCAGAGGGACTTGGCCAGATCCCTCTCAGTCTAGAACAAGAAGCTTTTTAAATGTGTAATACAGTTAGCTTTCAAAGTGACCAGAATAAAGATTTTTCTCTATAAATCAACTAGAGGAAAAAAATAAATAAATGGGAAATTAACATTACATTTGCAAATTCAGCTATGATTGACATTCAAAGTATTTAAACTGAGAGGTGAAAGACAACTAGAATAAGAGTGCTTGTAGGTTTTCCCCATTTTCCTTAGAATTGCAACCACTGTTCAGAGTAGTCCTGTTTAAGTGAGCTTCAGGAAGAACTTTGTTCATTTATGAGATGCATGCATTTCTTCGTGCTGAAATGACCTCATGTCACTATTGTGTATTTAGTGATAAGAAGGTCTCATTCCAGCAGTAATGCCATGTGGAATGCATTACTCAAAAGCCTATTAAGTATAAAACATTCAGCATTTATTTACCACATTCAGAGAATGGAGTCCTTAAAAGGTTATTTAGACTATAGCACAGAGACTAAAATATATCTAGCATCCCATTGATTTGACAGTCTGCCATAACTGTCTCGTATAGTCCTAATTAGAACACAATACACAAACACACACACACACACACAACCTTCTGGGAAAACATTACCAATTACAAAAAGCCACAACAAAAATTGCTTTTGACAAAATGCTTTTGACAGCCATTACACACATATTGTTATAATTCTGTGGGATACCTACTGTAAATGGAAGGTATGCATCTTCCTCAATCTATGAAAGGTAATGTTAGATTGAATAAAAATCAGCATCTTAGGCCCAGCCACCTATGTGACATATTGCTGACTTCAGCTTTTGCTGAACTTTTCATCTTGAAAAGAGGGGGAGGAAGATTGCTTGCCATTTGTCTTTACCAACAGAACCCATACATCTATTCAAATCAGAAACAGCTCTTGGTGGGACGAGAAAGAAAACGGCTTTCATGACTTCATCGCCATTGAAAATATAACAGCTCCACCTTGAGGCAGAAACCAGTCAAGTACAAGGTGCAGAAAAGAAGTATTCGAGAGCAAAGACACAACAACCTAAACATAAGGCAACATCTTCCAAATGTCCATTCTTATTTTCTTAGCATAAGAGCATCCCCCATGTGCATGTTTTAGGACAAATTTAATGCCACAATTAAATTTATATCAATTAAACACAAAGTTTAAAGAACAGCTCCCAAGGATAATATAATTCAAATAAAACACGGCCTGACAGAACTACTCCTTCAGGAGTGGTAGGTACTCAAGTTTCTCTTTTATTAGAGTACACAAGAAACATTCAGACCATTAATTTCAGTATTTCATTCTTCCTAAATGAACAGTAAAAAAATTAAAACATTTCAATATTTTAATTTGAATCAATATTCAAATATTGAGTTAATTTTCAATATGTGGAAAAGCATTGCCAGTAAGTAAGTTGTTCATCAAGGATTACTGAAATTGTTTAGTTTTAAAGTGGTTATTTTAAAAACTTCAATGCAAAATATCAAAAATATCAAATTCTTCAGCCTACTTTCAGCAGTTTTATTTTTAAATAACAATGTATCATCATTCAGAACCTTTCTAGTTAATCCAAATTACACGAGTAAGTCAAGGTAGACATAACAGAACCTCCATCACGTTTAACTGGATGATCATTATGATATTGAGATAGATTTATTATAACACTAGTGAGATTTGGTTGAAGAGTAGTAATAACTGGAAACAGCATTTGTTGGAAATTGGAAAGCAGAATGAGCTATACATGTAGAAGAAATCGATGACAGAAGAATGAAAGAGATTAATAATCACTTAGTAGTTGATTTGAGTAAAGAGTGGAGATCACTGTTCTGGAAAAAAAAAATAGAAAATTTACCAGGAGCTGACAGCTGGACAACTTTGTGAACATGCTTTCAATGAAAGGGAATCTACAGATATGAAAGAAAAGAGATAAAAAGAGGCTGAAATTTTGTGTTATTTAAGTGAACAAGAGTTCTGTCATTAAGATTTAAGGGAAAAATTTCACCCTTGGGATAAATGTATGACTCTGTCTTTATTCTCAAGTATGTAGCAACTCTTGTCATGACCTTATCAGCTTTAATAGGAGTCCTCTAGGACTGTAAATTGTAAGTCCTGTAAAATAATTGACCCATTTTTTAAATTATTTGCATCTAATAACCTCTGAAGCCAATGAGAAGTTTTAATTAAAAGGCCATATGACTAGTCCCAAGATGACAGCAATAAGAATGAAACTCTGAAGTTGGATAAACAGGAGTTACTGACACATCAAAAAATGTTCTTATTTTTTTTAAAGTATTTCAAATCTCTTAATCAATGATAGTCCAAACCATGACTCTTCTCAAAAGTTGTACAGTAAACCTACTAACTTTGTGTGCCAAACTTGATTTCTAATTTTATTAAGGGAAACACAATATTACCATGATGTGAAAATGCAGTACAAAAAAAAATTCTAGGTTGATTTTAAAATTCAGTCAGCATCCATAATTTGCAATGCAATCCCTTTTATGGTTTATTAAAATAAGTGTTAGTGAAACATAATTTTAATTCTATACAGCTGAGCAGCCTCATATAAATTTATGAGTGCAACAGATGTTTCTGCTGGCTCATTTAGACCGCTTCTCCTTACATTCCCCTCAGCTGATGATGTGCCCTTCTATGTTACAAGGAATTCCTTTTACATCACAGTGGTACAGCTGGTTAAAAACACCATCTGCGCTCATAAATGCCTGGATTGTATTTAGCCACATTACACAGAACTTGAGAATACCTACTGAAAGCTGGAGATAGGCCCTTACGTGATACTGGATGACATCTGCACACATCCAACAGTTAAGTGACAGACTATCTGCTGCTTAATACTCTCAAAATAAGTCAAAGTAGGATTCTACCAGCATTTGTACTGTGGTGGCCGGTTGCACTGACATATGTTCAACCTGTGATTCAACCTTTATATTTTCTCCTCTCTAATCATTGTAGCTTGCCTTTACTAAATGGCACATCACTGTACTGGTTGTAAGCAAAAGGAGGAAGCCTGCCCTCTTATTTTTTTTCTTTTTTGAAAAAAAAAAAAAAAAAAAAAAAAAAGAAAAAGTTACATTAATAAATACTACACCATGGGTTAAATTAGAGTGCAGTAATTCACACAAAGTCTATAACTTTCTTTCTATTGCTATAGTGCAGTGGAGCTCTAACCAACACAACTGCATTCCCATTGTCAATCAAAAAATTGGATGTCCCTTTTTGTTTTAGGAGACCTGACCCTTGTGAGGCTCAACTAACTCCTTTGTTAAACATTCAGCAGTAGCACCAGTTAGCCAAAACAGGTTAAAATCTACCACAATTTACCTCTCTGCCTACTGTACTCACTTCTGTTAACTAATCCAAGTCTCTTAACTAAAAGGGATGATAAATTTCTGCTCCTTGACTATTTGAGCCTGAACTCCCACTTTCCCACTTTTATAGTGGGAATAAGGAAAAAGCACATATAAAAACAGTTGTACTAAAGCACTTTTGCAAATACTGCAAATACTTAGGATATCTTTTTAGCGTTTGGTTAGTTCTAGTCTCATAATGAAATACTGACCAGCCCTAACAGAGAATTATGACAGTCTGCAGCAAATCTGCAGTTCAAAACATACTTTTCTCCCATAAAGAAAGTGCACATCGTTGAGGTAAATCTGAAAGCACATCCCTATCATTTGTGGTTATGTAACGTTTGAAAATAAAAACAAGCAGACAACAATAGACCGCAAAAGTTAGACTGTGGACTGAAAAAAGTATCTATAAAGCTTCTGTAATACTGTGAATTATACCCACTCCTTTTTCTCTGAAATGTTGTTTCTTTTTTCCCTGCTGGAATCTTTAAAATAAAATCACTGAGACTGGAAGTCTTTTGTCTATGAATATACTTCTGTCTGTCTTTTGGAATGCAATGAAAAGCCTTTGCATGCTTCCCTTAGATCCTCATTTTTGCATGTTATTTGCAGTTCTTGCATATATTATATGATTTCTTGCTCTTATTAGCAGTCCTGCACAGGGAAAAACACCCTTTTAATTATCACACTTCAAGAACTGAAATCTCTGATGCTTTGCACATCTCACACACTTACATACTCGTGTTAGGTTTTGGTGACAAAAAGGACCAGGGTCTTGCTGTTGAACCAAGATTTTTGATTCAAACTCAAATTCATACTGACGGTGGATGTTGTGGACAGAGCAGCAGATGAACACAAATGCCAGACATATCAGTCATATTCTCAAAAGCTGCTGTACCTTTACCATCCTAAGTCAGTAGGCATTCCTGGCACATTACTGCCTGATGCACCTGAACAAAATTCATTCAGCCACAGGTTTTCCAAAGAACTCAACCAATTAAGGAATAGTGACCTCTCTTACCAGCATAAAGGGCATTGTAAATAATTCATTAAGAGAATAATCCATAAGGAAGACTCAGCCAGACCTCAAAAGTCCCCAGTAAGCTGCCATGTGAATCCAAAGGTTTCCTACTGTTCTAGCAGTCAGGATTTACGTTTAAGGCTTTTAACTCTGAAAGTTTCTTCAAGAATGCTTGAGTAAGATAACTACCCATATGACAACAAAATCCAGTTAAGTTTCAGTATTTCTGAACACAAGATGGAAGTCAGCTAAATTTAATTTTTGTAATTGTAAAGGAAAGTCGTGGCTAAAGCATACACTAATAAAATTGAGATCAGTTTGGTTAAAACACTACAGAAATGCACCGAAATTCTTCTCTTTACCAAAGAACTTTGGTAAGTGTCCTAGTTCATGATTACACTGGGCATCATTTACATCTCCTCCTTCATGGAATCAAAGGTAATCAGCATGTAGACTGCTAAGTACTTAATACTTTTATTGAATAAAAAAATATATATAAAATGTATAATACTACTATATTATGCACTACTGTTATATACTACTATATACATATGTGCATGCATTTATTAATTTATATTTATTAATGATCAATATATAAATAAGTTTTTATACCTCATTGGAAGCTCTAATTTTATGGTCTTTTTTTTCTGGAGGATTCAGCCTCATCTTCTAATAATTAGGCAGCATTGACACATGAAAACATATAAATTCCCTTTTTTCCAAATGATGTTTCTCACACAGATCATATTATATGAACTCTGTAAGGCAAGAGTGATTCACAGTGGTAAAGAAGATGGCCCCATATTTTAGAAATGTTAAGAAGATGGTTATCCAGATTTTCTGTAATTGTTCTATATGGCACAAGATATAGTTATGCTCACTCTTCATATTAGCTGTTAAAATACTTTAAATCTGGTGATCAACATATTGTTTTTTAGAGTTTTCTTGCTGTTCAAAATGAAAAATGAAAGAAATTCTAGTTTCCATAAAGAAAAATACATATGAACAGTGCAACATATGGACAATGCATACAGCACATGGTCCATACAGAATACTTATTTTTTCCCCCTTTATTGATATATATTGGTATACAGAATTTTATGGATATTCAGACTTTTTCTAAAGTGATCTGATAATGATTTGTTACTGAGTAAGAGACAGAACTCGTCTGAAGTAGACTGAAAGCTGTTTTATTTATATTGTATTTATTTATATTGTAAGGAAGAAAACTCATCTAAGAAAATGTGATGTATATAATTTTACCTTTACTCTTGCAAACAGGTTGTTTAACCAGTTGTTTATACGTGAGCATTTTGAGCATCAAGTCATAAAGAGAGAAGAAAGCAACTATCACTTCTTTTTGGAGTTATACACGTTACAGAAATGTGTCCTTCAACAGGAAATTACAGTAGTTTTGTTAATTCTAGGAGTCTGATCTACTTAAATAAGTACTACTGGTGAATAAATGTCTGACAAGGCTATCAAAACAGAGGCAGAGCTAACATTAACATTTACAGTAGTGTCAAGATGTTGAGTCTACCTGTCAGATGGTAGTCTTGGCTAAGATAGATGCTTAAAACAAATTTACTTGTCTCCAGCCCTTCTTTGAGGGAGCAAAATAATAAACTTATGAGCCAAGAACAGCCTATCCCATACAATATCATACCTCACATTTTATTTCAGTGATCGAGAGAGAGCTAACTACACTTTTGTTATAAAACAGTTTCACTGTTAGCTCTGAAATATTTGTTTTCAGCACAAATCTTCTCTTTCAGAAATCAAGTGTTCAGAAAATATTTACAGGGAAAAAAAAAAAAATCCAGATTTCAGAGTGTTGTCATTACAATTCACAGAAAAATTCCACTGAAAAATTGCCTTTGATTCTCAGGAGGCACAACTTTGACCCAGTCTTGTCTATTTCTTCATAAAGATGGTTGATGGTTTTACTTAGCAATGTTATGTACATACTGCAAGCTTACTTGTAAAAATATTGTTGGGAAACTGATATTAGTCATACTGGTAACAGATTCAGGAAAAAAGACTTCTTCCTTTAAGAAATGCTATTTTGCACATAGAGCTAAATTCAGAGATTATTAGAGGAGAATTGCTCAATTCTGAAGTATTTAAACAGCTGGAATTCAGGCCACAATTGTAGTACATGTTCAGAGGCTTGTATTTGGCCTATTATATACACCTTTTAAACTTAGATTGTCCAAAATTTAAGATTTTCTTCACAGAAAACCATTGTCTAACATATTAATTTTCCAGGTCTGCCAACAGACTGAACAGAATAAGGTTAAAAATCTCATTGCTTTATTAAATCTAAAACCTTATTATGTACACTGAACACTTAAGTTCTAAACCCAAAAAATTTGGCTCATATTGTGCAAAACTAATCATCACAATGAAGTAGAATACAGAACACAGAACAGGGTGGATTTTCTAAACAGGAATATTTCATTGTACAGGCACAATGCAGATCAACAGTAACTTAACAATAAAATATATAAACATTTCATGAGAACTATTCCATGCATCTTGAAAGCCTGTGAGATCTGAACAACTCTCTGTTGACCACATTTTCTTTTAAATCCATGAGAATGCTGCAGCAGATTTAGAATGGGAGATCATTTTTTTTTCAATCACCTTATGTATTTCATTAAAGGATGGTACAAGAAAAACAAAACAGAAATTCTGCTTGCAGCTTTTGCCTCATTAGTTTCAGATTTAAACATGGAGCTTATTTGTTAAGCTTCTGAAGTGCCTTGTAACAGGGAAGCAAGTTTAAAAAAATAAAAATATAGAGGTTTCTTTGAAAAGAAGTGTCGTATTATAAGATGATCTTGCTCTAATATTCTACATTTCAAACATTAATAACTTTAATATTAGTAACAGTACAGGAAGAATAATTATTTAATAGTATTGAAAAATTCTAATAATTATCGTGTATCACGAATCTGAGTTAAAGCCTTTGTAAGAGAAAAACTAATCTAAAGAGAAATGTGTACATACTTACTGAATTACTAGAGCCCCAGCAAATTACTGTGGATATCCAGGCAATCATTCACCTGCTGCCATTAAACTAAAAAAGAACAGTTACCTTGGCAACCGCAGTCTCTCATATAACTGTGTTATTTCCGAGACAAAAGTCAAAAAGAAAAAATCTCCAGAAAATCTTCAGATTGTGTTGCTGAGGCCATGCAAATTTTACACTTTCATTGGCAATGTCATTAAAGACCTCATGGCCAACTTATAAATGAGGCTATCCTAATTTTCAATTACATATAAAATTAATGCATTTTCATACTATTAAATGAAACGACATCTAGGCACATTCTCCATCTTTGTTAATATATGTAGGGAGGATTTTGTTTCCTTAGCAGTAAAAATATACAATTAAACCATGCATTAGACACCTAAAACACTCCATAGACAGAAAAGAAGGAAAGGAGATTGGTGACAGCAGAATGCTTGCCATTCACACTGGAGTGTGCTTGGAACTGAAGATGCTGTTGGCATTACTCAGACATAAGCAAAAGAGTCATTTCTTTGTCTGCTCTGTAGCTACTGGGTCTCCCAGTGCATTTTCCTAGCTGCAAAACAAAGCCTAACCAAGCTCTGCCCTTCCTGCAGCCAGCACTTTCCTGATGTGTTCCCAGGTATGTACAGGGAGCCTCGGCCAGCTCATAATTCTCCTACCCACAGATCCCTGCTGTGCTCACATCCCACTTACCTATAGCAACCAGATCACGTAACAGCTTTCAGATCATATTAGAGCATTCTAGCTCTTTTGCACAAGTGTTTGGAGACAGGGCAATAATACTATCAGACTTACTTACATTTGTAGGCACTTACACGAAAATTTCCACTTTCTCAACTATACACACCATTTTTGACAGAAGCCATTTTAGCACATGCACTTGAAATACAGAAATGAGTTGAAGTACTTGTGTATCTAAAATGGGGGGGAAAAAGGCCAATCTGAACTCAAATACCTTGGGTTAATATTTTTTCCTGATACATTTACAGATATTTTTCTATCACTATCTACATGCCCAGATATAATGTTTGAAATATAATCCCAATGCCAGTTAGCTCAAATCATTTAAGCCCCTTTTCCCTGACTGTAGCAGAGTAATGCCTCCAAATTTAATTTATATTTAATTAATTTTACAACTATTTAATCAGGTTCCCCTGAAAATTCTACAATAACACCATATTTTATTAAAAATAAATGGTTACTACATATTTTATAGTTTCTACATAATTGTACAGAATGTACTACAGGATATTCACCGTCACTATCAACTGACTGCATCATATATACATATCATATCAGCTGAGAACTGCTGAGATTTTTAGAAGTTTTATGAAATATATTTGTTTTATCACAGATTTACTTTTCCCAAGGAAGAATAAAATACTTTTTATGGAGTCTCACAGAAAATTATATAACTGTGAAACTAATCTTAAAACCAAAAAGGTAACAATTATTAACAACAACAACAAAAATTAAACTTTTTTGCAACAGGGAACCTCTTACTTCTGCCACTGCTGCTATGTACTTTATGTATTATGTTGTAACACTGATATCTAGAAGCTTAATTAGAATTTCCAATCCAATCTTGTCAGAGGTTAAAAAAAATAATTTAAATACGTTCCTAAAACATATGGGGAACACCTGTTGCTTCTATTTCTATATAAATAAACATGCTTATACATTGACCTTTTTAAAAAGAGGGGAAAGATATCTTGTCTTACAAGGAAAAAAAGTCTTACAGATACATGTTATTTAGCGATTAATTGTTTAGACAATGAGGATGTGGTATATCAAGAATTATAATACAGGATACAAAGTTATCTAGAGAAATTTTTGTATAGCCTTTCTTCCACTAAATGTCACTGATTTCCCATTTGTTGACAACACAGAAAATAGCTTTTGTACCTATCAATGTTTTCAGCTGAGACAACTGAATTGTTATCAAATGGGCATGACTTGGAACACGTTTTCTGTTTAAGGTTTTTGGATGCACTTCACACATGAAAGCATTTCAGTAATTGTGGCGATGGACCTACTCATTTCACAGGTTACATGGCTACTATTAAGTTATTTCATCCCAATGTTTTCCTAGAGCTAATGAAAATATTACGTGAAACAATTTAAACCCTTCTTAAAATAAATGAATAGATAAAAGAAACCCTTAATCTCCCTCTACCCTTTCACCATACTAATGATTAGAAGCAAAACTAGTATTTGAATTTAACAGCTTTTTTTGTTTGTTTTGTTTATACACCAGATTTTCCTTCTTGCTTATGTACATATTTTAGATCTAAAGAACTTTAGATCTACAGACGTAAACTATTGTTTTCCACTTACACAGTATAACAACAACCTAAGGTTCTTTGAAATCATACATAACCTACAGTAAAGTTTCTCTTACTTTCCTAATTGACCATTGCACTATGCCTCACATTCTCATTATCCATACTGGATGATAAAGAGAGTCAGAAACATTTTTTTTCAGGAAACTCTTACAAGTCATTCTAGTATCAATTTTTAGGATTTTACTTAAATGTCAGAAACATAAGGGCTTTTATCATTATTGCTTATTTGAAATGGGGAAACAGTTACTGACCTACTTTTTGTACATGTAAAAATTAAGATTTTGTTATTTTCTTGACTTCAGCCTTGTTCCACATTATATAAATAACACTGTTCAAAATATTGTGGTTTTATTCAGAAAATAACTCTTTATTATCTTTGCTATTTTTTTTTATTGTCAGTGCTGTTTTTGTTTTCATTTGTTTTTTTGTTTTCTTCTACTCTATTGATAATGTATTACAGAAATTTATGACTCATACCAGTGTTATTGCATACTACTTTTATTATTACTCTTACACTGGTTGTATTCTTTTGTTTTCATTAGGTAAGCCACCGGAAATAGCCACCCTGTTTTCACTAATTCCTAGTTGCACAATCCTCCTAACTCCAGAAGCATATTCCTCAAGTACAGAGGGAAATTCAGACAAAGATAATTACCCTCACAAGTCAACAAAAATTAGGCATGTGAATTAACATTTGTATATTTTATATCTTTCTATATTCTTAGATGAAAGAGGACTGCTTATTTCCATAACAAATTTAGGTTACTGATCTGACCAATTTCACAGGGTGTTTCAAATACATTATTTTAGTTTTTATATTTTTACACTTTGTGCTTTGGCTTCCTTTAAAAGAACATACCTACTTCTTGCTTTTGAAATAAATCAAGAACCTTGTGCACAGGAGTATCAGGTTAAATTTAAATCAGGATAAATTTAGTTTATCCAAAACACCACAGTTCTATAACAGATTGTGAATTCACACCAATGAGAGAATAATAGAGAAATCTTGTCTTTAATAGTACTTTTCACCTACAGCTGTCTAACATTTCATGTGCATTAGAGTTGTTACAGCTATTTTACAGGCAGTTAACTACAGCACAGGGAGATGAAGCACCTCTTTCATTACTCTTAGCTGAATGACAGAGCAGTGAAGAGAACCCGGATACACATACACACACACACCCTTATTCGAGATTGATACATTGCTAAGCCATGTTTCACTGACTGGAATATTATTAGAAGTGCCTTTTTACACAATCACTGATGACAGAGGACTCAAAATGAAATCAAAAGTCATTATATAGAAGTTATACCACAGACCTCAATTATAACTTCATTAAAGTAACAAAATACTTGACAAATGGGGCCATCCACTCTGACGTGTCTCAGCTTCAGAAAAAGCATGAAATAATTGGAAACCCAACCTTAGGACTGCTGCTACGTTAATGCAGTTAACGAGGGATAAATTATTTGGTACTGACATAGTTAAAAACACTGAAACGCAAGACTGCAGAATTAAAAAGTAAGCAATAGTTTGTGAAATTAACTAAAATGAGAGTGTTGAAGACTGAAAGAACATCATTAAGAGTACACGGAACCTCCAGCAGCATTGAGTCCTGAATACTTTCAGTAAATTCTGAAGTGATTTTAGCAAGCAATGACATGTGTAGCACCCATATTTAATAAGTTTTCATCAGCTGGTAAACTATAAAATTTAATTTTATGTTTCCCAGTCACCTTTATCTATTTTTGCTATTATTATATCAACTTGTTTTTGTCTACCAACTTATATTATTTATAAAACTGATCAAATTCATTTCACACCATACTTATCCTAAAGCCCACAATAAATCTCTGCTGTGGCATTTATTTTTACTCCTGAATCATGTAACTTCGACTCTGCAATTTCAATCTAAATAGCTCAAGTCAAAGGCTTCAGAACATGACTTTTCATAAAGCAAAACAATGTTTATTATGCAATAAGCAGCAAAGTTACCAAGTTCAGGTGATATAACTTTCCTTTTCCATGTCTGATCTCCTAAATTTATCACATTCCTTACAAGCTTCAGATAAACTACGTTTGTTAGTGCAAAGGAAAAAAAAAAAAAAAGTGTAAGCTATCTGTGCTTTCTTTGTGTATTTTCTTGGATAGCTTTGTGTGTTCTCCTTAAATAGCATTGACCTATTAAGAAAGTAGATCACAGGACAGTAGGTCACAGGTGCTTCAACATCGTCAACGGGAGAAAAAAAAAAAAAAAAAAGCTTTCACCATAGAAGTTAGTTATTCTGGATAAAGGTATTAATTAAACCTAGAACTGTTTTAAACTTCAGCCAGTTTTACAATACGCTCTGATTTTACTTTCTTATGTAGGGATTTTTATGTAGGGATTTGTGTGACCATTCTGACATCACAACTCAGAATCAGAATATATATCTAAGCTGAAGAAAAGTAAACTTCCAAACCAGAAACAAAATTATAAATATTTCTGACTGGTTTGGAAGAAGTTTATTGTTTTCAGGCTATTTGAAGCTTTAAGAAAAATATCATTGCTTGAAGTTCCCATTAATCTAATTTATATAAATACTTCTGATATTTGATGTACTGTTTCCTCTTCAAATTCTTTTCATTTCCATCTCACACACTCTTCACAGTATTTACCATTGTACAGCTTATATTCTGCAGAAAGTCATGTGACATAATTAAGTGGATCTCCTGTCAAGAACAAAGGCCCTACTTTAAATTTGCCAGTTTTCAGAAACTTGGAAAACATTCATTTAGGAAGATTTTAAAATAATTATTTCTCTTACTGAGATCGTTCAAAAATTAGAAATTTTCCACTAATGTGTTAATCTGTTTTTTTCCTCTTATGCAACACTTGAAGTCACAGTTCTTTTTATAAGACTGGAACCATTTCCACAGCAGACAAAATTAGGATATCACAAAGGTGTAGGTTTTTGTGAATAACAAAGCTGTCAATTTGACCTCCTGCAGTGCTGTTCTCATTTTAATATTTCTGATAATTGCAAAAGAGGAAAAAAAATAAAAATCAAAGCCAGTTCCTACATCATATTTCATAGATGGGATCAATGGAAATTTCCAGGTTTCTAACACTAACACTGTTAGCTGAGTTAGCATCGCTAGGCTCATTGCAGATCAACTGAGAATTTTCTTAACCGTACTAATGAACCAGGGCTCACTACAGACCTAAGATATTTGAGAACTCTACCTGATTCTGATTTATTCTGATAGTACACTAGCCTAATATGATTCTCACTCAAGTTTAAAACATAAGGAAAACTGGTGTCACTGAGGAAATAACAAAATAGAATAGAATATTTCAAGCGAGAAGTCGCTTGAAAGTCAATATGTATTAAGACAAATATTACATGAACTTTAAAGCTCATTTTATCATAGAAAAAAAATTAAACTTTGAACCAGCATTTAGCTTATTTCCTTTGATTCCCAAATCTTCTGCAGCAATATGGTTATTTTTATCAATGTAAGAAATCTGAAATGTTGCTTGTTTTCCGTTATCACTAATTATTTCTATTGTCTTACAGATCCAGAACGTTTTCCTGGATCCTTAAGATAGAGTTTGATTCTCACCGGTGAATCCTTATACAGGATTTTATCAAAATCTAACCATATTTCATCCTAAATTGTTCTAGAATAGTCAATGTTCAAAATAAAAACAGCAGCAGCTACAAGTTACCTTGTAGTAACTTCTTTCAACAGTAAGCCTAAAACCAAATTGTTCACATGAACAATCCCTCCATTATTCCTTGGAAAACGTAATGGAAAATACTTGTGGCATTTTTCTTTAAAATGCCTTATTCTGTGCATCATTATCACAGCTCTGCACCATGGAAACATTAACCCTCAGTAGAAGGAAAGATGACAACCAATATTAAAATCTGCCATTAAGAACAATGTTTCAAAACAGATTGCAGCACTCAGATTGTGCCCGATTGTTCTAGCAGTTTTCAGTAATTGGTTAATAATGTCCCCATTTTCACTGCACAGGAACAGAAAACAGACAGGTTGTCCTGTTCTCCATTTTGGCTTTTTGAGAAATTACTGCTCATCAGAATGTCGAATCTGTTTTAATTGCTTTAATGCAAGAAAAAGAAGCATCCCTACAAAATTATTCCTCTTTGCCCCATGCATTTCATCTGTGCATCTGTAACACTGGAATCCCAAAATGTTTCTTCGTATCACAGTCTAGCAAAAGCAAAAATGCATCATTAATCATTTTCTATGTATTTTTCACAACACATGTTTTTTCAAGCTGCTGTTGGAACACGGCATTCTCAAATGCAATTTAGTTTACAAAACACACTCTTTTTCCTCACTTCTTGTCTCCTTTCTATGTTGGCTTAAAATTAAGTTATTATATAGAAAGGATGCCAAGTTGTTGGCAACATCGCATACTGTTGTGTACCTACACAGCACTCAGAAGAATATTCTATGAAGCATATGCAGTCTGGGGAACATTGTGTGATTCAACCACCCAAAAAAATCCAAGTGCAAATTAGTACATTGTTTCTGCAACATGGTGTAAGAATTTCCACTTTTCTTTTCCCCTGCTTTTTAACTGCTCAGGTGCTTATGTATGATACCTAAGCCTTAGATCTGTAACAGTAAGTGTATATACCGCATAACACATACAAGTTTCCCAGCATCATGAAGAGAAGTACAAACAAATGCTGAAACACAACTGTTGTTGGGACAACCAACTGAAAGTCTTCAAAACCATCTATGAAAGCCATTAATCCAAAAGCTGTTACATAGTAGTTACTATGCAATAAAAGACTTTACTACACCATTGAAATAAACCTATTGATTGAACTACCATGTCAGCTTATTATGGTTGTCCCCGTAGTCATAATGTTTTGGGGTTTTTTTTGTGCCTCAGTCTCCCTTTCCACTGACTACTTTTATCACCTACTGTCCAATGCCAGAAGTAGTTAGAGGGTACATGAGTGTACTCTCAAGCAAGTGTTCCAAGTTAGAGCCATGGACTTCCCCACTACCCGCTTCTCTCCTCCTGACCCTATACACACTGCACTCCTTATATGCACAGTTAAAGTGGAGAGTGTCTCAGCTCCATCTAGGGTACACAATTACAGCTATCCTCCACAAAGGAGGGGTAATTGTTATTTATTTTTTTTCTCATTAACAGGTTAACATATAGGAAGTCTGCACAAAACATGCAGTTATCACCTTTTCCAAAGAACAGCCAGAGGTGTATCCATGATGTAGAAAAGTGAAGAGCCCAGCCCAGATGTGGGAATTTTGTACTGCTGGATGCTAAAACTTCTAAGCACCAAAACAGCTAACTAAACCCTTATGAAACTGAAAAGCTCCTTTTTCTCTCACTTTAACTCTATGTGAGGTTCTAGTCAGAATTCAGTGAAATTTAAGCTTAAAATAAACCCAACGCACAAAACCCATTGCCAGGAAGTAATGGAGTCTAACGTATTTAATTTCAATCAAAGCACAAAAAGTTTCACAAAGAAATACCTAATTCAGAAGTAGCCTACTTTAGGAATCCGCAAGCTTATTTTTATTATAATCAATTATTCTTGAAAAGACTGCTCAGGGTTAAAAACCTCATTTGCAATCTTTTCTGCAATATGGTTCTATTTGTTTAAGTGCCATAGGTAGAATCCATCTGCAGTCATAGTATTTAACTGTAAGTGGATGATATTTATTCAGCTAGTACATTTTTTTCTGACATTTATATTACCTCAAAGGACAACACCGCTTTTGGAAATTCTATTTCAGATTGAGCTAATTGAACTTTTGAAGGCATGGTAATCTTGTCATGAATCAGCAGGGTTGGTTATGACTTTGAAGGGGTAACGTATCATAGAAATTGATTTTTTTTTTCAGCCTCAGTGAAAAGAAATCAAGTTGCATAAGAAAATAAATTAACTTTAGATAAGCCAGACCCCTTGAGGTACATTCTTTAAAAATACCACTCCACACACACATATACTTTGAAGACAGCCTTTTTTTTTTATGGCAAAACTAAAGCTATTCTAGGCTTATGTTTATTGCTTTTATTGAATATCTCAGTCTAATAATGAAAGTATTTGACAAACAGGTGCCAAGACCTTTAACCGCGATACCATGACTAGCTTTCTGAATGTGCTTGGAAGCCTAGAAAACTTTTACTGAAGGCAAGTTAGGCACCAGAATTTAAGCAGTAATTAGTTGGGCACACCACCCCATAGCTGGGACCTGAGTTCTTTGGAGGCCCTGCCTTTAAGAAAGCATGCTATTCCTTTGTATACAAACTGGTTACACAAAATTAAACTTGCCATGGCATGCAAAGGTTAATATACTAATTTAGATCATGTAATATTCAGAGAATAGGAATGTAATTTATGTTCTATAGGGAAAGACTACTTAAAACCTACTTGGGATCAAATACAAATGTCTGCAAGGAATAAACCCTTATTCCCTCGTATTTCAAGGAGAACTGGTCAAAGACCAAATATTCATATATTAAAATTCTCATTTTATGGGTCAACCTGAAATATTGTCTTTTATATTTGCTAAAGATGTAAGCATTATTAAAATAAATGGTGTATTTTCATTCAAAGGAAGACATTTTGTGTAAAAAAATCCGAGAGTTATCACCAGGGGATGATTTTCTGGAAAACAGACAGTCTGAAAACAATTACCGTACAAACAATGAAAGAACCTTAAAATACACCTGTTTGAGGAGACAATTTTGTATTATATCCTATCTACTATGATGTAAGCTAAAGCTGGGGCATTTCTAATAATTCACAATTAAATAGCAAGCATGAATTTTTCTGATACAAGCATTTAATTTAAGCCTACAAAAAGATGACACATCAATATGCCCTCACCACAGAGGGTCATCAGTCAGCAATTAGCATGCTTCTATAAGATATACTTGACTTAATATTAGCTGTTTCCTTAGAACTAAGCTGAGGAAACAATACTATTGAAGATCTCTATCCACATCTTTTATTGCCTTATTGCCACTTTTGAAAGGGGAATATTAAAAAAGGGAAATACTGAGAAAAAGAATCCTCTTTGTCTTAAAACATTTTTTTCTGCAGTATACCACTTCTAAATGAAGCATCTGTGTGTCTCCACTACACTGACACTGCAGCATGCATAAGCATAATTCTGATTAGTGCGTCCCTGTGGTAGCAGGGAGCACATGGGACAATTCTTATGCATCGTGTCAGAGGGCAATATGGCATCAGCCACAGCTCATTACCAGTTATACCAGTAAATGATGGAGAGAACTAATGACGCAAAACGATGACTGATGCCAAACAGATAATTAACCAACCAAAAATAATACCAGCTTACAACAAGCACCTAAGAGGGGGAGATGCCTGAGATAATAGCAACATAGGCCATTAAATCGTCTCACCATGGCTCTCAGCAAAAAGTGCCTATAGGTCCCCTGGGACTGTTACTTAATGTGAAGGCAGTGCCAGCATCTTTGCACCCTTTTGCACTATGGTTAATTACAACCTAGACCACCTGCCCATAGAGAAACAAGTATAGAAAATAGGTTGTTCTTTTCACCTTTCCTTTTTCTCCTTTCTGGATTTAGTGAATATAGATATAGAACATGACAAGACAGTTGGTAGGGACCTTCAAAGATCATCTAGTCCAACTGAATATGTACAAGACCATATCTAAACATTTGTGTTGGTGACCTACTGGTGCCTGTTACATTAGCAGTAACAAGAAATGACTATAGTTACAGCAAAACATTCTGCCTGATTGTCAAGATACATAATTAATTTGAGGAATAATCAAGAGTCAGTTGTCTTTCATTAAATAGCAACTGTTTCTCTCAATGATCTTTTTCTTTGTTGTTTTCTCATTTCTTCAAGAGACATCCTATTGGGAAAAGTTATGTTTGAGAAGACAGCAATGGACCTTAATAATAAAGCTAGTATATGCTATTCACTCTAGCATACAGTCACAGTACTCTCCATTTAGCCATACATGTCTCACTCTCAGAAAAGTAAAGGAAGCTGAGCACCTCACAGTTCTGAAGAGCACAGTGCAAAGTTTTCTGATGTTCTCATAGACCTGTCTCACACCTAGCACTTCAATATCAAGAAGTCTTTCATCAGTTCATTAAGGGACTTAATTAAGATAGATTGATTCCCTCATCCTACCTTCAGAGGAAAAAACATGCACAGTCAAGTGCTGTATTAAAGTAAACTCTGTGCAGTTATACATAGAGATACTTCTATTTACATAAATATTTTGGGTTTTGCTATCTTATAGTAAATCACACTTTGCCAGTTTCATTTCAAGATTGTCAAATTGCATACCTACAATAAAGCATTAGGACTTCACAGCTTGCAGAGATTAAAAAACAAAAACAGTACAAATGGTTTCCACGTATGTTTAGTCTCACGTTTTCTAAAGCAAAATGAAATAGAGAACTCTACTTATAAATTAAGTACATAGAGAACATATCTAATTTATATCTAATTATTTTGCTTAGTTTTCTCTTAAATGAGTGATCCTTTTTATAGCTAGAAATCCACTTTAATGTCATACATAAGTGTCCATTTATTTAGTAGACACATTACTAGAGATTAAAGACAAGATTCTCTGCTGTTCCTCAGCCATTCACGAGAAGCTTCCACAACGGAAATGCATAAAAATGTAATAAAAAAGAAAAATTGAAAAGTGCCTTCATATAAATCAGGTTGGTACATGTAATGATTCCAATTGTTACGTATCAGATGCATATACTGATATTTTCAATTAATATAATCCAGCACTATCATTCCACTTCAATTGGACCCATCAATTTTGTAAAACGTAATTCTTGCATATTGTGGTTTGCAAAGGAGAAAGGAAGAAAAGGCAATGAAACCCTGGTCTTCCCCACAGCTGAGAAGGCTGCATTCAGCCCTCTTTCTCCTTAATTTGCTAACATCCAAACTTCCACCATGAATTACTCTGAACTGCATGGAGCAGTTACACTGATCAGAATTTAGCCAAATGATTACTCAACAGATTTTTCTGTTCAGAGTTAATTGTTTGGTTTTAGAACAAAAATGTTTGCTTAACATTAACATTTTGACTTATTTCACCAAAAGATAAACAAGCATTTCTAAAAGACTCCAGCTGTTCAGACTTCTCCACCAGAACTCTAACTTGCTGTGCTCTGTCCAGAACAATATTTTTTCCTCAGATTCCATCACTCAGCTTCCTGGAGTGAAAAATTCCTGAATTTTTACCTACTGTATCAAAGAGTATTTTCTGTTATCTGTTTTAAACTGTCTTTCCTGGTGCTTTCAGGGACTATCCCTAAGTTCCAGAACTGTGGAATTTGAGGGAGTAATCACCTGCTTAGCATCACCTTCTTCCTAAAATGCCGTATTTGTGCTTTTGTAGGCCTTGATCATAAACACTCTCAGCTTTTTTCTACCTAACTGGAGTTACCCTCATAAAAGTTAGTATTACACCTCTGCTAGAGATTTCCAGATGAAGTAGCTTAATCATACTTTCTGTTGTTGTTTACCCCATGACTTGAAAACATCCTAAATTTTAGGAAAAAAAAAAAAATAATCGAGTTGTATTTTAAGCAATAAAACAGTTATCAGATAGTTAAACTCTTGCACACTTTGTCCTGAGCTTAGTCTCTCCAACCATATTACATAATCTGCCAACAAATTAGACATACTGTATGATGTTACTTTCTGCATTTGCAAAATTTGAAAAGATTATTTTTATTCCTAGACATAGAGAAGAAAATAAGCTTGTTTCCTGACAGATACTATAGTGAAATATATTATTAGATGTTAAAACTTCATCTACAAGTTACAGCTGTGGTCATTTTTTAAAATACTTGTGATTGTGATATCCACTGGAATCACAAAACTGCTTCTTCCTTGAAGTGAAATGTAGAACCATTTACACCCTTGGAATGCACAACAGCTCTGTATGCATCATGAGTGCAACATCTACAAAATTAGGTATTTCAATTACTTTGGGTGATGGAGAGAATGTAACAGTTGGAGAGGATATGACAATACTCTTTAAACAGCATTTAGACACATTTGTAGATTCAACATTTTTTCATCTGAAACAAAGACTTAAGACAGATCTTTCCATTTGTTTCATACCATAAAATAACTACGCCACCAGAACAAATTTTAGTATAAACTCTAATATGTAAGAACAGGCATCTGAGAAGACTAATATTAACTGTTTGCCCTTCCAGAGTACAGAAATATAAAATCACAGAATATTCAGTACAAAGGTGAAAGACTGATACAGTTTCCTAAAAGAGTAAAAGTTGCCCAGTAGACTCACATAAAATATCCTTAAGGCCTCTGATTAATCTTAGTATGACTGGCTTCAGAAAGAAAGCAAGGCTAAAGCTGTTGTGTATGTTAGGCTGGAAAAGGGCTTCCAAAAGAAGACATAGGCTGCAAAACATTCTGATAGCTCTTATTTTTGGTTAAGGCTCAGCTGAGGGTGTGGGCTTAAGGTTAAAAGGAAGATCATATTCTGCAGCATGTGTAGGTCTAAAAGGGCCCCAAACAAGGCAAAGGCTGCCAAAAGCAATTTCCCCTGCAAACTTTCTCTGGGTCATGGCTGTTGGTCTTGGGTAAAGAGGGTTAGAGTTGGCAGAGAGATTCCAGAGCTCTGATATTAGTAGGGCCAGAAAGAGGCTGCCAAGACACAAGGAGGCTGCCAAAGGAAATCTTTTCTGACAGCTTCTTCCTCTCAGCCATGCCTGTTAGTTTTGGGTTTAGGCTCACAAGGGTTAGAGTTAGTGTCAGGCCTGGAAGAGAGGCAATGCCAGGATCCGCAGTGGGGCTGACAAGGAGGTACTGGCTACTGGGGCCAGTTCTCAGGCTTCCCTGAGAACTTCCTCCTCCAGGACATGGTTCTTCATCGTGGGTGCAGCCTATGATTAGGATTAGTGGCAGGTTTTAAAAAGGGACATAGATCCCGATCTACAGTGTGAGTGTCATAATGTGGTTCCGTGTGTTATTGTACTAATTAATTCTGATAGAATTATTCACAAGACTTTTCTGGTTTTGTCCTCAAATCTTCAATAACATCTCAAATTTTGCTAAATAACCTTTACTCACAAATACAAACAAGATCATTCACATTTACGCACCCGATGGATTAATAACCTTAAACTTTCTCCCGCTATATATTTAAGTATTCCTATAATCTGAGATTTTTTTCCTAGACATGTACATCTCAGTAGAGATATTGTCCCACTAATGAATGACCTAAGATCATAAGAAAAACAAAACCAAAACAAAACAAAACCAAAACAAAACAAAACCTTCAGATGAATCTGAACTGATGTCAGTTTTTTATTTATTTATTTATTATTCTTATTTTTTAAGCATCCAAATCCCAATTCTCTTTTAAGGGTCTTACAATTCTACTTTTACCTCCCTAACATTTCTGTAGACCAGGAATAATTCCCAGAGAATGGGGAAATCCGCATCGTAGAATCTTGTCTCTTGTCTTATGTTCAACCTGATAACATCATCAAGGCTGAAGCGTAGAGAATAAATTAGTTAGGGAAAGCAATGCCCTGCCAGCTGGCATTTTACCAGACCTGTACAGAGGGTAACAACCTCCTATCTGTTCATTCTCATACCTTTTATAAGCAATTAGATTTCAAAATAAGACTCATAATTAGACTTCCAATCAACATAAATTTCCTCTGTGCTGATTTTGATGGATCATAGCCGATCAATGAAGACAATAAAGTTTCTATTTTTATTTCCCTTAACATCTGGGTTGTCACTATGTTCAAAAAAAAAAAAAAAAAAAAAAAAAAAAAAAAAAAAAGCTTAGCTCACATTTTTCGTTTTTCTAACAGATTTCCTGCTTATTATCAAAAATAGCTCTTATGCTTGAGGAAATGCTCTGGTGGAGCAAAATAGTTTCCTAGAAGTATTATTTCAGTAAGTGGTGTGAAGGACATCTAGCAAAAGACACTTACAAATGTATGCCTAGAAAACTAATATGTATAATATATATAATATATATAAGTACTCATATATATATATATATATATTTCAATATATATTTACATATTATTTATAGTGTATATGTATATATATTTCAGTATATATTTATATGAACTCACTTTTATTCTCTTCATAGGTGCATGGACTACTATTTCAGTTCTTTCCCAATAGTCCTCTGTAATTCATTTAGAATCATAGAATCATTAAGGTTGGAAAAGACTTCCAAGAAAACTTAGTCCAACCATCCTCCTACCACCACTATCACCCATTAAACCCCACCCCTAAGTCTTTCTTTAAGAAAGATTTTTGTATTTTTCAGCTCCCAAAACCCTGAAGTCATCTGCCATTATTAACATCTGACCTTCATAAAATTCTTTACGTTCATTTTTCTAGCACATATTCAAAAGCTTCAAATTCTTGTGTAAGTCTTAGATGCTAGAAAGATTCTGAAGATAAATCAGAAAAACAGACACAAAACATACACATTAAAGCTATGTTCCTACACTTATACCATATTTAAATATATGTGGATAAATAGACCTAGAGTCTTGAAGTTTAACATGGGGTTCCTGAAATATATGATTTTCAGACAAGAGCATTGATTCTCTTGCACCTGCTTACCTGAACACACAAGATTTCACTTTAGACCTCAATGCATAGGTCTGCAAGGACAGATTCAGGAACCATGCAAAACAGATGAGAAATAGGTTTTCTGTCAACCTCTACAGATTCTCAATAAATAACACAAATTATGGCAATAAATATAACGTTTAAGCTGTCTTAGTTTTAGAGTTTATCAGCCCTTTAAATATTTGCTAGCAGCAGAAATTTCTACCTTCTCCTGGCAGAAGGCTTTTGTCATTAAAATGTCTTTCAGCATGTCAGGAAGGATAAAATAATCCTGTATTCAGGGTTAACTGCAAGCATCAAGACTCTGAGTCAGAGTACTACTGAAAAACCACAGCAAATAATCTTCAATAAAATAACCTTGTTTACATTGTTATCTATAGCATATTGTCCTTTATTCTTTAATAACAAAACAAAGAAAAAAGCAACTGCTGTCCCTCCCCCCCCCCAAAAAAAAAAAAAAAAAAAAAAAAAAAAAAAACTAGAAGATTAAAGAAAAAAAAAATCATGACCAGGAGGACCAGGAGTAAGATCACACTCTCACAATAAACGAAAACACTTGATTCTAAATGGGGGGGAGCTTTTGATTCCTAATGAAAATTTCTCATAAGAACAGCACCAATTGACTATCGATAACAAAACAAAAGACTGCTGGTATTAAAGACTGATTATTCAAAAAGAATGACAGGATCAGATTTGCACAGTTTCAGTTTCTCATCAGAAAGAAGAAAAAAAAGCAGCAACAACAAAAAACACCTCTCCCCTCAATCTAGCTGAAATTTCTTCCTCATCACAATAAAGTTCTAATTATAGTAAGGCTTGCTTACATTTCTGCAGTCTGTCAGAGTTTATATTGCAAACCCTTATTCACAGGAGTTTAATTTTGAATTTTAGCAAAAAAAAAATTCTATTAGCTATAATTTCACACAAGAGGCTTGGATTTAGAACATTTAAATCACACCTCTATTAAATTGCTTCAACATTAGTTATGCATCTTATGTTGAAGACCTACAATGTAAGTGTGCAGTATGTCTCATGTCAACATCACCTATTTTTAGGTAGACTGACTCATCATTCTTCACAGACAGTAATTCTTCTTACATCTATCTCTGTTCTTATGATTCATTCCTACTGAAGGAATTGTTCCTTCCTACTTTTGAAAAAAACTTTCCTATAGGCTTTATATAATTGTTTATGTTATAGAGAGTGAAAATTATTGGCACATTAAAGAAGTATTGGTCCTACACAGCTTGGGGCTGTGTCTCTACCATTCAGCTACTCCACAAAAGAATTTGTATAAACTTAATTTATGACTGTCCAGGTAATAGGCACCCTTGATACTTCTCAACATATTTCTCTTAAAGAGTAAAAGCAAATGAGCCTTGCTCCCTTTTCAGTGTTCTACCTATTTCTCTAGAAGAAGATTCACCATGAGAACAACCATGCATTGAGAAAAGACACTGGCAGTACAGAGGGAAAGACCTGAAGAAGTGCCAGTAATTACATCACTAAGGATTTTGGGTTTATTTGTTTTTGAGAGATGATGATTTATTCCTTCATAAGAAAGAATACAAATTAGAATAAGTATTTATATTCAAAACTGCTGCATGTACAGTCCTGCTACAGATAATTTTTTTCTCTAATCCAATTCACAAATATGTAAGAAAATTTGCATTTCCTATGTGTTTTACCAGCTGACTGATAAGACTTTTTCCTATTGTAAAAACAATGTACTTATAACCTTAAAAATGGGTCACAATTTGTTAAGAACCAGAATGCCAAAATATAAAGTAAAAGTTTGCTACTGCATGAAATTGAATGAACGATAACATTCATAATTAAGAAGACAGTCAAATATCAACATTCTTTTGGGTTCATTTGTCAGGTACCTTTAAATAAAGATGTGATGTAATATACAAATAAAATATTAAAAAGACCAGAATAAAAGTACTATATCTAAAATTCTTCTCAAATCAGTAAGAATTGAGTTATTTTTTTTTTAGTTTCTCTCTTAACAGCTCATTTTCACCAGAGTTGAAAGTTAAGCCTATAAAGTTTATTTGTCTGTTTAATTACTTATTACTAATGGTTCAGATATTCTACAGATATTCTTTTGCATTGTGCCATCCATGTGATGGATGTTATTTAAACCATAATTTCTTTTTTTCCCCGTATCCAAATATTTTATTCATATAAAGAAAATATCCTACAAGCTCTCAAATTTTTTCACCTTACCTCCAATTTTGGTGATTTTACTCTGAAACCAAGGAATTCTAAACACCAAATAAAGCAAATCACTTAAATTTCCAACTCTACAAAATTTGCAGAACTAGAAGTTGAGTTGCAAATAAAAACAATTAGTAGGAATAAGAGTCACATGATAAGCCTCTAACTAGACACGTCCATTACAATTACATATTCTCCCATTTCTAAACAGCTTGGTGACTTTCAATTACTGCTGTCTTTGTAATTTATCTAGTTTTGTTTCTTGTCACTTTGTCACTAGCACCACCTTTGTGCTTTTTTTTTTTTTCCTTCTGTATTAGCTGTAGAATTTATTGTACTTTTGAAATGAGCAAATGAAATTAAAACCCTACTATAGATTTTAAAGCTAAGATGAACAGGACAGACATAAGAAAGGGATGTGCAACTACAGTTGTGAAAATGTGTTCTAAGGAATAAGCCCCACAGTCAGTGCCTTGTAAGATATACTAGGCACAGTTAAAGCACTGTCACTAGCCTGTAACTCCAGTGTTCTTCATTTATTTCATTTCACTGCACATTAAGCAACAGAATGACTCACTAATCCAGAATGTGACTGCAAGTCTGACAACAGCTCTGCCCAAAAAGGAAGGAAAAAAAAAAGTCATTTCTTATCAAAATCTAAATTTTGTTCATTAAGCATATATGACATATGTACGAAATACAGCATGTGAACCAAAGTAGAAATTGTTCATTAAACTAGTAATACTTACATTGGGGTATAAAACTTTGCTCATTAGCTCCATGCTAATGAATGAAGATTGACTTCATGAACCATTTGTTCATCACTAGTTCAGGAACCCGTGTCCTGCACTAGATTATACTTCCTTGGAAATATTGAGGATGCTTTAGTTAGTTGCTCTGTAATGCATCCAACAAAGTTAAATATACTTGAGAGTTAGACTGACAAAGAAAGGCTCAAAGGAAAGACTCCTGCATGTATAACTGATTTACTAGCTACAATTGTTCTATTATGTTTTAAAAGTTACATGCTACACCTTTGTTCAGATGTTACTTAATTCAATCACTTTCCAATAATTAAGTTCCTAGCCACTTCTCTCTATATGCCTCCAACAACTCCCACAGACCATTCCTTGACTTGCTCATTTCTGTCCATGTCTAAAATAATCCATTGCCAAACAGGTTTTAAAAAATGGTTTCATTAATTCTCTCCTCAGACATTAGAAGATATATTAGATCTACCTATGGGCCATATATCTCTGACAGCCAGGCTGTAAAGTACATCTATATTCAATCGTTTGGTTTCCGTCCCAATTGAAACATGACATTTAAACATTTTGACTAGAAAACAGAATATGTCATTCCCTTGGAGCTTGAGCCTAGTCACGTCCTATTAGGCTGTCATAAAACTAAAATGAATAGAAAGAAAATATCAAAACATTAAAAATAAGAAAATGCAGGCTATTTCTTCCAATAAAACCTCATTGAAAGTTGGTTAAACTTAAATATTCTCATTGGAGACTCTAAATATACATAGGCTTTAGGAAATAATCATGCTGTTCTTGCAGTGCATGCTCTAGGGATTTCATACATGGAGGCCTCATGAAGTACTAGTATAATCCGAATAAATGAAACCACCTCTGGATAATTAATATGTAATAATCCACTAGAGTGCAATTTTTTCCAACTGAATTATTAGTACATAATTTCCTTTACTCACAATCCCTTCTGGTAATGTGTGCTTAATCATTTATATTACCACCTTGACTTCAGTTACATCATGCTGCAAAATGCATTTCAAGTTCTTCCATTCAGAATGCTGCCAAAAGAGTAGGGGAAAGGGACACTGCACATACAAACACGATAACAGAACATACCAATTGGTTTTAGGTCAGCAATATAGCTAAAATGCAGTTAAAAGGGTAAATGCAAAATGTCAGATTTCAGTTTTAAAAGTATTACTGCTTTTACAAGCAACTGCTTCTTAGTTAACAGCAAGAAAGTTTCACTCTTTTAGATAGGTTTATCAGTTGCGTGACCACGACTTTCCTAAAATACCCATTATTTTTACTGCAGTGCTAAGGATAGATTCTTTGTGGCGCAGAGACATTTCAGAACTGCAACAGTTTAGCTTTAACAAGATTGACAAGACGCTGTCAAAAATTTTATATTTAACTACAAAAATCAGTACTAATATTCTGAAGTGAACACATCTATGGCACACTTTTTCATTTTCCCTTCTGCCTAGGACCTTACACGAAGAATAGAAATTAAATGCAAAGACATGAAAAAACTACAAATCTAAGGAAAAGATTACAAGGTCAACAGTACCCTCCAGACCTTCAAAACATTCTCATTTGTGTTTCCAACATACACACCAGAGTTCCTCTGAAATTACTCCCTAGCTTTACAAAACTGTCACATTTCATGCATTTGAGAAGCTATTCAGCCTTCATACTGCTTCGTACGTGCCAAGATGGTGACTGTAAACAGACAGCACAGACTTACCAAGGGTAAATCATGCCTGACCATCCTGCCTGCCTTTTATGATAAAATGACTGGATTTGTAGATGAGGGGAGAGCAGTGGACAGCCTGTGTTTGTTCTGACTTCAACAAGTCTTTCAGTGCTGCTTTCCATCTTGTTCTCTCCTGGGATTTATTATATTTAACATCTTCCCCAATGGCCTGGAGAATGCAGGATTCTTACTCATCAAGTTTTCAGATGGCACGAAATTGCAGGGACATCCTCAGCTGTTACACAGGAGGACAGAGCTGCCATCCAGAGAGAACTAGACAGGCTGGAAGAATGGGCCAGAGGTAAACACATGGAATTCCACCAAGAAAAATGCAAAACCCTGCTCTTCTGGGAAGGAAGAGCTCCTTGCAATAATATAAGCTGGGGATGACTGTCTGGGGAGCGACTCTTTGGAAAAGGACGTTTGGGTCCTTTTCTTTTTTTTAAAAAAAAAAAAAAAGTGGGTAGGGGGGAGTGAACACAAGGCAGTGTGGCCTCGCAGAAAGGGACACTAACAGTATTGTGGGCTGCATTAGCCCCAGCTTTACTCAACACTCACACTGCAACTATGTACTGTAGTTTGCTCCCTCCCCCACAAAAAGAGGAATAAAGTGAAACAAGTTCAACAGAGGGCCACCAAGCTGGGTGGGAGTAGCTCTCCTGTGAGAAGAGGCTGAGGGCCCAGGACTTTTTCACAGGGAGAAGTGAAGACTCTGGGGAGAGCCAACAGTAACCCCCCAGTACCCATGGCAAGTTTGCAAAGAAGACAGAGCCACAAGCAGCACACAGCCGGAAGGTGACAGAGAAGAGCCATACACTGAAGCATAGGAAGAATGATTGGAAAGGCTCTTTCACTGTTAGGACAGTTGAGCAGTGGAGCAGACTGTCTAGGGAGGCTGTGCGGTCTCCAGCCTTGGAGGCTTTCAAAGTCCTTTCAAAGTGGAGGCTTTTCAAAATCCAAACATTGAGCAGCCTGGGCTGACCTCTGGACTTCGAGCAGGAGGTTGGACTAGAAACCTCCTAAGATCCCTTCTAAACTGAATTGATCCATTATTTTCATAAAATCGATATTCAGTGGATCACTTTAAATATTTTCCACTACAGGTAAGAGCTTACAAAATGCCCTACAGATGAATATGATCCACCATAACATTAACACTCCAGGTATCAATATACTGTGAGAAAAGGACTAAAACAGACAAAACAGATCCCAGAATCCACTACAAAGAAAAATAAGAGAGGCCATGGGAAAAGCAGGGGGGGGAAAGAGGTGGAAGAGGAGGCAATTTTTCAAGTCCAGTCTTTCTGTACCCACTCATTTTTAATGAGTCACCATGAAAAATCAAAACGGTACTTAAAGTTTAAAGTTTATATCCCGAGTTCTACTTTCTACTGTTTAATTAAATGATTTTTCCCCTTCTTAAACAGAAAATAAAGGTTGATAGCTCCTATAAAAACTCAGTTCTGTAATCTAACCATAACTATAACACACTAAAAGCCTGCTGGGAAGTAAAAGACTTTCCAACATACTGAAACAATTACAGGTCACTTGGCCCTCCTCCCCCCTTCCCTGTCAAGTCATTCTCCATACATTGCTGAAGGGTTCTCTGAGCAATTAATTGCACTGGTTTCCTAAATAAAGGGTATCGAGGGCAGCAGTTACAGTACTGGAAACTCATGTCTTGGCTCTACTTGCAAAAATGCCTGACATGGGAGCTCAATGGTTGTCGTGCTTCAGGCAGGGACAGCAGGACATGTGCAGGAGCCTTCCTTAGGAAAAGGTCACTAAACCAAGCTGTTCAACAATCTGATGCCTTTTCTTTTCTCTGAAAAAGCAGCGTTACCCAGCATAACCCATACGGAAAAATGCAAAAGATTCTCCACAAATCTCTATGATTAAGTTGAAAAACAAACCAAATGAACAAAACCACCACTACAACCTCTTGAGCAGCTCAGATAAACAGTGTCCTTGTGATAATAAAATATGCAATGCAAAGAAAGGGCAAGTAGTGATTAAGGAATTAAATGGGAATGCATAATGAACAAAAATCTAGAGCCCTTGCTTCATTTTTCTGCAGGGGTTGAGAATGCAATGGACTACATTATCAGAAAACATAAAAGAAAAAGTAAAGAATGGCCAAATGGAAATGGTCTTTGAATACCAGCTTGGAAAACTGTATTCTACTGTTAACACAAAGATCTTGCATGATATTTTGCAAATCATTTTTTTTTCTGTGCTGCACCACTGCCTTTGAAGTATAATACCATACAAATCATTGCAATTTTAATACATTTTTATGTTTTATATATCACTTGACTCCTTTTTTTCTTTGAAAATTTAGAAAAAATAGCCACTTTGAGTCATAAGAGGATTATAATAAATCCTTATCCAATTAAGTATATAAGAAAAATACTGAATAGCATTTTAGTGAGGAAAATCCATCTCATCTCCCAGAAAACTGCATGAAATTTTCCCTGTGGTCCATATGCAACCTCTGACGTGGACAGAGCATATACAGAAGAAAAGCAACCATGCCCTTAATAACTCACATGAGGAGTTTTCCAATACCTGATTTGCTTTTGCAAGTCTGTTTAAAACTATGGAAATGTGTGATATGTTCCCACATGTCATTTGAGTTGTCAAAATAGCCGCTACTCAAGTGGTGCATTTCCATAAATTAACTGAAATTGCCCCATTTGCCTCAGTAGTATTGACTCAGACCTTAAACTTCCTATTTGTCTTTTCTTACTGGCATTTTTTTTCATCATTATATATATATATATATATATATATTTTTTTTTTTTTTTTTTTATATATATAAATTGCTGCATGCTATTCCACATCATACATGTATTTAAGGAATGAACATCCACTAAGCATAAGTGATAGCATGAATCCCTGTATGGTATTTTCTCTCATACATTAGTCCATCAAAAATTCTGACATTTTCAAAAATAAATCAAACTCCCAAAAGCCCAGAATGGCAGAATCAGTTGGAAAACTTTTGTTTGTTTTTTGATAAAATCATGAAAGATTTCATCATTCGCAAGGCATAGCAAAAGAATTCCAGCTGAGGTAAAATAAAGGTATTAACGCTGCTGAACACTACATGATGTAAAACAAGATAAAAAAGATGCAATAACAAGTCAGTCTCAATGGAGTAAAACAAGAAGTTTGCCAACACCTCTTTGACAATTCTGTTGGGTCTGACAGCCATCATGGTTCTGCTGAAACAAAACCCCTACACACTGTGGGAGAAGCTAAAGTTCCTGTAGTGCATGTGGGAAAGTGGATGGGGAAGGTGGTATGGGTTGTCTTTGCCCAAGGACCAGGGTATACCTGGTGGGTAATGCAGAAAGATGGGGATATCAAGTGTGTGCCTCAAGGAGATTTAACACTGGGAGAAAATTAATCTGTAATCCAAGTTATGTGTTGTAGGAGGACACTGCAGAACCAACGACAGGTAAGCTTCGCAAGGAACTGGGCAAGTGCAACAGTGATGTGAGCTAAGCTGGTGCTGGTGTCAAGAAAACCAACTTCGCCTGCCCTGAGTGACCACTTTGACAGATGAAGCTGAAACCATCAACAGTTTTTACGAACATTTTGGGAAAAGACCTATGGAATGAAAGGAAGTACAGACATATAAATGCTTCAATGGACAGAGAACAATGGTGATGAGAACATATATATACTAAACTGTGTGGCACATATATATGCATATATATATATATATATACACACACACCCATATATATACATATATACACTAAACTGATTGTGACATAAATGTTATGGAATAAGGGGTGGAGATTGTGTTGGGTCTGTCTGAGCTGGAGTCACCTTTTCCCTGCAGCAGCCCACATGGTGCTGTGCTCTGCACTCATAGCTGGAACAGCACTGATATCACTCCAGTGTTGTGTCTATTGCTGCGTAGTGCTGGCACAGCATCAGGACTCCTTCCAAGCCCCCAAGAGCCAGCAGGCTGGGGGTGGGCAAGTGATGGGGAGGGGATATCGCCAGGGCAGCTGACCTAAACCAACCAAAGGGATATTCCATAACACCTGATGTCACACTCAGCAATAAAAGGGGAGGCTCTCGTGGGGGAGGCGGCTGTTCCTCCTGAACAACCCCTACGCATTTTGAGGCCCTGCTTCCCAGGATGTGGCCAAACATTGCTCGTTGATGGGAAGTAGAGAATAATTTTTTTCCCCTCCCTCTGTGCTTCTGCTTGTTTCTTTGGTTTCTTTTTCTCCCCATTCCCTTTCCCTTTAATTAAACCTTTCTCATCTCAAACCTCGAGTTCTCTGTGTTGTATTTTGTCTCCCTTCCTCTTAGAGGAGAGGGGGAGTGAGAGAGCAGTTGTGGTGGAACTCGGCTGCCCACCTGAGTAAAACCACCACAACAATACAAAGATATTGAACATGAACAAAAAGTATATTTAAAAAAAGCAATTAGTGCAAAATAACTATGAACTACTATCGCATAAAATATATAATAATTTAAGAAATAGAAAAAAATCATAAAATACATGCAAAGTATTAAGGTTAGTATACTCATTGTAAGAAAGATTCCTAAATATTTCAAGATTAATGATACATTAACATATAATGATACCCTTGTCAAATGTGGAAAAGCAACATATATATATATTTAAATATTAGCACAGAACAACAAAAAAAATCCCAATTGGCATTTCTGTGACAGCAGTTTTACATCATTTTAGTATTGTAAACTGAATTTTATCCTTAACATTTTCTCTAAGACTTCATTCTACTGACAGAATGACGTAAAAAGGCACTTTACTGGACACATAAAACAAGTTGGCATGGTCCAACAAGACAATAAAGCTTACTTTTCAGGGGAAATATTTCTGTAACTCAACTGAAAAATAACAATATCTCCAGAAAATAAAAGGAATCAGATCTCATACACTTACATTCGGCAGCATTTACTTAACTAATAGTGTGGTCATCATTTTGACTACAAGTCTGCTTCCAGCTCCATTGACATCAGTTAAAAATGAGTAGTAGTTCTTCTTAGGAGCACAACTTATTTATATATTCTTATATGCTCCCATTTCTCTAAAAATACGTGGATAATATGTATACATTCTCTAGAGAAATGTTTAAAAGAAAAGTGCAATTATTTTACAGATGTTGTTTCTCCTACTGTATGATAAAGGAATCTATAATTAGTGAAAATAATATCTTGAGATATGTAGATATATATATAGATAGATATATTTACATTTAACACCATTTGCAATTAAAGCCTGTTGAAACCAGACAGTACTCATTACCTGAAAACTGGGAATGGTACTCTGAGAATGATATTGTAAATTAAAGCAATAAATGCTGCATAATTTAAACACCAGTATTCAAAATGATCCAATATGATATCATAATCGAGAAAGTTTAAGAAAAAAAAAAAAAGGCAAATCACAAGAGTAAATGCACAACCTATTGGAACACATATAAAATTACTGAATTTCCTCACCAACACCTGTGAAATTATCACTAATTGCCTTCAAAGCTTTTTTTTTTTTTTTTAATACTTTTGCTGTTTAGTATTGCTTTGAAAAGTTACCAATAAAAGTAAAACTACCCTTTGTCACTAAATGAATGAAGAGGATATTTTGGAGATCTACTATATCTTTAATAGTTAACAGCATTTCCAAGCATGTTGCTCATGGTATCACCACTGACATTTTGTTTTAATAAAGGCTCTTGTTACTGGAAGTAGATGCATATGTTCTTACTTTATATCTGGTGGAGCTATCAGCTCATTACCATTCACTGCCTCCTTAAATCCTTCCCTTAGGTATAAAAGCCATCAGACTTAATTCCATTCAAAATTACAAGTATTATAAGGAAGTGTTTTAGAAATCTGTGGAAAGGGAGGTGCGACTTGCTTTTAGCCTGTAATTATAGCAAGGAGTGTGAATATAAGCTATGGAACACTTTGGAGGAATACTGTTTTATAGCTATCAATCCTTTCTGTTGCTGGCTGCAGAAAAAAACAGTTCAACATTGCAGCAAAGCAGTAGGAGGAGGGGTACATGGGTTAAACATGTATTAGTTTCTCCTCGCTGATACTCTGAGCAACAATAAAATTCATCAGTTCCTTACAACAGTAAGGCGTTACTTTCAATCCTTATAGATTAAAAATAAATAAATAATAAAACAGACTTCATTAAGGTAAAGTGAATAGGTCACAAAACACATCTTAAAAATACAACCTCATTCTGCCAGTGCTTAAGCACAATTATGAAATAGTCATCCTTACTGTCTCAGATTAAGGAAAACACATTGTTTTTTGACAGATCCATCACTAATTGTTAGAAATATGGTGCTCAATTCAGTGAAGTATTCAGGCATTCACTTTATATGTTTAAAATCTAATTGAAAGTGATGAGATTAGTCATACATAGGAAATTAACCACATGTTCAGTGTACGGAGCTTCCTCTGAAAACAATATTTAAATATGCTGAGTACCTCACTGATCTTGAACTTCAGACTGCAAACAAGATAGACTGCCTCTCAAACAGCACTGAGCTTTTTCCCAAATAATTTTTAATTCTGTCTACATAGTCCCAATAATCAGTACTTCATTCCATCTACGGTCCTATTATTAAAAGTACTACAGCCACATATGACACAAACATCACCTTTCCCAATGCCTTTAAGTGGAGTTAAAGCATGGAGAATAAGTAGAGTACCACACAGAAGTGCTGCTAGGAACAGACCGGAGTGGCAGGTGACACAAGGAGTGGAGATAACGTCTGTGCACACACGTGGTGCGAAGAGGAAGATGTGTCACTTGTAACAGACATTAACAGATTTGTCAGGGAAGTTACAGGCACGTACTTATGACAGCGTTTTAAAATGTAAAGAGGGGATTTTACAGATTTACTCTAAGTTTTGCAGTTACACTTCATATGATCTTTGCACTTGATATAGGCAAATGCATCTGCACTAGGTTTTCCTTCAGGGTGAAAGACATGAATGAGTAAAGAAAATACACTACAGAAAGGCATTAGGCTAGCTTGTGCTTTAGGAAACTGGGGATAGCTAGAGCTGCTCCAACCTTTGCTTTCATTGTTAAGGTAAGATACAAATACACATGTACAGTGTAAACAAGTCTTCATTTTGATCCACATTAATACGTACCAGATGCAAGGAGATCAACGAAACACTCCGAGGCTACTGTTGTGGCTAAGTCTAATCTCCCAGGAGGCTGCCTGAGAAATCAAATCCTTATGTTCATAGAACAAACAAGCTTGTGTGAACCTGTTCCTAGAAGCTGCAGAATTTAACTACTGGGCCACTCTTGACCACTAAAAAAAAAACAAACTGAATACTGTTCCACCTTTGATTTTCACACTTAAAATAATTTTTGAATTTAACTATGGCTATATAAGTCAAAAATAACAATTTAACATAGTTATGATGCATTGCCGTATTTATTGAAGATAATGGAGTGAGCAGAAACAAAATATAGATGTTTTCTGAATGCTTGTTTCATTTATTTCAAAAGTTAAACAGGCTTTTCTTTGCAGTGAGTTTAAAAGAAAAAAAAAAAAATCCTCCAGTTCCCTACACTTTTTTCATTTCCACAGCAGTTCCATAAACCGGTATTGTCTCACAGACACAAAACCACAGCCAAGGGCTTAGGCTTGGTGTAAGGTCAGAGGACGAAGTGTCAGCATCTACACTGAAGTGTCCTCTCCAAATATAAGATAAGAGAACCAATGCTCTTGAGCCTGTGTAAATCTGAAACCATGGAAACAAGGAGATCAATGCACAAGCAGCCTGACTCTTCTCAGTTATAACATGAACAAAAGGAAGCAATTCTTCCCCCTTTGATTTAATCCACATTTTCTTTTATATTAGCTATACTGCTACGATTGTCCTACCTGAACAGGATTGGACAGTGCTATTTCACTACAGAACTATACTATAGTGTGTATATATATATATACACACACACACGCTGATAGATACAACTAGTAAGTATTAATATATTACTATATTTAGACTAAAAAAAAAGTCATTACTTTCTTTCCATTCAGCCTATGACATGCCATTTTATGTCATGCAATGTGCATCTAAATCAGATACCATCTTTTGCTACACACATTAAAGTCTGGATCTAGCAGGTAGAAACACCAGAGACTAATTTTCTCTGAGACACATGAAACAATTACATTTTATTTCATATATTTATCTGGTTGATAAAGCAGAATTCTTAACTTCCATCAGAGAATATCATATAGGTACAAATTAAGTAACTCCAGCAAATACTAGTACCAGAATGCAAAGGATCATTCTAGGTTTGCCACTGAGGGACAGCATAAAGGACTTAAATGAGCACAGCAAAGTAAAGCTCAAAGACTGTGTGATCCTGGGTGCCTGACCATGAATATATAGCAGGGAAGTCAGCAAAATAATGACAAGCTTAGACAATGGTACCATTTTTTAAACTTTGCACAGACAAACATTTTTCTTTTATCATTTCTACCTGATAAAAAGTAAAATTAATTGTGCCATTAAACAATTTTGTAGTGAATGATATCTAAATACTAAGAGGCAGCTTTAAAAAAGGAGAACTACATACATATGCTATTGTTCCACAAGCTAAAGTTAGGAACAATTTCAAGAAAAAATGAAAACAGAAGGGCCAAGTTCTGGTTTCATATCAAGGGCAGGATAGGGGACTGGTATCTTGAAAAGCATACAGAGTAATGCACTAGAAAATATCTACAAATTTCCTAAGTTTTCCTTCATTAATCCCTTGTGGGAGAAACACAGGACGGTTTTGAGATCCGACTTGCTAGCATCAAAGTAGAAAGCCATCACACTTTCTCAGCAGTGAGCCAACGTTCAACTTAGCTTTAGCAGACACCCACCAGATAAAGTGACTGGCATTTAAAACACAAGCTCAGCTGGAGCTTTCATAACAGTTTGTTTTACAGTACATTTCTTTTCCTTGCCCCACAAACATATGAACATATCATAGGGATAGGCTGGAAGCAGCAACTCTAGGCCAATTGGAAGTAAAATATTTGCAGGTTAAATTTCATAATTATAATATTCAGCACAATCACAGAACTTTCATTCTACCTGCACTAATTTTTAAACAGTTTTCTGAATACAATCAGAGTGGTTTCTTAAGTTATAAAGAACAGATAATTAAGTTGCTTTTTATTGTAAAACACTCTCAGGTTATCCCCTAGTTTGCATTGTTTTGCTGATGCTGGTGTTGTTTGTGGTTTTGTTTATTTGTTGCGGGGGGGGGGGGGGAGGAAGGGAGGAGGGTGAGCAAAAGTTAGTTGATTATTTATTTATTTATTTTAGGAGTAAAGAATTTTTCTAATAAGAAAAAAACAATTTGAATAAATACAGAGAATTAAATTACACATTAGGTAAGTAATGCTCTAAGGTGGGGTTTATTAAATCAAGTATCCTGAATAGTCTTTCAATAAGACTGCATTTATTTTCAACAAGTTCTTCATCAGTAAGAGAATTGCTATATTTGTCATGTGAGGAGATGAGTACTGCATCAGTGCAGAAGAGTACTCTTTACACTCCTGCTTGGACAGCTAGGTAAGAAAGAGAGCTTAAAGGAACATGAATACAGAGATCCTAAACAGCCTTCTAATCTCACTAGAGTAAATTTAAGACATTCTGTGATAGATAAAGCCATGAGATTTAAGTAACACATGAAACCTACCCAATTTACAGATAACGTACAAGGAGTTACAATGTTTGGTCTATACTCAAAACACTGTTAGAAATGCAGATATATACTGCAATTACATCCTCTGACAAGTATACTGAAGGAAATCAGGCACTGTGGATGATATTTAGAATAATAATCAGTATGGTAGCATTAGTCTGTGGAAGGCATTGCCCAGAATCTTAATGAACCATTCCTATTCTATAACACTCATTGCAAGAAAAAAAAGATGCGTACACTACAAGCAATTTAGTAAAGTATGAAATAACACTGTAAATTATATCTTTTTTCTCTTTAACCTCTTTCCCCCCCAAAAAATGGGAAACATATTTAACACATTCCGATGTAAATGTCTCAGCCTTTCAATTCAATGATTTTTAATATTATTATTATTATTTTGACAAAAGGAACCAGGCAATCAGGAAAAAGAAAAAGAAAAGAAAGAAGAAAGGAAAAAACTTTAAAAGGATCACAGTAGCAACCAAGACTGCAGCAAGATACCAACAAACCTAACCATTAGAAACTTTATAGGCAGTTTATGGGGCATTTCTTGCTGTTATCCCAGTATTTTCAGGGCAATGGTTGTTGTCTTCTATTCTTCAGGTTTGACCTATGAACTTCCCTTTAGGGATCAGAACACCAAAATTTTATTTACAGGTACCCAGTGTTCCCTGGTGGCACCAAGTGCACTAAAGCCTCAGATTTCCCTCCAGTTGGCAATGTTTCCTCTCTTTTTTTATCCACCCTCCCCAGCCTGTTCTAGACCAAAAACTATGGCCTTAAACACCCTATTACTTTTCACAATTCACCTTCTTGTCCTAGCCCCTATTTCTTCTCATTCTCCTCTACCGACAAAGTATTCCCATTTCAGTGACACCCTTTCTTCCTCCAACCTAAGACACAACCTATTTCATCCAAGATCCCCAATATTCCTACTAGTATCTGTTGGTCATCTTTTTCTGAATTTTACTACACACTCCCTTTTCCTCCAACCACATTTAAAGATTACAGAACCCTTTAAAGAGCCACCACTGCTGCCAGTTTTTCAAATTTGAGATATAACTATAATTTTTCTAAAGGTCATACTTACAAGAAATCCACAATACATCATAATCATATCTATCTTATGAAGCAAAGTACAAAAATATTACTCATAACTATTTTACAGGAAAGTATAAAGATACTGATACAAAAAAAAGTTTCTATATCACAAAACAGCTGTAGGCAAAAATAATTCCCAGTGAGCGTATGGAAGTGACCACAAAAATATAGCCTATATAAAAGAAATACAAGTCATATTTTTAGACCATTTTTCCCCTGCTATTTAAAATGCTGGCTGTAGATTTCTTTCTTTTTTTTTTTCCCCTTTAAAAATAGTTGGTTTGTTTCAACACTGCAGTAACAAACCAAACATTTTCAAAACATACATTAGACTGCTGTGCATTTGCATGAAATTCTGAGTCAGAGTAAGGCAAGTTTAGGTGACTTAAGACTTGAGAGGTTAGATACAAGCTAAATCTCTGGCACCATTCTGTGTGCTCCATCAACAGAATTTACTGCCATCTTTGCAGATGAGAGTGCTGTAAACTGAAATCCAAAATTCAGTTAATATGACAGGTTTGTGGCTGGAGAGCAAACATTTCACTGTGAAGGCAACAATAGTGGCATAAACAGCTGGAAACCAGTGTATCGCTACACGTATTAATTCAGAGGAATTGTCATGGTGTGCCTTTACGCAGCTAAAGGGGAGTCTCACCCTCCTAGTTAAGAGACTCTGTGGCCTCGTCGTGTTTCTTTATGGCAGCCCTCTGCAATAACACATGCAGACCCAACAGCAGCCTGTTCCTTTCTGCTTCTATGTTTCCAAGAGAGTTCTCAGATTTATAGACACATCACACAGCTTTTGCTTCCAACAGATAGTACCAGAAAGTGGCCTTAAGCACTGTAGTCTCTTCCACTCTCCTTTCAAGTACCAGCAAAGATTGGTAGCCAACATGAAAGCAGATATTGACAGTGAACTGTTTGGAAAAATCTCACCTAACAAACAAAAGGAGTCTAATTCTAAGCCTCAACGGCAATGCTGGCTAATACCAACAAATGCAGAACAACATAATAGACAAAAAATATTACTTAATCACCAAGTCCAATTAGAATTAACAGCTTGTACATTTGACCAAACCAAAATTATGGTCAAGGTGCACACAATTCCCCCAGTTCAGTGGATGGTTCAGAGACCACAGGCATAAGCCCCAGCTTCCCTTGGGAAGGCAAGTAGTATCCCAATTTTGGATGAGGCCAACAACCACCTCTTGCTACCAAGAAGGTGTCATAACAGCAAGGGAGATGAAAATCCCCTGACTACTTCCATACAATATTACAGCTTCCTCTGTAGCTCAGAAAGTGATTTGAATAAATATTACCACCAATTTTCAAAAGCATCACTTTTACTACAGAGCAGGCTAATCTTAAAAAGGATTAAGATTAGGTTAGCAAATGTTTATTGATCATTTGACTTGGAACCACATTTTTACTGCTTTTTGAATCTCAGTAACTCATCACAAAGTGTATTTCAGCTGCTGAACACTTTTAATTCAGTATACCTGCTGAATTAACACAGCCATATGAAACATTTCACTGTCAGATCTATCAATGCAATTTAACAAAATTGAGACAACAAATAACAGAGATATGTAAAGAAAAAAAGAAGAAAAAGAACAACCCACAACTACATAAATCTACACAGAGTATTATCTGTGGTTATTGTTAATTGGTCTCTCAAGGAGAGAAGATGGAGTGTTAACACCTGCAACGTGCTGATTTACCGTGCTCATACAATTTTTCAACAAGGAGTTGTTTTCTCTTTCAGATACATTTATGTTCTTTTTCCTCCTTTGGTCTGTAGCATAAGAGTGCACATTCTTTTTTATCCAAAGCTTTTGGAAAATGATATTAGTAACCCTGGCTGTAAACAGCACTTAATTGTGCAGGAGCTGTTTTAAATTTACACTGAATTCCAGCAACTTACTCCTGGCCATGCATAGCCTTTTTCTAACCTGACCTTGAGGTAAGATTTCAAAGCAGGGAAAGGAAAAAAGTAACAAAAAGCCCTTTCACAATTTACATCTATGAAGTGTTAGTTTACATTTAGATTTTAAAATACTGAACTTAAGACTCTTGCACAAGAACTCCAATTACCATTTGTGTTTCTGAAATACAATTAAATTCTGAAAAACTACTATGGAACAAAGATTTCTTTTTCATTTCACCTGATAACTGGTTAAGAGATAAAATAAATATTTTATACTGTTTGGCTGCTCAGCCGTGGAAAAGTAAGATATGCATACAGTAATGTATAAGCCTTCTCATCTTGCAGTATCTTTGCAAGAGTTCTCATGGGAACTATTTGTTATATTTTGAGCCTTTAATTTTAAGGGTGGAAAAAAAGTTAGGTTTTCTAAAATTGATGAAAGCAAAACTTCAGCTCTGAAGCATATGTGGAAGTGGTGAAGATAATTTTCAAACTTCTGGTTTTTATCTGTCCCCAGAAGTACAAAGGTAGAGTGCACTATTTCACTTTTTATTTTATTCAAGCAGAGAAAAATAAGGAGGTTTACTTGCAAGTTAGAAACAAAAGAGCAAACCTGATATGTCATACAATTTTGCATTTAAGCAGAAGTCTCAATCCTAAAACTGGTTCATTACCCAGGACACTGTTTTATCCCAGCATCAGCTACAGAATGCTGGGAGACAGACAGTGACGGAGAAATACTGACCAGTCACAGCACAATGCAGGGTGCTTGCTTCAAGCTTGTGTTCTGTAGTGGTGACTTTCACAGCACTTCTTCCCCAGCTCTTCCACACACAAATTTGAGTGACAGAATGTGAGTTCAAAGAGCAGGGTATAAAAATGTGTATTGATGCCATTCTCCTAGCCTTTAAAAAAAATGTCATTTAACAGAAATTTCTTAACTACTTTTATTTGTAGACTGTTTTCTAGAATGTTACCATAACTTTCAAGACGCACATCTCTGATTTTCAAGCCTCTCACTTTGTGGCTTAGCAGGTCCTAGCAGTGCTGAGCTGTACTGCCAGTCAGCAGGAAGCTCACCTGCAGCAGGTCTTCCCCCTCCACCCCAAAAACCAACATGGAGTCTAACTTGCAGGCAGACTGAGTGCACGCACAGGCACTGCTAGTACCTGGGCACTTGGAGACTGGGCAGAATGCAGGCACCAAAGAAAAACTCATGGTGATGCAGCAAAGGACTTTGGAAAGCCACAGACAAATGAAGCCCCAGGCACTCACTTGTAGTGAAGATGCAGAAGCATTTTAAATGAATTTGACTAATTCCATAGCACATGAGCGTTTTTGAAAAGAAAAATATTAAACCATTCTATTCTAGAGTTTGGAAAGTTAGGCCCAGTAAGTAAAATGAAGCAGAGACATAGTATAGCAAAGGTTATACAAGCTACTAGTAGTATTAATTTCTTTATAATAAATAGCTTTATCAACCTTTTATCATGGTCCCTCTCCTAGATCAAATTTAGACAGAGGAAAGCAGATCAAACAGAATATTTTAATCAGTGCTTTAACTACATGATTAATGACTTATTTAAAGCAAACATCTATTCTGATGAAAGAAAATCACATTATTTTGAAAAGCTGCCTTCTTCAACTTGATTACTCCATTTAATAGAAAGTTAAATTGAATAATATACTGTATAAAACCCATTTATCTTAGTATTCTTACATGAAAAACAACCTTGTGTTAAAACAATCCTGTGTTATAATGTTATTGGCTGCTGTTGACTACAAGCAATGAAACAGTTATGCAGTAGTTTCAGCTAAAATCAATAGCAGCTTGTTTTGTAACGTAAAGTATTATGAAAACATAACTTGCATATAAAAGTAAGCTTTAAGGTACACTGTTAATGTAAGTATTGAAATGTTGGGCAGGAAAAAAAAGATTAAAAATTATATTCAACTTCTGTTCTATTTAAAGCATTTGGAGATTTTGAAGGATCTTATGAAACTGGTAGATAATAGGCGTAAATATCAACACTCTGGAATGTTTAAAAAAAAAAAAAAAAAGAGGTTTCTGGCTAATGGCCTCACTAGTTATAAGAGATATACCAGCAGACTCACCTAATGCAGAGTTCATTTCATTTTATCACTGCAACATACCTAATGAATACTCTAATGCAACCTGCATTATCAGTGTTTCCCCTTGAACAAACTGCTGGTTTTCTGTTTGTTTTTTTCACATTTTTATGTGCTTTATAGGAGGGATTTTGCTAATGTATCTAATACTTCAGAGGAAAAGGAAATTGCATCCTTAATGATGTTCCATCAAAGAAATTTCCAGTGAGTGCAAAGCAGGCTGGGGAGTCAATTGAAGGTCAAGCCTGTTAGAGGTCAAGTTCCTTGAAAGATCACTGTTCTGAAGTTTAATTGTTTTCAGAGAGAACTCTGCTGATATGTCAACAGTGAATTTTATAGCTGACAACACTCAAGGAAAGAAGTCATTTCCAAGGCTGAAGTGGCTATGGACCACTGAACAAGATGAAAAAAAAAAAGTAACTACAAACGTCAGGACATATTTTTAGGCTCACCATTTAGAAATGAAAAAATAATAATAATACTGCTTGCATCACTGATACGTGAAGCAGGCTAATGCATCTCACTCTCTTAGGCTGCTGAAATATACAACAAAAATACAATGTTTTACAAGAGAATTATGAAGTGCTTAAAAAAATATTGACAGTAATAGTGATCTAAAAGTTCAATTTCATTCCATTTACAGAATGCCTAAAACTTCTCCTGCCTCTTCAAATCAGTATTGCAAGTGACCAGACAAGATATCTGGATATAAAATACCCACTCATAAATTCTGTTCTCATGCCCATGGTTGGGCTTCTCCATCGTACCTAAATCACGTTCCTCAGTGCCCCCAAAGTCCATTGAAATTTATTTCAATGATGGCTAACAATATGAAATGAAGAAATACAGGTTTTCCCCAAATAAGGAAATGTTAAAGTTACAGCACATTATAGTGTAGAGCTTCGCCTTTCTTCCACCATAAAAGTTAACCTTCATATGGTTCTAAACCTTTGATTAATATAAACTTTTTTTTTTTAATAGATACTCCTGACTGTGCATTTAATCAGAGCAGTAAACTGGACTCTTCACTTCTGGTTGACAATGGAACTAGACCTGAAATACAAGGTGTCACTAAACATACATGACAAATAATTTGGATCTGTGCATTTTCAAGAACCTCTCCATTTTGAACTTGCATACATTACACAGCAGTATAGCTGCTCTACATACTTAAATTTGGAAATACAAAGATCATTTGGCTTGCTAATTAATTTAAAAGACTGAACATGAATAAATGAATACATATCACAACAGAGTTCTCTTTGTGAAAAAGTGGCATGCTGTTCAGTTACAATTACCATTGTGCCTTTTAACAGTCAAAAACTGGAAGACGGGAAAATGGTAACTGCAGTCAGTTGGTGTTTTGTCTGAAGATGGACTGTAGATCAATCCATATAGATTGTTTAAGTGCGAAGAAAATTTAGGGCAACTAGGAAGCAAGAATCAATTACAGGGTCAATGACCTTCTGTGGGACATACAGGGGGACTTTGTGTGCACCTTCATGAAGTGTCTCCTTTCCATATGGAACCAGAAGAAAGAAAAAAAAAAGTAGTTACATGTATTCCATTCACCTGCTCCTCCAGAAGACATCACCTTTATGAGTAAATTAGTAATAATCCTTAGAAAGTATTAATGAAAAGGCCCTTACATCCTCCATTTTCATAATCACAGGATCATCACATTCATAATTTTTAATTCTGACTGGGTAGAGGTCACAACCTCCAGCTTCATAGCCCTTGCTTGCATTCAAAATCTACTATTTTTGCATTTAGATCAGAAACCTGATTGCCATCTGTACACAGTCATTACTTAGCGATCGCAGAAGATATAAAAATATTCAAGTATGTAAGTCAGCTCCTTGCCTAAATAATGAAGTTTCAATTAAGCATGACCACCTTTCTGTTATAAAATAAGCAGAAAGTGGAAAGAATATAAATAATGTCAGCAGCACACAGCTCTAGCTGACTTAAAATTGGATACCAGCATTTCATTCAAGACTATAGCAGCTTCATAATTTTGCTGAAAACAGGAGAAAAATATAACACAAATGTTTTTGTTGGAAAATAAAATAAAACTACAAGGATTGTTATACTTCCCATTATATCTATCAATAGTCATACAAACACAGAACATATGCAGAGAGTTAGTTAAGCACAATTCCTCAACTCGGGCAATAGCTTATTCATCCAGTATACTTGGTTGATCTAATGGAACTCGAAATAGAATATACAATAACATTTCATAAGTAGACTTCAGGAAGACAGGTTCTCAGTGTTTGTTTGTTTTTTTGAAAATTTTCAGTTTTCTGTCTAAAACAATTTTTTTAGTTATAGGTTAAAAGAAACATGACGCATTGAATTCCATATGCGTGGGATGTTGCATATAGTCCTTTTCAGAGGACAACGTTTAACTAAAATTTAGAAGGTTAAGAGTTGCTGGCCTGATAGATCCATAGCCTATGGCCCTGATGCTAATGCTAAGAGAAATCTAAGACAGATTGTAACTATTCAAAAAAAAAAAAAAAAAAGTAACATAGGAAGATCCCTCCATATATCAGTGCTTTAACAGCACTAGCAGAGATTGTCTGGTTTCACCCCATTTAGACAACAGAGAGTATCTTCCATAGGCATGGAAGGCAACAGAAGTCATACACAGCAATGTCCTGCCATGACATAATAACTAGTAGAGTCCAAAATCAGATCTATACGTATATTTGAGTTTATACATATACATATATATAAAAATATATAGACATATAAATATATACACACACACATATATATATCCTGCTCTTTCAAACAAAGCAAAACATCATTCTACTGGGGATATTAAGGTAAGAGTAGTATTTTAATGCACAGAATCACGGCATTTGATCCATTATTTTTCTCCCCTTTCCTCCTTGTTGCTAGTAGTAACACAAAGCCACAAGTCCTAGCCAGGAATTCTTCACGGGGGTGGTTTTAGGAAAATATGTATTAATAAGTCTTTTTTTTCCTCCAACTTTGTTAAATGCACAGCATCTGCTGTTTTGTGAGATTCTATACAAATCAATGTAATTGACACAGACTCACTACTGAAATTAACTGAAGGCTGTCATAATGTGAAATACATGTTTACAAAGCATGCTAATTAAACAACAATAACTGAGAGATGTATAGAGGTAAACAGCAACAAGGTTGAAAACACAATCTAAGTTCCTTAATGGTATAACAGCCACAAAGTTAAAGGCAATCCATAACATTATTATAAAAAAAAAAAATGCATACTTGCACATCTTTTAGTCTAAAGCATTTTTAAACAGGAAGACAGAGTTCTAAGCAGATGTTATATTTATAACCTAGTGTACTTCACAACTTGTTTCCTAATAATTCTTGAAGGGAACAAGCACACCGTTATTCTGAATGAATACTGTCTTTCCCAGGTACTGGGCCTTGCTGGGATAGTTTTCTTCATAGATGCCTGTATAGTAATGTATTTTGAACTTGTGATTAAACCAGTGTTGATAACACTGTTGAAAACACCGGTGTTTTGCACATTGATGAGAAGTGCTTGCACAGCATCACACTTTTTTTTTTTTTCCTTACTCTGCCCCCCTCAGAGAGTAGGGATGATGTGCCAGAAGCTGGGAGGTGGCATAGCTGGGACAGCTGACCCGAACTGACCCAGGGGATATTCCATACCACATGACACTGTTCAGCAATAAAAGCTCAAGGAAAGAAGGAGGAACATTTGTGCTAATGCTTCTCATCTTCCCATGTAACCATCACCCTTGCAGAAGCCCTTCTTTCCAAGCAGCAATTAAACATCTGCCTACCAGTGACAAATAGCAAATAAATTCCTTTATTTTGCTCTGCTTGCACAAATGGCTTTTCTTCACTTATTAAACTTGATTAAAAAGGTAAAGAACTTAAAGAACCATGAGATTTCAGCTTTTACCTTTTTGATCCTCTCCCCATCCCACTGTGGGGGCAGTGAGCAAGTGACTGGGTGGATTCTTAGCTGTTAACCACTGTGAACCCACCCACGAGGCTGCACTCAAACACAAGTATTTTCACAATTACACACCATATGGTTTGTTTTACTTTGTCCCCAAAGTTTATTATTGAATAAAGGAGACAGATTGTGACATTTGTTTCATTTAATCTAATATACTCATCACAGTTTAAAGGGCATGGATGAAGATACAATATATAATCTGAAAGCATTAGACAAATATCTCAAGAAAATAATAAAACATTCAGACCACCTACTCACAGCTACTTAGTAAATAGTCAACACTGTAAAGTCATCACACCCAGTGGATGATATACAGCAATTAAGTTAGATGTTGAAAATAATCTAGTGCAGGTAGTATAAAAACTCCAAAGAGTTTACAGCTTTATTCACTATGAAATCTTTTGAATTTAACACAGTTCATTCTAAAGACCTCATATTTATGAGGAACTTAAGGCAAATAAATGTAGGTACATGAAAAATTACAAAACTGCAGCTAAGATTGCGAAGCTGTGATCTAAACTTTACCTCTGTGTACAATGAATACTGTAGGAAATAGTAAAAATAATTACTAATATGAAAAAGAGCTCATTTTGCCAGTTTTCTTTGCAACAGAAGACTGAAGTTCTGGGAAACAATGACACTTAGTTACATATCCACACAAGATTACTTTATGACATGAAAGCAAATGAAAATAATATGGATTTCTGATAGCTTAGAAGCAAGGACACTGAAATTTTTAAGAGTATTCTAGTCCTAGATATCCTAGTTAAACAATCTGCTTATCATCCTTTTTTTCTCTTATTCCTTTAGTCCCAAAAGACACTACTTCCTTTCTGAATGTTACCTTGGCATGAAAATCACATATGTATACCAGAATGTGTAACACTAACTGCAGATCACATACAGAAAATACAGTGTTCATACTACACATATGCAATAAATGCTCACACAAACTCAGTGCTATAAAAGTAGACAATAATGAAATGCCTTTAAAATCTTTTAAATAACCCCCTTAAGACTAACGTCTTGTAAAATAGTGGATTTGAATATTTTTTTTAAAACCATTTCTGGCAAACTATGAAATTTGATTCATAGAGTAATACAGATTGGGAAGCTCTCTGAAGATCGCAGAGTTTAAACTGTTTACAGTTTGGTGAGGCTCTCTGCTTGAGTTTTGAGTATCTTCAAACATGAAGCTTGCACAGCCTCTCTGTATAACCAGTTCTATTGGGTAACCATGCTCAGTATAAAGTATTTTTCCTAATATTAGTTTGGATTTACAACTTGGATTTGATGCCTTGTCCTGTCACTGTACACTTACCAAAAGAGTTGAGTTTCATCTTCCTTTAGTATCAGATCATCAGATAATTTAGGACAGCAGTAACACCTTCACTTGGCCTTCTTCTCTTCAGGCTAAACAAACCCAGCTCTCAGCCTTTCCCTGCATCCTGATGGTCTTTCTCTGGACTCACTCCAATATATTTCTTGTACTGGGGAGCCCAGAGCTGAACACAATACTCCAAATGCAGTTTTACAATAGCCAAATAGAGGGGAATAATCACTTCCCTCAACCTGCTCTCTATGCCCTTGCTACTACAGCCTAATATGTAAACTGGTACCTTTACTGAGAAGGCACACCACATGTTCAACCTATCTACTGGAACACCAGGACCATTTTCTCCAAAGTTTCAGATCTCCACAGACTGCACTCTTCTAGTTTGATTCTTGTAAATAAATTGATCTTCATAGTGGATGTTTCTATGAATATGTGGGCTGCAACAATCTCTCACACCTGAGCACTTCATGTCGTCACTCATCTTCACAGCATATCAAGCTTAGTTCTGTTTATTGCTCTACTGTTTCATGAAATGAAAGCACAAAAGGCCAGCTGAACCTTTCAATCATCCAGGGAAGAACCAGGATTTTCAACCAAGGATGAGACAGTGCTGGCAGAAAGCCAGGTAACCATGTACCACCTCGTAAATCCTTGATTTATCTAATATGCAGCTGTGGAAGATTGCTATGGGTCAGCTGTAGAATGATGTAATGTTATATCAACCTGAGAAACTTGGTATCATCACCATACAGTCAGAAGATAAAATTAACAGCATTTGTTGTTGTTTGGTAAAACAAAACCAACAAACAAGAAAAGTAATAACACCAAAAAAAAAAAAAAAAAACATTCTGCCATTTACTTCCTTTTCTAATTCTTCCTGTTCTTTGGCATGTGATGCACAGAAAGTGATATTCCATTTGGCTTAAAAAATATCACCTTCTTTCATGGTACTAAATATCTAGACAACAAATAAAGTGAGGTTACTCTGTAGACAGAAGAGTTGGAAGAAGTAGATGGCTACAAGTAGAAGAGCTGACTAGAAGTAGATGCAAAATCTGTTTTATGTACTTTGTACTGCTTAGCTAAATACAGATATCCTCATATTTGCAGGCAGAATTCATAATGATTTATTAATATACTGGAAATATTATTTTAGAAATTAAATAAAAGCCACAGAGCTTAATACTGTAATTTGCTGATGTTGCTAGACGGTAATGTATATTGATCATATTAGCCTGGTACCATAAATGAACGTCTAATTCTCCACTTCTTTACATCTTGTGTGTTCCCATACACCTATGAAGAATGAGAGTGAAACACTACCATTGTGATAGTATTCGTTATGCTCTTTACAGAGAGAAATCTGTCAAATGTCTCAAGGAGAGTTCACTGAAATCATGATCTATTCATTCTTGCCATTAGTCTTGAAACTGATTTTTAGTACTTCAAAGAAATACTAAGAAGACGACTACAAAGAAGATAGAACTTCTTTGACCAGAATTGAATTTCTGTGAAGATTTAGTAAAATGATCCCAAGACAGCATTTACCAAGAATAATCTATGGAGCATGTCAACTATTCAAATTCAGCAGAATGGTCACATGGTGCTGACTCCCAGTTCATACCTCTCCTCTTTCAATAATGCATTTTAAAAGGGAAAAAAATGTTACTTCCTGAATTGCCATTTTATATGTTAAGTATAAATTCTGTGTTTACATTAAAGATTCACAAACAGGACGGCAGACAATCCCGGCATTAAACACTCTGAAATACATTACAGAATAGGGATATAACATAAGGATATGAGAAGACAAACATTCCAGAAGAAAATTCAACAATATGCACATAGCATTTTTACAAATACACTATACCTATTTCATAGTAGAGCAACTATTTAAAGTCTGTTTCAAAATCTGCTTTAGCTAACATGTTCCTACAAGTAATCACACTTCAGGGAAGTTAAATACTAATAATCTGTGTGTCTTTCTTGTTACTTTCACCTTCTATTAACTTGCTTATCTACTTCAGAACACTATAAATACATATTTCTATTCCAACAGGCAAGGAAAGTTAATGAGATTACAGTAATGGTTAAGGCAGTCATTTATAGGTGTTGATTTAATAAAAAGAATCCATTTTAGTAACTGCAGAACTGAAAAGATAATGCAAAACATTTATTTGTGCAGTACTGCCAGCTTGGCTCAAATAGCAGTGCTTATGCAGGAAGGTACAGACTTAGGAAAACCATTCACAGCCTGATTAGTGTAACAGCAGAACAAGAATAAAAGAAACCAAAGGGAAGAATTGAAAAGAATAATGGTGCAGCACCTGAAATGTGGCACACCAGACTGCTAAAAGTTCACACAGAACTCTGTGTCAGAAACAGCACAAGGAATAACAAAAGTAGTATAGTTCTTTGGACTGACTTGTTAAGAATTTGCAGTTAGAGGAATCTCCCCAATAATCATACCTGCAAGACTGAGGAAATGCAACTGGAAGTAGTGCCTTCTGTCAGTTCTTAGTCTGTACATATTTGTAGGTGCAAAAAGTCTCTTGGAAATCTAATCCCACTTCTTAAGGGGGAAATCTCAAAGATGACAAACCCTTGTCTGACTTGCTGCTCTGAACTTGAGATTTTCTTCTGGAAATAAGTGAAATATAGACCTATGATAGGAAAAAAAAAAGTAAATTTTAGTTGAACCTGAAATTCAGATATTAATGTATTAGAAACACTGTATTAGAAACACTGTCACAAAGCTCATTCATGGCTTTGATTTTGTTTTGTTGGCTTTTTTTTTTTTCCTGGTTGATCAAGCAACTCTTAAAACAGAGACATTTGTGAAAAAGTGAAATGTTTGCCTCATGGAGGCAGCACTGGAAAGCAATCAAACTAGAGTTTCGCAACTGCTGATCATTAGTGCAAGCATTTTTTTTTATTCTTTACTGTAAAACTCCCATAACCAAGGTATAAGTCATATCAGCCAGAAGGGGTTGACAACTTGCTTAAACAGCTGGACTACCATAAATCCTCCACATAGTAGGTGCTTCCATCATTAATTACTCCTGACCTTAAAATGCATTCTAGTTTGACTGTGAACATTGAGCTATATGCAAAAAAGTATTACATAACCCCCTAGGATCCTGCCTGCTTTAACTCCACAGTTATGTAATGTTTCAGGAAAACTAACCTGGAGTGGCATAAGAACACTGTAACCTTTTGTAGACATTTCCACAGCTACCCATTTGAACCTCCCTTTAAAAGGCTGCATTCTTACATGGTGCAGCAGAATATAATTGAAGAAAAAGTATATGAAAATAACATATCACACCATGGTTCCCTCATATTAAGCTATGTTGGAGTGCAAAACAATACACTGCAGAACAGTTGTGGAAATCTATTTAATTAGTGTCTCTATCATACGTACACAGTTGCAGAATACCATTTTCACCCCAGCTGCTCTGTGAGTGGGACATACATCATACCTGACACAGTCTAAAGAATTAATATGGTATACAAGATTAACTATTAAACCAACCCTTGAAAGTTTAAGAACAAATATATGCCACTGTTGTGCAGTTTATTTGACTGAATACCTTCTACTGATTTATTTTGTGTCCAGCTTCTTATTGTGTACAAAGAGCCCTCTCTACTCTTACTACAAGATATAAAGATGGTTTCTAGATAAGCATATTTTAAAAGTTCAGATCACCTTTACACCCATTAATTCTGGTATTGTTAACAGAGATTTTATATTCTCACTACAGACTACTACAGATTTTGCTCACATTTAGGATATAGCTTGATTATGCTGCACTGAGAGTTTTCTAAGAATGAACTGTCCTTCCCATAGACCTACAGGATTTGACCAATGGAAATATGATACAGGGAAGTCATGCACCCTCAAATACTTTTTGTTCCTTTAAGCACTAAAGATAAGTGTTTCTTCAGATACTAAATTAGTGGGTACTGAGTAAAAACTGAACATATCTTCCCTATCTTGGTAACTTGGAGTGTTCAGAGGCAAGAGGATCCCTGAAGAATGGCTGCATCTCTACACTGTCCTCTCCTGTGCTGCCAGCTTTTCTGGCTTCTTGCTTACAGCAGGAGTAATGACTCCATAAGAGCCAAGATATTCTGCTATCAGCTAGTGCACCTCAGTTCTCCTTTAGCTGCTGGACAATGATAGCTGAGAGCTGGTTTATGGAATAATATACTGTCCAAGTCCTCCTGTAAGAACCTTGCTTGTGATCCTTCTTGGTTTATAGTTTCATTAATCTACAGCAAATCAATTCCATAGTAACCTATTAGTCAGTCCTGCATTTAGAAGATGCAAAAGTCCCCATATCTAGAGGCTGGCAATAAGAAATACGCTCCACAAGCTTTAAATTATGATTTCCATAGGCTCCAGTCAAATAGGTATGTATTTGACGTTTTAAGGTCAAGTTTTGATCTGCAGTCCCCAGTCTAAAGTCCTACCCAAACAACCCTCCATGAAAAAAAAAATAAATGTGATTTTCTTCTCTTAATTAATTCTTAACACAATTAAGCTATTACAATGCTTTATATCCTTCCACATTCTTCTAGCATACCATGTAACTACTGCAATGTACATTCAGTTCAGAAAAGTAAAATTGCTTGTAGTACTTTCAGGGGTATAACTGGAATATTATAAATACTTCATTAAAAAGCTGTTAATCACATAAAAAGTATTCAGAGGAATGTACTTTGTCCATATCTTGCAGATTCATACATATTAATTGTTCAGCTTCTCCTTCCTGAAGTAATATCAGCTAAAAGGTGCAGTTAATCCTTGGGCAGCACCCTCAAAGAGAGAGGTGAAGATAATTCACTTACAAACAGTGTTTCTAAAACTAGTCCCAGTGAGGCTTCTTTGTCTGTTGAGAGGCTATCAGAAAATGTATTACTAATTTTAATTTGCTAAACTCCCCTTACACAAAATACATTTAAGCCATTCATGGATGACACAATTCATCAAGTTAACTTATTCATATTGAGAGAACTTCTTAATTACCTACACAATAATTGATTTAAAACTGATTTTTTTTTTTTTAAATCACAAATTAATCATCCTTTTCAATTATTTCTTCCTCTACTCAGTGGGACTGCTTATCTTCAAGATTTTACTCCTGGTAGTAAAATATGACTGCTCAGTGATGTCCACTGAATAGTCAATTCAGAACGACATTTCTGCTAATGGTACAGCTGCTGCCTCTACACTTTCAGCCTTCAAAATGGTTACAAGAATCAAACTGAACTAAGACTAAGTAGTGAAGTCTAAATTTGTGTCGTCTCTGATGACTAATCAGTATTCAAGTGCTAAGCTTGTATTTAAGCCCTATAATGTATTTCTTCCCTATAAACACTGACAAATACTTCAACAGTCAGAAGTTTTATGTTTCAATGATCCAAATGCATTTGTAAGGATACTTCATGTAGCAAGCAACGGAGATATTTTTAGATTTTTGTCATCTTGTTAGATTCTTTTCTTATTCCCCAGAGGTAGTCATTCAGAAACCGCAGGATTAATACAGAAGAAAGTGGTCAGAGGCTACAATCCACTTGGGAACTTTTTAAATGAATTTAAGGAAGGCAAACCAGGCAAGCCAGAGGGGTCTGCAACTCATCAATGACTTATCAAGCTTTCATGTTGCAGTAGTTCTTGCTATTTTAGCTAGGCATTATGTCCAAACTTAGGAGAGAGCTATTTGGGGATTTACAGCAAGCAGACCAGATGCTGGTCTTTTTGTCTTCATATTTTAATTTGCATCAGAGGTTAAAAAAATATCTTCTCTTTCCAAGATGATTGGAAAAATAGGTGATCAAAATACTACAGACTGATGAGATATTCTCTTAATTAGAAAGAAGATTATAGCACGCTGCATACTTGGTTTTTAAGTGAGATGGAATTAAGTCTAACACTTAACCTTGTGGTCTTAAAAAGAGGTCAACATTGATAAAAAGGAAAGTGACAAAATATCAATAGTCATTTTTCTCAGCATCACAATAACACAAAAAAGGTCTCCATTTTTGTCTGCATGTCACCTGGTATCTCCTAAGCACAGCTGCTCACCAGGGACACAGAAGGCTGCCAAGTCTGCAGTCAGCTGGAGGACATAACTGGGAGTCAGTACTGAGGCCATACCCTGACAGGGCAGGCAGAAATCCTGCTCTATGCATTTGGCCATTAATAAAGGATTATTTTTAATGCATAGAAAGGAACAAATTCACCTCACCTCACAGGTTTACTTCCTTTCCTGCAATGCACTGAAGAAAGAGCCAGGCTTTGTGCCCATTTCCCCAGCCATGCTTGCCTGCCTGCACCTGCCCAGCCCGCTACCTCTGGTGCTCACCACCTGCTGCATAACCCAGAGGATGTCTTCAACTGCAGAGAATCACATTCAAAACAGAAGAATGACAAATACTAAATTCCCATGGATAAAGATCAACCAAAGACGCAAAATTAACCCAAGTCTATACAGACTTGGAAACAAGGATCTCTGAATAAAGTTCTCCCACAGCTATGAGACAGAGCAACCTGAAAGAACTGCACACTCGTAGAATTTGCTTTACTGATAAGCATGTTCCTGCTTTGTAGCCCACCGATGACATGGTAAGGAGGAGCTCATAGCTTACCGCCAGGGCACTTGGATTGCAGGTTCCAGCCCAATATACTCTTGTTGATAAAGTAAGAGTCCTCTGGTAATTCAAGCTCAGCACTGAACCCTACCCAGCATGATTTAAGGCAGACTGCCCGTCTAATTAGCGCGGGCAAAGTGGGATCTGGCAAACCTGCTGGGGAAAAGGAGTTCCTGGAAACAATTCTCTACTCATGAAACCGAGGTTAGGGCCTCTCGCTACAGCAGCTAGTTTCCCATTTTAATTGCACACACTTCACCATAACATTTGCTCCAAATTACAATAATTTTTTTTGAGACAAATAAGATCTCAGTTATTTAATAGCCAAGACCAGGCAGCCTGTGCTTTAAATATGAAACAAGTTTCAGGTAATGCATATTCATCCTAATATAAGAACAAAGGTGCATAATAACAAACTCGTAAGCACTCATTATTGCTTATTTCCTCCTGTAATCACCTAAGTGCAGCCTACAAACATCTAACATAAAATTTGGTAGCATTTTATACTCACTTTGCATTCATTTTTGTCTGGAAATAATGTTAATCTAAATATTCTGATTTTCTATCACCAAAATTAAATATCTTGGTTTAAGAAACATCTTCCAAACATATATACTGTTCTTTTCTGAGAAAACTATACAGTAATTTAACTTCCAGATGTCTCAAAATACTTACTACTTCCAATGAGACAAACTGTTAGACCAAACACTGAAAATATAAAAATTGTTGTTCTATGTTCACAGTTAACCAAATAAAGAAGGGTGCCTGGTGTTGGCTGTAACCTGGTAACAAAGTTACTACAACTCCTTTAACTACCCCAAAAAGAAGTTTTGTTCAACTTAAAAGGAAGCACAGGCATCTCAAAATAAAAATGCTGTGCATCCCTACATAGAAACATGTCAACAAGAAGCAGAGCTCTAGTGCAGAGCAGATGGCAGCACGGCATGCACAGCTAGCAGAACTCTTCATCAGACAGGCCAGAGCGTATGCTGATCGCAGACATTAACACCTGTCCATGAATATCATGCCTATTGTCCCCAGAAACAACTACACAAAAGCAAACAAAAAACAATAATTAAGACACTACATTTCACCAGCAACATTATAACCATGTAACTTAACATAGATGTTTTGACAAGACTAATGGGCTCAAAGTAAGCTACAATATAGCCTTCATAGAAGTTTCAGCTTGAACATCCTTTACATACATACTACTTCAGACTATATGTTCCCTTAAGAATTAACTCAAGCTATTGAATTAAAAATGTGGAAAAAAAAATAATGTTTTTCATTTTAACTGAGGGTTAAATGTAGATGTTTAATTAGATGTTAAATTCTTTACATCTATAATAACTACAGATTACTTTCCCTTGAATTCTAGCAGGCTGTGATCTTGTACTCTGAATATCCAGTTATGACAACAAATGCACCCTAGGTACTATGGATATGGCTAGACTATTAATTAAAATGCATGAAGAAAAATACAGAAGAAGTCAATGCCTTTTGTAAAAGCAGAATATTCTGGAATTTGTTTTAAAGGATGATCTTTTCTATTATCTCTGTGCCTACTATGATAGAGAGCTTCAAATTTTAATAAATTCTTCATGTTCCAAGGAAAAGATGAGCTACAAGAAACTTTTCCCCTTTAGAGGGTAGTGTGTAGCACTTGCCATGATCAGGATTTTCAAAAGAAAGTGCCTTTCCAGTTCTCCTTTATGGCCAGCTACGCATGAGAACCTGTAACATATAGAATATGAAAAACTAACTGCATCATTAAGAAAACTAAATCATAACTGCTTTACAAGAAGATAACCTATTAGGTTTCTACTTCCTGGACAAATTAGAACAGAAGTGCAGTATCCTCATGAACCAAAGCCAGACAGACCACAAGCCACAAAAACTTGGCAATATCCATTTAAAACTAGGATTAAGCATTGCTAGCAGAGAAAGGGTGACATAAGCTGTCATTATGTTTTGATTATCCCAAATAAAATAAGTAAGTAATTGAGTAATTAATGGAAATTTGTTTCTTTGTGCAACCATTCCTGACATCATCTCAAATTTTCAGGGCAATGTAATTTAATCATCTGGGAAATTACTTGCACTGCCATGTATGGTCTCACAGAGAAGGCTGCAGTACTGTCTGGTAAGACAAAAGTGAGAAGCTGTAATAGGATTTCTCCCTTCCGCCTGACAGCTACACTTCAGTTCAAGGTCCATAACTAAAATAACTATACAAGGCTCAGCTGTGCTCATCATGGCTTTAATTTTACATCAGGATAATTCCATGCTCACTTAAATGGAAGTCTTCCTACTTTGCACCACCTAGGACCACACAATAATTGTGGAACTGTACTTTTGTTTACAGCCTTAAAGAAGGATCAGCTTAACAGAATAATTAGAATGTTATTTTAACAATTAATATTAAATCCAAGTATGTAAAGTACAAATAATAATCCCAATTTGGTTGACTGACACAATTTACATACATGTATACACAGTTTATTTTCTTTATGACACCCTAGCTTCTAAATATGCTCAAATTCTGATTCATAAAATGATTATATTAATCTCAGTGAAAGGAAAGCTATCTGAACCCTAAACCATTTTGTCTTTCTACATAATAAAAGCATTTTTACCTGTTACTTTGGGTCCAAATTTTTAATCAGTTTAATAACTTCCAAGTCCCCTTTATATCATACATTCCTACTGCACATTTTCTTTCTAAATAGCTAATTCAGTTCTTGCAACTGAATAGGAAACATCCCAAAATAAGGAAGGGATTCCAATCACTCAATCAGAGAAATAAAAGCTGAAGGTCTCTATCTGTCACTTAGTTCACTACTTTGCCCTTCAGCAGCATACAGTAGTGAACTTTCTCCAGCATCCCACTTATAAATATCTAATAGGTACTTTCTCCATTAGTAGCTCCATGTTTTAAATGCATTCAATTTAGCCTAAAATATTTGTGAAGTCTTCAAAATTGATTATGTACTGTCCTATCTGAACATGCACACACACATCCTAACCAAAGCCTGCAGGAAGCTTCACAACCAAAAGGGAGTAGGAAATAAATAAATAAATAAATGATTAGAACACACAGTAAAAGCTTAAAATGAAGAGAAGTAAAACAGATACAAAATGTTAATAGCTCTGCTTTTGCAATGAGACAGTGCATACAAAGGCAAACTATACAGACAGAAATTATAGACAGAAACTATAAAGACAGAAATTGCCTGTGTATGTCTGCACCACCACTCAGAATCAGAGAATTTAAATACCATGACAAGGGCACAGCACCAATATACTACTGGCTGTAGATGCTGACTGAAGACACCGACAACCATTCCAGGTTATATGTTCCCCATAGCAGGAGAAGAGGAAATTAATGGCACAGTCATAATTCTTGCCTCCCCCCTGTTTTCCTCACATAAATCCTCCCATTCAAAACAAGCAGCTGGATGCTACCCTCCTAGCTTAGAGGAGCTGCAAGACTTCAGAAAAGCTCAGCACCTTTAGCAGCCTGTATGGAAATAGGGACAACATGGGGGCAAATTTTGCATAAGCAGCAGTAGAGAAGACAGTACAGTCACTTCTCTTGCATAAAAGCCTATACTTGGAACAAAGACTGAAGGAGAGAAACAAACAAACAAAGAACACACACACCATAAACCTTCCACCACAATTTTACAGACCAGAATAGTATGCCTTATTGCAAGGACGTTATGTCAGACCTTAACAGCATGTGACACACAAACAACAAAATCTGAGGAAGGCTGATGTCAGCCACTGATGCAAAACAGACCCTCTATTTCTGCGCGCAGACTGGTCATGGACACAGACTTCATACCTGCAGTGCAAATTTGACATTGGTTTTGCATTGTTGACCTTCCCACAAAGCGCACTGGAAATCTACAGATACAAAGCACCATACGGATGATTTATAATTTATTTAGTATCATAATCATAGCAGCAATAGTCATAACTGATTCACCTCGATGTGACTGGAAAATCAGTCCTTTTAAGTTCCATTGTAAAACAAAAGGGGAAGGAATCTTATGTGGAACAGAAGGAATATAAGGTAGGGATGGTTAAATAGCATTTTTGAGTTAGTCACCAGTGTAAGTGACCAGATTCCTCAAATATGAATGGGGAAAAAAAAAAAAAAGAATCTATGTAGGGTAAGAAATAACCAGACTGATGAACAGTACTTCTTTCTCTTTCTACTTGAATACAGCAAGTCCTCCTGCTCTCTTGATAAATCCCTCTACCAACAAAGCCACTGATGGATTCATGAAGGGTATATAAATTAGTTAATTGGGGAATTTACAAAAATTGCAAGAGGTGATTCCAAAAAACAGTTACTACTCCTACTCACGAGCACTCTGCCCACCTCCCATAATAAAATGGTTTGTTGAAAGAAATAAAATTGATTTAAGTGAATAAATGTTTATCAATACCTTGTATCCTTGAACCAGGCTGCACCCAGTACTGCACAGATTTCTTCCTGAAATTTGACCATTTATCTCAGTCTCAGAGGATAATTAAATATTAAAGAAGGGAAAAAAAAAAAAAAAGTGAAAAGGAAAATAAGCTTTAGTGCTCTGGATCTGAGACGTTTGCTGTTAATACTTAACAGCAAGGTGTTATACACACAAGAAAGTAGGACTGACAACAAGGATAGAGAAAATAAGAGTTTGAAGTCCCTAACTTAAAAACCATCTCTCACATTCATGACTTTTTACTTGTCTCATCCAGAACAGCTGCTGCTCCTCTTACGACAGTGTAACACCTAACTGCATTTTTCTGCATTTTCAAATATTTGTTCATCATTTGATTTGAATTATTAACTCTACTGCCAGCCTTCTTCATTCATAATTCACCCCTACTGACAAGACTGGATAGAGAGAGAGAAAGAAGGTTAAAAAAAAAAAAAAAAAAAGGTCAGAGACTTACTAGTGGCTTGGACATTCAGCTGAAATACAGAAAAGCCAGGCTTGAGATGCAGGTCCTACAGTTCTTTCATTATTTGCAAAGACAGCTCTAACAGGAAAAAGTTCCTGGTCAACCAAGATATTTCTCATAATCTAGCTATGGCAACTCCTTATACATCTTGGTTATTCTCATAAATCCAACTATTACCATGAATAATTTTCTCCTCTGCTTACAATGTTCAAAGTCTAACCCACAACTTAAAAGAGACTTCTGAACGGTAGCTACAGCAATGCTGCTTATTTACCCTTACTTTGGCTTACATGGGTCCAGATTTCACCCCAAAACTGCAATTTGCACTTTCTTTGTTTACATTTAGTAACTGTTACCAGTGCAACTATATTATTCAACAACACCATAGCAAGGTCTTAAAATATAGCCTTAGACTTATCCTGAAATCGTATTTCCCAACACGCCTTCTTAAGAAAATGTGCTCAGCTCCATCTGCTGCTAGATTTAGATTATTTCTCCTAACAGGCTCAAGGCTGCACAATAGAAAGGGATTTATTTTTCTTCAATTCTTTAAACATCTTATACACATGCAAAAGGCAATAGTCCAAACTATGCAGATAGCTAGGTAGATAACTATCAAAGTGGAAACCATACATCTTCCCCACATATTCATTAACACTTGATTACCACTTCTCATTACTGACCTTAGCAGTGGCACTTCCCATCCTGGAAGACCCATCTTCAACTCAGAAGTAATTTGTTGTACTTTTTCCTTGTTTGCTATGATAATTATAAACACAGAAGCCAAAGCGCACCAAAGCTAAACTGTCTTACAAGATTCAATTAACCGTTTCAAATAGCTATTAAAAGTCACTGGAGGTGAGGGGGAAGCTAGTCTACTAAATATTAATATGTTAATTCTGACCCTGTAATAGTATGAAAATCCACCCACTAATTACATTGCTGGAAGTTATGGATCACTTTAGAGGTGGGTATTTTGCACTAGATGAGAACTATGTTTTGTTAATACAGGAATGTATTCATTTAAAGAAAGTATTTTAAAATTATTAATTTAGAAGTTCCAAAATATATATTCGTTATTGTTTCTTCCTTTAGTATGCATTGTTTGGACTAGTGAAATATTTCTAGCAAACAGCCAGAACAGTAAAGAGATGTGTAAATGCTAGTAAAATATAATATAAGCATTTACACTTATAACATTCAGCATTAGACTTTTTTAAAAAAAGTTTTGCAATATAAATAAAATATACACTTATGTAAAAAAGATTTTAATCACCTGCCTAGGGTGGCTTGTGTAACTAATATAAGACTTTTTTGTGCCACTGAAGGAACAGTAATCAACATAAATAAATCAACAAGGCCTTTAAAAAAACTTTACATGCTATTCCTTTTTCACAGGCCTGATTATATTTTTACGTGTCTGCTTCCTTTTATCTTTATGAAGCAGAAATGGATTCACACTGGAATAATTCAAAATAGAGCAGAAACTGTGTACCTGGAGGCAGAGCTCTCCATGTACTTGTGTTTTGTTCATCTAAGCTCAAGAACAAAGTGCTTTGTACTACCGTAGTTTAGTGGAAAAATTAAATATTCTGAAACACTTTGGCTGTCAGTCGCCCACCTTTAACTGTTTTAACTTCTCCCTGAGCTTGTCATCAGAGAAGACACTGATTTTTCTGGCACACTCTCCTTATGAACAAGATAAATTGAGGCATCTACACTGAGAGGGCAAATTCAGAAACAAAACATTTTTTCCTGCTCATATGTTTTTTTTTTTTTTTCCATTAATCAATCTAGGATAAATCTATTTTCCCAAAATAGGAGGGTTTTTGTTGTTAATGTTTGTTTCTCGTTTTGTTTTTGTTTTTCAAATAACTGCATGGTTTGCAAACACCTTTCCAAAGGTCCTTTGCTGCCCTCATGTGTTTCTCAGGAAAAAAACAACTCAATGTCTCTGCACAGAAAAAGAAAGCTTTTCTGACCTAGACAACAGCTTCTTCTGTTACAAACAATACATGGTCGATGGAAATAAAAACTGAAAAATAACTAAAAGTTTATTGAATTCTAAAAAAGTCAACTGATTTACAAGAATGAAATGATTATATATTAAAAATAAGAAAATATCTTCATTTTAAGGTAATCATACTTTACTCATCCTTTATCGTATTTAACTTCTCTCCTGTTCCATTATACCATCCTATGCAAAATAAAATCATGTGACTGTTACAGTGGTAAACCTTCCTGTATTCTTATGACCACTATATCCAAAGCGATGGTTCACAAATCAAGCTTTCTTTTGACATTCCTTGTGAGCCTCCGCCCTGCACTCCTCCCAAGGGCCTCTCCCAAGATAAAGACCCAGACAAAAGTGTCCATCTGGTACTGCAACCCAACAGACTCCATTAGTAGATGCCCAAACTCAGTTTTGCACTCAGAATTTGGCTACTGAGGTTCAGGCTCTCATTAAAAGGGTTTCACCATGCACTTCCCACATTGCTATCTTTGTCTTATCCAGTTCCTATGCTCATTATGTCAGCACAAATTTATAATAAGTTACTACAATATTTCTTATGCCAGTCCTGGGTTTGCAGTGATAAAACATATCAAGAGCATTCAGTAACAGCTGTTTTGTTAAGATACTCTTTCATACCCTGGATATAAAGCATAAGTAGTGCTCATGCATCAAAGCTTGCAACAGTTCAGCTGAACCTCAACAGCAGCCTGATGGGAGGGGGGAGGCAAAGCTGGATCATGATTAGCTACAGGTTTATTCAGCCCTGGACATGAGCTATGTGGTGGGATCAGATCAGAGTTTTACTTATACTGCCAGGAGGTTCCTGAACTGCCATGATTGTTTTATAATTAATCGATCTGCCAATGTATGTGTTCCTTAAACTGTTTCAACTTCTCAGTAATGGTGGTATGTTAACTTCTCTCTTTACTACAAAAGTACATAGAACTCCAGGCTACAGAGCAGAATAAGGATATTTTTTTTCTTTTTAAATACAAGTGCTCCTTTATCAGCGTGGTAGACTGGAAAGAACTGTTGTCCTCTCACGAATGTAGTGGTTTTTGTTCTCACTTCCCCTGACAGATAATTCTGTTAAAGTAGTCCCATTCCAGGAAAAATAAATAAATAAATAAATAAATAATGCTGTTTAGTTGCTCAATTTAAGCTAGCAAACACAGCATCTAAAGGAGGTGCTATTCAAGCCCTGCACTGATTTTGGTTCACCCATAAAAATCTTAGTTAGGTTGGCAGAACAAGATGGAATAAAGCAAATAAAAATAAACTAAAAATCAAATAGAAAATGTGATCTGAAAACTTTCCCGTTATCCCAATTTTGTCATTCTTAGTCCTGCTTTGGAAAACCACAGTGATATTCACAAAAGCTTTTGAAGTACCTTTCAGTAGTTTGTGATGTCCAAGAAAACACAGCCAACATCAAAATACTTCTACCCTTCTCATCACAAAAACCAGAAAAGTCCATTTTATGAGAGGGGGGAGGACATTAATATTATTATGCAATGTGGAGGACTCCATACTGCTTCTGATAAAAGCTATTTACATTTTAAATTTAAAATTTTCCAGTCACACATGGTGAGGTGCCAGACATCAGTAAAGCACTCATACTGATGAAGTCACACGGCATCTCCTCAAATAGGAGTTAAAATTTTAATGAGGAACACTTTAAAATAATTTTTAAAATAATAATAATGATAAATAGAATCTCAGAAGCCAACAAACCTAGGTATCTCAGGTACTTGAGCCATGACTGACAGGACAGGGAATGGTGCAGCTGCATTGCCTCAGAGACCTCGAGCTGGGCTGTAGGCCCTCCCCAACCAACCCTGCATCCAGCTCCACACGCTAGAGCTGTTAGCTTGAAACTGTTAGCATTTTTGTGTTTTGCTTGCCAAGATTGTATATATCTACCTGTCTAGAAATTAAACATTTAGGCATCTTATGTTTCATACACTATAATTTTTCTTTCAAATTTGTGTTACCAAGTAAAATGCTACATGCTACAAAAAATAGGTATTGGTGCAATGCTCTACAGAGTGCACACTGACACAAAGTTTGGTGTTATACAACATAGTTGTGACAGCAACATTTCCCGCTCTGTAACTTAAACTTTTAGCATTTAGTAAACTCAGAGCTGCACGTTTTGCTGCTGCTACCACAGGACAGGGCGCGTATGTTTTTGTGTTGTTGTAGCAAGATGGCGGGAGAAAAAGTAACTGGAAAATAATACATTATGTTTAAACACAGAACTACTCTATTTACAAACATTAAATATGTAAAGCATTTAGCAATGGAAATAAACAAAATAGAATTTTGTTAATTTACACCAGCATAACAAAAAGCTTTAGATGCCAAACACTAACCTGCTTTCCTAAGTATCAGCACTTGAATAGTCTCTAAAGAAGCAGAGCAGCTGGCATGAGCACATGCAGTTACTTTTTTTCAATGTTTTTCTTCTACTGTAACACATGTACAGGATATCAAAGGCTGCGGAGATTGACTTTGTAATACATTGTAACTCTTCACACCCCAATGAAGCCTTCCCATGCTAAAGGCCACAAACTAAGCTGCCTCAAGGAAGTAGCTACTCCTCCTTCCTAATAAGAGTCCAGTTTGCACGTATCAACTCGTTTTCCTCTCAGGGAAAGTTTTCTACTGATTTTCTACCTCATAGTTAATTGAATGCTCAGCTCCTCTTTTCCCCTAGTTTTTGTCCCTGAAGCCTGCAGCTGTTGTTTCACACGCCGGCACAGCCTGCCTGCTGCACGGCACGGCTCTCGTACAGCCTCTCACACTCATCTCACACCCCCAAAACACGAGTTTTTTTCCAGGAGCTGGAAAACCCCTGGTGTAAAGGACCCGAGCCAGTACCCCCGAAAGCAGCGCCAGCCCAGGACCACCTCAAGCAGCACGCCCTGCCCCTTGGGGGGCGGCGGCCATTTTATGCTCCGCCCTCTCTGTCCCCCCTCTCGGTGGCTGCAACCGTGGGCTCGTAGGGTCCCGCTGCGGGATGAAGCGGGGGCTGCGTTTCGGTAGAGGCTTAAAAAACAAAAGTCTTCAGACCCCCGTCTCCCCAGATAAACAGCCCGACTGCAAGCCCTGCGGCGAGCAGGGGGCGTCCCCCCGCGGCCCCACCCCGCCATGACATGGCGGCCGGGGGCGGGGCGGCGGCGGGGAAGCCGGCAGAGAGTGGGGTGCCGCTGGGGTCTCTCGGCGATGGGGCTGCCGGCGATGGGGCTCTTGTGCTCCCTGCTATGGCTGGCTACTGCCGCTGCCCAGCTGCCCGTTAGCACCTGGCGTGGGGAGGAGGGCAGCGGCGGGCCGGGACATCCTCGGTGGGATGGAGGCGGCCGGGAGAGGGAAACGGTGGCGGCCGCCCTGCGGGTAGGTGCCCTGCACGCCCCTACCCTCGCGATCTGCGCTAGGCAGGAGGAGGAGGAGGAGGAAGAGGAAGGAGCAGTTGTTGCTGTTCTTCCTTCCCCGTTTCGGACGCGAGGTGTCAGCCTCCCCCCGGGTGCCCCCTTGCCCTGGTGCTGGGGTGCCCGCTCTGGCCGGGCAGGGAGGCTGAGGGCCAGGCTGCTGCCAGCCCCCGGGGGGTCGGTGGCTGCTCGTGGTGGTGGGACTGAAGGTGCGATCCTGCCCCCCTTGTGCCATAAACCAGCATGGGCCGAGCGGTGCCTTCTGCTGAAGGGTGCGTGATGAAGTCTGGATTGCATACCCAGAGGAGAAGGTGTCTTAACACCTTTTTCATGCTTCATATTGAGCTTTGTCAGAAGAAGTTGCAGGGGGGTCAGATCGCCTTGCTCTCATATTTCAGAAACTTGTTTTTCAAAGATCTAGGTTTCCTGATAAGTTTGGGTTTCTGAAAGTCTTTTGGCCCTTGTACAGCCCTTTTGTTTTGTACAAACATAAGGCAGGATTAAATCTAATCTAAAGAAAGACAAGATGTTTTTACATATCTCTGAACCACAAGGTTAGCTGAGCTGTCAAAGAAGGGCATCAGATGGGTTTGACACAATTTGTTCTCAGCTTATTTGTTTGGCTTGCCTTGAATCACTTTCCTTCCTTCTCTATGCTTTTAAAAATGTTTCTTGGTATCTTTCTTGGAGTTGAAATTAGTCATGGCTTTGGGTTGATAGGAATACAGGATGAAGCTGGGTTGAATCTGAGGTGAACAGCTGTCTTGTTATCCAAGTTCATGTTTACTGTTTGTAACCTTTTCCTGCTCTTACAATTTTGTCACTAATGGTAACTTAATAATATCCACAATACCTTTGTTTTTTCTTTAGGAAAGCGCTAAAAGAGTTAGATTTCTGAATTCGTCATCAAATGATAACACATCTGCATTCTATGGAATAAACCAGTTTTCTCACCTATTTCCTGAAGAGTTCAAAGGTACAGTTTTTGGCTGCTGCTAATATCTTTCCTATTGTTTTTTTTCTTACTCTTTTCCAGAACCTTGTATTTTTCACATTTACAGATTCTTCCAGTGCTGATAATCAGCTAGTTTACAATGTCTGGTACCAAACTGTAAGTACTTCTGAAGGATACAACAATCCTCTTCATGTTTCTCTGGTCTTGCAAGATTGAATAGCTTAGAGCCTGACTTTGATTTAGCATGCAGACTTTTTCTTCTTTCTTGCTTCTCACAGGGCCTTAAGACCATTTTCAGTTACAACAGTTGTAAAAGCGAAAAATAGTCAATGTTCTTCAGTAGTCTTAAGTTCCTTTTCCCAATCCTAAGACAAAATGGGCTACGATCCAAACAGTGCTCATCAGTCAAAGGCTGTGCAATTATAGCTATGATTATTGGGAACAATATGGCCAGCTTCTTTTTTTTCTTTTTTACTGAGATTTCTCTGTTACCTAACCTGATTTTTCACTCTACAGTTCAAGTCTGCTGTTAGATACCATACTATTCATTGCAGTGATTTCAAACCTTGTTTTGATTTTAGATAACTAAAGAGCTTTTTTCTTGAGTGAAAAACTTACAACTTGAGTGTGTTTCAAAATCTTTATTTTTTCATCTATTTTGTTCCTTTTTTTCTTACTAAAATAATGTAATATTTTCAGTAAGTTACATATTGTGAACATTCCAATAAAACTTATTTATTATTGATTAGCTTCAGTAAGTCTTCATACTCCGTACTCATGTTCTCACATGGAATATTTCTGTTCTTTCTAGAAATGTAGGCATACTCAAATTTGTTCTGGAGTATGATCAGTATTTTAAGACATTTAATTTCTCTGTGGATTTGAGAATGAGATATAATTTCACAATTGTAATTACAGATAAAGTTTACCTTTATGGCTTCTAAAAAAAAAGTTGTTTTTGTGTTTCTTTCTTTTTTTTTTTTTTTTGTGTTACAAGATTTATAAATGTTTGTATTCTGTGTTTAGCTATTTACTTAAGAAGCATACCTCACAAACTTCCCAGATACATAAAAGTGCCAAAGGGAAAGGAAAAACCTTTGCCAAAGAAATTTGACTGGAGGGACAAGAAGGTCATTGCAGAAGTGAGAAATCAGCAAACAGTAAGTCCTGGTGTTTTGCTTTCCTGATTCTCAAGTACTGCTCAGAGACAGTTCCAGCAAGTACATTGCAGAGCACAATGAAGGAAAGGAAAGGATCAGCACTGCCTCAAGGCTCTTGGAGCGCTGACACAAGTATGGCTAGTTGAACATATACAGAGTAACGTGCAGAGTGGGATTAGACAGTCTCTAACTAAGAAAATACATATCTCACAGTAAAAAGCATCTTCAGACCTATTTTAAAGGGCTGTTTTTTATCATAGCAAAAACGAGTCAGGAATCCTTAAAATAAGATCCTGATAATGCATTTCTAGCTTTCACAGTGTACTACAGGAGGGAGAAAAAAAAAAAAAAAATTTAAGGCACTAAGAAAGAAACTTAACAAGACTTCAAAAATATTGATTTAAGATGATGATGATTTAAAATGAAGAGCCTTGGGAAACGCTTTGAACTATTTTTTTCTCTCCATATCAGACTTCAAAAACAAAGCTGACTTTTTAATTTTTTTCTCCTATTTCCCTTCTCTTTGTACCAGTGTGGAGGCTGCTGGGCCTTCAGTGTTGTGGGTGGTATAGAGTCTGCCTATGCAATTAAAAGAAATAACCTGGAAGAACTCAGTGTGCAGCAGGTTATTGATTGTTCATACAATAACTATGGTTGCAGCGGGGGATCCACTATAAGTGCTCTGAGCTGGCTGAATCAGGTTTGAAACTTTTCATAAATTATGAACCCTTCCTAAATTTTCATATTGGCTTTTTTTTTTCTTTTACTGGGGAAAAATGATGGGGAAGAGTCAGTGTATGCTTTACACACACACCTGCATATATAAAATACATATACTTTCATATAAAAATTGGATGAGCTACGTGTACGTATAGTTTTATATGCATATATGTATGCATGTATTTATATGTATACATCTATGTATTTAGTCTAGAATTAAGCATTGCTTCATACAGAATTGAAATGATTTGAATTTCAGCATCTATATATGTTGCTTGTGAATATAATAATTCAGCTTATAGGTCTGAGAACAATGTTACTTGAAAGGTGCAGTACTGCTACTGAAATCAATGGAAAGAACAGACATACAGTACCAATGTAGAAGGAGCCATTGATCCAAGTGTCATTATGTGGATTTGAGTTTCTGGTTTGGGCACCAACATCTGGGGAAAAGGAGGGATAGAGATTTTCAGTTTTCAAGTTTCTATCGTTATGTTACAAACACTGTAAAATCATACAGAAGTTTGGGGATCTCAAAATAAAATCAACCTTGTTTATCTTTGTATCACTTGCAACCTGAAACAATCAAAATGCAGGCATAATTTCGAAAAAGAATTCTACTTTAGTGATAGCTGGTACATTCCATTCTAAAAATGCAAAGCGTGTGTTTATAATACATGTAAGTGGAAACATTTTAATATATTTTGAAATAAAACGTACTCTCTAGGAAGTCAGTTTGAGTTGCAAAAATATAAAAAGAATCCATCAGTTTTTATTTTTATTTTTTTAAAAAGGCTGATTATTCTTTTTAAGGAACTCTATAATTCTACCCATAAAGATTCATATAATCCCTACTAGTAGTAGTCTAGATAACTTGTTTATGTTTGCATTTCAAGAAAGATAGAGGATATTCATCTGGATTCCTCCAAAGCAAAACTCCCTCTTGACTGACAGCAGAGGGCCTACAAGTGAATTAGACTGGAGAAGACACTATCTCAAAATACTGTATTGCAGAAGACAAGTACAAAAGGTTGATACAATAGCTTTGCAGCTGGACTTTGAACCATGGCAGCCATAATGCAGTTATATAGTGGCATAAATATTTGAAGTCAATAGCAGAATTGGACTTCATTTAAGATTTTTTGTATAACTGTATATGGGATATTTGTGGTTCTTGAACTGTTCTAAAGAAAGGAAAATTTTATGTGTGAATGTCATTTGGAGAGAATGAAGGAACATCCAAATCCCTTCTCGAACTCTCTCTGCAAACAGAGAAACTATAGATAATAAATACCTTATCTCCCAACATCATATTCTTATTTCTAATGTCACTAAGAACATACTGTATTTTGAGTCAGTTCTGTGGCTGGTTTCAATGCCTGGTGTGATCTGCATAGAGCTAAAGTCAAGACACATTGAATTCTCATTCATTTCTCTTATTGCAGACAAAAGTAAAACTCGTGAGAGATTCAGAATACACTTTTAAAGCTCAGACAGGACTGTGCCATTATTTTGGTCAGTCAGATTTTGGAGTTTCAATAACAGGATTTGCTGCATACGATTTCAGGTAACTACTATCAATTTTTTTTATTTGCTAGTTTCTGTATTGGGATAATTTGGTTTTGATTAATGTGGTACTGTGCAAGTTGTTACTACCACTGGATTTTTTAGATGAGATTAAAACAGAGGTACTAATCTCTTTGAAATAAACTATCTACAGTCATAAATATTCTTCTCCAAGGAACTGTAACCTTAGAATCCAGGCCATTGTTAGCTTTAAGATGTTTATATTCTTTCTTATTAAAGTTTTTGAAATTTCAGCTAATGATTGTGAAAACATGGAAAAACTGCTTGAACCCCGTTGCATAAAAGCATCTAAATCATAAAAACATAGAATCATTTAGGTGGGAAAAGACCTTCAAGATTGTCAAGTGCAGCCATCCACCTAACACTACATGTCCACAGCTAAACCAGTGCCGCACACACATACCTCTTAAACAGCTCCAGGGATGGCATAAGCAATTTTTCCTCATCCCCTATGTTTTCTCCGCTAGAATTTCCACATTTGAGGTAGTTTGCCTCTTATTGTTCATTCAGGTTCAGTAATTGTATATCATCTCTATTTAGATTGTCTCTATTCAGATGATGGTGATTTTGCCCAGGGGCAGGAGATGCCTTTGTGCATTTTTACACCTACATAAAAGGGACTTTGATTCTTTCTTAAAATAGTGAGAATAGTAGTTTTGTTTTAATTATTACCAGTATTGTACTTTCATATGTATAAGCAGACCTTCAGAACTGTCATTTCTTTTGAAGGCAGGGGAATGTCAGACTTGCATCATGAAGTGAACAAAGCTTAATAAAAACTCCTGTATTCTTAAGGAAAATGCACCCCAAGGATATCTCTAAATGGAGAATTTTGTGCCAAAATAATTGCATGCCAAAATAACAAAATTAAAAGTTTTGACTTTGTAGTCAGTGGGAGGAGATGAGGCCTGCTTTTCTGTGAAGGCACTCGTATTTGTTGTTGGAGTCTTAACGATAGGAGTACTTATTCAGAGACTCTAAAGAGTTAATGTTTAAACCTTTCCCCTTAATACTGAGGTATGCGCGAGGCTTGTTTCAGGATCTAGATAAGGGCTTAGCAATAAACATGAGTTATTTTCTTAAAAGTATCTTTCTTTGGATGTGGTGAGTACTACAGCAACTAATAATTTGTAGCCACTAATTATGTTCAAGTTAGAAAGCTTAAGTGAGTGTCTTTAAATTAGGTCTTTTAAATTGTCTGTCTTTAAATTGGAACCATGAGTCAGTAACAGTATATCCTATGACTTTAATCGGAATTTGTTGAAAAACTTAGGAAGTATTCAGTTAGTTGAGTATTTATCTGCTTACATACCCACATCCTCCTCCAGTCTGTGACTTAGCAAACAGTATTGTCAACTGAATTCTGTAAACGCAACTCATAGCTTTTTAGCCTTTTGTACTGAGAAACATTTTTAATTTTTATCAGTACAATACAGCTGCGTACTGAACAAGAAAAAAAATATGTAATTTTAATCAGGAAGCCAATTACTGCCACATATAAGGAACTAAAACCAATTATAACTTTGCCACTCTGTGTATGCCAAACTTAGTTATTACAGATACCATGCAATGATAAATATTTCCTCCTATAATACATTACATAAGCAGATGCTAATGGCAAATATTTGTTACTGGCAATGTCCTGTGTTTTGATGTGTTTGAGATACAACATACATAACAATGCACTAAAATATGTAAAACGTACTTCTGTATGTTTAAAAATTAATGGGCAATAACAATGTTGACTAATGGTTTGTCCAAAGCAGATTTTTAATTGAGAGGAACAGTGCATAAAAGGTATGTGGTGTTTAGTGTTGCCCATCAATTTGACCCAGACTTTTTAAATAGCATCGTGTCTTTTGATCAGCACCTTTTCCATAGTGTGTGCCCTACTTTTATGTTACTGCGTTGTAAATAAAATTCATGTTTATTGATGTATGTTATGTAGTGTGTAGCACTCACAGGGAAAAGTAATTATTTGATTATTAGATCATACGTAAGTCGATTACTACCTCTCAAATTGCATTATTATGCTAACTTTAACTGCATTATCACTCACTTCTTTCACAGTGGCCAGGAAGAGGAAATGATGAGGATGCTTGTTAACTGGGGTCCTCTGGCAGTAACAGTTGATGCAGTTAGCTGGCAGGATTATCTTGGTGGGATCATACAGTATCACTGCTCCAGTGGGAGAGCAAATCATGCTGTACTTATCACGGGTTTTGACAGAACAGGTATGTTTCCATCAACTGAGTTTCTAGGTTTTTGCATTCTCTTACTTGGCCTCCTGTAGGGCAAGTGATTACAATCCATAATGCTTCAACTGGTTGCGCTTTTGAGAACTGTTTGATTTGGTGTCACCTCAGTTCTGGAAGTGAGGTCTGATCCCAGGAAAAAGGCTGTTCTTTTCCTTTGGTTCTGTGGGACTTCATGTCCTTGTAAAGTCAAGAACACGGGTATCTGTGTCTTTATCCTAGCAGAGGATATATCCAGTCTATTAAACACTGGTGTATTAGCTCTGTCTTCTCTGTGAACAACAGTAGGTTTGTCTGTACTATGTCATCTAATCAGCATCCTATGAGACACGAAAATGCTAATCAAAGAGTGTTAGACTATTATTTTTTCTATGCTTCCCAAATCTCATGTTGTCTCTTGTTTATGAAAATGTCTTTTCCAGGTAGCATCCCTTACTGGATTGTACAGAACTCCTGGGGACGTACCTGGGGAATAGATGGTTATGTTCGTGTGAAGATAGGCAGCAATGTCTGTGGTAAGTCTGATGGAAAACAATGCAATTGGTAAAGGCTATATTCCGGGTTATATGTAAGTAAAGTGATATAAGGGGATCCTCACAGAGGAAATACAAATCATTGCTATGTTTTAAGAGAGGGTAGATGAGTTCAGGTAGAAAAATAGTGTTTGCTAGTTCAACCAAACCATATAACATAATGTCCATTACTAATGCGTATGATTGAAGGGGAAGAGGATATCAACGTTTAGATTGATTTTCACCACACAAATATCATTAATGCTGAATCCTCAAAAAAGAATAAAGTTTTGAACGTGAAAGCAGAGAAGGGAGGAGGGTAGAGCTCAACTGTAAATAGTATCAGGCAATGAAGAAATAAGAGTTGCAGCGGTTTTTGTTGTTTGTTTTTTTTTTTTTCCTGCCCCCCACCCCAACAATTTACCTATTGTCCATATTGTCAACATATGGAAGAGAGAGGATGTAACATGAATATCAATTCTGATAACTTATTTCTGGTAGGTCTCTATTTCTCAAACTCATTTTTTCTTTTGTTTTTCATTCACTTGCAGGTATAGCAGATACAGTTTCATCAGTATTTGTTTGACACTGGCCAAAGACAGTGATCTTTATTTGCATAATCATTTGACATAAACTGTATGTGAAGATTTTACTCCAAGGCAACCTTTTCTAAAGTAAGAAACAACTTTATGAGCAGGTCCTGATTTTAAGTGTTACAGGAATGGGGTAGCAGGAGTTTTTAGAAATGTTTTTATTTGGAATGTGTATTGTGTATCAAATCTTTCATGGAATAAGAAGGCTTAAAATCAACCACAGAGTGTGCAGAAGGAAGTTAAAAAGATGGATTGGAACTGTGAGTGTGAAACCCTATCAAGGTGCTCAATACTGAAGAATACACTCCATAAAAATCTTGCTAGGAAAAAATGGATGACAAATAAGGAAGTTGAATCAACAGTGTGATGGAGTATAATCCATGAACATAGAACATGAGATTATGTCTGGTTTTATTGGGTGGGGAAAGGGGAGGTTGGAAGAAAACATTCTCTCTGTTATGCTTTGATACCCAGATACTCAGACATTTTGTCTTCCTCCTTTTTGTGAAATTCTACATTGTCTCTAAAGCTAGAAGAAAAGAGGAGGGGAATGGGTAGTCAGAGTTGTTTCCTGAGCACCCAGGGTCAGTGTAGTGCTGCAGTCCTTCCATTTCAGTCTGGCACCTTTCTTGTGTAGATATAAATTCAGAGCTCTTTGGAGTAGGGGGTGTTTTAGAAGTGCCTGGAATATCACAGTCTTCTGAATTAATTTGTTAGATGGATAGAAAAGCAAGCAGAAATTATATTTAAATAAACACAAGACACCTCTGGTGGCTTAATCCTGTGCCTTGACAGGACATAAGTGTTTGCAAATCAACTATTCTGTCTTTTAATTGCTGTGTCAGTTCCACAAGTCTCTTCACTACATCATGACTAACAGTAGAACCAGTGGCAAAGCAGAAATGCAATAAAAATTGTCTATTATAGAAAAAATGATGGCAGTAGAGTGTTGATATATATTCTACCTTTAAAAAGACAGCAATTAATATACCTCCAAATAAGGTAGATGTTGAATTTTCCTACAAAATTATTGAACTTTATTGAACTCACAGGAGACTTGCTGGGAACCAAAGAGTGGTCCTAGATTTGCTAACCTGTATAACTGCAGTTGGAGACAAACGTAACTAGAATTGAAAACTGAACATGCACTTTTAAAGTGTTCTGTCATCAGGAATTCTTTACCTGTATCACTAATGAAGTGCTATTAGGAAAAGTATTGAAGCAATTCTGTAATTTTTGCACTCATTGTACCATATTAAATAGGTCTCTGTAGTACAATCCTTTTGTAACGGATGCCATGAATGTTCATAATTGTCTGTGTAAATAATGTCTTTTTAGTCATTCTACTTTGAAGGATTTCTACTATTTTCAATTAAAAAAAAAGAAAAGACTAAGTACTATGTTTCACTACTTCAGGTTCTGCTTCTTACCAGGTTTTGCTGGCTGAAAACTTCACATTAACCAAAAGGAGAAGTCTTCTGTAGTATTGCCTTAGCAGATTACAAACAACAAATAGCACGTTTCCCAAACTGGAAAAAAACAGCTAAAGTTCTAAATTGACATAAATAAGAGTAATGTTGTTATAGTAGTATCAAACATAGAAGTTTCATCTGTGCTTTTGAAGCTGTACAACCAGGCCTAAGTACCTAAAAAGCATTGTTATACAGAACAACTCAACAGAAATTAAGGCCTGCAGTGTATGCATATTTCCAAGGAAAGCATTTATACAGATGGGAGTCCACTAGTGAGATGACGACCCAGCTCTACATGTATCAATACCCTTATGGCCAAAGTCACCTCATTTTTATATATCAATTTTATTCTTATTTCAATGATATTTTGAATAAAATCACTTAAAATTTCTGCCATACTGTTGTTTGAACACTGTGCTTGCTTTGGAAGACAACTTAACAAAAGAAGAGCTTTAATACAGCTTTATTTAAAGTGCAAAGTAAGTACTTATATCTACTATTCTTAAAAGTAAGTATTTTTACTGAAGGAATTTACATTCATATGTAACACAATTCAGGAGGTTTGGGTTTCCACAGATTGAAGACTTAATATTTTTTTCAAAATATAGCTTTTGAAAATCTTAACCCAAAATTCCTTTTGAAATTCCACTACTGCTCAGAAATTAATTTTCTTTTGAAGCTGATGAGAATAATTATATCTTTGACTTGCAGAATTAAATTACTAAAAGCCATTAGGCAAACTAACACATAAAAATATGTACAAATAAGACATGATCATGATAATTCATTATAATTTGCTCCCTTTCCATAAGTGTGGGCTGTATTTTCAACAATTTTCAACACTTCTGCTAAGTTAAACTGGCCACTGATTTGAATTGGGTTATCATTTTAGCTTTAACATAGCGTAATTCAATACAGATTATTTTTTCTACAAACGGTTAAGTTTCTTCCATAAGTAGATCATACTATTCACATAATTGTCATACATAAATAAATATTTACACACCCATGCTGCATGAGAACACTTGCTATACTTGAGGGATAGCACCAGTCAAGATAGAAGTTCTCAAGTTCTTCACAGCAACCACAGTCTAGAAAGGTTCAGTCAGAGTCATCACTGCTAAAATAGGAGCTGTCACAGTATTCTGCTGTATAAAGGAATTTATGAATAGTTGGATTCATTTTGGGTATCCAGTGTCTTGGCACTAGAAATGTTGAAAGATTGAACAAATCCACGAACACCTTGTATCTGTCACTGAAAAAGATAATTGAAACAATTAATATTGCTGTGTTGGCATAGGAGGCCATAATTTCCAAAACCTCAGGAATTGTTCCCTCTCATTTATTGACGATTTCTGCACTAACCATCCTTCTCCTTAATATTTCAGAATAAAAGTCCTGTACTATTTCTAGGGCAGAGCAGATTAAATTATATTTAAAGGGAAATATCCACATCTTTCTCCTAAAATTGCAGACTACAGGGGCTCTAACCTCCAAATCTCCACTCTTGTAGTAGGTATAAAGGGGAATGTATCTGTGAAGAATGTTAACCTGAAATTCAGAAAAAGTGAAAAGGATTGTTGAAAAGAAAATGAACCCTGAATTTTAAGCCATCTTCACTGAATTCAATATAACCTGCCTACTTTCTTTCCCCCACTGTATTATAATATTTTAGATAGGAATCATTGCCCACAGCTATAGATGCCAGTCACTGGCTGCGTGCTATTTCTGTTTGAAAACAATCCTAAAAGAAGGTCTTCTTAGAAGATATTTCAAGTGTTCTTTTGTTCTTTGACATAATGTGGTTTGGGACATAATGAGGACACATTTGAGCCTAAAAAGCTCAAACCAAACTAGCTGAATTCTCAAATTTTGTGTAAGAATTCTGCATTCAGGCCCAAACCATCCATTAAAAGAGGAATTTTAAATTTTCTCTCTGCTTCATCCAACAGAAGGAAACATGTTTCTGATTTTTTGCCTGCACAGCTAGAGGGTATTAATTAATATCAGCTTTCAGAATATATTAAATCCTAAATTTCAGTACCTTAGTTTATATACTTAGAGTCATTCTAAGGAGTAAAGCAAATGTCATTAGCTGCACAGCAGACGGGACTCATTTCCAACCTGTATCACCTAATTAACTTGGGCTGGATAGCGCACGAGCTAAACGATGCAGAATTAATATTATTTCTATTACGGTAATGCCTAGATCCCTTGCTTGAGACTTATAAATGGCATTTTGCATGAGCGATCAAAGCCCTTTAACCCCAGAAGGTTTTGAGTTTACGTATGTCAACCTGATAAGTAAATGCACAACAGGCAGAAAGAGAAGGAAATGACAGAGCCCCAAAAGAGAAACAACAGCCCCCTAACCTCCAGTGAGCTGTCTGAAATCTGTCTCCTGGCAGTACAATGCCTACAAACTGTGTTATTGTAAGTAATGGGGAAAATACATTATTCTTACCTCACTGTTGAGCGCAAATAGTGGTAGCCTGATGAGCCTCCTGTGCCAGCCTTGCTGCCAATCATTCTGTGCACCATGCAGACATGGTTATCTAAGTCACACAAACCAAGGGCATGGCAAATAGCCAGTGTTAAGATTGAAACAAAAGGTCACATCAAGGTGAATCATTGAAATATTAAAGATCACAGAGAGATGTGCTACTAGGTTTTAAGCAATGCAGGGGTAAATTATGCCACTCTTTAGTCAACTAACATAAAATGATTGTTAATACAAAATTAATACACTATTATACATCATTGTGCTCTGCTCGTACAGAATTAATACATTCAATTATAGTTGTCTAAGTACAGAAAGAACAGAAGGAATGTTTGCATGTGAAGAGTTGTCATGATGAGGATTTGGAAGGCATTGGAAAATAAATTGCTGCACCTTAAAATTGCTCACCTAATTTAAAGCATGTAATAGAATTGATAGCTCTACCTATGTGTCTAACGACCACAGAGGAAGCTGTTCATCTTTCTTCTTGGCCAAAATAAAATATATATATATATATATCCTTAAAGGAAGAACTCAGAAGTTTGGTTCTAAAACTCTGGGTATAACTAGTCTAAGAAAGTATGAAATAGAACAATTTACTTGCATCTAAAAGAATATCGGAGTAAAAAAATTGCAACTTACATCTCCATTTGGTCATGAGCACATCAATATCCATAAGAGAGGTAAGAAGCTGAAAGGGAACCTGAAAACGAGGCTCCTCTCTTGGAAAATGAAAGAGGAAACAGTAAGATCTCTTATAATGTGCTTTATTTTTCAAAATACCACTTCAGCAATGCAAAACAGCAATGCAAAATGTACACTCAATGTATATTTTTCCTAAATCAGTATTGAAATACCAGTAGATATTCTAACAAATACTTCTTACATGTAAGTCTTAATCTGTCCTTTTTCCTTCATTGGAAAAATAATCTAAAACTTTCTAGGTCACTTTGTGTAACAGCCTGAACAGGGCATTTGCTAGTTTGGGCCCGAGGAGAAACACCTGCTGAGACAGTGGAACCTCCATCCTTGAGGGTATTCAAAACACAACAGGATGCAGTCCTGTGCAGCCTGATCTGACTTTCAGGTTGGATCTACTATATGGCCCTGGGTTTTGGTGTAGGATTGGACCAGAGGACTTTCCAAGGTCCATTCCAACCTAAATGAGCCTATGTTGTTGTCTTTAACCTTCACCTCTCCTGTTACCAGTAAGCACTGAAGACAAATCTTCTAGCATTACCTGTAGAAGTAGATCATCAGGGCACCCTTCAGTGCTTTATAAGACAGTCTTCTTTCTCCTGTAAAATACAACCATCTTTAGTTTGTTGCTGATTCTTGATGTGATTATTCTGTATGTATTGTATACAAAAAAAAAAACAACCCAAAGCATATATGAATATATGAACATACCTTTACTAAGCAGGTGTTCATGCCGTTTTTCATCAAATAATGAAAGTAATACATCTTTCTGTTTTTGGAATTCAGATAAGAAGTCTTCTTTTTCTTCTGATTCTGGTTTGGCCTTTAATATTTAAAGCAAATGGAGTTTTTAGAATTCAGTAGGGGAAATCAGGCCCTTAGTGAGCCTTGATGTAACTTCTGTTTTTACTCTAAACACCCTTCAACTTTACACTTTAAATGCATGAAGTATATTTTCCAAAGAAGATAGACAAGTCACTGAGTCACTGTCCTTTAAAAACACAATTGCCACAAAATGTGCAATTAATAAGCTGTCAGAACAGCTCAGATGAATGAATGTGCAAACAAACTGGCAGTTTATCATTTTTCTTTAGGTCTAGAGGCCTTGGAACAACTAATATTAATTAGTTTGAGACCTAATTATTTTAGTTCTTCATTTTCAAGGCAAAAAGAAAACACCTTTGCACAGCTATGGGTTAGAAAATTGTATATAGAAAGGCTAGGTAAATTAGAAAGGTGTAAAAATATTCCCAAGAACTTAATGAGTTCTTATGTTACGGTGTTTTTTCATTAAAAATGTACTTATACCTACTTCACAGTATTTTGGTATTTTCTCGTGCTTATTTGCCAGTGTAACTCAAATGATCACACAGCAGCAAAGTGCCATATACTGTTAAATAAAAATAGCCACTTTATAGTGACACTCTATACTCACAGGTCATGGGCCCAAACTTTGTGGAGTTTCACTCTGAACTGCAAATACAAGCACTCAAGGTGACATAGTTTAAGTAAAATGGATTTCAGACCTTCCATTGATACTTTCCCTTTTCTTTTGCAATCATTTCATGTATTAGATATTTTAAGAGTTCTTGGATGTCAAATTATAAATGTATTCAGATATCCAGGAAAAGTTTGTAATTTTCCTGTTTCTTGTAAACACAGGCTGCTGAAGATTAAGTAAAATGAGTGAAAAACCATGACTGGGCCAAAATGCCAGTCAAAAATGTGTGATTTTCCAGCTGTCTTTTGTTATAGTTGGATCAATAGAACACTACTAACCTGCACTATGGCAAATTCCTCTTCTAAACCTTTTAAAACGTTCACTTCAAATTGTCCCCAGAAATCAAATCCTTCTGCCTCAAGTCCTGGAGTTCTTTCCAGCCATGCCTTTAATAATAATAATAATAATAATAATAATAATAATAATAATAATAATGTGTTCAAGTATTAATAATGCAAATATATTACCCTAAAATTACAACATAAACCAGAACAACTGTAGCAGGATAATATAATAACCCGTGTATAGGTACTAATCACTGGAATAAGCATGTCTACATGGAAGTTTTATACCTATATAATGATGCCATGCAAACACACCCACAGGTTCCAAATTAAAAGATTACTGTTGGAAGACAAAAGCTGTCTTGTTAAAATCAATTCCTTTGTAGACACAGGAATACAGTCTTATTCCACATATTTATGATAAACATAAAGATAAATCTCAGAAGGAAGATGTAGAACCATCTGCTAGTACAACCATTTTTTATCAGGTCAGGCTGAACGCTGATCACACCATCTGCCATTAGCTTACACCAAAATATGCAATAACACAAGACAAATTTATGTAGCGTTAGAAAAGCCTCCTCTCTGATTTCCTTTCAATAATGTTTAGCAGAAAAAAAGACGGGGAATCTGTATGGTCGAACTACCTTTAGAGATAATTTAATTTAGCTACTCCTTATCTAATAGCACAAAGTCTTAATGAAGAAAAGTTACATGAGTTTCTTATATATTCAGGTGTCAATAGATGAATGGAATGATTCCATATAACTCCATATCATTCCAATAAGAGAATAATTTTGTCACATAGAGGTAGATGTTTTTATTGAGGTTTATATTGCATTATTCTTTAGCAAGTTAAGTTTGTGTGTGAAAAGGAAAAGGGGGTTAAAGAAATCACCATGTTTGAGTGATTCATAACTTAGAGGCAACACCATTAAATCAAGGTAAGTGAGAAAGAAACACTTGTTAAAACATCTTTTCTCTTTTCCATTTTGGGTTGGCATTTTTCATGTTCTGGTTTTTAGCCTCTTTACTACAGCTCACTAACAGTGAAAGTATTTTTAAAGTTTTCTTTTGAAAAGGGTTTGTGGTCATGAAAAACTCAAACAAACCAGTACATTTACAGTCTTGGACAACTCAAATTTCTGTAATGCCATATACTAGTTTAGCAGTTTTTTCAGGCAGAAGCTGTGAAAAAATCAGTTGGCTTACCAACTCTTTTTCATACCAACTCCTTCATACTAAATTTGATAAGCATACAAAATGTGATTCATTGGGAAGCTGCCAGCATGTTTGCTTCTATCCAGAGAGAAGAATTTGTCGCTGATACCAATGAAGGACATTCTTGGAGAACAGGGGAAAACATTAAAGCAAGTTCTCAGACAGACTTTGTTACCTCAACAAGTTGCAGAAGTGTTGGTTCTTGCTCTGATTTAAGCAGTAATTCATAATCCTGTCCCTTGAAGTTATCACGATAATGCCTTCTGTTATAGGGGACTCTCAGGCTTTGGGGAACACCAATCTTGTTCTCTAGCAAGCGAAACTGCAGGCTCTGAAAACCTGAGGCTGGGCTTAGGTAGTCTCTTGGGGAGTAGAAGAGAAAAACATAAAAAAAATGCAGGATATTATTTTACAATAATGGGGTTTTCTGGTTCTCACCTATATTTCACATTTGAAGAATATCAAATACGTGGCCAAACATTTATGGCATGCTTCCAATTAAGAAAAAAATGGTAGTTTAGTGCAACTATAACATTTGTATAATATATTCTAATTATAAAATTATACACACAGACATATACTCACTAATGTTTATATTGTGTTTTAAAGTTGCAGCTGTGTGTGTATGTACACATGTTGTACAAGAGAAAACATCAGTGAAAATAATTTTCTTTCCACATAGCATAAGCAGTGTCACTCCAAATAGGTATCAGGGAAATTTCCACATCACTCAAGTACCAGTAAACGGCCTTTAAGTAGGCTTGTTATACTTCAGAATAATTGCTATGTATGAAATAAATAAATATATTAATATTATTTATTTCATTTATTCATATTTATATGAAATAAAATATGAAATAAATAATGAATAAGATATGAAATAAAATATGAAATAAATAATAAATCAATATGAAATGAATAAAAAATGAAATAAATAAAAATCTACTAAATCTTTTTCTGAACATTATTCTGAAGGATTCATTAATAGGATTCTTTCTGGGTTAAATTGTGCGACCACTTTAGAAGAACTGATATATAAAAATAATCTGAAATCCCACGTCGTTAGATAATGGTAATGCACTTAGAATTGCAAATTCTAAGGTTTGGAAAAACAAGTAATTGATCTGATCTTATATTTGCTTATTATATTACATATGGTGTGTCATTAAAAATCAGAAGCAAGAACTCTTCAAAAGAAATGATTAGCCCATGTATTTCCCTCGCTGTAGAAGACAGATATTTCAAACTTCCACAGGAAGCCAAATTGTAGTTTCACATGCTTTTTAGTTAGGGACCATTAAAAGACAGAGGGAAAATGGTACAAATGGTACAAAAAGGTTGGGATGTTGGACAGCACTATGTTCATGAGTCAGACAGTTCAGGGGCACAAGCAGAACGGAAGCAGAAAGGCAGATGGTGGATTGTGGATGAAGCTGTCATGCATGGCAGTGGAAGCAGCTAGTTGTGGTGAGGGAAGCGAGAGGAAATGCCAGGTGAGAAATGAGGCAAAACAATTGATCCCAAATAAAGCCTGAGCAGAAGGCAGATGAGCTACCAACCAGCTGGTGCGACAATACTTTGGGCAGCTACTGGAGAGCAGAAATTCTTGGGCAGAAATAAGAAGAGAGCAATGTTTCCTTCAGCCACTTGAAGCTTCCAGCACTGCATGCCCACATTGAGATGCAATGAAACACTGTCCTAAGCAAGACAGTTTAAGTATCTGTTTGATAATACACAGAGAGTGCATTTCTGTCACCCAAACACTTTTATGATTTGTCATAGAACATGGCTGCAACTGTGCAGTGGTAAGTTTCTAGTAAGATGTTAACAGAACCAAGAGCTATTTCTACTGTTTCTGCTATTCTTTTTATTTTTATCTGAAGACATTTATCAGTAACACACATAACCACCAACAGTTAACTTGTACTTCATTACAGGGTATGCTGGACTATTCAGGTTATGCTGGGTATTCAAGCTCAGGTTCTTAGTTGATTCTTGTACTGTAATATAACAGCTACTTCTCAGACATGTTCTCACCTTGCTGAACAATCCAGGTACTGGAAGCTGCCAGCGCACATTAAAGACCTTGCTTAAATTCACAGCCTACTCTAAGGATGAGAATTACTAGCTCATGGGTTACTGTGGAGAAATATAGTAAGTATTTACCTGAAATCAAAGAAGTCCAATGCAGTCATAGTTTCCAAAACAGAGAACTGTTCCACAAGTAATTTCAGAATCATTGAAATTCTGTTCATTCGAGTGATAACTTTCAGCATGTTTCTCTCATCTCTTACCTTAATAAAAAATAAAGACCGTAAACAGACAGAGAATGGTATTCTCTTTACCTTCTACCTATTTATTTTATGTCTTTCCACTGTTGTGCATCACTATAGATCCCAAGTCCATTCCATGTGAAATCCATAGTAGCAGAATTTTATATTGAGTATAAAGCCCTGTTTTTAGCTGAAAACTGAAAGTGTGATTTTCAAAGATCAAAAGCTTTTTTTCTCTCCACAATGACACATTACAAAGTGGACTTTTTTTCTTTCATGTATTTTGACTAAAATAAAAGTCACCACAAGAAATTAAATTCTAGACCAAAATCATTTCTAGAATAAACAATTATTATAATATGATTTTAATGATATAAATTACAACATGATAATTATGATTTCTATTATAAACATTTCTATAATCTATATTGTGAGGGAACAAGCCATAAGGCAAGTGCAGAAAGTACTTGAAGTTGAGAAGCAGAATAATCTGAGATATATCAGGACAGAACATCTAAACAGATGCTTGTCAAAGACTTGCACTAGCAAGCAGAAGAAAACAAAAAACAGCATCTATTGGGAAATACAAAATATGAAATGGAAAACAACGGAACTCTTAAGGATAAATCGAATGCTTTGGCTCAAGGGAAATCTGCTAAAATTCCTATTAATTTTAATTGAATCAAGTTTACCTCTAAGACCAGGGCACACAACAAGGAAATATCAAACTACAAAAATGAAAAATGAAAACCATTTCCGTAATCATCTTGCTGTGTGCTCAACTTTAACACTGACATTTCAGATTCTGATTATAAGGCAGCAATCATTTATCACAAAAATAAATAATGAGAAATGATTCTACTGAGATACGATTATGGTCAGTTATATTTTGATACAATTTTCAACTAAAAAGCCAACAAAATTATGACAAGAAAGATCATTCTCATTGAGCATTATAAGGAAAAGGCTACTTCTTTGTGAAAGAAAGTCTGATCTACTTCTAGATTTTCTTCACATACAGGTACTCTGGTAGTTATTCAAGGTATTCAAGGCATTTCTCTAAATACATGCAGTCTGCCTTTTTTCTGTGAGTACAATACTCGGTGAGGAGTCTTCCTTCGTTATCTAGTTATGAGGTGTGTTTAATGTTGGATAAATGTTTAGAACTTTAAAAATATTCTTCTATATTTGTCATTTTAATAAATTCTCAGACAATCGTACATTGTGATTTTGATTATTGTCTTTCTGTTGGATTTAATACAACTAAACTACCAAAAAGAGTTCTGCTTTCATATAGTAGTTATTGGATAGAAGAAAATGGTATGTAGACTTCAAAAACTTGAAGAAATGCAGAAGTGACATTTCAATGTTAAGATACATGTTAGCTCTGTTTTCAGTTTTGCCTATGAGCATGGGTTTTCTGCAGTAAATTATACCCATGTTAGCTCCTACAATTATCCACTATTAGCAGGAAAGTATGAGAGAATTTTAGCCAATGAAACTGGTCTTGGAGAGTGATCTATGTAAAAGGCAGACATCAGGAAGAAATTTTTTGGGTTGGGGTGGAGGTGTGAGATGGATGGGGTGTGCACTGTTTTTATATATAAATACAGCACGTGTTGATTTAGAAAAAAACATATATATCAGGCCGGCAAGAAAGAGACAAGAGAAAGAGGGGACTGGATTTTCCCAAAATGAATATTTGCTCTTGACTTACATGGCCGTTTTGAAAGATCACCCGAACAGAATCCAATTCCCACAGAATCTGCTTAAACCAAAGTTCATAAGCTACAACAAGAAGGATATTGTTAGCATTATCTTCAACATTTTTTTTTCTTGATAGCAATGAAGTAAAATTCTCAGATTTTGATGTAAAGTGGGTAGTAAAGTGAATAGCAAAATAGTGTAAAGTGAACAATGCCACTGTATAAATAAGCACTGATACACAAATGTGTTGCCTGTTCAAGTATGCTGTCTGTCACCAAAACTATTACATGAAATAATCTAGCATCCAGAATGTAAACAAATTTTAAGGCATGTTTTTCATGTCAGTTATTAGATGTGCAGAATACAGATTACAAAAGGGAGAAAGAGAAAATTCAGCTCCAATACTTCATTAAAAGCATTACGGCATTCCCCTCTGCTTACAGTATTCCCCAGAGCTGCTTACAATCTTAATGCCATCTAAATATCTCCCATCAACAACAGAAAAATATTATCCACATGGCTTGCAGACACTGGTCTGATATTAGAAGTTAGGGAGCACCTAACCATTGTGCTGGCTTCTAGAAAGCCTCGTGATGGTTAAACAGTTGGATTGAAGTTTCAGAGAAGGCACAAGCCAACACACAAGACTTGACTACAATAAACTGCAGAGCAGCCTTTTATTCAAGCCAAGAATGAATTTTCCCACCTTAATTTCTCTAGAAACAGAACTGTTGAGCTTTTGGTTTTCCACATCCAAATTTTATAATTGTGGCTTCGTAAGCATAGAGTGGATTAGTGCCTTACAAAAGATACAGGGATACACACAAATGCAGATAAAAAGACAGAGTGATTGTAGTGGCTATGTCTAAAGTGAAAAAAAATCATGCAGTATGTTTCAGCATTAAATAACTCCCTGTGGCAAGAATGACAGACAACCATCACTTCAGTCCTCCCAACCACTTACCTTGATGTGTCACAATGAAAAGATGTTCATCATGGATTTTGTTTCCTTTCTTTTCACTCTGAAGCTCTTGAGCATTCAGTATTTTGTTCAGCTTAAAAATGAAAATAAGGCTATTTGTAAAGTTCTCAATTCTGCTATTAGCCACAGCGTACTGTAGTCCTACTATGTAGAGCTAATATTTAAGAAAAAATATTTTTAAATAAATTTATAAATAAATAAATAAATGAAAATATTTATTTTAAAATATTTTTTCTTAAATATACTAGGTTATATGAGAAGTTAGACTAAATGGTCTCAGGCATTATCTTTTAATTTTAAAAATACCTTGCCTGAAAATAACAATTTGGTACATCAAATAGGAAAATTTGAAAACTATCTTAAGAGTTTTTAATTATTAAAAAAAAAAAAGAGAGAGAGAGAGAGAAACAAATATCCAGTGCGTTCTCCAGACCTTATGTCAATACTGTCATGTTCAGTGCAGCGTAAGTCCTATAGTAAGATTCTGTGTAATCACGTAATAGCATAACCATGCAAGAGCTCTGATTTGAGGCTGTACTAGTTATTTCAGTTCTGGTGTTACTGATTTTTTACTCAGTCAAATTCACAATCTTAGTTGCTTTAAAAGAAATCTTTGCAAGGTTCTGTATCATACATCAACAAATAAATCTTTTGGGCACTCACTTCAGTTCTTGCTGTCATCAGAAAAAAAAAAAAAAAAAGGAAATGTCTGAATTATATTATTACTTATGTCATTTGATTTTTGCATATTTCTTAATTACTTTTAGTGATTTTTGTTTGTTTGTTTGTTTGATTGTTTTCTGTATCGCACCCAAGAGTACTGCAATGTATTTTTCCAGCCAAATATTCTGGGCTTTCACGTAATAATCTGGGAAGTTACACATGGCCTGCTGACATGTAGAGAAATTGCCAACTGGCAATTGTCAGGCCAGTGAAAGCCTTTTGAGTTGCACCACTTCACAGCCGAGGTTTGCCAGAACAAGCAGTTCCCTATTGACCCCCCTAAATACCCAGCTTCCCTGCAATTTGAGAAGCCATCCCACAGTCTGCCTGCAACCATCTCGGCTGAGTCAGGCACTGGTGCTGCAAGTATACCTGGGAACTCAGGCAGGGAAAGGGCACTTTGAGACCTGCCTTGGTGACTGCCTGACTGCTGTCAGTGCACAACAGGGAGAAGCGTCAATCACAAGTCCTGGCTCAAACCTTCAGAGTGACCAGGGCAGTAAAAATCAAATCCTTGCACTTACTTGTAGGTAGTCTCCATAGATAAGTCCACCTTTGCTGGCTTTATTCATCCCTTCTTGTGATTTGTCATCTTTTTCCTCTTCCAAAGATAGCTTGCTAAAATTAAATCTAAGAAGAAAAACAAGCAAATAACTATTTAATTAGGGATCTACGACTATGCCTGCCTTTTTATTGAGATGCATCTAAAATTCAAACAATGCCTTGTTTTGAGCAAAATGAACCACTAAAGCAGTCTTGTGAGAAAAACAGCGCACCAAGCATGCATCTTGCCACAGTAACAGCTGGTAACATGCTCTGAAAAGCCCTTGTACAATGTCTTCTCCCTTAGCAAGAGCTACAGCAGTGTATTTGCTGATAACCCCTAGTTCCCCTCCAAACTTTAATATAAAGTTATATATTTTAAAGCAAAATAGAGAGAAGAGGGACTCACAGGTTTTTGCTCCCTGCAAAGGGGCACCCACTCATAGTTCCAATGTCCAAACTTGCTGAGCTGTGCTCTGAGGAATATGCTCCGTTAGTTTGCCCAAATCCACTGCAGCCACCTAATTTATAACCTTACCTCACTGCACAGGCCAACCCCCAAATTCTCCTCCTTAGCCCTCAGCCCATCCCTGCTATTCCATAATTACAGCAACTCCCTTGGCACAAAGGTCAATAAGTTCATGTGGGTTTGGCTCTCCTTTTTTTTTTTTTTTTTTTTTAAATTATTTTTTCAATCAAAATAAGAATGACTGAGATACCTGATTTGTCCCGTATCATACATTTTTTGTGCTTTTTCCTTCAAGGTTTCCACTAGTTGCTGTTTGGGGACTCAGGATGGTGTCAGGAGTAGAGTCAATGAGAGGCCTGTGTGTGAATAAAAAAAAATATTCAATATTTAAATCGGGAATTGTTTAAGTGGGTTTGTAACCTGCAACCCCTTGTATCAAAACATCAAGATACTTTGAACTTTAAAAAAGTGAAACATACGGAAAAGGAAAGGAAAGGGAAGGGGATGGGAAAGAGAACATATCTCTAAGGCAGACTGAACAAGGTTTGTTAAAGGCTTTCAAATAATATGCTTATTTTCAAAACATGCACACAGATTAAGTAAAACAAGTAAAAATAGCCATATAAATCTCCTGTTATTTTTCCAGTGGTTTAATTCCTGACAATTCCTTGATTTTATTTCCTCCTGCAGATGTTTCACTCTCATTTGTTGACAAATGTTACTCAATTCTGGTAAATCATCAGCCAAACACAGTATGAAGTAACGTGTAACTAGTGTGCACTTCTTCTGTGCCTGCCAGCCTGTTCCAAAAAAAAAAAAAAAAAGTTAATGCTCAGTTTTACTGCAAACAAAGCTCTGGGGCCCCTGTGACCCCAGAGCATCCACTCTCTGCAAGACCTGCCCTGGGCAGCAGTGCCTGTGTGCTGGCTTCAGCTGTTCCAGTCACTTAACAGTAGTGGCATCACCAAAAAAAAAAAAAAAAGTTCCACGTGATGTGGCACGTGGGTGATGGGATGTATACCCTGCTAAGTCAGATGCTGTATGTCAGGCTATGCAAATATTAGTTTAGAACTGTATTCTCATACAGCTGGGCCACAAGGAAAGCGGGACACCACTGAGGTGCCCCCATCAGGAAGGTCAAGGTGTTCTTCCTTCTGGATGTAAAAGCTGACAGAGTAAAATAATCCTCACCACACACATCTGTCTGTACATCTGCTCTGGACGCAGGCAAGTAGAGATGAAGGTGAAGTCTGGGCACTGGTGTGAATACATCAGGAATTCAGCACTGAAAAATGTGCTGTTTCCAGTGAAACAGCATTATTACGAACATTGTAATATAACCTGCCCCCTTTGCAGATCTCAAAGGCATGGGCAAGGAAGGCTTAGCTTGTCATTTCTGTATACCTTTAGCTGAAACATCCAGCCTGAACATCCACTGCAAAATCAAACTTTGTTATCTTTTTCTCAAGGCAAAAGGAAATAAAGAGTGTGAATGCAGTAAAAAACAAAGAAACAAACAAACCAAAAAAACAAACAAACAAACAAGGACACATGAAAATATTGGACACTTAACCTCAAAGAATTTACTGTCTGTTTTCTTGTGCAGTTTTAATTTCTCCTGTGGGGCCCAGAGAATAATAAACTACCACAGCAATGGTCTCTGATTTGCAACCTTTACATTGCCTGCCCTGTAGGGGAAGGACTTTGAAGTCTCAGAGCCCTTTTAAACTCTGTGCTTAACAAAACATTAACTCCCTATTTGGGAAGTAATGCTACCCTTAATTGGTTCAGGGTTACTAATCTCCCTCAAAATCTAGCTGAGGATACTGTCTGAACCAAGAGCTATACAAACTCCCATTCTGATTCAGCAGCAGACAAGTTTCAGTCGATGAAACAAATCAGCCAGACTGACACAATTTAGGGAGTACCTCCAGTATTTCCAGCATGTCCAGACTCTCCATTTGAGGCCCTCTCAACTGATTGGTCCCATCACTCATTCATCTTACTGGCTGCCTTAACATGAGCTCAGCAAGGCCTCACAAGTATGTAATGATAAACAGAGAAGAAGAGGAAAAAAAAAATAAGCCTGACGTACCACCTGATTATTAAATTGTCCATTGGCAATGTGGACAACAGCACAGACTGAAAGAGCCCTAAGGCTTGGCTGCAGACACCCTTACAACTGATGGGGAAGTAAATGGGTCTTTGTGCATCTGCCATGCTGCTCAAACTTGATGCTCACTGTAAGGACCAAATTCTTTGAGTGGTTTGAGTGGCATTTATGCTCTGATTCTTTGCCATCTCTTTATTATAGTATAATCCTTTGTAAAGGAATCTTGATGGAAAAAGCTCCTCCATGCAAATAGATCTGAAGCAAAACATAACCCTGAGTTTAACTGATGGTATTACCTTTTTCTCAAAATGCACCATCTTTTCCCTGCTCAACACTCAGAGCCATGTAAAGGCAGATGTAACCATGCACACAAGTTGCTGTTCATGCCATGGATGACTGAGCAAGGCTATGAAAGCCAGAAGCATGCGCATGCCCTTGAGCTTTTCTTTCTCTCTTTCTCTCCTCTTTCTCTCTCTGTTTCCTTGCTTGCTTATTTTTATAGCATGAAAGTGTCAGACAGAAAGGCTTCTGTCCATCCCAGAAACATATCACAGGACTCTAACCTTCAGCAGAGAGAATGTTCTCTTTTGTGACTGGGCTGAACATAAGACAAACAATTAAACACAGCAGAAAAAAAAAAATCGCAGATTCCAGGAACTGTACTTTGTAGCCTTCAAGCTGTCCTGATCTTCATGACCTAGCACAGAATTCGTTAAAACCCTGTCTTAGCCCACCCTCATCCCCTGTTTGCCTCCCCATCCCCAGCTGTAGACATGGGGTGGATGGACTAGTTTGGGTTGTCTCACCTGCAACAAGGAGACAAACTGAGCTTACTCGGGCTGAAAGAAGGGAATTTTAAGGGAAAATAAGGAGCCTCTCTCCAGCCTGGCCAATGGGAGGTTTGGTGCAAGCCAGAGGCATCCTGTGCCTTATTTTGTAGATACAGATAGAGCCAAGAGTCCACTTGTTCTTACTGCGTGGGGCTCTATGTCCAAACCATTAGCCTGATGAGGAGAGGTAAGTATGAATGACTGCCTGTGTGATGTCATGAACCCAGCAAAAGCCCTCGCTCCTATGAACTTAGAAGTAACTTATTCACCTAAACAGAATCTAAAGTTATCCTACATAATAAAGTTATCCTGCGTAAAATTGATGATGGAGAAGAACATGCACGTACAAATAGTTTGGACAGTGTTACCCGTTCTTCTGCTCATACTCTCAATCTGATTTCAAAATCATCACAGATCAATTTGTTTTTCTGAAGTTCATTAACTTGAACAAAGAGCTCAGAGACCTTCCTGCAATAAACAAGTGACGCTTGAAGCTTCCCAACACTGTTATCCTAGAAACACAAACTAGGAGTTATCCAGCACAAATAGTTTCTACCTCCATAACAGTGGCTGTAGTGGGGTTGGATACCAGATCCAAATAGGTCACACCACACTTAAGAGTTTCTACTAGAAATTAGAAGATTTCTTGGGAAGAGCTATTAGAACAATCAATCAATCAAACAACAAAAATGCATGTTTACAGTGAAATAACTTCTCCATCTAACTTCTGAATCCTAGTAGTTGAGGACTGCCTGAGATACATCTGTCCCTGCCATTTAATAACCCTCCTGTGAATCCACTGCCTGCAACAACTTCCATAACTGAAGTGTATATCACGTGAAAGAGGGTTTCCCTGTGCTGGTTTCAAACTTCCTGCCAAGTAATCAAGTAATTTTAATTACCACTTGGTATTAAGTCATGGCTTATGAGCTTGCTAGAAATAACTGCTTTATAGTCCCAGTCCCCCTTATCTGCAATTGCTCAAATTCTGTTTCTAAGCTGAAGCACTTAAAAGGCAAAATATCTTACTGATGTTCAGATGGGGGCATTGCTAGGTCCACAGAATTAGAGCAATGAAAGAATTGGTCTCTTGGACAACAAAACTGCAAATGTAATAGTGAAATGCCAAAAGCAAGCAGGACGGCAATTACTGGTAGGCTTTTGGTTGAGAAGGTAACTGAAACTGTCATTCATTAAGTAATGTCTGGAACAGAAATGCTGTCCCAGAAAGGCTTTACAAATCTTTAAGTATGTGTTGTTTTCTCTCTCTTTAAAAAAAAAAAAAAAAAAAAAAAAATGTTTTTAAATAAGTTGGCAATTATATTGGTCGTACTGCATTTGACAGTTTTTATTTACCATTAGGTTCAGTCCAGCACACTACATTTGTGTATCCTTGTCTGACTTCCTTCTACAGCCTATGGCACAGCTGAAGCTCCTGGTAGCCTACGCCAGAACATCACTGTGCTAGCTGCTATGCAACCCCTGAACAAAACCTACTTCCCCAGATAATTTAATAATAAAAATATAACAAGAGAGACATGTGAGTAAAGACACAAGAAGGGAAGATGAGGAGGAGATAATAGGTTTGGCACCAAAACATGCCCCCCTCTCAAATGAGCATTTTGTGATTTCCAAAACTGTCATTGGTATTTAACCAACAGTTGAAATTCACAGTCTGCTTTAAGAAAAATAAAATTTAGTGACTCAAGGCTTAAACAAACTAGCTTAAAGTTGATGCAATATTAATAATCCAATCAGACATTTGTATCTGGGGGAGGAACAGAGCTCAAGGTCTTGCAAACTACAAACAAAGTGAAGAGATAGTGCTGCAAAGATTTTTTTTTTTAATATTGTATTTGTTCTACTTCTTAAATACAAAGAACCATGTTGTCACTTCTCAACATACCTTTAACTTCTGTTTATGTTTCAGATGTCCCAGCACAATTCCCCTACACCCCTTGGTGTCATTTACGGCCCTGCACAATTTCTTTCACATCACACAGCACCCAACCCTCTTGGTGTCAGAAGTGCCGACATCCAATCTCCTGCCCCAAACTGTGATTAAATGGGTACTTTTCTTAGCTTACCACCAGTTAGTTCCTTCAACACCTCTATTTCCTTAATATAAAGCTCTCATAGCCTGTCTGCTTTCACTTGCTGAAAGTGAAATTGTCTGAAGTGCCTGCTCTCACAATTGTCCCATAGGAACATTTTATTTTCCTCATATTCCAACCGAGGACTAATTTCCAAATCATGGAGGAAGTGTTCTTTCCCTGTTAATACTAAAACTTCCTCCTTTCATCTCCGAAATACATCAGTATCAACCAAAACTATAAATTTATGAAAAACAACAAAGCTTGAACACAGATAAGAACATGCAGGCTGCCATTGAGTTTTCCCAAGGCTAATCCATCCTCTTTTAATGCCTCGCAATCACACATTGCAAGTTTCAATTCTTTCCTACAGGAAAATTGTTATTTTCCCTCCTAAAGACATGAATCTTGGCTCCTAGTTAGGTACAGCAAACTCAAAATCTAGAGCCATAAGCTGCTGCCGTACCATGCCTCCACGTGGCTCAGTCTGCGCTGCTGTTTACCTCACGGTAGAGCTGCCTAGTAAGAGCAAAGGGCTGCTTCAGGACAAACTCCAGTAACAATTTGCTAATCTGATGCTATTCAGTATTATCACAAATGGCCTAGATGATGGAATAGCTTGTACACTTTTTAAATTGACAAATGAGAACAGCTGGAAGGTATAATAGCATGTTGGCAGATGGGGGCTAGAAATCAAAGTGATCTTAATGCACTGAAATAAATAACGTGCAGTTTCAGTGAAGCAAAGAGCAGCATTTCTGAACTTCAGCAGTTCAGTAGTGATAACCAAACCAGCAAATAAGCCTTTTTTATTTTTATTTTTTTAAGAAATGAGCTAGATGTTCCAGATAGTCAAAAATAATATATTAAGCAACAAAGGGCAAAGCTGTTGGAAAGAGTGAATTTCATACTGGAAATTTTACATGGAAGCTTTCCACGTGGCATGGAAAGCTTCTTTTCCTTCCAGCATCAGAAGGGATGTCTGTTGTACTATGTCCTTGGCACTACTCTTCTTGAAAGATGAAGACTACTTGGAAAGAGCTCAGAAGAAAATGGCAAGAAAAATGAGCATTTGGCATAGAAAACATGGCCCATTAAGAGAGATGACAAATTTTACTATAGCCAAGAGAAGATTGTGGGGAAGAGTAATAAATACTTTTCCTTCAAAGGGAAGAGTAATAAACAGTCTCTCATATACAGAGGGACAAGAGAAGGAGTAACCAGTTTACTTTATGGCAAGATAAGAGAGAGATCAAAATAAACGAAGAAACAAAGAGAGAATTTTCTACTGTCAGTAGAACACTAAAATACACAGATGAGAGCTTATAATTTCTTCTTGCATAGCTGCTTCTGCACTGATGGATAGAGATAGGCCCAATGAGTCTTTAAAGTCTCTTCAAGCCATCTTTCTTACAGCCCACTCCCCATTGCTGAATCCACTGGCATACCTACTTGCATTTACAGTTAGCTACCATTTCGCACATGTCCCAGCATTTGCCATCAAATTGCACTGACACTATATTATGAAAGTCCAAATGGTGGTCAATTCATTTTCTTCTTCTCCATTTTGCTTTTTTACTAATATTTTCCGTACAAAATGAGTATGAGTATTTGCAGCCCTCCATATAACTAAATGCCTTACTTTTTCTGTCTTAAAAGAAAATAATATTTGAGCAACTTCTTGAAAGAAGGGGGAAGGGGGAGGGAGAAGAGAGAGAGAGGATGGGGAGACATGCAGAAAGAGGCAGAAAAGAGATCCTGGAAAATCATTTTTAAAAGCATTATTGTCCATAAAGCAGTCAGAGAGCTTCATACAATGAGACAGAAGTTGAAAGGAAACATTTTGACATTTTATGAAAAAAGTCCAATAAAGGCTAAATGTGCTGAACATGTATGTCTGTGTGTACGTATGCATGCATGCACTTTCTCTCAGCAGCCCGTAAGTATTTTTAGAAGACATTTTCTTGCAACGAGGCCATAAAAACAGAACTTTGTCTGAAACACCTCATCTGTTTGTCTCAGCAAATAGCTATGTAGTTATGCTGGCTGCAGCATCTTTTTAAAGTTGGAACCACAAGGAAGGAATTGAAAAGCACTGACAACTGACTTCAAAACACATTTAAAATACAGAATTTACCGTATGCGTGAATATAGAAAACTGAGATCACCTCTGTCATTGTCTGGTTTTCCTAACCTTTACTGCATTAAGAATTAGGGAATGTGTGTTTTGGGTAACCAGATACACACCACAAGGAGTGAATGGACAAACCACGCTCCCTGGGACCAATTTATGACGTGAAAGCTACTTCTAGAAGCCATAGCTGAGGCAGGGGAAGTTTAGGCTTGACATCAGGAGGGGGTTCTTCACGGCGAGGGTGGTTGCACACTGGAACAGGCTCCCCAGGGAAGTGGTCACTGCACCGAGCCTGTCTGAATTTAAGAAGAGATTGGACTGTGCACTTAGTCACATGGTCTGAACTTTTGGGTAGACCTGTGCGGTGTCAAGAGTTGGACTTGATGATCCTTAAGGGTCCCTTCCAACTCAGGATATTCTATGATTCTATGATTTGGAAAGTTGAACAAATACAAGATGGTTGGTCTTCGCCCCCTACTGTTTGCACAAGAATTAACGTAAAACAACCATGAAAGAAAGAACATTGTAAAATTCAATTTCTTTTGTAAAACAACCAGAGAACACAACCTATGTTCATCTAATACATCCCGAATACAAACTCTTTGTAAAATATGTTTAAGATAGTTAGATGAAGCATATTTGCTGTGTAAAAAGCAATTTACAGTTTGTACCTCTTTAATCCTATGCACGTAGCAGTATAAAAGACCAATATAATTTTAAGAACTCAAGCAAGTTTTACGTGACATAGAAGCGTTGTCTGGGTACTGTGAATTAGAGTGTATTGCATTAATAGGAATCAGTGGATCTGCAAATAACTGCTCAGCAGTGCATTAGGTATGGTTGAGTTACATATAGATGTTGAAACAGTTCATTGTTAAGTACTTTACTGCTTGAATGAATGCAAGTGCTGCTCAAAGCTTGCCCTGGCAGAGAGCCTCGTCTGTGAGGCAAGAGTAACAAAAGGAAGAGGGATTTCCAAGAAGCCAAGTACAGAAATCTGCTTGTCACACTGGAATGACTAAATGGAGCTCAGTGCTTCATCTTGCACCTCATTGCTTGACCAACACAGCCAGAAAGCAGTTGGTGAACCACCAGCCACTGAGGTACCGAGAGGCTGCGCTAGTGCACCTAGAAACCCAAGGACACAGTGGGCATTAGCTTTAGGAGCTTTACTAAGAGAAAAATGAGAGATGAAGCAGTCCCAAAATCACCACCCCCTGCAAATCAGAGAGGGACTATGACAGTTTTTTAGATCTTCCTAGATGATTCATCAGGTACATCCCAGGTCTGAGCTTTTGAGTGTTTTCTATTGCATTTAATTAGATGCTCGGTTCTTGAAATGAATTTCAAACAAGCTGATACCACACATCCTCCAGAAAAGCAGTTTGTCTCTTTTGTGTTTTTTGTTTTTTTGTTTTTTTCTCAATAAGGAGTTAATGGAATGACCAACTCTCTACATATTTTCTTCCTCAACATCGGAGTCAATTCTCAGGAATAACAGCCCATTTCTTGCTAAAGCCCACACAAATGTAAAATCCGGAGGTGGTTATGAGGACAGCTATTCAAAGCAAGGGTGAACTCCACCCTATAGCTGGTGGGAACCCAGTGGCAAACATTCATTGCCCGCCAGGGAAAGGGTTCCTATCTACTTAAATATTGTTTATTCAGATCTGAACAGCACAGTACCTTAGTGAAGATGATTGATCTTTCTGAAATAAAAGGAAAAATTCTGAAAAAAATAATTTGCACGCTGATGCAACAAGACAGAAGTCTGCACTTCTATTATTACTGGTATCATAAGTACTTGAACATCTGATCCTGTCATAAAACTAATCTTCTCTTGTACTTTGCAGACCAAGTTATTTAAAGGCAAAACATAGCAACCCCGGCAGGTAAATTGCCCAGTGCTATGTGTCATCGAGTATCACCTCCCATTTAGTTTTCTATAAAAGCCATTAGCTAGCAATGATCACAGTGATAAGCCAGCTTACTGTATCCTTTCCTTCCTTACTGAAATAAGCAGAGCCTCATGGACCAGCTGGGGAGATTCACTCAATTGGATGCTAAAGGTATGTAACTTAGACATATTAGAGTGCCTTACCAAAAGTGTTACATTTTGGTAGTTTTTTTTTTTTTTCAGGATTGACAAACAGAACAAGAAAAGGTGTCTCCCTTCTCTTGGAACCCTGTCCAAAAATAGCAGTAATGTATATCTTTCAAGATATAAAGAAGAAGGGAGAGATGAAAAAGAGCTTGCAGAGATAGTATTACATTTAGGACATGAGGGAAACTCTCTAGTTATTTGTCCTGCATTTAGAATAAAACTAACAGAGCTTTAACTAGGCAATGACTTTTCTGAATGATGCCATACTTTAATGATTTTTAGATTAAGGCAAAAAGGAAATCCTGAAACTATCTGGACTAACTAACCTTTGCATAGACAGAAGTCACATGTAACCTTCCTGAAATCACTCCTTCCAGGTAAGAGCTCTGGCTGAAGTTGAGCTATCTTTCACAAAGCTGTTCCTTTTTAACAAGTTCATTAATGAAAATCCAATCACAATTTACCATTGGGAATGTAAAAATAAAAATGTTCTACTTTATTTCTGTTGTACAAGAGCTTAGCTTCCAGTTCTTTTATATCTTTTTCTCCCACTGGGTCAAAATAACTTATTATTATTACCTATCAGTTTCCTATACAAGTAGTAATCAATTACCTACTTACTGAAGTTGAAAAAACCTTCTTTATGTTAACACTAAGTTGAATGTAAAGATACTGTGAATTTCTGAAGTTTTTAGGCAAACTTAAAATAGCATGTCCCTGGACACGTATCCCTGGGTTATATATACAGGGAACTCATTTCTCCTGTAAAAACACTGGACTAGGAAATCAGGTTCATCTGACTAAAAAATCACAGTTCTTGGGGATTCTTCAGCAATCAGTGTTTTCTGAGGCAAAGCACCTACAGCCCATCGTGAATGTATAGTCTACCCTGCTTGTTCTTAGATGCATGTTCCATACTTGCCTACACTGAAATGTGGTTTTCTCCTGAACCTGGATTTTTCTCATTTATTTTCTTTTTTTATGCATCCTTTAACCTTTAGATCCTTTTCTGAAATTGTTTTTATCCATATATTTGACAATTATTATTATTTTTTTTTATCTGAGTGCCTGCACTAAATGTACTTTGTAGTGCTACCAAAAGAAGTTGTCTCTCTCAAGACCTTATTGTCCGATTGTCTAAGGTCTAACGTATGCCTAAGGTCTTTCTATCTAGTACCAGCTTGGATACTCTAACTCACCTAGTCACAGCTAGTTCAACTGTGTTGGATACACAACCTTAGCCCATATACACATGAGCTAATTTTATAGAGCATAAGATGAAGGGCTAATTATTTGTAAGATTGCACTCATTGACATTATATAGATGTATTACTTTACCATTCATTAATTGAAACCTGGAATAACCATTCTATTATAACAATGAGAAAAGGCGTTAGAAAGAAACATCTAGCTTGCAACAGAAAGAATCTGAGAAGCCATTACTGAAATAATTGTTTAGTGACATTGCAAAATCATTTTAAGTCACTGAAGCCATTGCTCGTTTTAGGAGAACCAGACTGAGACCAAAAATGAATGATTAAAGAAAAATTACATCTTCAGATCCTGAAAATAGTTGCCAGCATCTGTATCTGTTTTATAAAATTTGTTCTACCTGTACTTCTTGGACCAACATTATAGTCTGCACAGAAGACATAGTTCCTAATCATTTTCCCTCTATTACAATGTGAAGTACAAAAGCACCCATGGCTGCACAGCTTTCCAAAGGGATCTAACAGTCACTAGAGCTAGAAGAAAAACTTCTGATCAGTTTTCCAGCAGCAGCAGCTGTTTGATGATTAAAAGAAGTTAGAGTAAATCATACTAGTGCTGATCAAAGTTCTCATATGAAGCATTAAATATATATATATTTTCTTTTGGAAACAATTTGAAATCAAAACCCACCTGGGATTTAATTATCACAGTCTGCACATAGGACAAAAAAAAAATCCCAGTGTTAATGTGGTCATGATTGCAATAGCAGATGAATTGCACATCCCTTCATTCCTTTGCCCAACTGTAACAGACTCTAGTAAATCAGTCTGATAAAGTGTATCTGTTCATCCTACAAAACATGCCATACCCTAAAGTTTACTCATATAAACCCAAGGAATACAATAGATTGCCCTTTGAACCTGTAACCTTTAAAATTTTGCCCAGAGTTTCAATAACGGAATAGTAAAAGCCTGAAAAATATGTAATTCCCGTTTTACCTTATTTCTTAGAGCAAGAATGAAGGACCAGGAGTTCATTAGGATGCTACTGTAATAATCAGATGCTTAGCTTTTTACAGTTTCACAGCATCCTGTGGTTTTAGATTAATGAGGTATGTCAAGAGAAAAAAATAAAAATGTTTTCCATAGAGGTGGAATTCCTCATTAATATTAATATGTTTAAGAATATGTATACATAAAATATTGCAAGGTATAGTCTGTTCTCAGGCAGAGAAGAGAGTTAATCTAGCACACAAGACTTCCAGGGCCCTAAACCATTCATAGAAGGAAGCTCACTAATCAAAGAGAGAATTTACAGCTCTTAAAGATGCTTTCCAGTACTAGAATTAGTTTCCTTTCCAAAGTGCCATTTAAATGTTAATTTAAAAAAACATGTTTTCATTTTGTTCAATATTAAGGAAAATTGGAAAAGATACGATTGTACTTAATAAAGAAACTGCAGCCATGTTTGGAAGACAGAAGGAGGTATCACCAGGAGTTCGCCTCATCCACTTCATTTCATGGAGTGCAAAATATTGTCCGAAGGCGAAGCCGGACACGCAGAGGGCTGTGGCTGTTAGTGGTCACAGGCTGTCTTAGCATCGTCATTTGGCAAATCTGCAGTCGCTTTACCTATTACTTCAGCTGGCCAACCACAACTACAGTGGTAGTTCAGTACGTGGAAAACGTCAAATTCCCTGCTGTGACTTTTTGCAACTTGAACAGGTAAAAGTTGTGTTTGTTGTTCACTCTTGAGAGGCAACACCTCTTTTTCTGGCTAACATAAAGGAGTTGGGATCCACAACTTGTTTGAACAAATCACATAAAACAAAGCCAAAAAAAACGTGGCTCCAAGGGGTCTGTCTTTCTTTCACACCACCACATGAGATTTAACTGAGGAGAAAAACATGAGACTCAAGGGAGGTTGTCTTTAACCTTTCCCTTTCGTCAAATGAGGAGCTGCACCACAGATTTTTAAGATTCAAGAAGTAAGGGGGAGTATAAAGTCATCTCTGGCAATATTCTTCTGTGTATAATCATAAACCTCGAGTGTTCCTTCTATAGCGTAACTAAGGCACAGTCAGTCATACCCAAGTTAAAAATAAAACACAACATTTGCAAATAGAGAGGTTTGAACAAAACCTCATGCAAATGTAGAAACCTTAGTCAAAGCAGTTATTTTTCCTCAGAGGTGCTCAGCGCCTTTATGGTTCGAGCTGATGTCAGTGGGAGTTGTAGGAGGAAAGCACTTGGCAAGTTTGAAAGTCATATCTAAGCAGAAACATCACTACAATTTTCTACAGTTGAAAATACTGGCCAGGATTCAGATGCAACCACTTTGAAAATAATGCAGCAAAACTACTGCCTAATTTTTAGAGCAAATATGTAATTTAACAACTGCTTTAGTAATGGAGAAATCTTAGCATTCTCAGGAAAACAATGTAAGTTGTGAGATCTTCTACCTCTTGTTGGCAGAGTCATCCACAGGTCCAAGTCCCAGATAGCTGAAGCCTTTCCACCTCAGTATTTTTCCTTCCCATTGCCCCGTGTAAAGCCATTTTGGGTTATTCTGTAGAACGTACACTGCAGGTAGAGTACAGTGTGTATTATAAAAACCTCTCACTTCTTGCATCTATAGTGGCAACACATTGAGAGCAAACAGCTCCCGAGCACAGCAGTTATCTGCCTATGAGGCAGTTCGCTGCTACATCCATCTGTTGTTCACATCATGCTTATCCTTTTCTCCTGTTTTTAGCAACAATTTTCTTTCCTGGTGGAACGAAGAGGCACAGCTCTACCTCTGCCTTTATTTTTTGACTCAAATTCAGTTGAAGAGCTGTTTTTACCGATCTTTCTTATGCTTCTGCATTAAGATCCATTGTACAAATACATCGATATGTTTTGTAAAATAGGATTATGTAAAATAGTGATTCTAAAGAACATGGTATTGCCATTTTCTTAGGTTTTATTTTCTTTTCAGTATTTTGAAATTCAACTTACCCTAACAGTTCTCTGAACCCTTTATTTAATTCAGAAAAGGTCTTCAGTGACATCAGGAAAACACAGCTTTCTTTTTTTTTTCTTGCTCCCTCCCGCCCCAAAGGAACAGCTCCTTCCAGCTACATGTATTTTTCTCATGTAAATGCAATTGTCCAGCTTTTCTTCAGCTCTAGAAATCTGGCAGCTGGCTTATGCAGATGACCATTTTAATTTTTATTTATTAAATAACCACACACAACAGAAATGTTTCTAGAATAACCCTGGAAAGGGGTCCCTTTCCTGATTTCTTGTTTGGAAGATAACCTTTTCCTAGAAATGGAGACTATATTGTTTATCCATGTTATAGTGCAAGTGCAAGCATGGTGGTCAAGAATCACATGCAGTTAGTGAGCAGGCGACAAAACATGTCATGGGTTTGGTGAGAGCACTGAGATGAGTCCTGTAACTCTGCAGAACTCCAAGCCATTCTTTTTCCTTCGCACTGACAGGTTTCAAGCTCATGCAGTAAGCAATCTCCAAATCATTTTTCTCCTTTGGAACCTCGTGTCTGGAGTTGTCCAGAAATTTTCTATGGAAGACAAATTTTCTCAAGAGATAAATGATTTTCTTCTTGGAAACCAGAACTTCAGCATTAAAGAGTTTACAAGGAAAAATGGGTTTTATCTAAACCACAGCACATTGCTAGAATGTGAATTCTTTGGAAAGACATGTCACCCAGAGGTAAATATTTTTCCTTTTATTACATCAGAAGCGTGGAGGGGAAGGGGATGTATTCTTACCACTCAACTTCAGACACCTGGTTTTCCCAGCTACTCCCCCTGCCTTCCCTTCACAGTTGGTCAATTGAGAGAAAACATCCTGCTCTAAATGACCCTGAGGAGCAACCCCAGTGACCACAGAGGCAGCCCGCTGGCCTACCTGAGCTGTAACATGGAATTTCAGTTTAAGTTGCTCTCCGCCTAGTCCCACACCTGCATAAATAGCAGCCTTTGAAAACTGTCATGCCTCCAGGCTTCATTCAGCAACCTTTCCCATAAATGGCCTATAACCAACGTCAGTGTGAATGGAGTTTTTTTGCACAACATAGTTGCATTGCACTTAACTGATGTAATTAGTCCTGCAGCAGCAACAAAAAAATATGATCCTCTTATTTGTGTCTCAGTTCTGCCATACAACAACTCCCAACTTCAATAGAATACGTGGACAGAAAAATTGGTCCCATATTCTTGCAGGTTAGCCTTATTCTTTGCACTGCCTTGGGGGGTGGGGGGAGACTAAACCAAAAAACACTAGTCCATCTATTACATTGTGAAATTAATGAAATTTTAAGTGATTTTATTTTTTAATTTTACACTTCCCTATTTTCCTTTATTGAAGGATTTTGAACATGTTTTCACTGAATATGGAAACTGCTTTACTTTTAATTACAATGGTCTTCCAGCAAGAAGTGTGAGTTTGTCTGGAAGAGGCTTACGTTTACTTTTTGATGTCCAACAGGTACAGATATACCAATGATTATATACAAAATCATGTAATAATTCATAGATCAGCAGATTTTTTGTTTTACGCAGACCTTCAGAATTCCATGCACAAAATTATTTTTCAAGACTGTTCATAAGTAAAAGCATATTTTAAAGGAAAGACCCAAAACTAGTTTAAAAACTCTGAATAGCTATTGACTGTGTCCCCAAAACAAATGATGTAGAAAGTTGCAAGTGAGCATATATACATATATCAACACGATTCATCTACAGCTGAAAAGTATCATCAGAAAAAAAAATTAATTTTATACAAACAATTCAGGATAACATCTCTATCTCAGTAAGAGATCCACTAGGGAAGGTCACATGATGCCAATTTCTAAGTAGTACTGATTTTTTTTTCAGCAGCATCTGAAGTGTCTCTTGTTAGCTACGATCTGATCTTTGCACTGTAAAACCTTACTAGGATTGTTTTTAATCCAAAACACAGAAAGCTCAGGGAATATCACCTTATGAGATCAGGGAAGAAAACTAAAACCTAGAATTTTAAGAGTTAGACATTCATTTTTGCTCTCCAGCAACTATAGGGGAGAGGAGTGACAGGTTCTCAAGAGACTAATAGAAAACTTGCTGAAACATGGAGTAGTTGCAAGTAAAAGAAGTGAATTTCCAAGTTATGAAGAAGGTTCATCCACGCTTTCTTGCTTTTGAAAGTGGGAGAGGACAGAAGGAAGAAAAAAAAAAAAAAAACACACTAAAATTTAGGGTAACTGGAAGGAAACCTACAAAGTTAAGGAAGAAAATTCAAGTAAGCTTACTTCTACATTTTCCTGTAAATTGCTGAAGGTGTAACAAGGGAAATAAGACCAAATAATAATAATAATAATAAAGCACCATTTTAAATATAGCTTAAACTTCAGAGCATAAGCAAAACCAAAACTATTTACAATACTTTTTTGTATCAGGAGCAATTCACTGATGATCCTGCCCTTGGTTATACTGATGCTGGCATCACTTTTGTTATCCATTCACCCAAAGAGGTTCCACGCTTTGATGGTTTAGGTTTATTAACACCAGTCGGCATGCACGCACAGGTTGCAATCCGCCAGCTGAAGGTAAGCACCTTATCCATCAGGTGGAAATATTAGTTTGTACCATTGCTAATCTCTTTTGAGGCATGGAAATAAATTACAAACGTTTGCAGTTATTTAATATTTATCATGCCACAGCGAGTCCTAAGAATAACATTTCCACCAGCTATATAAAAAACCCACCAACAAGCCTGATTTTTTTTTTTCCAGGATATTAATGGTCTGCCTAATCTGCTTTTACTCAGGTTAACCTCTCACAGTCTCATTGACATAACAATACAAAGATAGGGCAGTAGCATCAATATGTTACATCACAGATAATTTTGTATCAGATTCCTGATAGTCCTTTCCTGATACAACCAGAGAAGACTACCCCGCTGCACTAGGCTGTCTGATCAGGTCCTGGTTTTGCTGTGTGAGAACAGAGATGATTTTAATTATAAAAGCAAAAACTGTAATCACCTCCAATTAAATCACAGTATTGCTGCTTATGTCTCAAACAGGCTTCCTTTAGCACTGTAAAATGTGATAAAGCGATATCTAAATTAAAAGAGAAATTTATGTATTCTGTTATTATTACTTTACAGTCAATTATCCAAGAATACCCATGGGGAGAGTGCAAGCCTGATATAAAGCTTCAGTACCAGAATACTTATAGTACAAATGGCTGTTTGCAAGAATGCAAGGCCCGGTACATACAGGACTGGTGTGGCTGTTTGCCTTTCATTCTGCCAGGTATTTCTTAGGACTACCATATGCTCTATTTAATGATCATCTTTCTAGGAGAACTAACTAATTATTGAATGGCAAAGGAGACAGGTTACATCTTTGTGGGATATTTACAACTGGGATTATTTAATTTACTTAATTTTTTTTTTTTTTTTTAATTCAGAGAAAAGCATTAAGATATTTGGTCAACTCTAGACTTGGCATCTGTCCATTAGCTATTTTTAGGATACACACCAAAAATCTTGAAAAAGATTATTCCTCAGGGCTGTGAGACAAGTTGGTATCTGAGTAATCCTCCATGAAGTTTAAAACCTTTGCTGAAACATGTGGGGTGTAATCATAAATTACATCTACCTATTTTGTATTTTCACTACTAAGACAGAAATTTCTTAGCAAGCTAATACAAAGAGCGAACCACAGCCTTAAAGGCAGTTCTAGCTGGCACGCCTAATGATAATGTTCAGTCCTCCAGTAAGCCTCTTGGTTTGGTCTATTGTCTTCTATTGCTATGTTCCCCTTGTGGCATAACTGCACTGTGCCCTACTGAACTGTTTTCTCAGTTGTATAAAGAGAAGCACAAAGTGGTGTCTAGGCTTTGATGACATTATTTTTCAGTTTAACACAAATAGAGCTAAGGGCTAGATTGTTGATTTAAGTTCTAAAGTTACTTGTTTATTCTTAAGGCAATGGAACCGAATGTGATTTGCTGAAGTTTTACAATTGTGTTTATCCTGCAGTCTGTAAGTATTAATTTCATATTCATATATTATAAGCCAATTCCAAACAGTAGAAAATATCAGTTAAAATACTGAAAGTAGTAATGGAGTACATCCCAGTTCATTTAAGACTCTGAAAATAGAGATCAGACACTAATAAAAAGCTTGGTAAGTAATGAAAAAATAACACTAAATCACTGGACTTCAAGATTCTATAATTAAAAAGATAAAAATAAAAATGAAGTGAATTATACATTTTCAAAATGTTTCAAATACAATTCTTTTCATGAGCAAATAATCTACACACAGTAGATATGAAATTCTTAAGTCATTCCAGCAGACTTCCTGGAAAATACTGAGTGATAATCTGAAGTAACTTTTCATGAGTTTTGGAAAGCCTCCTTTTTAATTCTTAATGGATTCAGCTATGTGATGTGACTCTCTCTTCCCAAAGGAATGGACAATTAGGAAATCAAGTAGATTACCGACTTTATTTCTGGAGGAAGAGAGTGCTTCAAATTGTCACCTAACAGGCTGAGATACTTCCTGTCCAAACATGCATGCAAACATGAGAAGCCCACATGCAAAGGGAAGGCACAGCAGCTGCCACCATACCAAGACAAACAGAGCACCACAGGCAGGAGATTACAGTACTCACCTCAGAGTAGAGGCCTTTAGGTTACAGCTTATGCTTCAGGAAGTATTTATGCCTTACCTTTTTTTTTTTTTCCTACATTGATTTTCCGCAGCTTTTCCAGATTCCCTCAGTGATTTCTTTCTGTTAGAGCCTTGTCAGAACAATGGCCTCCCAGAGCAGCCACACCTGCAGAATTTTGTGATATCTGTTTAGTATTTGAGGAAACAGAAGGATCTCCATCAGCTGGGAAGGGGGGTTAAGCGAGCTCAGTTTAGCAAAACTTCTGTGAAGTTGTCAGATGACAGCAAATTACTGCTGGCACTGCTCTGGAACCTACTCCTATGCATTGAAGGGAGCTAGTCAAACATCAAGACCAAGGATTATAAACTGAAGTATGCAACCAGAAGGCTAGCACAGAACATGGGCACCCCTCTGTATGATCTATCCTACTGATAAATCATGGATGAGAAAGAGTAAGGTCCTAAAGTCCTAATGAAGGTGAAAAGACTTGAAGGTGCTGAATTTCTGTAGGGGAGCATGGAAAGGAGGAACAAATCAAAACCAAAAATTTCAACTCTTAATATTGTGCTCCAGCTACCTAAGTGCCTTTTTCAAATGCATGTTTCTTCCTTCAAACTAGTATGTACCAACCTTTCTAAGGAAAATTAATCAAAGTCTTTATTAAAGTCATTTTGTAAGGTTAAGAAAAGTCTTAACAATGTGTGCTGTTTCAGAAACATTATGCAAGTTCTTTCTCCTGAAATTTCAGCTGATATAGAGATAAAAGGATTGTGTACAGTAGGTACTCACAATTCCACTTGCCCTGCCCCTTGTGAAGAAATGGAGTATCCTACCACTGTCACCTATTCAAGTTTTGGAGGAGAAAATGCCATAAAATTCATTTCTGCAAAACTGAAGAAAAGCCCAGAATACATCAGGTAATCTTGCTTAACGCTTTGTCTAATAAGGAAATAATCCATTATATCTAAGTGTGTGAACAGAGTGTATGATGTAAATGCGACCTTTTAAAAATATACTCTGAAGTGTGTGGTATTTAACATATTGTCTGTGAGGTGACCAATCTTGTCTAAGAGATTAGTTTAGGATTTATACATGTTCATGTAGGTCTAAACTATACTGAGATACATCTAAAACCTGTGGATAACATAAAATTTATACTTCAGTTGGAAAGTAATGTTCTATGCTACCTTTTGTGTAATTTTTAATCACTCTTTGCAATTAGGTATAAAGAAAGAGCAGGGTTATCAAACCTATTCACAACCCACATGAGCAATCCACCCAACAAAGAAGACAGATTTTTCACAACTGAAGTCAGTGAATAACCCAAATAGATGTTAGATAAAGTCCTTCTTTCTCTCAATGCGTTAGCAAAAAGAGAGCTAGGTTTTATTGTGGCAAAAATGTCACAAGTTTAACATTCTTTTCTATTGTTAGTAAGATCTATTGATACCATTTACATTATAAAATATATTTAGAAAACATTTGATGAATATGAGCCAGCAGTGTGCTCAGGTGGCCAAGAAGGCCAACGGCATCCTGGCTTGCATAAGAAGCAGTGTGGCCAGCAGGGCTAGGGAGGTGATCGTCCCCCTGTACTCGGCTCTGGTGAGGCCGCACCTCCAGTACTGTGTTCAGTTTTGGGCCCCTCGCTGCAAGAAGGACATCAAGGTGCTTGAGCGGGTCCAGAGAAGGGCGACGAAGCTGGTGAGGGGCCTGGAGAACAAGTCCTACAAGGAGCGGCTGAAGGAGCTGGGCTTGTTCAGCCTGGAGAAGAGGAGGCTCAGGGGCGACCTTATCACTCTCTACAGATACCTTAAAGGAGGCTGTAGTGAGGTTGGGGTTGGCCTGTTCTCCCACGTGCCTGGTGACAGGATGAGGGGGAATGGGCTTAAGTTGTGCCAGGGGAGTTTTAGGTTAGATGTTAGGAAGAACTTATTTACTGAAAGGGTTGTTAGACACTGGAATGGGCTGCCCAGGGGGGTGGTGGAGTCACCATCCCTGGAAGTCTTTAAAAGACGTTTAGATGTAGAGCTTAGGAATATGGTTTAGTGGGGACTGTTAGCGTTAGGTCAGAGGTTGGACTCGATGATCTTGAGGTCTCTTCCAACCTAGAAATTCTGTGATTCTGTGAAATATTCTCATAAGGTAGCAAAATAAGATGGTTCTATCTGTGTGACTGAAAATGTTACCTACCAAACAACAACAACAAAGTAGAACTATACCCAAAGAAGAGACCTTCTAGTGTAAAAATATGTCTCTATGGTACTGACTGCACATTTTATCTGGTAAATTATGTTAGAAATTAAGTTATGCACATAGCTGTGTTGTTCAGTAGTAGCACTGAGATAACATGATCTGAATACCTTTAAATTAATGGAAGAATTATCATATATACTTATGATTTAATAAAGCATACATACCTCATGCTTACAGTATAATAAATTGATACTGAATTTCCTTGAAAATGCATGCATTAAATACCCAATAGAATGATTTCCATAATTTTCTGCTAGAAAGATACTTCTCGAAGAGAAGTTTCAATACAGTTTTGTAGTCCAAATTACCTCATACTCACAGAGGTAGATGTTAACTTGTGCACATAAGTATTAACACAAATGCTACATGAACCAATAATATTCATGGATTCAAATATATTTACAAAGAACCGTAGAAAATCTGGCTAATGAAATATCTCTGAGTATTTCATTGTTTCAGTGACTTCAGTTTTCTCACTCTTGAAGCCATCAGTCTGCAAATGCTTCCATATATTTATATATGAACAGGAACTATATGAGTATTATGAAAATTAAACCTATTATTATATGTAAAAGATAATAATCCTTTGAGAACATTTTATCTTTGTTGATTATTTTATCGTATGTAAACATCATGCACAGCCCAGCAATTATTTAATTAGGCAAGAGAAAATACAGAACATTCTCCTGTTACCAAGCCTTAACCAATAGGAATCCTGCCCACGTTTTAAAAAGTACATATTCTGAACTGTAAAACACAGACACTGATTAATTTCTGAAAATTTAAGAAGGGAAAAGTTAACTATTTACTACCTTACTGGGTAGAACTACTAGGAACCCTATGACAATTGTAGGAGGTCTTACAGTAAAAACCCATGAAAGTAGGATTACTTTTATTACCCAATGTTACCTACATTTTAGAATTATCACCTAAAGAAATGGAAGTCATTTTATATAACCAATACTGCATTTTCAGTGAATATCAAATTAATAAACTCATTATCATTTTCAACCTCAAAATCTGTAGCTGTTTACACTTCTGAATAATAAACACTACTTTTATTCTTAAAGGATATGACATTATTTATGCAATCAGTTTTTGTGTCTGTTTTATTCCTCTACTGTTATGTTTATCTTCTATTTAGCAGCTACGCTGACTCTTTCAGTAGTCACGATATCACAAAGATGAGCTCTTTATTCTCGCTGAATCATTCCAGATCCTGCTCCACCAAAGATTTGCCTGCTCTTCCACTTTTGCAGCAGACAAGTAAGAGAAGCTTTTAGCAGAGGGAAGAACTAAGCATCTGAGTATAGGACAAGGGCTTTTCTGCACAAACACTGTCACTGAGATCATCAGGATTAAATCTGCATTTGCACATAAACGACAGGCTATATTAGACTACATTTCCAAGCAGTGTATCTGTTGTAGTTCAGGATGCTTGGCACTTCCACTTAAGCTTATCTCTGTGACCCTTTAGGATTTTATCTCAGTAGTGCTGAGTTGTTCTTTTAACATAGTCTGGAGATCAACTCCTCCAATGAGATCCTTTTATAACTTTCAGTATTATAAAACATTGTTTTTCAGTCATCTAACTAATTTTTATACCTCTTGGTGGATTGCTCTTTAAAAGATACATCACTCTCCATGTAGGCAGTTCTGATGGATGTTGGTAAAAATGAACAGCACTCCTGGCTGTGTCATGTAATATTGTATGTGCTTGTCATCAGGCAGAACCTTGTGCTTATTGACATTAAGTACCATGATCTGAGCTACAAAATAACTCAGCAGCAGAAGGCCTTGTCTGTATCTGAGTTGCTTGGTAAGTGAATGCGTGACGTTTATTTATTGCTCATCAATATTTAATCTAAAATAATAATAATAAATATATAAAAATAGATATTATTTTCTCCTCTCCAAAGTCATAGGCTATCTGGGTTTATAAACAAAAAGCAATGGCTTTGATAGTACAATGGTAATGATCATGTTTGCTTCATGCTCATTTTTGATATGGTCTCCTGCCATACCATTAAATGACCTGCAGTGGAAAGTAGTAATTAAATTCTGCACTAATTTATGGCTACACAACATACTGAACTGTAAGCATAGGGAAGCTTCTGGGATTTAAAGGGGAGAGGGAAAACATAGGGAGGAGAGGCAAGAGAATAGCTTAACAGAAAAAGAAGCAGGAGATGTTTTAAGCACATATTCCACCGTAGGAAGTTTTGTGTTGTACTTGCTTTATTTAGAATTTTAATAAACAGATTCATCTTTTTCCCACAAATATTCTGAAGAATATTAATTCTGTTTTCTTAAAGTGATGGATTATGCCTTTTGAATTTATTTAGTGCTTGAGTACTAGCAGAGTTTTGTTTGCTTGCTAGACTAAACCAAATACTTAGTATGACGTATGTTTATTTCTTTCTATTACAGCTGATGTAGGTGGCCAGCTTGGATTGTTTTGTGGTGCCAGTATGATTACACTCATAGAATTGCTTGAGTATATTTTTACTAATTTCTGTTGGATGTGCATCTTTCTTCTACTGAAAGCTCCTGAAATGCCTCAATGGAATAATCCATTCCAGAACCAACCAACACACAAGGAGAAAAATACAGGAATACAAAAGGAGAAAAATACGGGAATACAAGAATGTTAGTGGCTTGTAGACTCACAAAATAAAATGTTTCTGCTACTTTCCTGCCTTTTTAAGATGCAAAGGAGACAGTAATATCTTCCAAGGCTCTCTTCCTTTAGTCTTTCTGCTTCATTTAGCACCTAGAGCCATGTCACTGTGCTAGACAATTTTTTAAAGAATGAACTTTGGAAAAGCTTGCTTTCTTTGTCATGTAATGAAAAATGTAATTTTTACCTAAAATTTTATTTAAATTACCAATTTTTATTAATAGCACAGCAAGTGTTATTGACATTCAATGCAATTTTGCATTTCTGACCCAGTTTATCTTCTGTATTCCGAGTGAGGAGAAATAATACAGATGCCAGATTAACACACAAGAAATTTCTTAACCATCATAAAGGCGTAGCACTGCTAAGCTGAAAAAGCAGATTCTGTATTAACAACAAAGTCTGTGCTCCTAGGTTTACATGTTCCAGCAAAGGATATTGTATCAAAATATACGCCTATCAAAATACACCTAATAACTGCTACAGTACATTGTCTGTCAGAAATGCATCAAAAATATTTTTTAAAATCTCACAAATCTGTCAACTACTATAAATACAAAACTGAGAAACCTAGAGCATCTGGGTAGATGGCAAGAGGGCAAACATAGGCCAAGTTCATGTTGTTGGACTCTAGAGACTGCAAACAGACCTGTTTTCCTTCTATTATTTTTAATAGACATAAAATTGTATGATATATGGCAGAGTTCTAATTTAATTGCCAAAAAGATTGCTTCATTATGTCAATGAAACTACTGACCCCACATTTTATAGATCATTGACTGAGTTTATCATTGCTGGAAGCAATAAAACTTCAGGAAGGCTCAGTAGGACTGAACAACAAAATTTCAATGTTTAATGTCATATAAGAGGATAATTAAGACTAAAGGCTTAATCTATGTCTTACTAAAATCAGTGACAGTAAGAATTCGGTGGCTTTAGTGCTGAGTCAGGCTTCCTGAAAGTTTATTTATTTAAAAGTCCTCAGAAAAGCTGCTGTACTTTCCTACATCTGTGTGGGCCCTTGGAGCAGTGCTTTAGAGTCTCCTGTTTTTAAAGAAGGTTTTGGTGAGTAAATAAACTTCCAAAGATGTTCAATAACGTAGAGTAAATAGATACCATTCCCACACAAACACACTACAGACCATAGAACAGGAAGTGTGCACTGGGTTGGCGGAGTTACTGGGGGGGTGGTATTTTTTTTCTTTTAAAGTACATTTTAGAAAACTTCAGAGTCACTAAAAACTGTGAAAGTTAATAGGATAAAGAAATGTATTGAAGATACCATATACAGTGAATTTATCTAGATGGTGTCTCTGGATACAGCTCTGAACAAATCCACACTTGGCTAAGCATCTTGCCAGAGACTCAGAGCTTTTGGAGGTGCCAGAGCCTGGGTGGAGACCCTTTAGGAGAGGTAGACATAGAACCATCTTATATAAAATGCACCCAGGACTGAATTTAAGAATATGTGATAAAGGGCTATCCTGATTTGAAGCACTGACTTCTGTTCAATTAGCTCTGTGAGAGCAATAGGTAACTTTATTTAAAAGCCTACTGATAATTGCCTATACTTCAGAGTAGCACTGTACAGACTTAATTAACTTTGCTAATCAAAGCATTTGAAGTCCAACTAGAAAGCTCACACTGACTACAGCACCAGACCTTCTGAACCACTGCTCCCCATGCCCTTAGTATGGGTGCTCTCACACCAATACTGTGCCTGAAACACCAGGTACAGTCAGCCACAGCCATGCTCTATAAACCGTGCTGTTCTTCCATACCATCCACTCAACTTCAGCACCTAATTATAGATCATTTTCTGTAAAGAAGGTAGTAAATGGACATGCTAAGCATCTAAGTTCTTAGAGTTAATTATAAAATAATGAAAATGCTACCGTTTGGCCATCAACAGCTTCCCTTGAACATAAGCTCTGGAAAAGCAGTTTAGGAAACAAATTAAATGTTTCTGCTTTCTTAGAAAGAGATGCCTTGATTTTACTCCTCAGTAACCACAGGTTTGAGACACCTTAAGATTAACATACAGATTGTTGCTCAGTTATTTTTTATTTGTCATTTCTGCTGGGACTTCCCTGTTCCCTGTTACCCAGTGCACGCACACTTAAAACAGCAGCCATAAGGGCAGGTCTATCTAACCCCACTGTCCAAGGTGTACATTGGTCAGTGTGCAAGGAACAGAGTGAACGTACCATGATAGTTCTCTAAAGACTTTTCCCAGCCTTAAACAATTTGTAGCTGTGGAACTCCTGAGCCAGAAGAAATTCTCTTTTTAGGAGTAGGAATCAGATATTATCTGGTGTCTGGATAAAAAGAAAAGCAAGGGACAGATTAAACAGTGATCTAACACACTTTGTGTGGAGATCAAAGTGTTTTGCAGCTTTCAATCACAATGCTTTTTCTTGTTTGCTTCTGCAAATAAGGGCTAAATAAAAGAAAATTAGTATTGCAAAGAATAAACAAAATAAAACTGGAATTGTTTCTGCTGTGCCAAATTTCAAATGAAATGAACCACAGAACATGCTAAAGAATCAGGAGAGAAAAAAAAAAAAAAAAAAAAAAAAGCCAGTTTGCAGAAAGGGAAGGTTTAACTAAGCAAAGATCTAAGTACTGGAGTAAGATGACTTTTGCTTACTCCACTGACTTTTGGACAAGAATGGCTGAAAGCACTTCTTGGTTACAGATTCTTCGAACATACGTGGCAGAAGAAGCCCTGAAGAAAACACAAAGACCAGTGTTTTCCCCAAGGTCAAGTGACAGACTTGGATGCTTTTTCAACAATGGCTTGTGATGAGATTATATAAAGCAATTGATTCCTCGGCACAGCTAAATATAGCAAATGTGTGCTGTGCAGCAGAGCAGAAGTAAGGGTGCTTTTGTATTTCAACTTGTGACTGTGGGTCTAGAAAGACAAAAGAATTTAAAGTTGGCTTAAAAGAAGATGTCACTTTACTGGATAAGTAAAGGTGGTATATCTACAAAGGCAACATAAGCAAGGTAATTTAACAGCATGATCAAATTCTTTCATAATTTAGTATTATTCTGCTGCTTATTTGTTCATGTTTCCTTTTTGCAATGCACCTGCATGCTCTCGGTACAAAGAAGCAAACTTTTCACATGCTGACTGTTTGAATCTAAAATGTTAAATAAATGAAATTAATGACACGACATGACTGGGCAAGCCCACTTGAGTTCCCTCCAAACCAATGTCTCATGTGCACAATGGGATGCAACATAGAATTTTATAGCTATAAACATGTCAGTCTGAAGATGACACCCTCCACCTGGCCCAAAATGTTGCATGTTAAATAAAAATGGAACATTTTAAAATGACTTCTGCAGAAGTCATTAAGGGGTATTTAACACTGTGGAGAATATCATGCTGTTGCATATAACATTTTCTGAACAATGGAGAAAGGCATATTGGGTGGTGTGGATAACAACCTGTGCTTGGTTGATCTGGATTTTATCTCCCTATAGTATTCTTGCGTTTTCTTATGCTCCATATGGGTTTTCACACCCTTGGGCAGCAGACCAGGTTATCAAAGTATCTCCTGGTACAAGGAAGAAAGCTTTATAATCTAACAGACAGAGACTCTGCAGTGACAGATTGGGATGGGGGATGGTTGGAGATGCTTAGAGACTTACATTACATCTTTTGAAAAGTTTCATTAGCTCACTTCTTTTCTTCTTCTAACTGTATTCACAACTACTCTTGCAATGTATGTGGCAGACATCTCTAAAGGAGTGCCAGTAAAGTAAGGATTTACTCAAGGAGAAGCTGTATGATTTTGGCAAAAGAGCACAGCAGGCAGGCCTGGCACTTGCTTATCTGGCAAAGCAAAATGAACACAGAACAGCCTGTAAAGGTTTTGGATCAGACATTCACACAGTAGGTTAGTTCATTGCAGTGTCTCACCAGTAGATGCCCCACTTACCTTAGGCTTCTCCTGTTCAGCAGGCTTCTCATGCATGGAGTCAGTTTCTCAGCATCCATTACGGAATTACTCAGTATAACTTGAGCCAGTTTATTTCCCTCTCTTTAATGATGTATGAGCTTGAGAAGTATTTCAAAGGATTTGCTGACAAACCTGATATTACTCATCCTGAACTGAGTGATAGCATATTTGAATTTCTGAGGTAAACAAAACAAAAATATAACTAACTCCCCTCTGCATCAGAGTAAGCTGATTATTGGATCTCTTAACGAGCTTATACAAGCCAGCTGATCTACTGTTGGTTAAGTGCAAAGAAAAATCTCCTCAATCCTCACCATCTCTGAGCTGAATTTCCCTATAAAATCACTCACTAAAATAATAAAATAAAATCACTCACTAAATAAAATCACTCACTAAAATACCCTAATACAACTTTTTGCACTGTGTGTGGATCGGGTGCTGGTAGAACTCCAGGAGGGAAGCCCTCCCCACCTGAATAATGCACCATGGCAGCATGATACAGCCTCTTGGTTTCTTATGGATCCTTTCCAGTTCAGAATGCTCTGGGATTACTCCGTATTTTCGAAATCCAAGGATCATCATGCAACTCTAAGAAGCCCAGGCCAAGATAAACCACAATGGTTCACTCATACTGCCTGCCAAATTACACAGTATTTTAGAAGAATATCCCTTATTATACTATAAACTTTAGTACATCGAGTTGCTGTAATTCTATCCTGAGTTAAATGCGTTCTCAGGCTAACAGCTGCTGTGTTTATTAAACCTCAGGACACAGGAAGCATCTTCAAGCTTGTGTTATAGCAATTACTTATTGCGATGCTGAAACACGAATAGGTTTATAAACAATAAACTCTACATGAACAGGATACTGCTGTGGATCTAGAACTAGCATCACACCTTGTTGATGCTGCTTATGATCATCCTGGTCCTGTTACTCTCTTGCTCTGTAAGTGCCTTCATCCACCTGGAGAAGCTCACCTTTGCTGACCCCTCGCTAGCAGCGAAGTCCTCACAGATAAAAGGGCAGCTTCTTCTGAAGAGAAAAAACTCCTGCATGGCCCTTCCCACCGCACACACAACCAACATCCTAGCAGGGGCTCCATACCCTTCCCCTGTCCCAGTACAGGCACAGTCATGGTGATTTTTAAAACCTCCTTTTGGATAAGTGCTTTGAAGAAGTGTTTTTACAAGCCGCACAGGGTAAAGAGATTCACATGTGAATCTTTCAAGACTCATATACTGAAGCCCTTCTCCCTCTAGAAAAATGTGTCATTTTGCTTCATTAAGCCTGATCAAATGTGTCTATTTTCACCTTGCTAATGTTGGGGTTTCCCTTCAAAGAAATGGCCCTGAGCCTTGGAAAATACAGTATACTTACAGTACACTTCAGGGTCCTTGATGAAAAAGATTTGTAGCCCACACTGTCAAAGTCACCAGAAACAGTAACAAACCATTACACTCTGAAAACGACTTTCAATCTGACCAGTTGTTTAAAGTCAGGGACACCTAGATTAACATAGGCTGGACATGTCTCAGTCAAGTCATGTCATGTTGTAAGTCTCCATGTAAGCACAGCGATAGGTTCCCTTACCAAAGGCTTAGAAAATAGGCGTTCAAGGAGGGATTGCTGATTTACTTGATGATTACCTATTTGACCATTACTGATATATCTACCACATTTTTATAGGCTTTGTTTTAAAAGGTGAATCAATCAGAGATAAAAAGTAGGAACAGTAGAAAGATTTTGTAAACAAGTTGTGAAATATATGGGGTTGCACATGTGCCATAAAGTGTAAACAAGCATTCATTAAAAATAATAATAATAATAATAAAAAATCCTTCTGGTGTTGTTCAACTCAACCCATATACCTCCCACAACAATAACTCCATTCTTAGTGCAATTTCTATAACTCACACTCCCAATATCTTCAGTTAAGAATTTTAATATAACCTCTTTTCTGGGTGTAACCAACAGGTCTTTGTGTGAAGAGGCTGCCAGAGAAAACACACTTAGAAAGCCTACTACTACTCCAGGCTAAGAGAACGTGCCCTGGAAGATTTGCCTGTTGGTCAACTTGTCTGCTGTGCTTGCAACCTTTTATGGACCCTTAACTTTTCTAGCCAGAGAAATTGTTATAGACCTAATCTGGTTAGCTCAGTGGAAATTTTCCACCCTAAAAATACCAAACAACTTCAGGTCATGCCCATGTGAACCTACAGTTCACTTATAGATTGTGCATGCTTTAGTCTGGAAGGGCTGCACTGCATCTTGATCCTTTCCTGCAGTCTGAATAAATGGAAGCTTTCAGGTTATTTTAGTTCAAACTTCTCAGAAAAGTATGAAGAAAATAGCAAACAGTGCCTCACCTGAAACAAACCAGATATGAGAAAACAAAAATATTCAACTGAAGAAACATCACAAAATGTCTGCTCTAAGACTAATTGTAAGAAGCTGTTCACTGTTGAAACAAGAAAATCTAGCAAACAGTAAAATGGTCTCCATAATTCAAAAAAAGGGGGAAAGAAATTAAAAAATAAATAAATAAATACAGAAGGAAACAAAGTGACATAATGCAGTACAGCACCATATTTATAGTAATTGGGGTTACATCTGGCCAGTCACTACTTGCGCTCCCCAGGGCTCCATTTGGGAGCCAGTTCTTTTTAGGGTTTTTATAAATTATCTGGATGCAGGACAAAAATGCATAAGTAAGTTTGCAGATGACACTAACTTGGAAGAAGCTGTTGACAAGGAGTGAGGCCTTGCAGAGAGATCTTTACAAATTAGAGGGCTGGGCGGTCATCAACTACATGAAATTTAACAAGAGCAAGTGCCAGGTTCTGCACCTGGGGCAGGGCAACCTTGGCTGTATGTATGGACTGGGGCAATCGAAGGCTGGAGAGCAGCCCTGTGGAAAGGGATCTGGGAGTTCTGGTTGATGGCAAGGTGAGCAGGAGTCAGCAGTAGCCCAGGACAGCCAACTGTACCCTGGGGTGCATCTGGCATGACATGGCTAGCTGGTTGAGGGAAGGGGTTGTCCTGCTCTGCTCTGCGCTGCTGCGGCCTCACCTCATGCACAGTGTGCAGTTTTGGGCACCACAGTATAAAAAGAATATAAAGCTACTACAGAGCATCCAAAGGAATGCTATGAGGATGGCACAGGGTCTAGAAGACAAGACGTATGAGGAGAATTAACAATTAATTCTAAGATGCTGTATAAAGAAAATATGTAGAAGTCATCTATCAACATAGATTTCATTAACAAAAAAATAGTGGCTAAAGCTGGCTGAATTCTACACATTACATCAAGGATAAAATCTGACTACTTTTTCAGTCTTCCCAGATGGATTATAAACATTAGGTTATGCAAAGAGTCTTGTCCTTCAAATAATCAGCTGAAAAAGGATAAGGGTTAGTTTTCAAGATTCTGCAGCAGTCAGCCAGCAGAACAGAACTGTTGTCCTGCTGAGAAAGCTTCAAGAGAAAGGGATTTATAGCACATATTCTAACTGTAAGTATTACTAATAGCAGATTAATGAAATAAAGCACATTCAGCACTTGCTAATTAAAACAAAAACCTACCAACAGAGAAATATTTGGCCTAAGGAACGTGAAGGACAGCAGAACGGACAACAGATGCAAGGTGGCTTGCAGACACAACATAAAATGGCCACACTTACAGAATCAGCTAGGGCCTGATTTCTGTCCCTCCTTTTCTTATTAAAATGAAAAATCAGCAATGTTGCTTTGTGCTGTTTCCTTGGTTGCTAAAGGAGAGAAAGTCCTCAGCAAGGACCAGACCCTCCAGCACCTTCCATGCTCCCTTACACCTCCCTTGCCCAGGTCCTCTGCATGCAAAAAGCCACCATGCTCACTGTTGCAGGGCAAGGCAGATGTGTCCCAGAAGCGAAGTGCCCAGACAATAAAATGAATGTGAAAGAAACCTAATGGTCAGAAACCATCAAATCTCTTCCTCCTCTCTGAGCAATTTCCAGCTTAGGTCCTTATTTCCTGATTGCTTCTACATTTTTTTTTGCACCAATTTATGTGTTGATAGTATTAACCATTTGCATGGCAGCCAAAAGAAAGCTGCTTTTTGGTATCTTTTCACAGGCAAGGAGTTTTCCAGCATGTGTTTGTTCTTTAGGAGCAGGAGATGTTCCAAGCTGACCCTGCTACTGCTGACTTATGGCTGTTTTCAAGTACAGGGAGCAAGTAAAACAATTTTGATAAAAGTAACCAAAAGTTCAAATCTGTGTTGTTAAGATGAACGGAAAGGAAAGGGAATTTTTACAGAAACAGAAGAGGGAAAGAATCAAAGACTCCATAGCACCAGTCCATCCATTTTATCCAAATCCTCATCATTAAAGCTTATTAAGTATTTTTAAGATGTAAGAACTGTAGACCACAAAAGAAACAATAGACTTAGGGGCTTTCATCACATTCCAGGTACAAGAAACAGCCTGGATACAAAGAATATTAGGTGTTGTGTGTGTGTGTGTGTGCGTTGTTGGTTTTTTTGTTTGTTTGTTTGTTTTTGTTTTTGTTTTTAAGTATTTTCAATCCTGTCTCCAAATCAAAGACAACTTCAGTACAAATTGTCTTAATATACCTTTTTCTGTACTTTCACTAGAGCTCAAAACTTCACTTTGACTACAGTGTTCAAAATGAAAATGAGGCACAGAACTGTAAAATGGACTACGCTGCACTGGGAATGATGCTGTGGATGAATATTTTCAGCAGAAGCTGGGAAGTCCTACCAAAAAAGTGAGCACTTCACAAAAGAAGCCATTCTTGAAGTGCTAACGAGCTATTTCAGTCAACTAATTGCATTAACAGAACAGATAAAACTCATCATGGTAATGCCTTAATATCACACTGTCTTGCAGCAATATGGTTGTTACAAGAAGTCTCCAGGTTCATAAGGGCAATAAAACTGGCCAATATGCAAGCAGAAATGACACAAAAATTCTGTAAAGAATTATATGTGAAATTAAATGTTTAGAAACTTGTGCTAATATATTAACTTTGGCTTACAAGTCTTTAAGCAATTGTTTTGTAACAAGTTTTTGTTGCATATAGGGCATTTTATTTTATTTTATGGAGCTGGAAGCTAAGCTTCCTGTAAAGGTAGTTACAGGAATAATTTGTGCTGCTGCTCAGGAAAAGTTTAACTCATTTACCGTGAATTGACATTACTACATAACAGTACTATTACAGAATCCTTACCAAAAAAAAAAAAAAGAAAAGTTAAAGATCAATGACCTTTTACTCATTTCGTATGTAGATACAGGAATAGGTTATGTTCATTTAAAATGCTAGGTTATGTCACATCCTTTCACACGAGACAGCTGCTACAATGCAAAGTATCAGCACATCCATCAGAGATAAAACATCTGTTTTGTGTTTTCCTAAACTAAAATGTAATGAACTACAAGATGTGTGTTTTTCAAATAACATGAATTCTGCCAGTGTTCAATGACCTGAACATCAACCACAAGCATTTAACTGACACCCAAAGTCCAAAGGAAGGTCAGGAGTCAGGAATGGAAATGTTTGTTGTTTTCTTGGGGATTGTGGGGGCAGCCAGGGATAAGAAGGGAATTCACAACTTAGAAAAAGTAAAGCCAAAGAAGCAATTTGATTGACCCCAAGGTATTCATTGATTTCAGCTGAAAAGCATATTCAAGACCTGGATTCAGAGAGACTCTCTTGGGCACAGGAGTTGGACAAGAGGCCCAGAAGTGAACATTCATGGGAATCAAGCCGTCTCTGAGGTAGCTGATGTCCAAAACAGGCAGCTAGCCAGCCAGTCTAGTCTTCTGTCCTCTGTTTCAATCAGTACCTTGTAGGAAGTAGAACAGCTCTAACTAAAAGGATGGAGAGTGTCCTTCAACAGGTATGCAGCATGGCTTAGGGACCATTTCCCTAGGAAATACGGTTCAGGTGAAAGTTGAGGTAAAACCTTTTACAGAGGTAGAGATCTGATGATTAAACCGGCATTTTTGTCCAGATAGCCTCTCTTTTCAGCCTTGTAAACTGAGAAATTGAAAGTAATGTATGCAATTCTGTACTGTGGCAGATTATTATGCATTGAAGGAAGAAAACGGTCTTGAATATAAATATTTTCCTGTATACCAAAACTGGTCTGTCTCTTCTTCCACTGAACGAATGAAAAGGCAATTATTTTCATGATCTTGCTTAGGAGGAGAGTTCAGTATCTCAGGAATGCAAGTTTTTCCATCAGCTGTTGACTTTAGATTTTACAGACTGTATGCCATAGGACAACCTTTTGTAACTGTTCAGTATTGTCATGAACATATCACAGAATTGTCTATGTTGGAAGAGTCCTCAAGATCATCGAGTCCAACCTCTGACCTAACACTAGCAAATCCTCCACTAAACCATATCCCTAAGTTCTACATCTAAACGTCTTTTAAATACCTCCAGGGATGGTGACTCCGCCACTTCCCTGGGCAGCCCATTCCAATGCCTCACAACCCTCTCAGTAAAGTTCTTCATCAGATCCAACCTAAAACTCCCCTGGCGCAACTTTAGCCCGTTCCCTCTCCTGTCACCAGGCACGTGGGAGAACAGACCAACCCCCATCTCGCTACAGTCTCCTTTAAGGTACTTACAGAGAGCGATAAGCTTGCCCCTGAGCCTCCTTTACTTCAGGCTGAACAAGCCCAGCTCCCTCAGCTGCTCCTCGTAGGACTTGTTCTCCAGGCCCTTCACCAGCTTCGTCGACCTTCTCTGGACCCGCTCAAGCACCTCGATGTCCTTCTTGTAGTGAGGGGCCCAAAACTGAACACAGTACTTGAGGTGCGGCCTCACCAGAGCCGAGTACAGGGGGACGATCACCTCCCTAGCCCTGCTGGCCACACTGCTTCTTATGCAGGCCAGGATGCCGCTGGCCTTCTTGGCCACCTGAGCACACTGCTGGCTCATATTCAGCCGACTATCAACCATCACTCCCAGGTCTTTCTCTGCCAGGCAGCTTTCCAACCACTCATCTGTAGCTCTGCTTGGGGTTATTGCGCCCCAGGTGCAGGACCCGGCACTTGGCCTTGTTAAACTTCATGCAGTTGACCTCAGCCCATTGGTGCAGCCTATCCAGATCCTCCTGCAGAGCCTTCCTACCCTCGAGCAGATTGACACACGCGCATAGTTTGGTGTCATCTGCAAACTTACTGAGGGTGCACTCAATGCCCTTGTCCAGATCATCGATGAAGATATTAAAGAGGACCGGCCCCAGCACCGAGCCCTGGGGAACGCCACTAGTGACCGGCCTCCAGCTGGATTTGACTCCATTTACCACGACTCTTTGGGCCCGGCTACCCAGCCAGTTTCTAACCCAACGAAGCGTGCGCCAGTCCAAGCCAAGAGCAGCCAGTTTCTTGAGGAGAATGCTGTGGGAAATGGGTGTCAAAAGCCTTGCTGAAGTCAAGGTAGACCACATCCACAGCCTTTCCCTCGTCCACCAAGTGCATCACTGTCATAGAAGGAGATCAGGTTCGTCAAGCAGGACCTGCCTTTCATAAACCCATGCTGACTGCACCTGATCACCTGCTTGCCCTGTAAGTGCCGTGTGATGCACCCGGAGAGCTGAACTGCCGCATTTTTGAGCGGGCAGTCGGTCTGGGTGTGTACAGACTTCCTGGAGAGCACACTGTGCCTGGTGTACACCATTGCAGCTGAGCTAGCGGTAGATCGCCCTTAGAGGAGGTGTTCGTATGGGTGGGGGGGAGCGCTCTGCCCTTCCTGCTTGCCCTACCTGTGCGAACTGATGCGCTAACTGCTGTGCCACACCCTTCTGCTGCGCCACGCCCTAACTGCCACACTAACTGCCACGCCCTTCTGATGCGCCACGCCCTGTTTGCCCGTCCTGGTCACCGTGCTCCCTAGGGGCAGCTTATGAACGGCCGGGGAGGGGGCGCTGCTGGCTCCGCCTACGCCTCGTTCTCGCCTCGTCCACCTCCCTCGCGAGGGCTGCCTGGTCCTGGCTGCTCCCTCGAGTGGGCTCGGTGCTGGAAAAATTAGTCCTGCCTGTCTGATCCCCCGCTGCACTGCCGAACGTGTCTGCCCCGGAGCCGATCGCCTCAGGAAGTGGCAAACATAATGAATTCTGTTAGCTTTTGAGTAGCTTTCTCCTTATGGTAACTCCCAATGCAATAGATTTTATCTTTCTGTCAGGAAGAACATCTCAGAAGCATTTCTGGAAAATGCCCCATCAGTAAGTTCATTTTGTATTACAAATCTCTGTGTTCCCTGCCCCAAGCTTTTAAGGAGAAGGGAACACTAAGAGGGAATTAAGGCATTACGGTATCTTCTGATTGTGAAAAGCTGAATAAACAAAAAGGATCAAGCAGCAGGCATGAAAGGTGTTTAGCCAAGCTGTTGGCAGTAGACAGAGCAGCTCCCTGAGCAACATAGGAAGCAAAATGAAGCAGAGCCAACAGCACCCTGACCATGGCACAGCTAAAGAAATCAAACTATTCCATGCTACCTCTTCTGTTTGCAAGTCTCACCTCAATCAACCAGACAGAAATCCTAAATTGTGAGTAAAGATTACCAGAAAATAAGGAAAAAGCTTGTCTTACTGTTACTCCTCTGGAGGGTAAGATGAAACAGAATTTTCATTGTAGGTCAGGAGTTATTTGTGTTATCCTATTTATTTACCCTGTTGGAGTTCTCTTCTAACAATAAAGATAATACTAGCCATTTGATTCACATTTGCATTTGAGGAAAAACAGGCCTTTAAACACCAGCGCATTTCTAGGCAAGAGCCCAAGGCAATGTCTACAGTGATCTCTTTAAACCAGAAATCAACCTGCACTGCTGATAATCACAGCCTTGGCTACATCAAGCCCAGAGGAGCCTTACATATTCTGTTTTAAGAACATACCGCAGGGAGCAGCTATCCTTCTTGAGAAGGAATACAACAATGTTCTGGAGTGCATTACATTCTTCTTTTTTTTTTTTTTTTTTAAACACCTCCGAGGCTTTCTTTTTTTAATGTGCTCTATTGCCAAAAATAGCACTACAGCTCGCCCTTATACATTGGCATATCATAACCATTGTACCACAAGCTATTGAAAAACAATCGGGAGTTCACTTCTAAGCAGCACTTTTAGTACCTCCGATATTTGGAGCACTTCCATGTTTGTCATGTCAGATGCTTAGACCACACGCAAAATTGTACAGTACACAAATGGGTGCAGAAAGCTGCCTGTTTAGTCAGTGATTAATTCCTCACCTTTTAAGCAGGAGTGCTTCTTGCCTGCTAGTTATGCCTCTAGATTTACTGACTTTTGCCAGTATTAAATCAGGCCCCAGTATGTAGCATTGTTTTAGTCTTCCCAAAGGGCTTCACTATCCCTTGGGCATAACCTATTTTCACAGGCAAATTTCCTTTTGAGAAGAGTTTTTTGACTAAAAGTCTTATCCGGGCCTTCTCCTGAGCTCTCCTAGGAAGGGACACCCCTCTGCAATCAGGGGGGAAGGGGAAAGCTAACCAAACACCTAACTCCCCTCTTTCTCCCTCTCTACTCTGTAAACATGGAGACACTCCATCCAGCTCAGATTGGCAAGGTGATGAGGTCTCTGGTCCTCTTCCCTCACAAATATCTGCAAGATCCTGCTGCCTCCAACCAAAAACAGGACTACTAAAAAAGCAAGCCTTTACGACAGCAGTACCCCCGGTAAGTCCCTTGGCCCCCTAGTGGCTTCTCTACACCCTTTTGCCGGCATGGTGACAACATGGGGGTTTGACTAGAGCCTGGAGCTGCACAGTCCTGCTACCAGCGGGATCTTTGCCCTTCCCTTTCCGGCAGCAGAGTCTCTGCTCCATGATTGCAAATCAGGCAGTTGGGTGTCTACACAGTGCTGGGTTGGAAATGCCCACCAGCATCACGCCACCTCCCAAGGGCCTCACTCACCACCTGCTCACCAAGCCTCCGGGGTCCTTGTCCTCCTTCAAAAAGGGAAGCAACACGGTGTGGCATCTGTGCATGTCTTCGACCCCATGGAGGTCAACAGCTCAAAGACAAGCACTTGGTAGGTTGGCATGATCCAGCACCTCCTTTCTCCTTTTCCAAGAGAGGCTTTATGGAGGAAAGCTAAATGGGACTGCAGGCCCTGCTCTTGGCAGAGGTGATGGCCTCAGACCACAGCCACCACCCAGAAGGACACAGGAAGAAACCCCCTCGCAGTGTGAAATGTTCTTGTGTTCATGGCACGACCTAGCAAGCACAGTGACTCTGGGCCTAACACACAGCCCCACTCAGTGAGCTTCCAGGGAAAAGCTTTATCTCCCAGTCACGTATAAGCAGATAATAAACATTAAAACACGATAGGATCAAACTATCCAGTTCACAGCACCTTCTCTTACAGACTTCAATTTAAAAAAAAACAAAAACAACAACACCAGACAATCACATTTCTTCTTCAGATAGCTCTCTTTCTACCCTGGGACTGCTCCTGCTCCAGGACCACTTGTTTGAGGCTGTTAACTCCTCTTGTGCTGGGCAGAGCGAGGCCTACTGCTACTTTTTCCCCGTGTTTACAGCCTGTGATACTTTAATCAGTTTTGAGTTGCTGCCCAACAAAAATGACAGTTCCAGATAAATGTTAGGGAACAAAAAAGGAGCAGCTGGTTCACAGATCTGTGAACAGAGGCCTATACCTGGCTGTTACCCTTGTTGGAGTCACAGGCCAGGTGTGGGATCCTAAGGTCAGCTGTGCCTATGCATTTCTGTAGACTGGGATAAATGTAGTTAGAATTTTGTTAGTCTTAATTGTGGTGCCATACCTGATGAATGGGATCTTGCAACTCACCCACTTTTTTTTTTTTTTCCTTCAGTGAGCTCTTCAACACTGACATGTCAGTGCCAATGCTGCAATCCATGGTACAAACTGGAGAGCTACACATCCATTCTTCCATTCTTGTCAAGTCACTAAAGCCATTATACATGCAGTGATACCAGGTGAGTTGAGCAAATGTCTCACCAAAATGTCCCTGACAGCGTTAGCGAGACAAACATGAATTCCTGTTCAGCAGCCTGTCTCGTTGCCCACCATTTAAGTTTCAATTTAGAAAAAGCAGGGTTTCCTTTCATGAAGTGTGTTCCTCTGAGCTGTTTTGTTACCATCTTAGAAAGTGAATTGAGGTTTTCAAATGGAGAGTGCTTTACTCAGGTGGTACTACAGCGGGACATACAGGTGCATCTCTTCTGTTGCTGTTTTTTTTTTTCCAGGGCAACATCTTATGGCTAAAAATGCATTAGGGAAGGAGGAGAAGTAAGTCCTTGCTCTCACACCAGAGGACACAAATGCCCCTACAGTGTGTCTCTGCCATCCTCACGGCCATTACTGCAGAACAGCAGCCCAGCTCTGGGGGTCTGGACCTGAGGGCTACGAGCAGCATCACGTGCGGAGCATCAGCTGTGGCTTTGTCCTCTCAGCTACACAGAGCCCTTAAAACCGGACACTGCAGCCTAGCACGGCATGCTTTCTGTTTTCTTCGAGAGGGTCACAGTGTTCTGTATAGATTGCCTAGTATTATTGTAGCAACACGGAGAGAAAATACTAGTGCTCTGCAGCATTTAATTAACCATGACGTCACCTGACAAAGAACAGGCTCTGCCATTAGGCAGGAAAGAACAAAAACCTGGGGACTGGCAGCCGTGCCAGCGAGGAGCTACCAGTCAGGCTGACTGGTTGACTGCGGCCTGGTCTCCCAATGGGGCAACAGTTCTTCATTTTGCAGCTTCTTTCTGAACAATTTGTTAAAGAGTTTTTAGCCTGGTGAGGCCAGGAAGGAAGGAAATGCATCGAGCAAAGCAATCAGTAGCTTTTTAAAGTGTTGGGTTCAGTCTGGATCTTTTTCACAGGCTACAGTACTCCGTCAGAGAGCAATGTTTCACAGTTTTGGTAGTGCCAGCAAAAATGTCATCCAGAGATAAGGAAGTGTCATAGTTAAAATGTGACATACCTGGGAATGCAAGAGATGGATGACACTGCCTCCAGCTGCAGTGATGTGTTTTCAAACTGAAAATACAAGTCAACGTTTACCCACAGATACCACATTGGGAAAATGACTCATGCCCGGTAATTCGAGTAAGCAAGAAACTTATCCTTGGGCAAGTTTTACATAAATAAATGCTGCTTTTTTCTTGGCATCTCCAGGATAAAACATCAATTAATTATAGTTTAAGAAAATACTACGATCTCCAGATTCACAACGTATGTACACTGAACCTCAAATTTGGTTGAGATATCTATGATACGAGCCATAGGTGACAAAAAAAAATAAATAAATGTTTATTTGTAATCCAAGAGCCTTCCTTTGGAATTCTAGTTGGCATTCAGGTGTTCCCCTCATGTCCCCAGCTTTATCCTTTCCTGTCAATAATTGTGCTCCCAAGATTACTCATACATTTTATGTTAACCAGAAAAGAGGAACTGCAGGGGCAGTCACAGGCCCCACTTAAATGCCTTCGTCAGGTTACTACAGTACTGCAGTACTTGTTTTACATGAGTATTGCATTTTTATTACATGAGTATTTACATGAGTATATGCCTCATGAGTATTATATTTCTCCCTGATGCAGGCCAAGCAGCAAGGAAAGATGCAAGGTAGCCTCTGCAGAAGTTAAAGCTACGTCTGCCTGTCTGTCTGTCTATCTGTTGATATATAACCAGAGGGACAGGATGATATGGGAAAGGAAGGCTCTGTGAAATGGCATGTATCCTCCCTTTTGGGGCAAGTCTTTTACCCTCTATATCTTTACATAAATGCCCACAATTTCTGCTATATGTGACAGAAGGCAAGGCTTTGTTTTCTTGTACAGGCTGTTAAATCTCTGAATGATTCACTATATCCTCTGAAGAAAAAAGAGTACTTAACTTTCAACCTTTTTATGCAAGCTTTTTGTTGAGAATGAGATCACTTCTGAACTCTTTCCCTATGAAAATTGCCATTCATTAAGTTGATTTGCATATCTGGAAAATAACAGGACATAACCTTTCGTTTCTTTCTAGGTACCTTACACCCAGTGTTCAGGACTTGTTAGAAATGTGTGTTTCTTCACATTTAGTACATCAGTGAGATTTACGAAGCTAGTTTCACAGTTCATTTTTCATTATGCATGTTTTGACATAAGGGCTGAAGCCCATAATGCTGAACTCAGTTTTATTTTTCATCTGGAAAATACGGCTGTGTAATTTGTGTGTGTGTTTGTTGTTGTTGTTTGTTTATTTTTAAACTAATCCTCAAAGACTATTAAATTAATTGTTTTCCAGTTTGGGATTACGATTAACAGCTGTGAGGAACTATGTATATTTTCAGTCTTTTGTCTGCACTCAGATAAATTCTGTCATTTCAATCACAAGTCCCTTGCTTGAGCTCCAGACAGAATACCATATTTATCAAAGTGTAAAATCAATTTTGGAAGGCTAGAATAATCCTGAGAATCTGCAATATAAAAAAAACACACCACACACCGGTTTCATGCCAATGGTGTCTTGCATGTAAACAGATAAAAATAAATGAATGTGCGTTAGCATTGGCTAACTGCTGTGAATTCACATACACTCATGACACAAAATCACTTCCCCAAAGAATATAACTGTACTGTAGCCTAAAACTAGCATTAAGTTCTTTATATAGATTGAAATCTCCCTAATAATTTCTGGAAAAAAAAAAAAAGGTGATGTCAATCTGACTGCTAGATCTGGTAACCACTGTAGAGTTTCTGCACATCCAGCAGAAAAAACCTCTGTAACAGAGAGCTTGTTCTCTTTTTATTCCAGAATAATAACCAAAAGATTGTTCTTATATTCCTAGTCATCTTTATCTCCAAACCAGTCATATTGGCAGAAGGACCCATTGACAATTATGATGAAAATGAACGTTACCCTTTTCCTGCTAATAATGAACAGTGAGTGATTTGGTGGAGACAGCATGTATTGTTGCTGTTTTTCCACAATTGTCACCCAAAGCTGGCCAGAGCTCTGAAGAACAGTAGAGAAAAAGATAGTGCCTTGTATATGTGGTTATAGATTGGGGAATGGAACGACTTCTGCTTGTTTGTTTGTTCATTTGTTTTTCCGGCTAGATTAGCACTGCTCTGTTTACTGGCTTATTCCTTGTCCGCCTCTCATCGTCAGGTAGGTGCATGAAAAGACAACAGTTTCAGCCTCTCCCACAGAAAAGAGAGGATAATGTCAGCAAGCGATGAAGAGAAACATTTATTGAAACATTTATTCCTCTGTGTGTCCATGGCACTCCAGTAACTAAGGACTGAAAAGTCTAGGAATATCCCTTTGCTTGGAGCCAACACCGCGGCAAAATTATTTTACTACAGTCCATAAGACTTTCCCCTTTCCCTTTCCTATTCCTTTTCCTTTCCTTTTTTCATGATGGCTCTGGAAATGCCCTGAATAACCATTTTACAGTTCGTGACAATATATGTTTACTGTTTACCTGTCACTATGGTGAATTAAAAATACATCAGGATATGGATGCCTCAGACCATGCTCTGGCTCCACGGAGATGGGTATTATTGATAAGGCTATCAAGGTTTCAGAGTACAAAAATGTCAAATGCAGTGTACAGCTTGGCTGCAGCACACTCAAATTTTACTAGCTTTAGATTTTACAGGAGTTTTGTTAATAGAAAATGCTCTGGGGTCTTCAGCTCCAGCCAGCCCCTATTCATATCAAATGCTACCTTATTGTTTCCTATTTCCTTCCTATGTAGGTGATTGTCTTTTGAACATGAGCTTGTAACTACTCAGATGTACTCCAACCTGCATTAAACATCGTAACCAAGTCATAAAAAAACCTCACATAACCTAATTGGTTTTTTTGTACTTTTGTCTTCAGGTCTCCTTCCTAAGGCATTTCGTGTGTGTGTGTGTATACACTTATATAAAAAAGAGCTAAATGAACATCTTGGGTGCTAGTAAACAATTGTTGCCAATGATGCATTTGTGAGGTGATAAAAATGTGAGGTTCCTCTAAAAATAAACCCACAAAAAAAGTAGCAGCCCAATAGCAGCAGATAGGGAAGGGTGAATTAAAACTCCTCTGGGTAATAGTTTTTATTACTGTACGCAAGTCTAAGACATATTGCTGTCTAGTGACTTAGTGAACAAAAACTCCCTAGATCCTGCAAAATTTAAATGTGCACTCAGCTGATGGTAGCGAATAGTCCCAACAGAAATCACAGTAATAATGAAAAGGCTACCACTTTCATGAATAATGCATCTCTTTTTTATATCATTTAATTCTGGTATTCTGGTGCAAGGCAGAGACTTTGTATCTCTGGGATCATTACAGCTAAGCTGCTGTTGCATACGTGAAGGAAAAGAACTATGTATGAGCTGCATAATAGCTTTTGATACCAGTCAGAAAAATGAGAGCTGCCATCCTAATATTGTCTTCTGCTCTATCTGCTGACTTGTTCATTCTTGCCATCTACAGCCTAACTATGGCATCTGTAGATGTGTTTGCCAAGAAGGCAAAATTTGAAAGACCCACACTCAAGAAGCTGGAGTTCTGCTTATGTAGCTTATTATTGCTTGGTCTGTCCCCATGTATAACTTTTCAGAAACATACATAAGAGTTACAAACAGAAGCATGCCACCCTTCCTGTCAGTTAAAGGTTCAAGCTAATTTTCAAACTGTGCTTATTTATAAAGCCTTTTTAGTTCCTTAAACACAGTAGTATGACTTATTTTTGTAAGTAAAAAATACAAAAATAAATGTTGTGATAATACTATGAACATATATTCAAACGAGTATCTTAATCATTGTTTATTATTCTCTTTTCCCCCCAAGTTACCAAACACAAAGTTTCCAGAATTTGTTCCCACTGAAAATTCACTGTACAGATTGTACTTTATGGCATGTAAATATAAATAAAAATCAACTGCATAAGGCTCTCATGAGCTATAACATCTCAATCCAAACGCAGCCTGAGAGAAGTGTAATGGTGATTAAAAAGTAATATATGATAATAATACATTCCTCTTAATATGCTAGAATTGTTAATATTTTTGCTAAAAAGTACAGAGACATATTTGCCTAGCCCTGTAAATAATAATAATAAAATATCTAGTTTTGATGAAACTCTGCATAGGGAAGGTCAATGAAAAGATCAACAAATATAGGCCATATTATCAAATGGCTTCATTCGTTGTAAGCCTTTATAATATAGCTTCTAAGGTTTGAGAGTATGTACTTAATAAGCTGGCTTCAAAATTTACTAAAGCCAGTAAAAGCCCGTCTGCTGATTTCAAGCCCCATAACAGATAAAAGTGGAAACATCATCCAGGAAACAGTAGCAACAGTCAGACTTCTCAAGTCAACTGCAGCACCACCTTTAAGACATATTAGCAAAGTCCTCTGCACAGCCAGCCTTAGTAAAACCACAGAAAACCAAATTCTTTTGTATATATGAATTCAAAGAAAAACATTTGATCCAGAAGATTAGAAACAGCTAAGCATTCTGTAATTTGTAGTTGCTGCTTTTACTTTTCTTCTCCTTGTTTTAACTTTTTTTTTTTTTAACAAAACCATACTAAAATAAAATAGATGTATTTGTAAATGCCTTTGAAACAGATTTTAAGTTATTTTACCTCATGTTTCAATTAGATTCAATATCCACAAACCCGAATGTGGGAGACTCTTAAACATATGTACACATTGGAACAATGACTTGAGAAATTACTTAATCGTGAACTTGGAATTACAACATGGAGAACATGCTTGTTTTGTATCAACTGCAACACTAAAATGCAACTTTCATTAAAAAGAAAACTCTAAGATTTCTAAAAGTCAGTGGAAAAAATAATTTATTGCAATTTATTTTGCACATTAACATGAAACATTTATACATATATATTCTGTGCTCATAAAGTATAGTAGATACACAATTTTTATACACAAAGTAATTGCACTATCCTATTTTATAATGCAAATATTCAGAAATGTCAAACAGATAAGAATGGATATTATTCACACAAAAATGCACCATACATTGAAGTTATGGAAGGTCAAACACATCTGAAACCTTGTCCAATTTTACCAAATGTATCAGCTGGTAAAATAGGAGATACTATGTCCCCTTACAAGCTATATATCTTTGAATTATGCCATGATGCCAAGAATACCATCAGGTTCTCCCCAGGAATAATATAAAATTATTTCTAAAAATTAGAGACCAAAACAAAAGGCAACCATGACAATCATGTTCTAGCAGTATGCCTGTCAATTCTGGGAGCTCTGTCAGAAAAGAATTAGAGCACTATCGGTGGCTTTAAATTGTCCAGCAAACTATGATTAACATGACAAGTTAATTTAGTTAATATAAAACAATGCAAAATACATTGCAAGAGAACAGCAATTCAGTAAAAGTACATCAGCACATGCTTCAAACGGCAGTGTCAGACAAACAACCGCCTCCTTTCAACATAGACAATGTTTACTTAGTGTCTACAAAGCCAAAATGCAGGATGACATCAAAAGAGGTACCTTTTTCTAACCAAGTTTTAACAGTGCATCAAGTGTTATTCACAAAATGAACAGGAAGCATGGTAATAGCAGAAGTAAATCTGATAAACAAGTTTTATAGAATAGCTTTCATAATGGTGCTTTATGTATTATTTTTACAAATAGTTCTTTAGGTTCTTCGTTCTGCCAAACAATTGAAATGCTTCCCATCTTTCCAGAAATGTCACTGATTTTTGCAACCACTGTACTGCAAAGATGGAGATGAAGATGGTGTGAAGCATCAGACTGAAGTGGTTATTTATGGCGTGCATATTATGAAATTTTTATTCGGTATTATTTGGTGATAGGAAGGGCCATATAACTGACATGCAAAAACGCATATCAAAAAGAAAAAGGAAAGCTTGAAATACATGCCCATAGCAGAGATATAACAATACCAAACACTAAGGAAAAAGTAGCAAGCAAGCCTGGAGGAAAATGATGAGTATGATTTCAGGACTAGGGCAAAAGACAATGTTACTGCACACAGGAATGGAAGATATAAAGTGAAGTAACATCCATAAACTCATCCTTACTGCCTGGCCCTCTATTTGGAGACAGTACTGCACCCTGTTCAGCATCCTTTTCCTCTTCCCTCAGCTCAGAAAGCATCTTGCTTTGTTTCCTTGAGTGCATGCAAGTAGAATTTGAAAAGTAAGGGATTTTCTTTGAAGCAACAACATAGTGGATCAATGTAGTGACAAAATATGTTTGACAACTTGCAACCAGTATTAGTAAATAATAAAAATAATAGAACAGAGCATAGTTAACACAAGCATTCCTTTTGTATGTGTTTGTTGTATGTAAGAATGTAGCAGTTCTTACATTCCCTGGTGAACTACTAGCTCTGAGATACTTTAACTTGTTCCAATTAGTAATGTGGGGACATGGGAGAAAAACATATTTGGAAGAGGGGAATGATGGAAATTGCAGTCAGACATCTGAGGTTCTCTGCAAGCCTTATGTTTTATAAGTCAGTTTCTCATGAGAGAAGCTGCAGTTGAACCTCTGTTCATGCATGCAAGCAGACAAGTAGGTAGTCAGAGTTGCTTTGGTTCTATGTACATTTCTGATGCAATTCTAAATTTTGTTGGAATGGAAATATGGAAGAGATACCTTAAGTGGGAATGATGTAAAGGAGCAGCATTCTGAACAGACAGTGAGTGATTCTTGTAAAACAGATCTTTCCTAGAAATAAATGCTACTCGTTCACAATAGAGATGCCAACTTGGTAACCAAGTCTGAAGTATGATGAGTTGCTCCAACCCTATCACGTTCTACAGGCTCAGTGAACACATGGCATATTTTAGACCTTGGTTTCATACCTCTATGCCAGTTGTAACCATTTTGTCCTCTTTCCCCACCATATATCAATTACTGGGCTTCAGGGTAAAACATTATGCTAACAGATTTGTGAATGCTGAGATTATCAATCCCTTAGACATATGATGAAGGAGGGAACACATCACTACTATGATTCAAATCTAGATTTAAAGATATTGGAGGTAGAAAACTTCACAGTAAAAGAATTTTCAGCAGAAATATTTTCAGGATGACTTAAAAATATTTTCAGGTTTACTTCTTTAAATCAGTTCCTGCAATATTCTGGAGTGACCATTCAAGAAATATGTATAACATGTAGATTCCGAATATATGTTAATATGCAATATTAATCATTATGAATGGCCCCCACTGAAATTAATCACACTACACATGATAATAAACATAAGCATGTGTATATGTTTGAAACGTCAGACAGAGTAAGTATCTGAAAAGAAAAACAAAACTGTACCTTTGCAAAGCAATTACTCTAAGGTAATACAACATAAAAAGTTTGTTATCTGATTTCTACTTTTGGATTACAACTATTATATACAGACTGTAAAGTGCCAGAAATAACAACAGTTTGGAAATCTTAAAGTAGTAAATCTCAGAGCATCTTTTTGTGTGTGGACAGATGAAATGGTGCAGGGAGTGAAAAAGAATGAAAAGACTATTAGAGAATGATCTTCTTTCAAAGTCACCTCTGACAAAATGATTATCAGTTTCATTCACCACATGAGTTATCTTTCTACTTTCCTATTCTCTGAAACTTACTATAACATAAAAGAGATACCTGTGATGGGGGAAGTCCTTCTGTGTATGATAATTATACGTATAACTGTAACTAACAAAAATCAAGAGAGACTTTTCAAATGTGCTTAAGCTGTGACTCTTAAGTGCTCCTGACAGCAGTTTTCTGTCAGGTGTATTTCTGCCCCTATGTCCCCCTCTACAAAGCTGAATTATTAAATAATGGTAACAGCAGGTACCTCTCAGGGCTGCTGTCAGATATTATACAAGACCTCTAAAAGGAAATGGCAATATTTAAAATTATAAACTTCCTGAACCTAAACTTAAAGTCATGTGAGATTGAAACATGGAAAAAAACAAACTTGACTCAGTACTCATCTGAAGTTTTACATTTCAAATTACAATATTCCCTGATACAAATGATAGGACATAATTTTTTTAATGCAGAAAAAAGTCTAAGGTGTTTAATTAAAATATATTTCATATACAAGTACGGATTTGAAAAATGGTACCCATGTGAAATTACAGTTAACCTTGATATAGAATAAAGTCATAAAAGTACTATCAAAAGTGGTGCCCTGAATATTATTACAAGTAATATTTACTAAAATACAGACTTCAGTAGAGTTTAAGTACAGGCTCTCCCCTGAATTTTAATACTGAGGGGTTAATATTGGGAGTTATCATTAAAATGTCAATATTCATATACTTGGGTACCAGTGGTATTAAAGCTGAAGCCGATTTCCTAAAGATCCCAAATGGTTTAGAAGCCTAAATTTCATTTTCAGAAGCACATGAGAATTCAAAAGTACAATTAATTCTCTGTGACTTCTCAGTTCAGTGAAGGTTACTGATGACTTGCATTATTTTAGTCTGGTATTTTTAAGATTAAATACATTAGTTTAGAAGCTTTTTGTATTACTTCAGGACAAATTTCAAGCTACGTGTATTACTTTTACCCACTTTCCCCCCTGTTTGCAATGGGTGGAATGTATGCACCTGCTCAGCTATGGCAAATCAACTGGCCTACAGTAACCTGATTAAGTGTCTAAGTTTGTAGCCCACTTATGAGTTTAAATTTCATTGTCCTTTAATAAGATTTTGGTTACTATGTGCCCAAACTTCTGAAATTGACATAAAAGACCACTTAGTGCTTGAAGAGCTTTACACTATGTCATTTTGACAGCAGGATTTAGTTTTCATTTGTCATTCAGAAGACATATTTTTCACCCTGTATATTTTTAAAGTAAAACCTCTATTACAGGCTGTCCAAGCAAGCAGATCTATCTGAAATTAATAGAACACCACACACATCAGGTGCAAATTTGCCTGCAAGTAGTTGCTGTACTGTTGCCTAAATATTTGAAGGCACATTTAATCACTCACTGTAAGAAATCAAATGGTAAATTTTGAAGTGCTGATAACCAGACATGTCAGCTAAACAGAAATGGACATTATATTGCAAAATCTACTACAGTGGAGAAATCCGTAAGAGAGAGAGAGATAAATATTTAAACGCTTGGCATTCCCTCAAGGACTTTTTAAAATATGAAAGTATTCTTTCAGGGACTGCACAAACTCCAAAGGCAAATAATCACGGCCTTTAATCTGCTGTCAAGATAATAAATGCATTAATGAAAGTGTATACAAAACTGTTCATTTCTTCCAGGGAACATTTATTTTGCAAATGCAAATGGATCTCAGTGGTTTAGATTAAATTTGTCATATTTATACTGTGTTTAAAAAAAATACACTTTGGTTAGTCATACCTCTGTCTCTGTACTCTTTCTGGACAAAAACCAAACCTGCATTGGTTCTTTTTTACCCTTCATAGAAACTGGACCCCTATATTCCAGGTGGAACTGAGGATCTGAATTTTCTGGTGTCATAAGACACCTGAAATTGAAAGAGAAAACATGTAAATCTATGTACTATGCACACATGCCATGCACGATATAAAATATTACACATACATACAGATACGTGAGCAACTTAACAAAACAGTCGAGTCTATCTTCAGATCATTATTATATTTGCATACAAATAATGTTGTATCATAATAGACTCTGCAGTAGTTTCATATGAACTCATACACTTAAATAATGCAAAAATGATAAGGAGGAATTATTTTAAACTAAAAAAGATAGATTTACATTAGATATTAGGAAGAAGTCCTTTACTATGAGGGTGGTGAGGCACTAGAACAGGTTGCCCAGAGAAGCTGTGGATGCCCTGTACCTGGAGGCCAGATTGGATGGGGGCTCTGAGCAACTTGGCCTGCTGGGACGTGTCCCTGCCCATGGCAGGGGGTTGGAATTAAGTAGGTGATCTTTAAGATCCCTTCCAACTCAACCCATTCTATAATTCTATGATTCTAATGTTTTGATAGGTTGCTATCACTATCAGTTCTGAAGACACTTTGATGTTATATGGAAAAAGTGCTTTAAAATGTCAACAGCAGTAAAAATGGTTACTCGCTCACCTGTATGTATACTCGGAGACATTGATCTTTCCTTTTTCTCCAGTAGTTTCTGTTCTGCTTGTTAGATTGACTGTATTTCCAAAGAGACAGTAACGTGGCATCCTTTGGCCTATGACACCTGTGACTACCTCACCAGTATGGATTCCTATTGTTATCTTTAGAGAGAAAAAATAACGCTTGAATATTTAAAATCACTGTGGCTAATCTGCTGCTTCCAACTAAATACAGATATTATGCCATTTCCATTTACTAGCTGTTATTTGTGTTTTTTTTTCCCCCCCCTCAGTGGACAACTCTAGCTTCTTCAAAGTTTTGCATTTTGTGTCGTTTTGTGTCTTTATTTATTTATTTATTTATTATTATTGTAGTGTTATGTCTCTGCCTTCCACAAGAAAGAACAAACATATTTTTCCAACATGCACCATGCCATTTTGCTATTACATACTGTGAAATAAAAATAAGTGGAGAGAGTGGCATACTCTGCAGGTCTGTGTTTAATGAGCTCTCAAAGATGCAGAAACAGATGGTTTAGGCCAAGAAAAAGACTGTTTCTCAGAGGAAATATGGTATTTTGCACTTAAAAGCTCAAGGACAGGGGTTTTAAGAAACTCATTCTTATAGCACATTATGGCTACTGTAAAGCCCCCAGATCAAACCTTCTCACTTCCTTGCCCACTGAAAAAGTGAAAAACACAGACCTAAGCTAAGTGTTAGAGAAACAGGCTTCATATAAACAGAAATCAGTATGAAACTCATTATTTATTTTGCCCTCAGAGCTTTTTGATGAGGACAGGTCATTAACTGGTCAATGCAGCCTCATCAATCCTATATTAATGCACCAACACCTTTAAAAGGCCCATAATGACTGAACTTCCACTGATATACACTATTGTTAGAATCATAGCTGTAACTGCCTATGGAACCATACTTTTCTATTTATAATGCAATTATTTTCCCATGCTGACAAGAGGATCTCAAACACAATTGCAAATGTCAACAAGGGATACTATTGTTCTGTTCATTGAGATGAAGAAGACTCAACTAATTGTATTTGATGCACAGTGCAAATTTGTTGATTAGATTAAAAAGATCAGAAAACAAACACACGTGACGTGGACCTAATTTAGTTCTTTAAATGGTTAAGCATAATTTTAAGGTCTGAGGAACTATACACACTACATCTACATGTGACGACTCTTCATATTATTTGTAGAGATATGTCTCAGAATAAAGTTTGCACAGACTGGGACTTTAGCATTATGGTATTTACCAAAGCATTATCATCATATCAAAGAACAGGCTCTTCATTCAAGCCCACACATTTACTAACCTGTACAGGCTCACCATCTACTTGAACTTGGCCTGCTATTTCCATCATATCCAATGCCAGGTGACAGATAGATCGTGCATGATGAATGCAAGGCTCTGGTAGACCACTCACTGTCATATACTTGTCCCCAACTGTTTCCACCTATTATGCAATAGGGAAGACGTGCATTGTTCAATTAGTTGAGTACAAAATACTTACTGTGGACTTTAAGAGTACTAGAATGGATGTAGTGCTTCCTTCAAGATGGCTTGTCCTTTCAAATATTTTCCCTTTGCTTTCACTCAAATCATTCTAATTCTAATGACCTCTTCTTGTTATTGATAAGCATTTATTGTATTGATAAAAAGCCAGTGTATTAACAAATTAAAATAACACTGATTATGTGAACTTCAGCCTCTCTTTTTGGGTCTTCTAGAATTTGTGTAGAAACTGAGTGCCATGTTTACTTTGACTCACACACTTGATTTACTTGGTACAGGATATAAAACTGATTTCTAGTAAAAACTAGCAATAGATTTCATACATGTAACACAAAAGCATATACATGCACATATATATATATATATATATATATGAGACATACATATCTACTTTTGTATCTCGTAACGACCATATCTTCAACTATACCTCATTGCTACTGAAGGAATGAAAATCACATTGAATAACCAAGTAATAGGTTATAATTTACAACCAGGAGACCGAGATATATGACTTAAAGCACAGGGTCAGCAGAACGACAAACTGCTTACTTAAGTATTTACATTTGCTAAATGTGGAAAGAAAATTATACATCCACCCACCCAGTGACTGTGCAGAAAAACTGCTGAAAACTATGCCCTGTGTGCTCCTTCACACACTTAGCAATAAACAACATACTCTTATTTAGCTATGTATTATCAGGCAACACCGTTCAAATCTAACCACTTCTTTCAAAAGCCTGAAGTCCAAACGATGGAAAAGAGAGACATGACAGTAAATTACTGAAAAGTCACAGTTTAAATTACTTGAAAGTTTTCTGCTTACCTTGTAAACAAATGGATTCCTTCGTGAATCAGTCAGAATATCAAATCTTGTGTAAAGATCATTTAAAAGATTAACAATCTTCATGGCTCCCTCTCCAGAGGCATGTTTACTACAGAAAGCATTGAATCCAACAATGCCACTAAAGAGAATGGTGACATTGTCATAACGCTTAGCTGGAACAGGACGTTTGTGTCTCAGCTCATTTGCCACTGATGGTGGTAGAACAGAGTACAGTAACCTAAATGAGTAAGGAAAGAAAGGCAAAAGAAACTTAAGAAAGGACTTTACATATTGCAGACATTATTAATTCTTCTGACATGATCCATTAGTAGTGTCTTGGATCATTTCTACTTACTGCTTAAGTATTTCTGCTATATCTACTAACCTGTCAGCATGGTGGTACAGAGGATAAAGTAAGTGGTCCATAGAACGCTGTCTAATAGTAACATTTTGGGCATCATCAGATTCACCTGGCTACAGCAATGGCAGGTAAGAAAGCTTGCAAAACTGCAATTTTAGGTTAATTAGGAAAGCAAAAAGGATTGCCAGTTCACTTCTCATAACTGTCCATATAAAGGAAGGAGACATCAGAACACCTGTGTGAGCTACAGCCTATACTGCAGAAGACATTTGACAATCTGAATTACAGAAAACCCTATAATGAGTTAAAATGAAATGCTCTTTCTTGACTCCAAAATTACTGGCGCTGCGTATCTTTTATATTCCTTCCCAGATTCTTCTATTTTGTGAAGAAGGTAGCTATAAATAATATATCGCTGTGACTGTTTCAGATCAAAATCAGGATTTGGTTCTTACGTATCTGTCTTTTTCTTTTCATCTTCCAGTGCACGTAGTGTGTGCTGCAGTCTGTCAGTGAGGATCTCAAGCTCTTGAGTCAGCTTATATTCCTCTCTGAACTGCTCTCCCAAAAGAACCAGATCACGGGTAGCATCATGCAATGGAATATCACTCAGATATAACCCTCTTCTGGTTAAATCATCCAAGTTCATCACACTGCAGTGTGGAAAAACAGATAGCAATATGGGTACAAGTAAGTTTGCCAAAGGAGCATTTAAACCTCAGATGAACAGCAGAGATTGTGGAATAACAGAAAAAAAATTATACTTCTAAAATTCTGATTAGATGTATAAAATATTCCTTCTACAAATTACCTTATTTGTGTTAAAACATGTCTGTTGATTTTTGAATTTAAATACAGAATTCTTACTGAGGAGTTCCATGAACATATGAAATGCACATTCTTCAGTGAACAAATAAAAGTGAGATTACGTTAAGGTAGCCTCTACTCTTCTTGTCTTCATCCACTCTCCGTTTCACTTTTACACATGAAATTAATGAGGTAATCTGGTATACTAGCTCAATAAACTTTTAGCTAAAGCCTTCCATTCAAGTCCCAATCCCAACCACTCTTTTAATAAACATCACTGCTCTTTTAAATTAAAGCTTGAATCCTCAAAAAATGAATCCTCATAGGAAACTAAATCATAGTGACATCTCAGCTTTCCCAGAATAAGAAATAAGGGACAAGACTTGCCAAAAATCACTGAATCATGAGATATTCTCACTTGTCCAAACTAAGACAGACCATCTCAATGTTTATATTGAATTATTTAATAATCAGCTAACTTCTGATGTTTAAATGCTACCTCCTCTTTCAGTATAAACGAAATTCAATTAAATCAATACCTGGGCCAATTAATCTCTGTAGAAGTACTTTCATAAGTGCTCATAAAATTAGTAATTGTAAAATGAAAATCAATATTACAGAACTCTTATGGTTTAAAGTACCTTGGTGAACAAAGAAAGAGAATGCTGTCTGCTTCGGGCAAGTAGATCATTTGCCCTTTCAGGCGTAAGCAACTGATTTCTGTGCCAGTCAACTCATCTTCACACTCCAGTTTTTCTACATCTAACAGCCCCTCCTGGTGATTAAAAAAAAAAAAAAAAAGAAGTCACAGGTCACAATAATTTGCAAAGTCACAATTATTATGGTATTGGTATGTGTGTTACTTATCACAATGTGTATGTTAAGTGCTTTCACAATGAAGGCTGTCAGAATGTCTAAAAGTTACACCCAACGTTAAAACCCAATTATCATTTGAGCACAGCACACTATCCTTACTTTAATACTATCATTTTCTACTTCAAAGTTACAAAACATGGTATCTTTCTTTATCTTCATGTTTATAACTTCTTGTTTTCTTCTGTGTGATTTCTTCACAATCATTTGAAACAAGAATTGCCTATTCTATGAAGTTCTAATTGTGCCTGGGAGAATCTCTAAGAAATCTTGTTGGTTTCTCTCAGGTACAGTTTTCTATAAATAAACAGGCTCTTTGGCATAGCAGGCTCTACTCTACATGCTGCATTGCTTCACATTGCTGCCTCCTCCCCTCCCTAGAGAAAAGGGTACAGAAATGTATAGGAATGTATGGGCTTAAGCAATATTTGTCAAGCAGAATTTCATATTTGTCTCCCATATCGTTATGAAGCAAAAGTGCATGTGATTACCTTTCTACATTTACTTTGGTATATGCCATATGTGGGGTTGGCCCCTTGCAAAGAAAGCATCAGGCATGAAGTAAGTATACTTCACCATTCCTATAAAACATTTAACCTAACTACTAAACATGAATTCAGACATTTTTTCTGACACTTTTTCTTGTCTCAAGACTCTAAAGAGATTGAGCTTACTACTGTTCAAAGAATATTTTCTGAATACTTCTGCTTTTTCAGCACTTCTTATCTCTCCAAAGCATACTTACTTATAGAAAAGCCAGGTGAATATTCTCTAATTACCTTGGTCCTCAGTACAAAGACTGTATTGATATGTGAGAGAATCCCATGAAAACTAATATCAATATGAGGCCGGACCAAGGAGAAAACTGACAACAGACTGCAATTTCCTGGCTGCAGCTAAAATGTAAAGGTAAAAAAAAAAAAAAAAAAAGGAAAGAAAAAATGAAATGTTTTACAATAAAAGTATACATGGAGTAATTATATTCAATTAGCTTAGATGACAATACTGAACAGAAGAGAATATGTACTTTTTACATTTCTCCATTACAACACAAGGCTCTCAAATTAAGGACTTTACAACAAAAGTATGTTAGAATTCAAAGTACAACTCTAGCCTGCAAGATAACCTTGTAAATTTGTGTTAGGATATTTCACATTAATTATCTGACAAACTGCCCCCATTCTACAGTAAAGTATAAAAAAGCTTTTCAGTGTTTTCCTCTTAAGTATCCTCCCTGTAACTCCTTTTACAATGATAATCCATATTCTCTAAAGTGTCATCTGGTAGCAAGGATTCCAATGGCCATCCTCAGCAGGCTAAATAGTTATAGCTGTTCCATGAATGACCTTGAGAAAAATTTCAAAGCTCTTCTTTCAAATCATTCCACAAAATCCAGGAAAACATCACCACAAGCCAATAGCAGGAAAAAGTAAATAATATAAAATTACATTTTAAAAATATGGCTATGATTCATATACAACATCATATGTGCAATATTAGCCCACATAACTATAAAGGCCATTTATTTTTTTCATTCTTTTACTTTTGTTTCTTTCTATCGTATCATTTTTTTCCTACTGCTTATTTTTAGAAACTCTCTGTCCTTTCAGACAAGAACCAAGTTATCCTATTCATATACAGAATACATAACATTAAATTGGCCTTTGAATGCTCCTCTATTTCAAATAACCAGAGGAAATCACAGCAGCTGCATTCAGTTCAGAACACAGATTTATATCACAATCATAGTTCGGCACACCGCAGCTAATATTGATGCTTATAAAGCACAAGCTAAGAAAGCATATAACTTCTGTTATTCGGCTCTTCCTTTTATGTGCATCAGACACCTCAAGTACATATCAAGGCATTTTTGTGAAGTAATATATACAGACTATGTACCTGCTGCTACATTATAGAGAAGTATGTGCAAGACTATTTCCTAAACCACAAGCCAACAAGTCATGCTGTCGTAAATCCACTTGTTAATCTAACACTTTTGCAACAAATATATCTTGGAGCAGGCTAGTGAAAAGTAAAAAATAAAAATAAAATTAAAAAAAGAATCAGGTATCTAGCTAACACCTGAGCCATGTAGGTGATCAGGTATTCTCTGTTTGAGCTTATTCTCTGGTCTGTTACTGCACATTAAAGACATGATCTTTAAGGAACAGAATTGTTGCAGGTTAAGGGCTATTTTTCATATTCTTTTTTCACACAACAGGAGCACAGTGCAGCAAGTGTTACACACGTAAATGGAAATGCTGTTTAGACAGAGAATCCTAAACCTGTTTTATTCATCTTTTAAAATAAATAAACAAACAAACAGCAGCTGTGTATCATCTAGCATAAGGCATCTCTATGACTATGTAAAAGAATCATCTAACCTGTGGAAGGACTCTGTATATAGCATTGCCACACTGTGTGACCACCAGATCTCTGTCAAATATTATGTGGAAAGGAAAGGCCTTGCAAAAAGTATAGGGACTGATGCGAGATTCTTGGGTACCATTTTCTTCAAATCTGTCAAGGTCTTCATAGTAGTCCTCTTCTTTAGACTCTTTCTCTTCAATTAAAAATTGAATGTGGTCACATTCCTCATTTCTCTGTTGAATTACCTAGAAAAAAAGTAATAAAGGAAAAGACGAAAGACTGAAAACCCTTCTATTCATTATTAACTGCAATGCTACTATGAAGACAGGGATACATTTAGACCAGAAAGACAAATTCAAGAATGATAACTGTGTCTTTAAAAATTCTGTGTTTTAGTAAGTATTTCTGATTTTAAAAAGTATTTGCTTAGAAACAGTTGTTCTTCACATGAACAACATACTGATGATCATTCAAATATAATATATATGTGATGAGTGAAATGTACATCTTGAAATCAGGGATTCAGGCTCAGGTTATGCTTGCTTTTATTGGTATGTGCCTCCCAACAGGACCCTCCCTTCTCCTTGAGTGGATCTGTGTCAAGTCTTGAATTACACAAACCACTTGAATCCTTCTATTAATGAAAGCTGCTTGCAAGGCCTGTAAAACAACAGCAAATAGTGCTTGATTGGAGGGTGGGCATGTCACAGTCAGCCAGAAGAGAGGTAAATGGAGCAAAGGTTTGAATGTGCAGTTCTTATCCAGTGATGAGTTCAGGATCACACCCAACAGATAAAACAAAAAGCAATTACAATCTTCTCAGAGTTGTATTCCATATTAAATGAAATCATAGATGACTCTGGTTATTCTGCATCAGTGAAATCTCAAATGTCTTGAATAAGCATTTCTCTGTAGTAATTTTACTGAAAGTTGGTGAAGAAGACAAAATTAATAGGGATTATTTTGTTTGCAGGGAGAGTCATATGTTATAGTATAATTAAAGCTAATAATTAATAGAATAACATAATTTACCCTGAGAGGCCAAATTCACCTCTTCTCAAGCCTAATTAGATTTAATGACTGGAACAGAACAACCCTATTTACACAGTATTGTTTAGCAGCAACTTTTTGGAACATGTTGCTCTTGGTTCTGTTTTCACAGAGCCTAATCTTAACAGCCACTGAAACAAAAAAAGGCTTCTTAAAATCTCTAATGCATCCTGATTTTGCCCTTTACACATCTAGCCACAGAGACTAACAGTTAAAATAAGAAAACAAAACATAGATTGTGCAAACAGTGATGTTTAGACTATTAAACATTTTCCCTCCACAACTGTTAGCTGTGTTAGCTGGTGGTTTGGGGTGTGATGATACTTTATTTGTTCCTATTTGCACGCAGCAGCATAAAACAACATAATAGTATTTTATTTCTAAATGATGCTAAATTTAAGAAGGTGGTGCTCCTAGATCTCCTATTTGATTATAAAAAGCTTCTTCATTCACCAAAGCAGTCATAAAATTCATTTTTAAAGATTGAATATTTTTAAGAAATGTTCACAATAACAGCAGATGATATTCAGAGATATTAGTATTACCACCTAATGACCATCTTAGTCACTGCATACTCTGCCACCATGCGACACCTGTACTTACATGTTTTTTCCTGCTACCATGCAGCACTGTAAGGGTTTTTCATAGCTTCCCATTTTTTATTAGAATGAATGATACATCAATAAACAAAACTCATTAGTTAGTTAAAGAAGAACAGCATTTAACTAGACCTGCTACATGCTTCAAAATATGTCTAGGTTTGTTTGAGGTATGATCCTCTGCAGTTATTACAGACTTTCGCGGTGATGAAGTCAGTCATCATGCACATTGTGCTATCTTCCTTATCTTTATAGATAAGAACTATGTCAGTAACAGTACAAAGCTGCAAATTTCCCCAGCATTTTCAACTTCATTTGCAACACTATTTTTGACTAGACTCCAGGGCATCTAGAAATGCTGGCTGTACTAGCACATCATGATAGTGAAGCAGATGCACTACAGGCAAAACACATGGAAATGTGTCAGACCTACAAAACAGCCAGAGCACCAGCTGCACACTAGTGGTAAGCCTGATATGCTGTGGACACGGCAGACTTATTGAATTTGCTTCTGGTCTTCCATGCACAGACCCTTATTAACAGAAGCTACAATCATATTCCTCTACAGGCTAAGAAAGCTACTGAATCATCCTCAAATAACTCCCTATTGGGTATGTAATTTCATGATGTCTTTCCTGCTCATTTAATTTATGCACTAGCTAATCTTCCTGTCTTGTGATCTCACCCACCTCAAACAACTTACAACTTCCCTTTTTCTGTGGCATTAGAGATAGTGAAAAAAATCAATCTTCAGAATGATATATATTTATATATCATTGTATATACATATATATATATATATACATATATATATTTCTTGTCCTAGAAGATGAAATCCATCCTAAGAAAGTAATGAAGGTAACACAGAATAACATGGACTGTCTGCTTAGAGAGACCACATTCTCCAAGTGCATTCTTGAATTACAGTGACATTCACAGTAACTAAATTCTAGTGATTTTTCCTACAGTGCCTTGAGCTTTTACTTGTCAGAAAAATTAAAATCAGCACTTCCGGCAATTAACATAATATGTTAAAGTCTGTCCTTTCACCCTTGTACATATGGGTCCAACCTAATTGGCCAGATACCTACTTGGCATAAAGACCTGCTCTAGCTACTCTGAAGTAAGCTTAACTAGGACAGAACTCTTCTATTGTCTCATTCTGCAAGCAAAGATTGCAAGCCACAGAATTTCAACATAATTTTAATATTGTTGAGGAAGCCTCAATTAAATGCTTGACAAATGAAAGTTCAGTGACAGAAGTGACAAAGCCAGGAATTAAGTCTAATTCTTTTGCCTCCCTCTGTGGTCTTAGCTGAAGTGACATCAGCTCACCACGTCTAAGAGCTCAATCACCATAGTAACTGCAGTTAAAAATTGAAGGGAAAATCACTCTCTTGGTTTCAAAGAGAATATATAACATCTAACTGGTTACCCACCTGTGCTTTTCAGAAAATGTATTTTCAACATTTGCACTTGCTTAGCCAAGTGAAAACTCAGACCAATATTTCAGGGAGGGACAATTTAGGGAACAATTATTTTAAACATGCCTCTATGGTTTAATATATTTGGTGAGCTTCACACAAGACATTAAATCAAACAGTATCAATGTGATACAGCATGTATAACAAACACATGCTGTCTATTAAGCTTTCTCTACTGTAACTGCAAGACAAGACTCAGTTCTATACATACGAGTGGGTGCCCGAGATATACTCAGATCTCAGCATCAGTGACAAACAAGAATGTCCTTAGACAAGGATCTTTTTCCTTTGCATTGTGAAGACGAATATAGAGCCATTTTTTTGCCGTTTAAAACTGAATACAGGATTACATTCTTTATCTCTTTTGATCAAAACTGACCGTGCAATGCTACTTGACAAATTTCACTGCAGCTCTTCCAGGGTGGTTCCAAGTGGTACCATCGTTAGCTTTGCACATCCAAGGCTAAAACTGAAGGGAACTGCCCTGGGCTGAACAAGCAGTGTCACCTCAGCTGCTCCTCATACGTTTTGCTCTCTAGATACTTCATCATCTTTGTTGCCCTCCTTTGGATGCTCTGTAATAGCTTTATGTCCTTTTTATACTGTGGTGCCCAAAACTGCACACTGTGCATGAGGTGAGGCCGCAGCAGCGCAGAGCAGAGCAGGACAATCCCTTCCCTCAACCAGCTAGCCATGTCGTGCCTGATGCACCCCAGGGTACAGTTGGCCCTCCTGCGATCTTGTCAAAGATCTTCTCCAGCACTTTTTCATTTGATACTGTAAACCATCTTCCCTGACAGTCTGAAAGAGATGTTTATAATCCAATCTAAGATAATAACAGAACTGCAGCAGGCTGTTTTCACGATTTTTTTTTATTTTTTTTTTTCGGCTTTGTAGGATTTTACAACACTCTTCATTGTCCTGTACCATTTGTAGCCCTGAGAGAATCCGTGTCCTGACTTTACCTTTATAGGTCACCTTCATTTATATACAAACAACCTCTGACAAGCAAAGCAAGAGAAGGCACAGCCAGAAGGCTGCTTACAGAGATCTTATGCCAAAGCTAGTAACCAGCAGCATGACGATTTTAGGTTCTCATACTGAGAC